>NC_134283.1:2811281-3514102 GCF_949628215.1 Phalacrocorax aristotelis
GCGCCTTTCCATGCAGGCTGTGCCCCTTCATTACTGCCTGGGACTCACTCGGAATAGCCATTAATGTTGTGTTGCATTAGTGGCTATTTACCTCCAGCGCTGCAGCTCAAGCCCTGGTCCCCGGGCAGGAGGTTTATGTATGATGGCCGTGCCGTGCAGGCTGGGGTCCGCCTGCGAGGTGGGAGCCTCGGCAGCGCGTCTGACTTGGGGAGAGACACCGGGACCGCTTGTGCCAGCCATCTGCCCGAGGAGTGCTTGGCTCTCAGCGAGGAGGAATGATGGTTTCACTCCCCGTTTGGGGCCCGTGCCTCTCCCAGCCCCCTGTCGCCATGTGAGGTCATGTTAGCAAAGGTGCCGGACCACCTGTGAGTCCCACGGAGTTCAACGGGGTTCATGTCCATGCAATTACTGCTGCTGCTTTCCCCTCTGAAAGCCTGTCAGGCTCCTAATGCTGCCTGTCATTTTCCTAGTGCTTCACAGGCATCTACACTAGCAGGTAAGGACAGCCCGGTCTGGACTCGGCACCCGCCTGTTTGCACACGGGTGTGTGCTCAGGGCTGGCTTCATTTGAAGCTCTCTTTTTTTTCTGGGCTGGCAAGACATGTCCTACAGCGCAGTCCACTGGCAAACACACCGTGTGGGTGTGGGTGCTTTCGAGCCTGCGCCGAAGCTTGCAAGATGAATAGGAAGCCAGAAAGCTACAGGGCTGTGTGTGGGGGTGATTTATCCACAGCCACCGCAGGGAAACTGTGGCAGATCTGTAGTTTAGTCCTTCCCGCATCCCGGCTGCAGATGTCACCGCTCCCTCCTCTCGCCCACCCGTGCGCTCTCCTCCCTTGGCCGCAGGTGCCAGCACCTTTGCTCTGCTGGCAGAGCTGTCTGCAGGCGGCTGTGGGAGCGGGGATGCTGGAGGGGCGGCAACAGTAATCATATATTACAGACCACGATGCCTCTAGCCCAAACTTTTGACATGACTGACAAATGTCATTTCGGTTTCATGACCCCTGTCTCGCAAACAACCAAGCATCATCTTCTGCTACCCTGACACGGTGATTTAGCTCCTTTCTTCTGCCAGAGCCTGAAATGTCACCGCCTGAGCGTTACAGGCTTTCCGTTGCTCCTGTGCAGGTCTGGCCTGGGCTGTGGGACGTCCAGCAGCACAGGACCCCTCCAGCCCTGCCCTGTGTTTGGCACTGACTCGACAAGAGGGAATCTGGAGCGGTGTTGGCTTCCCCACTGCTCCCATCAGACCTCACCATCACCTCCCCTAGCAACGCCAAACCAACGGGGAGGATAAGTGAGGACGCTGCTCTCAGTGGTAAGTCCAGGGATGCTCAAAAGCCAGGGCTGGAAAGGACCTGAAAATCACACAGCTCAGCCTTCTCCCATGGCAGGTTCAGCTCTATCCAAGCTATATCTGAGCTGCAGATGTCCAACCAGGTCTTCGACCACCTCCTCCCTCCCAGGGACCACAGCCTCCTTAGGCAATTTATTCCAGCCCTCAACTCACTAGGAACGGCTAATGGCTAACCACTGCCCCTAATGCTTGAATTTAAGCCCATTAATTCTGTTAGTTGAGAATAGATTATTCCCTTCCACTTTGCAGCAGCTGTTTTTTTGTGTTTGAAGTTCGCTCTGTCTCCTCTTCTCTAGCCTGAACACCTCCAGCTCTTCCCAGCAGCCAGCTGTTAATGCCCAACACCTCCTTATTTCTCCCAAGACGAGGAGCCCAGGACTGGATGTCTCACGAGGGGTTGTCCTGCAGGTCCCACAAGCTATGCTCCTGCTTAGAAAGCACACTTGTGCTCTTCACAGTAGAGTAATAGTGCGGGCTGATGTTTGGCTGTACCTGCTGTAGCACCAATTTGCAGAGCTCTAATAGCCCACTCCCCTTGCTGTACTTGCCCGTTGCTTTCCCTGCCTACGTATCCTTCCTGAATTACATCCTCTTGGCAGCAGTTTGCCAAGGCCCTTTCGCATTGCATCCCGCCACTGAGGGGCTCATACGCCCTCCTGGCTCAGCGGCATCCGCACACCAAAGAAACACGAGCTGTATTGAACTGTGCAGATCGGTAGAGGAAAACCTGAGCATCGGTCAGCTCAGGAATGCAACCCCTTTGCAGTGTCCCCTGCTCCACGACCACGGTTCCCTCCTCCACCTGGGTCGGGTCTCCAGTACCGCGGTGACGAGGCCACTGCTTCAACAGGCAGTGCCGTCACACGGCGGCCGAGTGACGGAGAGATGCTGCAGGTTGACGCACCAGGATTTAAGCACCAATGTTGCAACAGGGTCCCGCCACGCTCTCGGGCCAGCGTGAAGTTCTGTTGCCATAACCTAGCCACAGGGAGCACCACCACCACCTTGCCTACTCCTGCACCTTTTGCACCAGGCGAATACTCAAAATCCCAGCAATAACGTGTTTTTATTGCTGGTCCCGGGGCTGGGATGCAAAACAAAATCAAACTCGCTGCTCTCATCCTCCAGTGAAAAACCTGCTGTTCCCACTAAGTCTGCGGAGGAAACCCCGCACCAACTTCCAGCACACGCTATTACGCAGGATGGGAGAAGGGAGGAGGGGGGGATTCAAGGCACAAACCCACCGTAATTCGGGGGTCAGCTCTGCTGGCAGAGCGACCTCCCTTCCCACTCCGCTGCAGTTCCACAGCGGCTCCGCACCGGGTTTCTCGGCCAGATTTCAGCACACGACTTTGCCTACTTACCGTACTGGATTTGAGCACATCCCCATTGTCCTCTTCAGATTCTAGTGCAACAGGTAAGGATTTCTGTGGCGGGGAGAAGGTTAAGTCCCACCTTAGTAGCCGAGGTTCAGCTTTGTCCCCAAATCTCAGGTTTTCTAGTTTCTGCACTGTGGGCTCAGCAGAGGAAGCTGGCCTGAAATTCTCTTTGTTCTGGGACTTAGACCTCAGTCTCTGAACCCCGAAGCCCCGGTCTTCCCCGCGGTGGTCGTCAGCCATGCTCCTGCAGGGTCCCCCTTTGCTATAGTGTCTTTTTTGGGTGTGAATCTCTTGCATATAAGAATCCATCCTCATAAGGGGCTTCATCTCCATCTCATAATTGCTCATCTTCTCCTCATCCAGCTCAAGCAGTTTGGAGCTCCCTGAGCTGTGGTTGTGGGACCTATGGTGGGAAGTCCATGAAACCGTGGCTGGGGAATCTGTCCACCTCTCTCTTTGCTTGTGGTTGGAGGCCGAGTGTTTGTGTCCTCCGCTCCGACCTCTGTAGTCTTCAGGGACGGAGGCTGACCCCAGCTGACCGCTGCGCAGTGTCCCGCTTCTCACGCCGCGAGTCCCGCCGACCTTCTCTTCGCTCCAGCTGTTGGGGCGCAAGTAATCCCCGCCGCGTCCCTCCAGCAACATCTGGATCTCCCCACCCCTCTCTTCATCCACCGAGACCTGCCTGGAGAAGTGAGCGCTCTTGTTCCTGCAGGAAGGACCCAGGGGCGGCGTGGAGGAGGGACTGGCAGGGAAGCTCTGCAGCGGGCTGTCATCGGGGGTCAGGTCGGACGGGGTGGTCCCTTTGCGGTACAGCTCAGGGCTCTCTTGTTGGAGAGGCGTCCCGGTGGAGAGGACCTCAATATCATCGCTCGAGTTCTGGCGCTTCGGTCTCTGGCATTCGAGCCCTTTTTGTGTAGTGGTTAAGAGAAAGAGAGAGGGAAAGAGAAAAGCAACAGGATTATTTCTATTCTGCGGGCGCCCACTAGGTTTTTCATGTTGAAGAATAAGGCTGAGAGTGTTGGACGGCAGGGAAACCACAGGGCAAGATCAGGACAGCAGCAGCGGAGCACAATAAGCAGCTTCTGCCACTAGACCAAGAGAAAAGGCATCGTTGGTTTTACACCAAACCTATTATCACCCCCAGCATCCGCAGAGCAGCGCGGCAGAAGCGGCTGCAGCCCGGCACGGGAGATGGTTTGGCATCAGCTGCCGGTGTTGTCAGGACAGGGGCATTGTGCATTAAGGTTGTGTTTCTCCACTGCTGTAAACCCAAGGGCTACCAGCTCTTTCAGAAACCACCTGGCACCACCGTGGCTCTCACTTCCAGCTCATTCAAACAGGCTCAAGGGCAGCTGCTCCTTTAGCACCCGCGGTTCCCGCCTGCCCTGCTGTGGGCAGGCACGCTGCTTGCCTGGGCGCCTGCGTGGAGCACCGTGTGTATGTATTACAAGTGGAAGGACTTGCAATAGTTTTGCATCCCCAGCGATGTGGGGAAGCCGCTTATGGTGCAGAGCTGCCCGGAGCCCCATGCAGGCAGAGGAGCGGGTGCTCGGGCCCTGCCTGCGCTCTGCCTGCAGCCCTGCTTTCCCGGGTGGGTCGCAGGGAGGCAGCAGCTTCCAGCCCCATATGAAAGCAGCCTGCATTGCTCCGCCGCACCATTCCCGCACTGTGCACGCCTTGCTCCAGCCCCACTAAGGGGGTTATGTTCATGTGCATTGGCCATTTCTGGGGGGGATCCATCTGAGCACCTTTTCCCACCCGCTCCAAACCCAGTTTGCAGACACGAGAGGGGAAATCTGAGATGCAGCTGGCGGCAGCCTACGGCTCACCCCGAGCCCTCTGCTCGTGCGTGCTGGGCGCTGCTGGGATCACCCCGTGCCTGGTCCGCTGCCGGCAGCCTTCGCACCCCTCCCTGGATGGGAAACCCATTGCCTTCACAGATGCATGGTTTTGGAAGGGGAATCTCACCTCAAAGCTTTCACACGGAGACGGTCCCATCTGGGCAGATGTGCAAGCCTCTCATTAAAAAATAAGCCCGCAAACCACGTATCGAACAGTTTTCCTGCCTCATACGGACAGGGAGGGCACGGACATTTCCCCACTCAGCCCCCCCTTGCTGGATGTGATGGAGGGCACATGGGCGGCCGTGCCTCACGGGCTTAGGCAGGAGCCAGGTAGCATGTTCAGGGCTACACGAGTACAAGACACACCATCACCCTTATTTCATCGTGCTGAATGCCCTTCGTTCCCTTTGAGCCCCGAGCCCCGGGCGGTGTCTCCCTGGGGACGGGGACTTCGAGAGCAGCTGAGTGTCTTCTGCTGGAGGTGACCACCTGGCAAGAAACATGTCACTTCTCCGGACAATAAAAAACATCCCTGCAACTTATTAATCATTGGTGAAACACTGAATTATTTCACGGGGGTGCAAGTTAATAGTGGTTAATCCTCATTTTACTCTACCAAGGCATAGCTGTTCCCAGCTAAAGCTATGCTAAATTACGTGAATAATTTGATAAATATATTAACTGCCTAATGGCCCTGAAATGCATCTAATTGCAATTGCTATGGCGAGACAAGAAATGAATCTCAAAAAAGGAAGAACTCAATTTCTTACCATAGTTTAAAAATAAATGCTCTGAAGCGCCTGCTCTAATCTCGCCACTTCTGCTGAGTAATTTTCTCTATCACATCTTCGTGGGGAGCTGCTGCCGCCGGGACGTGCCTTCGCCCCCAGCCGTCGCCATGTCCCACCACGCCATGGTCTGGATACATGCGGGGCACGCCGGGAGCATGGGGACCGATGTCCCCATCGAAGCTCTTGCAGGGGAGGTAAATAGTAGCAAGGCTGCTTGGAAATGTCCTACAGAAGCAATTTCTCGATGGGAAATTGGTCTTCTAATGACTGGCAATTTTTTTTTTTATCATTTGCCACAGGAAATTCTGTTCGTGTTTTGGGACAATACTTGGATAGTTCAGTCTTAGTTTGTTCCCTGTGTCCCTGTTTGTCTGTGGGAGACTGAACCTCCCAGGATTTATCTGGGGCCCCTGAGCAATCCTCGTACTGGTGGGGAATTGTGGTGAAGGAGGAAGGGGGAGTTCCCCCCCTCCATTTTCATGTAGAATAACTGTCTCTGGGGAAAAATACAGACTGATTTTGTGGCTGTTGTTGAGACGTTCCTATTCCAGCCACCTTCCCATTTCACAGGTGGGAAACTGAGGCAGGGAGGAAATAAACAGCTTCGTATGAGAAAGCTGCAAAGCCAGTTATCGAAAGGGGCTCGCCCAAGACTTGGGGTGTCCCTGTTTGTCTCAGGCTGGAGGTGCAGGGACTTGAAAGCTTCCCACCAGCTCCAGTGGCTCCAAAGCCAATCTGGAGTGGCACTAACAGCCACAGCCTCACTACACTCACTGCTCCTGCATCTTAGCTCCAACCCCAATCTTCCCCGGCCCCCTGAGCCCCGTGACGGAGGCGAGAAAGCCCAATGATGCTCCAGCACCCTCACCCCAGAGACCACGTTATTAAGCACCCTCTCGTCCTAAATCTTTCCCACGCGAACCTGCAATGAGCTCAGCTAATTCTGCCTCTCCATGCGTTAATTCCCGAGGTTTTTGCAGCCCCCGGCTGGGGCTTGTGGATGAGCAGGGGCCAGCAGTGCTGGGGCACGGCTGCCCCTCCAGCCCAGCACCCTGCGGCGATGCAGGCATTTCCTTGTGGAGGAACTTGACAGATGCAGGGTGCCGTCTTGCCGGCTTTCGACACCCGAGGATGTGCAACAATTATTCTGAGCTAAAATTAGTCATGGAGCACGTGATGTTCCTGGAAGAACAGTTGTGAGAGCGCAAAGGAGGATGCAGAGCACCAAATCTGGATTTCCAGCAGGATTGAGGCAGCTGTGCCCGGCCGTGGCACCTTCAAAGCCAAGCACGTGCCCCCGGGTGCCGCGGTGCCCCTGATGACCCACGTATGGGTTTCGGGAGCGGTGCCGATCTGCCACCGATGCGCTGCCGTCGCATCGGGGGGGTCACTTCACCGGCACCAGCCAACCTGTGGGCTGACCCCGCTGGCAGCCACGGACAGGGGCGTCCGGCACAGCCGGGAACCGGGGAGGCATAACGCCAGCGAGCGTGATGGGGATGTGGAAGATCCCCGCCCCCAGCAGAGAGATGGAAAACCATAGCAGAGAGCGTGATGTAGGTGCTGAACAAAGATATTTTTTGCTTTTTCCAGGTAAAGGCCTTGCAGCAGTGCTGTGGCATGTCTGGGGTTGCTGGAGCCGGAGCCGGTGCCTGCCGGTCTGGAGTCTGTCTGTTTAAATAAGCGTGGCGCTGCGGGGATGCTCTGGGCCAGGACGCCTGCGGGGCTGGTGTTGAGGTGGGCATGAAAACCCCTGTGATGCTGTGAAGGTGGGTGGCACACAGCCCCCACGACGCTGTGCAAAGTGGGCACGGACAGCACCCACGATGCCGTGCAAGGCGGGCGCATAGAGCACCCCCAGCGCTGTGCAAGGGGTGCATGTAGAGCACTCGCGATGCCATGCAAGGGGGGGCACATCCAGCACCCACGATGCTGAGCAAGGGGGGGGGGGTGGCATGCAGCGCCTGCAGCACCGTGCCAGGTGGGCATGTACAGCCCGTGCAATGCTGTGCAGTGTGGCGGCAGCTCGCCCTGGCCATTTGCAACCTGAGGTTACAGGGTTGGGGGGGGGGGGCATGGCTGCTCACAGCTATTATCTGCCTGACTTGGTCCGCGAGTGCTCCCAGGTTTCCTGACATATCTTGGATGGTGTGTTTTTTAATGTGCTTTAAGTGGAAACTCCTTCCCCCCCCCTCCCCGGCTTCACTCACACACAACCCACCCAGACGTGAGCACTGGAAACACAAGCCCCAGCACAAGTCAAGCACCATGTCCCCGTCTAGAAGCTAGTAAAAAATGTATTACCTAAAAATATCTTTTCAAGAGGTGATTTAAAACAGCAAAGTCTCTTGGCAAGAGGATATGGAGATGAGGAACATCTCAGGGCTGAAGAAGCCCCTGGGACCACGTAGCCCTGCAAAAAAAAGCTCAGATCTCCGATATACAAATCGGGCCTCTGCAGGAGGAGAAATGCTGAGAGGTATTTGAACAGGGCTGCGCCTTCTTCCAGCGAGCAGAGCGCAGCGTGGGGGCTCAGCTGCAAGGGGCTCTGCCCCCCGAAAACGCCCATGCGCATGTAGCCGTGTCTCAGATGGGGCTCTGCTACATGCACCACCCCAGCTCAGGCAGGGCCACAGCCGGAGCCAGACCTGAACCCCGTCTGGCTCATCGCTGCCAAGCTGTGGGATGCCCCCAGCCACCCCCGCAGCCTCCGCGCCACGGTTAAGTGAGGACTCGTGCATGGGCTGGCTGGTCTAAAAGATGCAACGATCCCGTTTCCCTGGCCTGGGGAACGGCGCTGCCATCATGAGTCACCGACACCAGCCCCTGGAGCAATTAAGCTGAATGAGTAATCTTCGGTTACAGAGCTGGAAGGGGGAGAAAATAATGATAGATGCCTCCTAATGAGGGTTTGGTGCAGGAAAACTTTTGAATAAAACCATTCACATATATTAATTACTATGTTAATTATTGCTGTGGGGACTTGGAGCTTTCCACTCCCACTCGCAGCAGCCCCTCTCGCTCCTGGATAGGCACAGCCTTCACAGGGCAAATCCTCCCCGTGTATCCACCGGTTGCAGACCCCCTACCTAACCACGGCTTCGCTTCAGCTTCCTCCTCCCCGAGCCTTTGCTGAGCCCGAGCCTCTTGTCAGTGAGCAAAAAATTTGGACAAACCAGGAAGAAACATCAAAGGTGATGGAGGGAAGGAAGAGCCACCAGGCAAACCCCAAACGGGCATTTGTCTGACACCTTTGCACGCACACGTAACTGCTTTGCACACCCAGGTGAAGGATTAGGTGCCAACGCACGCTGCCCCGGCTCTGCCAGCCCAAGCGTTCACAAGGAATCAGGAACTAGGCTCTAAAAGCCACGGGGGTAAAATCAGTGACGACCTCTGGGGCCATTTCTGTTTGCATTTTGCTTTTGGAGCTCGTGTTGGGTTTTTCTGTGCAACCATCAAGGTCTATGAATTAAAAACATGGGGGTGTTTTGGTGTGAAAAGAGGAGATCCCTGTAATGACAGGCCTGCACGGAGGGAAAGTGCTGAATATTGAAAGTGTTGTGCTAAATCCTCCGAAAGCTGGCGTTACGGGGTGATTTCTCACCCCAAGAGTCCTGGTGAGGACCGGGAGCTACAGGCACAGACCGAGCCTCTGCGCAGGGCTCATTTTTGGTGGTTTCGGGTCTCTGCAGGGCCGAGCACGGCACGGGACAGAAGCCACGTCCGTGGGGCCGGCCGGCGCGGCAGCACGCACTGACCGTTTTCCCTGTGCTGGAAGGAAGGCGAAAACTCTTTGGCAGTGATCCTGGCGATCCGCGCTTCCTCCTGAGCTTTCTGCGCCGCCGTCACAGCCGCCTCCGCCTTGGCCCTGGAGTGAGAGGTCCTGCAAGGCAAGCAGAGAGACAAGGACCGCATTAGGCAGCTTCCCTCTGCAGACCGAGGCACGGAGAAACCCAAATTGCCCCCACGAAAACCCTTTGCTCCGGCCCCCTTTGCCCATGATGGAGGAGCTGCCGCCGGGAGCTGCGGCTTGTTGGGAAACGGGTGATGCTACATCGATAACACCTTCATGAACTGCTTCTCAGCCTGAAAATTCCCAGGCAATTTGGAAATGGGGATAGGATGCTTTGTTCCCTTGGGGATGCATCTGCCCGAAGCAGGCTGGTCCCCTCCATCACGCATCCCTCCACAGAGGACCCCAGCCTGGCAGCCGGCTGCAGCAACCTCTGTGTGCATCTCCCGTGAGCCTCTGGGCCTGAGGACCTCGATTTAAAGCCAGTGAGGTGTTTTTCTTTTTTAACCATAAACATTTGCTTTTGGATCAAAAAAGTGAAGATTTCCACCCCCGCCGCCACACATTTTGCGTAAAACGCTGGATGTAAATACAAGCGCGGTGTGTCACCGAGAGCAGAGGTAGGAGCGGGGGCTTGCCTCTTACACCCCTTAACGCACCTTTATTGGGGCATTTTCTTCCACACTGGGTGAGCAACTGTCCCCTGCACACACCCGTTACTGGCGACTCCCCAGACACTCGCGTTTAAAGGTGTTTCATCCCATCGCTCCGGTTTTACACCCTTTTATACGGCCCCTCCGCAGCGTTCCTGCGAGCATCCTTCAGAGGCTGGTTTGCCCCTTCCCCTTAGCTGAGCTATCGAGGCACTTTAAAAAAAATGCCTGTTCCTCCCCACGCTGATGCAGGCAGTGTTATAAATAGCTCAGCTGATTTCTTTTCCCTCCAAAATCAGGCCCTCCGTATCATCAGGCCCTTTAATCATTTTTTTTTTTTTTTCCTCCTTTCTGCCGCTCTCTGAATTCCCTCTAATTTTTTGACATCTGCTCGGAGAGGAGTGCCATTTCTGACAGGCTCCTATAAATGGAAAATAGGGCTAGTAATGTGCCTGGCATTGCATCGTGCAGCACAAGCCGGGGATAGGAAACCGGGTGTGCGTGCGTCTGTGTGCTGTCACCTCTCTGAGCCCCGGCGAGACGCCTGGTCCCTGCTCCCAGAGCCAACCTGTCACTTGTTTTCAAGTGCTGACAAGTTGTCTTTGCTCTAATAAATGCTTTATTTATATAAATTGGCTGCTTTGGAGTAGCCGAGGGAGCGGATATGACCTGATCTCCCTGAAGCTACCAAAGGTGGCGGAGGGACTGCGGCGGTGCTGCTGCAGGTCCCTCATGTCCTCCGTGACCGATGCAACCAAAAACTGGTTTCAAATGTTGGTTGTTTGGTTTTTTTTACCCTGCCTGGCTCCAGCGCTCACTCTGCTCCACACTCATGCAGGGTTGGAGGAGTGAACAAGCATGTTACAGCCCCATCCCCTGACAGACAGCCCAGTTCAGCTCTTTTAGGAGGAGCAAGGATGCTCCAAGCAGGAGCTGCAGTGAACGGCTGGGAGAGGAGGTGCAAACTGCTCCCATTTTTGGCACAAATGTGGCTGGTGGGAAAGGCTGGGGCGTGAGACCCACCGATCAGACCATGCCAGTGCCAAGAATCCTGCCACCTGAGGCTTAAAATTAAGATGCTGACTCTTTGAGGTTGTTAAAATGTCTGGCATCTTCCATGGGAGCTTCTCTGTGGTCTGGACGTCGGCTCCTGAAGATCCTGCATCCATCTAGCCCTCTGTTGTCTCCTCAGACTGGAAACTGTTCAGGAAAGGGACTGTCCCTCCCATACTGCAGCACATTTTTATAGCAGGCTGCTGGTCCCTTCTGACCTGATACAAAGGCTTAATAACGTCTGATAGTGTCTGGACCAAACTCAGCAGGCAGGATTACCCGCCGCCCCCCTAAACTCCTCCCCGGAGATGCAACTGGAGGCAGCTATCTGTCACTTCTTGCCAGGGACGGAGGCTGGGAGTGCTGAAAAGCAGCTTGTGCCACTTCCAAGGGTCCAGGGGACACACGAAGGCGTCTGCAGAGCGGGAGGTGACGCTGGAAGAGCATATGTGGAGCCACCACCCAAGCCATGCTCCCTCTCCAACATTCATCACCTCCCCTTTTTTTCACCAAAATGGGTCAAAATCACCATCCCTGGGGGACTGATGGATTTCCAGCCCTGGAAAACTCACTCCAGCATCTTCTGGACTAGTTCATCCCTGTGGAGTCCACCATCAGCCCAGGAAGAGCCACAACTAGGGGCTTTGGCCCAGAAAGAGTTAAAAATCAATCACATTAATTAAGCCACCTCTGATTTAAAATATACTCAATACCCACAAAGCGGATATAACATGGAGCGCTGCGCAGAGGCGCAGGCAGGCTTAATTGTTTGTAATGCTCTCTAAGATGCTTGGCGGAGCGGCGGCGGCGGAGTGAAAAGCAGAATTATGGTGATCTATACGTTGCATAATAAAATACATAAGTATTCCCAAATAAATGCAAGTAATCCAGTTAGTGTTCGCATGACTTTGTCACATACTAAATTTAACAGCTGTCTCCTTTATACATGCCTGCTGCTCGTGGCGTGCGCTAAATCTTAATTCCCCAGTTAATTGCTTGAGTTTATTTCCTTGTAAAGCGGGTCTTTCTCCCCAACACATAGACGGAGCCTGATCACTCTTCTCCTCCTGCCGTAAGCGCTGCCATAAATCTTTCCCGGACAGAGACGCCGTCCTGGAAACCGCAGTCAAAATAAGGTTGGATCCTTCCCTATGGATTCATCACAGCTGGGAGGGATGAAGCAGATCTTCTTGCATGGCTCCTTCGTTACCTCCCGTGGTGTTCTGCATCCTGTAACGAGCTCACCGGCTGAAAGCTGTTGTTTGCAAGAGCACGGTGCCCCTCTCGTCATGTCTGCGCTGATTAAAAGATGCACATCGGCTCAGAGGTGCTCGTCTGGGTTTCTTCTGCCATCGGTGGATGAGCAGGGGAGAAGAAGAGACGCATCCGGGGTGATGGAGATGGCCAGAGCTCGCTGAACATCAGCACGCGCAAGCGCAGAGGGACTTTTGAAGCTGGTTACACCCTCTAAATCTCATTTTAGTGCACTTGGTCGTCCAAGCTGAACTCGGGGAGGGTGTTTCAGCAAGGACGGGGCTGGGAAGAGCCAGAGGGTGATGGTAGGGGTGGTGTATAGCTCTCGAGACCCAAGGGTCCGGTTTGGGTTGGGGCAGGGAGTCCACACTGGGACTGGCTTGGGATATTTTATTTATTAATTTTTTGCCCAGCTGACTCACTCTTCTCAGAGGATGACTGGGCAAGTGGTCAAACTGGCAAGGAGAGCTGGCAGGAGGCAAGGAAAAATTGCAACCAAACAGATTTCTGTAAACCTTTGCAGATCTCTTGTGATTTGGCCAGGACTGACAGGACAAGGGATAATACCTGCAAGTGGTTTGTAATGCCAAGTTTATTAACGCTGGCTAATCTATAAGAAGCTGGAATAAACTGATTTGAAAGGAAGAACTTGGCTTTTTAGGAATGCCAACAGCGACTCCGGTCTGGCTTTGCAGGCGCAAGGAGCTTCTGCTGCATATCCGATGCTCGGGGCTGGTTTAGCCAAAAAGGGGTGAACTCTCAGTGAAATCTGTGGCACCTGATGGTCTCAGGAAGAAACGAAGCAAAATGAAAACCAGGCAAGGTTTGAGTGGTGTTCAGGTTACTGGACTACTTTGGCAGGACAACATGTGGGACAAACTGCTTAAAAACGAGGCTGGAAATTAGAGCAAGTTTACAGACCACCAGAAACATTTCTGGATGGAGACGGGTCTGTTCGGGAGCCGTAAGCATGATACCTGTAATTGCAGGGACGGCACCTGGTGCCACAAGTAACCTGTTTCATTTCTGAGTCCTTCACCCTCCACCCAACTTTCTCTGAGTGCTAAGGGCGAGCGGGATCCAGATGAGGGACTCACCACCCTTGCTCCTTTTTTTCTTGCATTCCCGTATGAGAAACAGGCTCTTCTTCGATAAAAACAGGTAACAGACTCTTTGAGCAAAAGCATGTCTGGGCCCAAGGAAGCTGTGTGCTGGGCGCAGGGGGAAATCCGCATTATTTGTGGCTTAAAGGTGGAAAAGCATCATATGTGCAAGATTTCTGGACAAGAAGGTCTGTTTTCCAAAATTCACATGGCAGCTCTTGCTGGGGGACTTCCGTTCTTGTGCAGGCAAACTCCTTGCTTCTCTGGCGTCCCTGTCAACCCAAAGCTCGGCCGAGGGGTCTCTTGCCTGGCAGGGTTTAAGCTTGACAGGGAAGTACAAAAATGCTGCTTTATTGCTTGTGTTTGTCGGGATCCTGCTGCAGGGCTAGAGCTCCCCAGCCCTCCTCCGTCCCATGCTGAGAGCTGATGGAAACCTCTCCTGAGCTGTCCAGATAGTCCCAACTCCTCCACAGGAGCACACACGAGATTGCAACAAGCCCTAAACCCTTTGCTCAATACCAAGCTCATTTCAACAGGACTATCAGGGTTTCATCTTTTCTACCTTGTTGGTATACCTACAAATCAACCCTCCTTCAAGGGAGCTCAAAAAAATCAAGCTCCTGGTAACTACAAAGGGGTTCTTTGTCTTCTCCCCCTTGTTTTGCCTTTGCTTAGGTCAGGTGGAGGGGCTGGAGTGACAGACAGACTGATCTGACTGTCCAGAGCTTAGAAATTAATTAAGAAAGCTGAGATAAAAAGGAAATTAGTAAAACTATTATTAAAGTCTTTTTGCATGCAGGTTTTTTAACTCCTCCTATGGAATAGAAGGGGAAAACATGCAAACCCGCCACGTGCCATCTTCACTGAAGGCTTGGCTTCAGCAGATGAGCGCTGCTGGCCCGCAGGCACTCGCAAGCGGTGAGGATGGGGTTAACCAGCCAGTGAGCTCATCCTGGGACATAATGAACAGCCTCAAGTTTTCCTAAGGGGCCAGGCTGGCTCCATTGGATTCGCTTTGTCTCTCAGGTCAATATGTAATCAGGCAGCTTTTTGGTTTTTTGAAATGCATCTTTATCTTCCTATAGGAGCGATGTTTTCTCCCCCCATCACAGACGTCCACGTATTTTTCAAATGGCGAAATTCAATTAAAACATGCACTAGCTGCAAGAAAATACTTCAGGAAAAATTCAAGGAGAGCATTTGCAGGGCATTTAAGACTCGGTGCTTTGCTCTCCCCTCCGCCTTTGCACTCGAAAAGCAGCGGCGGCTGCAGCTGGGCTGACTCAGGGGCGCACAGGGAAGCGTGGGGATGCGCTTTGTCCTGGAAAGGGATGGCTGGACAAGGAAAAGGAGTTTTTTTAGTCCAACCACCCCCCCGTGCAAAAACCAGGCTTGCAAGAGCACGAGCCCCTCAACTGCGTTGACTCGCCAGGGGTTATTTTACGCTCCCACCGGCACAGCGGAGAGCAGGATCCAGCCCTAACTGCATCAAGCCAAGACACACCAAGAAACACAAAGCAAAAGTCCCCGAGTGATCGATGCCAGTAACCGAAGCCCAGAGCCGAGGGGAGAGGGTGAGCGCTGATGCAACCCTCTCCCAAGGCTATCGCATCGCTCTGCACCCCGCAGTGAAGGACAGGCGCTTCCAGCTGCCGACCATGCCGGCGTGGGATCGATAGCTGCAGCCAGCACCAGGGATGGGGAGGCGGAAAGAGGCTCTGCCTGCTTGGGGCAGTATCTCAAACCCTGCCTGTAAGGAAGGGAGGCTTGGCTGGTCTTCATGCTCTCCTAGATGGGACAAATTGGGACTGAATTATTAATAGCCGCTGCAGACTGTCTGGCTTCTACCTCTGCGGGAGCATCTCTGATTTAGGGCAGAGCTGGGGAGGGCTGCAGCGCCCATCCTGCCTCCCTTTGCCCCTTGCATGGGCTTCGGCTCGGCAGCCTTCTTCGGGCACCGCATCCTGCATCCAGCACCTCTCTGGCCCCAAAAGTCTGCCACAATAACTGCAAGGGCTGGGGTAGGCGCGACCCAGGGCCAGGCTCTGTCTAGACATTTTCTTCAGGGAGTGGGGAGATGGCAGCAATTAACAACCTGTTTGTTATTTTCCCTATCTGGCATTTATTGCCCCGATAAAACCCACTCTTAATTCCAGCTTGACTCTTTTCACAGCTCTCCTGGCTTGGTTGTTATTGCACTAGGCTTTCCTCGAGTGATTTGTGAAGGCAGTAATACAGTGCCGGTACTCAGGGGGTGGAATATTAGACACACCAATTAGCTATCTGTGCATAAATTCCCATTTACCTGCTTATCGCAAGCATATTTGCCTTGCCCGCTTCCTCCGTCTGCTTTTTCCTCCACCCTCCCATCGCTGGAATTCTTAATCAAGAGAAAAAAGCAGCTAATGTGACCTCTGACATGACGTAATGCAGCCAAAAACGTCCGCTCTGGCTCTTTGCAGCCAGACAGAAAGCAGGTGCTGTGCATAGCAAAGAGAAAGCCTGGCTTCCCTGCGCCCGCTGCCAGACTTCTTGGCTCTGGATGGAGATTTTGGGGTGGGAGGATGGACCACCCCTGCCTGAGCTCTGCGTAGTGGCAGGGAGCGATGAGCGCCGGGAGGAGGAGGGGGAACCTCCCATCAGTGAGGCAGCAAGAGGGAAGGCTTGGGGATGGCTGGGATGGCACGGGGCAGAGGGGGTGGTTGTTGCAGGCTCTGAAAAAATTGCTCTGAATGCTATGTTTCAAGAGAAAAGTTCTGAATTAAAAATAAAAATAGTCAAACCCTTGAATCCTGAAAGAAATACCTCGATGCATGCATTTGTTATAGCCCAGGAAAGCGAAATACAGAGAAGCATGGAAAATGTTGTGGTCAAAAGCCCAAAACTGAGTTTCCCCGTGGTTTTACACCAGGAAATGTAACGTTACGGGGCGAAACCATTCCCAAGCCAGCTGGGAGACCTCATGGAGAGCAGGTGCCAATGGGGCACAGCACGCACGGGGTCTCCGAAATTCGCTGAAACGGGGATGGAGCCAGTTCCCATTTAGCTCGTTGCTCCAGGCACCTGTGCCAAACTCTTCTCTACCTTTTTATTTTTGGAGCTTACAAATGGAGAGTGAATTCACCATGGCGTCATTTGCCATTTTGCACTGAAATACCGTTTGGTTTTTAACCCGAGTAAGGAAAAAAAATATCCCAGGCTGTGTCCTTGCGTTTAAGTAGACAAAACGAGTTTTGCTGGAGAACTGAATTCACAACGTGTAATGGTGCAAGGTCATGGTGACTTGGGGGACAGGGACGAGCCACAATCAGATGTCACGCTCCCAAAATCCTGGCAGAAACGTGGCCCAAACCGCAGCAGGCAGCGAGTTGCATCGTGACCGTCTGGGCTGCTCCCACCCCCGCGCATCCCCCGGGACCCCGAGCCGGGTCCTTCCTGGTGGAGAAGGGTGAGAGCGGCTGAAGGGCCGTAACGCCGCCATCCTCTCCAGCTCACCTTACTGCCATCAACCCAAATCGGGGCTGCTCTGATTTGTTTATTTTACCCCTGTTGTTGCTAAACAAAAAATACCAGCCTTGGCACAAGAAAATCAAACTCTGTCGACTTCCAAGGGCTGGGCCAGGTGGAGCTGGTACCCAAAGGCACATCTGCCACCCTCAGCCGGGATACTGCCAGCATCTCCCTCTGGCCAAGGGGCATGCAGAATAAGCAGAGCCAGGCAGACCTGTGCATTTCCCTCCCAGTGGGTTTCCCTCCTAGTTTTTTGTCCCTGGCAAGGGCAAAGCCGATGGGCCTTTTGCACCAGAAACGATGTGCCAGGCTGCCCTGAGATGTTATTTACAGCTCGCAAGATAATTAACATCTGGAGAGGGAGTGTCATCTCCTGCCATCTGTCACTTAAAATGAAGCTACACAGGATGCAGGTGAGTGATGTGGCCAGGCAGTACCTGCCTGTCCCGGTGCTTCGGTGCCAGCCCAGACCTGTGTGCAGGAGCTGGGCTTTGCCTTGGGAAAAGGACAGCTTTGATGCCATCGTCCCCACTCCTGCCCCAGACTGTCCGGCCAAAGGAGGCGGGTTTGGCCTCGCTCCAGACCTGCCACTTTGCTGGCTCCGTGGAAAGGGCTCAAACACGGCCGCAATGGGCCACCCCGGGATGCAGCCGATCTTGGGGAACTCCCCTCCTCCAGACCAGACACAGAGGCAGCAAGAGCAAACTCCAGCTCCGGGGATGGAGTTTCCCCTTTTCTTATAAACTGGGGAAGGCATGAGAACATTTCAGCAATGCTGGGAGCGCCTGGAAAGTGATGGGTGGTGATGCAAAACCTGCAGGAACCTGCTCGGAGCAGGGTTTGGGAAAAGTTAGCTTCAAGGGAGGGAAAGGAGTGAGCAGGGGGGGGATCCTGCCTGCCTTCTAGCTGTCATGGTTTGGATGGGGCAGGTTTCCATGGTTTTACTGAATAATTGTCATGTCCATAACGGAAAAGGTGACTGCCCATTTGGATAGCGCGAGAGGAAATGGGAAACACTGGCGTCCTGCTCTTCCTCCCCTGCTCTCACAGAGTGCCAGCACATAGCTCTCCACGCACGCGTCCCAAAGGCACGACCACGCCACAAATGCTCCTCTAACCCTGTGCAAAAATAGCGCATTACAAACAGCCCTGCCACTTTCAGGCAGGAGCCAAAACAGGTTGGAAGAAATCACTAACAAACCTTGGAGAAGAAAAAACAAAGAAGAAAAAGCCCTAGAAAAAGCAAGCGAAGGCACAAAGTCTCCAAGGAACCTGGGCAGAGCTGGATCATCTGCACACTGCAGATCTATACTGTCTGTATTAAATGCAAAAACAGAACAGCAGAAAAGCCCTACATCAATGCCGCATTCGGGTGGAGATTTTTAAATGCACAACAGGCCAAGTTACAGCTCCCCGAGCAGCCATAACTCAGCCTGCTTGGACATGTGCAGCGTTGAGTTTGGCTGTACATGCTGCTGACTGTAATGACTTCAGGCTGGATCCTGCATTCCTTGCATTGCCCTGTCTCTGGGCAAGGCTGGCTCCGAAGGCGGCACCACCAAAACCCTCGTGAGCCTGTCCCTGCATGTTGGGGCTACTTGACATGCCGGGGAAATGCCAGGTTTTTGGTGGGAGGCTTGGCCGAGATGGGTCTGGATAGGTGGCTTGGTCTGACTTTACCCATCCTCCTGGATTTATTGAGGAAAGGAGGGTAGAGAGGTCGTCAGGACATGATCACCCCCTGTCCAGACACAAATTTGGAGCAACCTTAGGATGAACGAAGGCTGTTAGAAAAAGGCTGTCTCAGTGTGACCTGGAGGGTACCAGGTGCCTCCTCCTGCCATGACCTGCACCAGGCTACAGATCAAAAGGTGTGGATTTGGTGGACCCTCAGCATCCCACCCAGGCCTCCATCACCAGAAGGCTCCCCAAAAGAGCCCGTCCCTCCCTGTTTTTCACAGTGACCTCCTCGGTTGGCTGATGCCACGCATGGGATTGAAGAGTGGGGTGGAAACCTCAATGCCAAAGGTGCAAAATGCAGCACAGAAAGAGAAACTCAATGAGGCCATGGGCAAAAGGAGCCAAGGGAGCCTCTGGTCTGCCTCCAGCGAAGTCCTCAAATCCCTTTGAGGTGCCATCGGCACAGCCCAACCCCTTGGGAAGAGTTAGGGGCTTTTCCCTACAGCCACGGGGAAAGTGCTCAGACTGAGAGAATTTGGGGAGTTCAAGCAAAAAACTCCAGGTGAGGGAGGTGATGACAAGTAAGAAAAGTGGATCAGTCCATCTAATTTCAGTTTCATTTTGATGCTAAAAAAACCCAAGTCAAACCAAACTCTGAAGCACAACACAACAGAACCACAAGGAAGAGTCTTTTTTCCTTTCCTGACCCTTCGCCCTGTTCGGGTTTTGGCTGAAACGCACTGGCAGGTTCACAAGTTTTGGTCACCTCAAGCAAAACAGACATTCGGCAAATGAATGTTCCAGGCAATTTTTTTTCCTGCTGCTGGAGCCACAAAAGCCCAAAAGAGGCAGCACAACACTGAGCTCATGGTGCTCCTTTCCCCCGGTGACGGGCTTATGGACAGGGACAATCCATGACGTACCTCTGGCCATGTACCTTTTTAACCAGCCAACACCCAACAGCAACCTCCCCCGCCAATTCAGAGCAAACTGCAAAAAAACTTCATCCACAGTCAACGACAAACTCGTTTAACTGAATTTAATATTTTAGTTCCAGCACAGCCTGCACTCATGCCAAGACATGGAGCTGAAATGGCCTCAGAAGCGCTGACAGATGCTCTCCAGCTGTTGGAGGAGACGTGATTGATATCTAGCCTCGCCCTCCGGGACTTCTCTGCTGCCTCCAGCCCTGTGGGGTAGGAGAGAGGACTCTTTTCTGGGTGACATGACAGGGGTTTAAGGGATGGGTTAAACGAGTTCGGTCCTCTGAGTGATAGAAAACCATATTTCTACCACCAGGGCTCTAAGAGATACTTGGAAAGCAAATACATCCATGTCTCGCTCAACACAGCTGGGAGGAGGCTGATTCCCCACCTGGAGCGAGATGCTGGACGTGGGGACCACTCCGTGCACCTCTTGCCACATCCAGCCTCGCCAGGATGGGCCCAGTGATACTGGGGAAGCTTCTCTCTGCTGTAAGGGACAACTGGCCCCAAAGCAGCTAGTTGGAGAGAGCCACGTGTGGGACACGGCAGCTGCCACGTCCAGCTCCCACATCTGCACACCCAGGAGTGACGAGAAAATACTAACCCAGAGCAAAAATGTTCCCCAAGGAAAGCGTGCCACAGACAGCATCCCCTTAACCCCATTGCTTAACGCCGTCCTGGAAGGTGCTGAGTGGGGACGAGGACCTCGCCTGGCCATGCCCCAAACCTAGGGTACCACCATCCCCCAATGCAGACGAGCCCCGCGTAGTTTGGGTGGACGTAGACCTGCACAGAAATCTCAGCTGGAAACGGTACCCACCAAATCAGCCCTAATAAAAGCAACATCAGATGCTAAAATACTGCAGAAATATGTTCAGCGCCAGACTGCCGTCACCCGTCTCTGCAGCTCCAGCCCCCATGGGGAGGGGTGGAGGGGACAGGAGTGTTTGGTGAAATTTCTTGTTGTTTTGAACGCTGCCTGGGGCTGACCCGCCCCCGCGGCATCGTCGCCCAGTTCCCCGCATCCTCCGCAGCCCTGGTGGGTGCAGGCCGTGGGTAGAGGGGCTGGGGGTGTCCCCGGGGCTGTGCTCAGCCCTGGGCAGCCAGGCAGGGGTGGGCAGACCCGTCTGCAGTGTGAGTGCCAGCCGCAGCCCTGCCGACTGGGGGGGGGAATATATCATCCCAGTTGCCACAGCAACGAGCAGCTCCTGCCTGCCTCAAACTTCAGAGACCACCCAGGAGCCGCTTTCCCCATCCCCGCTGTCTGCAAGGGTCTCTTCCCTCTGTTGCCTGGGGGATTTTGAGCACCCAGGAGCCCAAAAGCCAGCCTGCACCCCTAAATATCCCACTTCTCATGAGGCTTCTCAAGAGGGGGGCCCATGCACGAGCTGCTGGGTCTGCAGTGGGGTTTGCCCGCTCAGCCCCGCTGCCTGCCTGCACCCAGCTTTCATCCTCAGCTGGTGGGTGCTGCTCATCCCAGTGCATCCCAAGCACCCTGCGGGATCCTCTGGGTGGGGTGCTGCCATCAGGGACCCCCTGAGGCAGCGGGTGCCCTTTCTGGTCCCCAAACACCAGCGTGCCCCGAGGCCAGCAGATGCCCCCCGGGTTTGCAGGTCTGTGCTGCCTCCAAGGCAAAGCCCGTGAAAATTTCCATTTAAGCAGCCAGCACCACAACAGGGGAAGGGACTCAGAGCCTGGCTCTGCCAGGCGAGAATCTGGGCTTTTAATTATTTATGCTTGAACTCCGTGCTATGGTGATGAGAGACAGATCAGACAGAGAGACACAGTCAGATAATGGAGAGAAGGCTGCAGCCTGCTTCCCCAGAGAGGCCGTTTATACAATTCAGGTGTGCTGGAGGGCTACCAGCCCCTGCCTGAGTCCTGCCCCACACCTCTCCCCTTGGAGACCCTCCACTTTCCCAGAGGGTTTGTCCCCAGGACCGAAGGTTGGGGAAGAGCTGCCACCTGCCTGTTTGAAGCTCCCCAGGGATCTTGTCGTGTTGGATGGGGACCGGCCGTGGCCACCTGCCAGCAGGGTGGCTGTGAGACATCCACCGTGGCCACTGTGTCCAGCTCTGAGCCTACAACCCTATATCTTCTCAAGAAGGGAGTCCAACCCTGAGGAACAGCTACTCAGGGTTCAGGGTGGCATCATCGAACCATCGAGGCTCATGAGGATGACACGAGGGGTGTCCACTGACCCAGCCTTGCTTGGGTTCACCATCTCCAGCAGGTTTTGCTTTGAGGATGGATACCAGATGTGCTTTAATTGAGCAGAATGAATTCAGCAAAACTCTATGGCCTGGTCCTGTGCTCACTTCTGCCGTCGAGGTCCATGAACGGGAGCCAGTGCTGCTGGCACGGAGCCCACCCAGTTCCCACCAGGGTGCACCCAGTCTCCCGTGCTACTCCTCATGCTGAACCAGGAAAACCAAGAGTGCCCAAATAATGTGCTGTGTCCCTGGAGGGCAATGCAAAGGGATGAGATGGGGCAGATTCGGGCCGTGGTTGCAGCGAGGCTCTGCTGTCCCTGTCGGCAGCGAGCAGGCAGCGAAGGGCTGCTGCCCACTGCTGAAAAGGGGCAGCGGAGCTGGGATAAAAGTGAAAAGAAGGTCTCAGCAGATGGTGGGCTGAGCACCGGACATGGCCACGTCACCACTGCAATGGGATTTTAGGGTGCTCAGCACCCTGAAGAATTGGGACCTTTCTTAGTCACAACTTTAAAGGGATAATCGGTCCGATCCACGGGTTAAATCCCCCTGGGATTTTCAGGGGGAAAATTCGCTTAGAAGGGTCTGCGGTCAAATCCTTTAATTTCCTGGATTAGGAAGCCAAGACAGCTTGTCATTTGTCCTGCGCTGGGGAGGTGACTGAAAGCTCATTGCTAGAGGCTTTTCAAACGAACGACAAGAGCACCAAGGGATCGGGGACCCCCATGGCAGTGCCAGTCCCCCCGACATCCCCATCTCTGGCTGTTGGGGGAAGTGATGCTCATGAATGCCAGCAAGGAAAATACTCAATATTTTTGTCTAGGTCTGCATGTTCATCTCGGTTGCTCTCCTGATATTGCTTTTGCCTCTCTCCGGGGAAGAAGGAGCTTCAGGCGGTACAGGAGCATGGGGGTGTTGGGGCTGTTGCTGCAGGGAAGCAGGTGGGTGGGTGGCTGGGGCAGGAGCAATGCAGCTGGCAGGAACGCCTGCCAGTAAACCCAAAACGGGAGCTGGGAGAGGAAAAAAGCATGCAGGCCTCTCTTGAGAGATGGGAAGGCAGCGTAGCTGTAGTGTGGGGACCCCAAACCTTCCCCATGGCTCTCCTCTGCTATCAAAGCTTCGGTGTGCTGCAGCATCGGGGTGCAGCTTGGGAGCGGGCAGGGACATGGCGCAGCAGCTCCCACCAACGCGGCCGGGGGCTTTAGGGTGGCAGGACATGGCAGCAAGGGGCTGGGATGCTACAGTCAGCATCCCCCGCATCTAGCCCTTGGGCTTGGCTGCAGGTGTGCATGTAGCCCCACCAGTCTCCTTGCACCCCATGGAGGGTGAGGATGAGGATGGAGGAGAGCGACAGGGCTGCGAGCCAGCCCGCCTGCCAGGCAGCTGCGCAGGCTGGGGGAGGATCTCTCCCTTCCCTCCTGAAGATCACTGAGAAAAGCAACGCTGCAGTTTCTGCTCGTTGAATAGGAAAAGCAGCAGAAAGGAAAATCAGGGGCTGGCTTTTGTTGTGGTGGTTGGCTTTTCATTTTATTTTTTTTGCTCTCTGATGAAGAGCTGCTCCACCCGAAAGCTAGTGGGCGACAGCACCCCACTCCCCTCCTGCTGGCATCAGCATAGAGGAGAAGAGGCTTCACCATCCTCTTCTTCAGCTCATTCCTTCTTCCCTGTGCTATGCTGGCAGTCAGGGCAGACAGGAGGTTAATGTGTTAGTGGGGGGATCTAGCACAGCTCGGGAGGCTGAAATCATCCCGCACCAGCTCCCAAGAAGGGCTGATTCTGCAGCAGGGCCAGCCCTAGCAGGACGGCAGCACCAGCCGCTCAGCCCATGCACAAAGCTGGTAAAAGGCTTGGATTAGAAACGAGGCAGATGATCCGGGCTGTGATGGGCTGCCACATAATGCCAGGGAGGAGGAGGAGGAGGAGGAGGAGGAGGAGGAGGACGAGGCAGCCTCCCCTTCAGCCCCTTGCGCTGCCCTCCGCCTCCTGTCCAGCTCTCCGGGGCAGCCCCTTCCCGTGGAAGCGGCGGCTGCCAGGAGTGAATCACCCTCCCATCCTTCCTGCCTCGCTGCCAGCCGGTGCCATCCCTGCCCGTTTCCATCTGGTCCCACTGCAAAAGCAACCGCCGAGCAGGCACCGGCACATCGCGCCCCGGCACCAGCACAGGTCTCCCATCCCGGCTATGCCGCCAGGCATTTCGCTTCCTCCCGCACCCCAAGAACCGTCTCCTGCTTCTCTCTACAGCAAAACCATCCCCTCCAGCTGCGCTCTGCTGCAGGCCTGCCGCAACACGGACCGTGCCTGCCAGGACCGCACGGATTTCGGAGACCTTCCCCGACGAGCGCAGGGAGGAGGAGGGCAGAGCTGGCTGGGGTCACGGTGAATCCAACGGGCTGCGAATCTCCGCACTGCCCCTGTTACTTCATCACGACCTAGCAATGTTGGAAATGATTAAACGAAAGCTCGCTGCACACCCGGGCCACGGAGCCGGGGTGTTTTCGTTCATATTCAGTTCGGTGGACAGGGAAAACAGTGGGAGCCACCAAGTTGGGAGCAGCATTTGTGAAGGCTGGGAGAGCAGTAAAGGGAGAGGGACTAGAGAAACCCATGCCGAGCTGCTCTCCTAGAAGCTAAAAAAGACCCTGCTGAGGTTTTTCCAGTTGGATTACTTTGTAAAGCATCACTCCTATGAAAGGCACTTAATTTTCCAGCCTGTTCACGTCTGTGCACGGATGTGCCCCTCCACCTCTGCACCGTGGCAGTCGGGGACACGCAGAGCTGGACCTGCGTGAGCTAGTCCTGACTTTTGACACAGCCGCAAAAGGGCTTAACGCTGTAAGTCCTGTCTGAGCAGGAAGTTATTAAATTGGCATTGTAGGAGGACTTAAACAGTCACGGTGCAGACAGCGGGTCTCGCAAGAGCTGGCAATGGGTAAGGACACGATGCTCCGGGATGCCATCCGGAGATCCGCTGTTCCTCGAGTGTCCTGGACTAGAGGTGGAAATTGTGCTTGCCGTGAGTCAGAGGCACCCGTGTCATCGCAGCTGACACCGACACACGAAAGGGAGGGATAACAGCTGATCCTAATCTCTGCTGCCGCGGTATCGCCTGACCCCTGTCAACACGCCGGAGCTTGTGCCCGGGCAGGAGGAGGGGAGGGAGGTGGCAGAGGGAAGGAGCTGGCAGGGAGGAAAGTCGGCGTGCTCTGCCGCAGCCCTGCTCAGCTCGCTGTCAATGGTAAAGCCCGTCGGAGGCTGCCAGCCCTGGGCTTTGCTCCTCTCTGCATTGCACAGGGGCTGTCTGGGAGGGAAGGAGGGCAGGAAGGAGACAGAAAATGCTGCTATAAAGAGAATTACCTCCTGCCCCAGCTGATTTTTAGCCTTCGAGTCACCCCCATCCATCCCCCCTGTGTTTTTCTCCCTGTTGCTCTGCCCTCTGCGCTCCTCGAGGAGAGGATGGAGAGACTGGGAAGGGATGGAGGGGTCACGCTTTCCCTGCATGAGACCCAGCAGGTACCAGATGATGCCATCACTGACCCCATCAGTCCCCAACTAATGGGCAGAGATGATTTCTGTACAGCCCCAAGCTCCATCCAGCAAACACCAACCACAGGGAGCTGCAGATGCTGAACTCTTGCATGGCCTCAGCAGGGAAAGGGGCAGCGCTTCTTCAAAGGGCCATAAGTAGAGGAAACCAACCCCTCCCCAGACTCAGGGCTGCCCAAAAAGGGGCTGGACAAGGTGGTGGGAGGCCCTGACAGACTTGGTCTGATCCCTGAAGCATTCGCTCAGCCCCTTCAGCTGTGACCCATTTTGGCTTCAGTCTGCTGCCCGCTTGTCCCCACCATCCTGACCCGAGGAAGGGGACACGTAACCCTTTTGGGGGCACAGCATTCCCCTTAACTCACATCCCTCCTCCTCCCCCTTCTCCATCCGCAGCAAAAGCCCCTCCGGCAGCACGAGGCCAGGATTAGGGCGAGACTAATGCAGGAGCCCTGCAGCTACCTTCCCCAGGCATCAGAAAAGCCAGCAGAAACCTTAAATCAAATGCAGCTAAGTACAATTGCAAAGCTGCAGGCATAGGCCTGAGAGAGCATTAAGCAGCATTATTATGGCTCGGTGTACTGCCGGTAGTGACATTACCGCAACTTAAAATGTTTGGGACCAGAACTGCAGAATCTATTTTCTTCTGTGGGTTTTGCCCAGGCTGCATTTCCATTTTTCTGAAGAAAATACCTGTTTGGCTCAAACAACCTTCTGCGCTTTGCTGTTCAGCTCTCCGGGGCTTTTCTTGCCTTCCTGCTCCCCATTGTGTGTCAAACGCGGACGGATGCTTCGCCCTCACTGCAGCATCCTGAAGGAGCATCCATGCTGAGTCCAAACATTTTCCTTTACGCGTCCTCGCTGCCAGGTTGTCTTTATTCACTTCCTTTTTCTTTTTTTTTTTTCTCCAGTTTCCCTTTCTGAAGTTGAATGACACTGTGCTAGTTTGTAGTCCAACTCCTCCTGAGACTGTTGAGCTTAATTATATTTTTCTCACTGTTGGTGAATGGCTCGGCTATAATTATTCCTGGAAGTGCATTACTTAGGACTAACCTGAGAACAGCATCCTCTCCAGGGTGCTAGGGCATCGGCGGCTCCGGGGAGCTGTTATTTAAGGTGCTGAACTACGGGGCCCCATGAACCTTGTGTTGGAGAGGAGCTGCCTGTCCCTGGGACTCATATCCCTAGCACTGGTAACAGCCCTTCCTCTCATCAGTAGTCCAGCCATTAATTAAAAAACCTTGAACTGTGGTAGGAGAAGGAAATCCTGGAGAGAATTAGGGTCTGTCTGCCTTGCTTTAAAACTGCCGTCATCCGTCGCGGAGACCTGGAGTCAGTCCCGAGCTCCCCCCGACGATCCTCGTGCATCTGTCCTCCATGTCCAGCGCTGTGCCGAAAGCCAAGGGGTGAGGATGAGCTTTGTGGCCCACCTCTCTTGCCTGGATATTATATTTTAGTTGCCCACAACACACCAGCGCCTATGGACAATTCGCCTTAGGTAGCAACGTTATCACTAATGAGGTGGGAGCCAGTGCATCCTTTACTCTTCCAGGGTAGCAGCAGAAAGACCGATGACTCTTGGCTCATATGAGAGGGGAACGGAGCACCCCAGAGCACAAAGGAGACACCCTGCACCTTCATTTTAAGGGCTCCCTCCCTGGCTACCTCTGAAAACCGACCGTTGATATCAACAGTAGTTTTTCAGGCCTGATTCAGAGCCCTTCTCACCCATTGACTTTACACAAATTATTTCAGCGAATGGGAGATATAAGAGGAGAGAAAGTGTTATTTCATTTTAATCGCATCAAAGAAAATTTAGGAGAATCATCCACTGCACCTAAAAACTGTTCCTTAAATGAGCTTACTTTTCTGTGTCAGAGATAGAATTGTGCTCTGTTCAGGCTAAAACAACGTTAAGAATCCAATTTACTTGTCTTCAGTACACTATGTTTTTAGCCTACTTTCCTCAGGAAATGGGGCTTACTTATGTGATTGTGCTGTTTATATATCTATATGCCATCACTCCCACACTAATAACTTTTGAACGTGTTGGCCAATTCCAACCAAATCTGACAGAGCGGTAGAGTTTTCAAAAATACTGAATTCTTACAAATTTAATGAAATACGTGGGTGGGCACATATTTTCCCCCACCAAGGGAAAGGCTGCAGAGTGAACTCAGCCATATTATTAGACAGAAGAGAATACACACACTCTCTCACACACACACACACACGCAGCCACACACCAGCACTGTTATAAAATCCCCGGGTGCTGGTAAGCCAGAGCTTATGTTGGTATTAGATGGGGAATATTGCACCCCTGAGCCCCAAAGCCTCCAAAATGAGCATCAGGATTCCTCCGCCAATGCACCCACTGCCTATTTTGTGCATTTCTCCCCGTTTGGACGATGCAGTTTGGTGTGGGCAATGCAGGGGAGTGTTTATTCCTTCAGAAGCTTTAAAATTAATCAGACTAATTACATGAAAGCCTTTCTAGCTGGTTCTAGGTTTGTAAAACCTTGCTCTCTTCCGGTTCTGCAGGCTGGGACGCACCCGAGGAGAGACCGTGCAAAAACCCTCGCGAAGGGGAAGAGTTCAAGCTAAAGGGTCGTGGGGTTCAGACAAACCAGCTCTCCCTGCCTGCATTTCAAAGCCCTTGGGCCTCTCCTGCGTGCAGCCGAATTGCAAACCCAAGACACCATCCAAGGCTTGGGGTTAAGCCTGTATGCCCGCCTAAACCCACCCGCCCTGCGTCTCCAGCAAAGCCTAAATCCTGCAATCTCGCCCAGGCATAGCCGAATGATTTGGCTCTTTTTTGATAGGTTTTGGGGTCTCAACATAAACCATTAACACAGGCAGCAAAACCTCCTGGGACGGATGTCGTTCGCGGTTGGTAACCCAGCACTAATGCACAGGGCGCGTCACGCTGGAGTCTGTCTGTCCCCGGCTCGCGCAGCGAGAGGTGGGCGGCGCAGCCGATCGATAAAGGGCTTTTCAACACACCAGCAGCCCTTGTGCACCGGAGGCGACAGCTGTGCCATAAAAAGAGCAAAGCCCTGGGCTCCCGGCGCTGGCTTTCCTCCCCATGTGTCTAGTCAAGAACAGACTAGTTAAGACCGAGCACAAACGGCGGAGGGAGCCAGGCTGTGGGATGGAGCTGTCAGGTTGCTCACGGAGCATTTTCTGGTGGCACCAGGGTCAGTCTCTGATGGAGTAACCTCGAAGCCATGCACTCCCATTCATTTATTTCTTTGCATCTTCACTGATGATTAAAGGGGTCCTCTGGGTAGTCCCCAAATCCCACAGCTTTTCTCCTCCTCCATGCACACGCGTGGTCACGGGCTGCATCCTCCCTCCCAGCACTGCTGCTGCTCTCCGCAGAGCTCAGGACCGCATTACTCGGGCCGGTACAGGGGAGGAAGGCATTCATGTCCTGGCATTGTTATCTAATTTGATTGTTTTCCTTCTCTGTCATAATTAGAAGATGGAACATTCTATTCCAGGAGTTCATTAAAGTATTTCCAACATGGGGGTCATATCTCTTCCAACTCCAGCTCTCATGGATTTCTACGACAATTACTGCCTGGGGACAGAGGTTGCTCAGGTTCTCAGACGCGGCATCCCAAGGCAGACTAAAGCTCCCCATTTCCAGGATTCAGGCCTTTGTATGGAGGCATTCACATCCCCAGATCACAGGGAAAGATCTGGTCTTTCTGCTGCTCTGCAGTCTGTTTCCTACCTGGCAATCTAGTGGGAACTTTTTTTTTTCAAAGCTTTGACAACAATTTGGTACAACATCAGCTCGAAAACATCATCAAGCTCAAATATGCTCCCAAAGCAGGCCTGGGAGTCTCATTCACATTGCAGATAAGTCATCGGCAGACATTCTGATCAAGATTTCAGATATGACTCTGCATACAAAAGATCCAGACCCAACAATTAATCCAGCACAGGCGACTGAGGAGGTACCTGGGTTTTTCCCCTAAGTCCTTTTCCCCCAGCCTGGCTGCTATATGTAGCACTTGCTCAGAAACCAGAAAGGAATGACCATGCTCCATTAAACCAACCCTAAAAAATAATAATAAGAGTTCTGAATTCGGCGGAGGAGCCTTTCCTCCTCAGCTCACCTCTTCTCTGGGACCTCGCTGGCAAGTCACAAAACTCCAAGCGCGTTTTGGGGACCAGCTAGAAGGTGCTTGAGTTGGCCCTGCTTTAAGCTGGGAGTTGGACCCCATTTCAACCTGAATTAGACACAGCCCCTTTCCCCCTCTCTCCTGCTGGTTTTCAGCCAGATCAGGTCCCTGCTCTGAATCACTGAGCAGTTCCATGATGGCTACATCCAGCCCAGGGAGTGGGGACTTCCTGAGGCTTGTAGGGATTATTTGGGCACTCAGATGTGCTGCTTTCTAGCAGAGCCTCAGGCAGGGCAAACCATCCCCAAGCATCGGCTGCAGCCAGCAATTTGACTGCTTTTCCACTCAAAACCTCTTTTGGGAACAGAAATAGCTGGGAATCCTCCCAGCACAGGCTGGGATGGTTCCTCTTGGCTATAAGTCAGACAGAGGATACAGGCAAACAGCATCTCAGGAGCTCTTCTGCTAAGGGTATCATCATGCTTATTAAAGAGGCTAGGAAGAAACAGGGTAAATAACCCAGTACCTCCTAACTGACAGCTATCAGCCTGCGAGCCCCACACCGTGACCCACAAGTGCAGTCCCACCACAGTACAACCACCCCCTGCACAGGCTGCAGTGAACGCACTGCTCTGGGTGACCCTGCACGGCCTCGGCGGCTGGTTCGGGAAGGTCACGCATCCCCAGCTCGCTCACAGTCAGCAGAGGGACAATTCAGCTTGGATCCACCCCATTTTGAACACCACCCATGAGGCTTTGGGCAAGCCCAGCGGCTTGGCTTTCCAGGACACTGCCCACTCCGGCTTTGGGGTCCAGATAGCACCGACTGTTGCCCGCGCTGGCAGACGCCCGCTGCCACGCTTGCCTGCCTCCCTAAAATACCACCCCTCAAGCACCTACTACTGCAAAAAGTCCCATCCCACTTCTCCCATCAAACCGCGGCCATCGGGGTGGGACCCCGGCTGAGATGCCGCATCGGGACGGGGACCACCTTACCTGGATGCCGCGATCTCCGCTTTCTGCTTGGCGATGGTGGCCGCCCGCTCGGCCGCCTCGACGGCCCGATCCACCTTCTCGCGGATCTTGCTGGCCCGCAGCGGGATGAGGTTCTTCCTCTTGCCGCTGACCAGGATGTTCTGCTTGTACTTGCCCTCCTCCTTGGTGCCGTCGGGGAAGGTCATGCAGCCATAGCCGTGGCGCTTGTTGTTGGCCCATTCTCCCTCATATTTCAGCCCGTCCGAGCGCTGGCTCACCCCGAAACCCGACCGCTTGTCGTTCTTCCACTCGCCGACGTAGATCTCAGTGGTGGTGGCGTCGATGTCGTCTTCGATGACGGAGAGCTCGGCTTCACCCTCGCCCAGGCTGATGGTGGAGTTGATGTCGCTGGCGGTGGAGCTGACCGTGCTCATCCCGGCTTCGCTCCGGAAAGAGCTCTGCTTGCTCCGCTGGCTGGCCAAGGAGCTCTTGGACTCAGACTTACGGAGCTTGAGCCCGCTCAGCAGTGACCGCCGAAAGATGCCTTTCTTCTTGCTCTTGAGGATCTCGGCGTCGCTGTGGGCCATGAGGACGAAGCCACCCCGGGAGACGGCAGGGCTGCCCGCCACCGCCGGCGAGGAGTCGGGGTGCAGCGCCGTGCCGTTGGTATGCTCGCTGCGCAGGGAGTTGATGGACGTCCTCAGGGGTGACCTGATAACCGCAGCCATGCCGTAGGGAACGCTCTGCCGGACGCCGTAACCCTGGCGCATCCCTCCGACCCACTGGCCCTGGTACGTCCCTGGGAAGAGGAGACAAAAGCAAAGAGGGGTTTCATGGCATGGCACGCTGCGAACAACTAACGGCATCAAACTCTGCGAGCCCTTTGTTAGCAGGAGCAGCAAAGTGCAGCTCTGCATCCCAGTCCCATCTCCGTGACGAGGATTGCAATGTCACGTCGTGGGAGGAAAAAATAACATCTTGGTTGGATTGCAGGCATGCACTCCAGCTGCAGCGCGGAAATATTAGAAACCAGCCAAGGCATCACCGAGCGATGCTTCGAGGAACTGCCCCTTAGATCAACCCCTAATTTGAAAGGGAAGGGAGCGGGGAGACAGGGTAGGGGAATCCTTATCTGGGAGCAGACTCCGATCCCGTCCACGCTGCCAGCAGTGACCAAGGCGGATGGTATACTACAATGCATTTATTTATATGCATAGTGCCTTTCATCTGGCATGTAGCGGGAGTGGCTCTATAGAAATAAAGGCCTCACGGGAAGAGATCCATTTGGTTATTCCCCTCTTTGAACTCCTGCATTTGCACGGGCACTTACTGGAGTTGTTTAACTGGTCATTAGCGGGATGAAATGCACACAGGACCTCACCGCAGCACCGGGAATGGAGGCACAAGAAAGCCATCCAGCCTGGGATGCGCAACGGGAGCATAACGCCTGCCCTGTGTACCGAAACACACGGCCATAATCTGCCCGGGGTTTATAATCCCTTCCCCTCCCGGAGCTCGGCGATTGGCACGCATTCTCATTTTATCTCAGCCGGCTGAACTGCGGGGCTTGTTTTTATTCTTAGGCCGGCTTAATCTTTTTTGGGCTTGCTCAAGATGCAGTGATTCACTGCCCGCCTAAGCTCTTGTGGGGCGGATTGATGAGCCTGAGGACAGCTCCTCGCCTGGTACTGGTGCTACTGGGATGCTGCAGCCAGTCCCAGTCCCGGGCTGCCCTGCTGCCTCCCATCCCCAGCTGGTGATGCAAAGAGCAAGGTCCCGTGCCGGGACAGGCACAGGCAACACCTGGCAGCATCAGGGCCTCCCTTCGCTCCAGTCCCGCTCCCGCACACCAAAGGAGTCTTAAAATAGACTTGCTGAAATAGTGAACCTTGTGGGAATCAAACCGAAACGGCCCCGATAAAAACAGCCCAGATGATTACCGCGAGCTCGGTCTGAGAGAGGCTTTCCAGCCCCTCTCTGCACAAGATGCTCTTTGCGCTTAGCAATCAGGCTGCGACTCGTAGACATGAGCAACCCATCAGGTCCACCTGAGCCAGCTCTTCTGGCAGCAAAAATATCATTCCCCGAGACCTATCCACTTTGCTGCAGCGTTTTCCCTGTCAGCTTCTTCCAGCAGCCCAGCAGAAAGGATTATTAAAAGGGGCTGTGCTGTCCATCCCCATCTCCATCCCAGATAAATCCTGCTCTTGCTGCAAGGATCGATCCCAACCCTACAGCTATGCATCCTTCTGCTCCTTTTCACTCCCCATCCCAATCCTACCCCCAGGACTGCCTGAGGGGTTTCCACCGCCCGGTCCCCAGGGCTCAGCAGTAGCTCTGGAGATGGGTACGTGCTGGAGCATCTCATGCTGAGACAGGAACAGCTTACTGAGAGCATGGAACCAGCACCCAGGCACATTTTGGGATGCATTTTGGGGTGCATCAGCTATCTTATTTAATAGCCACCAGCACTTTGCACAAACCCCCCAGGGCTCGGGCATCCTTCCTGGTGCTCCGATGCAAGCAACCCCCCAAGGTGCTACATTATCTGGGTCTTGTACACCCCAAAAAAATGCCAGCTCCTAGCTGGGGGACCCCACGAAGACTACCTCAGAGAAACGACATGGAAAGGCAGGGCCAGACAGGCAGGATTTACTGCGGATTTATAGGATTAGCACCGTGGAGGGGGGAGAGCACTGGGATTATGGCAGGCACTGGCAGGGCAGGGCAAGGAGGTGGTGGCAGTGCTGGTGGGGAGAAGGATGTGGGACAACTGGCAAGATGGGCGGCGAACAGCTCAGTGGAGACATCGGACACCTCCTTTCATTGGGTTTGAGCAGTGAGGCTGGCTTGCCCCGCTGCAGCCCGCTTTGATGTCTCAAAGGACCAGCAACAACCATGCCGTGCACCCACGGCTCTCCCCATGCCCACTGGCACCCTGGAACGGTGCCTGTGGCAGGGGAGAGCCCACCAAGTCATTGGTCCATCCATTCCCTGTACACCTGGCACCACCTCGCTCCCCTTTCTGGCTCCTTCCCAGAGCATCTTGGCAGGACAGCCTACTGGGGGTGATGGGAAACAGCTGGTGAGAGGGATTTTCCCCAACGCCCCGAACACCCCTGCAAACAGAGCCCCTGAGATGGCTCAGGATGCCCTCGCACCGTGCTCAGTCTCCTGTTTCCTCTAGAGATGGATTCAAGGGTTTTCAGGGCAAGATGCCAGTGTGTGCAAGGGGACAGGGAGAAAAGATCCTGCATGAGATCTGCCAGAGCCTGCCCTGCCCAAGTCCTGGGCTCCTTTTCCCTTGGCTGAAGCACTTGACTCGGTCCCTGGCCCCAGGCAGGTCCCTTGACCTCCCTGTCTCCTAGCAAATCTGCAGCTGAACTAAAAACCGGATTAAACCGAAGCACCGTAAAGCAAGCACGGCCCTTTGCTGCAAACCAGAGGCAGCGGCAAAGAGCAGAACAAAGCACTCGGAGCAGGCGTGACAGCACATCTCAGCTGGAGCAGAGGCGGCAAATTGGTCACAGCAGGTTACAGCTGCAGCGAGTGCCTGTGTGTATCTCCAGTAAGGCAGAGGTGCCCGGGAAGCTGTCATCTTTGCATGGCCTTAAAACCCACTCCTGGGATTGCACAGCTGCCAGGAGCAATCACTGCATCTCCCTGGAAAGGTTGATCTTTCTAAGCAGAGGGGGCAAGGACTTGAGGAGCCACCCCATCCGCCTGGCCCGGCCTCCCATCATCATGGAGCAACTCCCAGCAGAGAGCAAAACCCGAACCCCAAGTCTGCTTTCGTGGGTGTCGTCGCTGTCCTGATGGCTTCCCTGCTGGAGGCAGCAGCACGGATTGCCTTTGGGGATTGCCTTGGAGGGCGCAGTCACCTCCGCTATGGCCACCAGACACCTGGCCACTGTCACGGCCACCAGCAGATCAAAGAGCTTCCTTCCAGGGAGCTGAGTTCATCTGTCCTTCCTCACCTGTCCTTCATCTGACTTCATTATGTTTTAAACCCCTAAATATCCCAGGATTTGGCCATGAATACTGGAAGGTCTCAGAGCCATCTGATCTGCATTGCTAAGCACTGTCACCTCCTCCCCTTCCACTGCTCAGCTTAACCTCTGCCCCCCTAACATTTGCAGATATATGCACAAAGCTTAATCTCACAAGGAGCCTGGAGACCCTTCCTCCCTGCAGGGGAAACAGGATTTCATGGTTTTCCCCTTTACGTGCCAGGATGGATTGGCTACAGCTGTTTCAGAGCCAGGGAGCCGAAAAGGGAGCATGCAATGGGAAGCCCGTGCAGTGGGGACAGTAGGATGGGGCTGGGTGTGACAGGACGAGCACGTCTGATGGAAAAGGTCCCCAGACTGATCTGCTGAGGTGCTGAACAGAGGTCCTGAAGGACTTCAGGTCAAATGCAGAGAGCTGAGCACCTCCCAGGGTCGGGGCAGAAGAGCAGACAGCCTCTTTAACTGTGCACAAGAGGGGGACGTGCCCCCGTTGGGATGGGAAGCAGGGAGCAAGCCAACACTACCGCAACGCTGGCCACAGGCTGATTGCATTGCCCAAGCTGGGCACTACGGAAAAAAGGCAAAGCTACCAGGATGGAGGAGAATTGCTGGGGAGGAAAATGGGCCAACCTCTTCCCCCTAGCCATGCAGGTCACTCTTATGGATGCCTCCAAGATGCCACAAATATCCATCCCCCTTCCGCGTGGCCCTTTTGCACTGCGCAAAAAGGACAAACAGCAGCCAAAAAAGTCTTGGACGCAGAAAGAAAATCCTCCTGAGCTAGGTAATTCGTGGCTTACTATGGTAATACAACCAAAGCAGCAACCATTTCTGGGTGGTAGCTCTTCCCTTACTATCAATATATGCAAAATGCTTCCCAAAGCATTAATTGCATGCGATTAATGGAGCGATTGCATCGGGGAAAATGCAGCATCCATTACGCGGTCAGGGCAGCACCGTGCAGGCAGCCGAGCTGTGCGGCCAGGGCTGGGGCTGGGTGCAAATAGCAGACAAGAGCAGATGCATGATAGGAGAGAACTGGACAGCCAAGCCAAGGAATCTCAGCCACCACCACGATCATGCTGAAAAGAGCCTGATTCTGCCCTGGGAATGGGAATTGTGCCATTTGTCATAATGGCAGCAAAATCAGAGCCCGAGGGAATACGCAGGTTGTGCTCTCGCTCGCTGCGGTTTTACCCTGGGGAAGATTTCTTGGCTCCTGGTGTAATTGCTCCAGCAGGATTTAGCCAAGATAAAGGTGATGCCAAGAAGGGTGGGGATGTGGCCGCGGGTGTGCACACGTACAGAGCAGAGAGAAGGAGGGGGCATAACCTGAGGCTGGGAGAAAATAACTGAAGTCATCCTGAAAGATGGGTCGGCGAGAATATTCCTCTTTTGGAAATACCAGATTAGAGGTGAGAAAGGAAACGGGCTCTCAAGGAAGATGAGGAAATTGATGATGGGATAGAACTATGGAGAAGAAATTGAGCCATGCGGTTGCTGGCCACTTTCACTTGTGTTCTTAAGCCCGGGGTGGGGTTTTTTTTTGGCTGGCTCCCCTTGGAGCAAGGCTGGGTTGTTTCCAAACAGCTTTTAAAACTCCTGCAGGAATTTCTATTGCCTTGAGGACCATGCAGAGCCCCATCCTTGGCTGGAGCCAGCCAAGCTGAAAGCAGAAAGCGGGAAGTCACTAGCCTCCAAAGCATCGTTCCTGATGCTTCCGCAGAAGATCATATGTTTTGAGAAATGACAAGTACCAAAAAGTAATCTAATTTGTTGCAGTTATTCAGCGCTTTCTCAGCGTTTGGCTCAGGAGGCTAAAATTCATTCTGGGAAGAGAGCAGAGAGTCTGCAGGGCTGCTCCTGTTGTCCCCACAATGCCAAAATCCCTGAAATCAGGGCTCGCCCTCGTTTGTACCTTGCAGAAACGGGGAGGCGAGCGGGACCCCGCGCGAAGCCGGTGGTGAGCTGGCTGGGCGCAGCCTCATCACCTCCACATTCCCTGCGGGAAACAGGGATAGTGCAGCTGCACTCAGCAATTCAGGTGGGTATTGGGAAGACTAACTAGCTCCTATTAGCAAAGTGCTCCAGGAGGATGGGAGGCATCACAGACACCAGGAAGAATGACGGGTTTCTGTTCATTTTCTCAGCTTTGCCCATGTTGGTTTTTTTTCCTGGGGAGCGGGGAAGGAGGGTACCCATCTCCAGCTCCAGCTCATCTCCCCGGGGTACAGCCGCTGCGGTGGGGCTTGCAGGGGTGCTCGTGGGCCCAGGACCGTGGAGGGAGCTGCTCGCTTTTGCAGACAGGGTCTTCACCACGGCTGGGAAGAGGCAACCAGCTCATGGCTTGCTCTTCCCACATGCAGCCCACCAGCCTGAAACCTTGAGCAAGAAGAAGAGTCTCTTCATTGATGCCATTTGCCTCCACACCAGGTGCCTTTTGCATGTAAGAATTAAATGGGGAGGGAAAGGAGACCTGAAACCTCTAGAAAAAAGCCTTTCTAGCCCAGATGGAGATGGCCTACAGCGCTGCACTCAGCAGGTGAAGGTGAGAGGTGCCACAGGGTGGAAAGCCCCTGGCTTTGCCACGGGCTGCCCCGAGCCGGGGGGCCGCCTGCCACCCACAGTCCTCTCCTGATTACGAGAGATGGCAAAGACCAGCAACGATGCCCAGGGGACGCCGGCTTTCAGACAAATAAGCAGCACCTTAGGGCATGCTAGAGCAATGGGTGGCTTTTGAACGATTCAGGGGGAAGCCCCAAGGGAGGATGATGGGCTGCTCCCAGCCCAGCAACATACATGAGGTTTCCCTTGGCTGAAGGTGGGATCATGCACTTGGATATAAACCTGGTCCATCTTCACCATGGCACTGGAAGGAGACAGGAGTCAGGATTTTTTTGGGTTGGAATAGCTGCATTTTCTTTCCTCCCTCCCCCTGTACCCAAGGATCTGGCATTTTGCAGGCTGCTGAGCCCTCTGGCTCCAGTCCAGGAACACCATTAAGTACGAGCTTTATGGACTGAAGGCTGCTCACAGGCTTTTCCCAAACCGAGATGGTTCTGTGTCCTGCAGGACGAAGCCCTTGGCAAGCACGTGGGGTGAAGCACATGGGGGGGGCTTGCACAGACCTGACCTGACTTGCTCCACTTCAGTTTCTCAAATGGAGACATTCAAGCGGTTTTCTAGGGTGTCGTAAAGCATTTCGAGGCCCGGGGTCACATACATATTATTATCACGACATGACCTTGGGAAAAGTCAAATGCTTAGAAAAATATTCCTTACCCCTCACTAATTCTGACTTAAAAAACAACAACCCACTAATAACCCACCACCATGGGTCAATTCAAGGTATTTCCAGGTTAGGTAAAATAATCAGCGACACGGGCGCAGCTACCCAGGTTTTCACAGAACATGGGAGCAGCAGGCTTCAAAGAGCAGGTTCCTCCGTAGCCTCTGTCCCATCCTTGAAGCGCAGCCAGATCCGCTTGTTACGGTGACCGTGTTTGGCAACGGCAGTGATCCAAACCTCCCAGCTCGCTTTCTCCACTCAGCAAAAATCGGGAGCGAGGTCTGAGTTGTCCAAAGTGCCCACCCACTTTTCCAAATCAAGCTGAAGTAATTAGACCTTGCAAATTGATAGTTTATCTTGCAAATGATCCTTCCTGGTATGCTCACCCCCGCTCTTGCCTCTGAACTCTGCAGCATATTAATTAAAGACGTCCGATGGCAATAATTAGGCCAGAATTATGACAGAAGGAGCAAGTTTTATAAGTATCACTTTCCAGCTATTCGATATCAGAAAGGCCCAGGGAGGATTCATGCAGAAATCACGTTTAGCATCCCACAAACTTCTATCCCAAAGAGAAGATGTCTGAGAGAAAAGAGAGGACTGGAGGATGCTAATTCAGCCTCAGTCCTGATGTTGATGTTGATGGGTACATCCTTGTTGGCCACCCCAGCTGATGTCCAGCAATCAGGGGGCCTCGCTGGTAAAAATGTGGCCCTCCCAAACCTGCTGACTGGATGTATGGGTCCTCCCGAGCATGCACACGGGTGCACGTTTGCTGCCAAGACATCCCAAGAGCCGTCCTTCCCGCACTATCCCTCCCAGCAGCAGGACAAGGCATTGCGCTGGGTGACTCGCATTCCCTGCCCCGTCCCCAGCTGCCGGTTGAAAAGCAGCAATCGCCCCCTGGATGCTCACCTAAATCCCACACTGGTGTGATACGGAGGTCCAAGACTTGCCACCTGCGTTGCCCACCATGAAAGGTGGGAATCAGTGATGGTGCGTGCGTGCAACGCTGCATGGATACAGCATCGGCAGCAAATTGCCTCCCCTCCCAGCCCTGCCAAGGCTCTCCATGCCTCTGACCATCAACAAGCCATGCTAAAAACACAGTCAGATGCTTCTGCTGTGGCTGCTAATTTGCCAAAAATACGCTCTGGTAACTGCTTACACAGGGGAAGAAATAAAGTATGGGTTTTTGAGTATGCAAATATAATCTGCAGGCACGAACACGTGATGGATGTTAGTCATATTGCTCAATGCGAGGCTGGATACATACATACACAACGGGCACAGGGAGGTCTAGGCATCCGTGGAGGAGAGAAGGGGAAGAGGGAAAGGACAAGGGAGAAGAGCAGAGCAGAGAGAAGAGAGAAGAGGACTGGAGCAGAGCGGTCATGGGCTGCTTTGCCTGTGTGCTGGGTAGCATTAAGTCTATTGCTGGGGCTCAACAAATACTAAATCATTACAAGGCTGCAGGTCATATCAGCGTGGATAGCTTGCATTTCTAAAAGCTAAATGGCAGGGACCCTCCATCTAAGGAAACAAACCAGGGGAGTTGTTGGGTTTGGATGATGTACCGATCACTTTACAACCAGGTAGGGATGGGTGCAGGGCTGGCCCTGCCTCGCTGGGCACCTCTGCAGCAGCAAGAGCTGGGGGCTGGAGAGAGGAGATGGATTTATACAGCCTCACACCACAGTCAGGGAATCTGCCTCCTCCTCTGTGGGTGCAAATAACAATGAAAAGTAACTCAGGCTGAAACACCACAGAACAGGGATTGTTCAACCGTTCCCCATCGAGAAAATCATCTGAAAGGCAGGTTCACATGTGGTGAGAATGCTCGTCGGGGGGATATGAGTCCCATCCAAAACATGGGGAGTCCTTTATACTCTTATTGCCATGATGCCTGCCCCAAAGATACTTGGCAGTCAGGAGAGCAGCAGAATGAAGCTGCTTCCTTCACTGGCAAACATTAATGTGCATCACGGTATTGCAAAGGCTGCTGATGTTTGCACTTATAGTTGGGAAACTGAGGCACAGAGCGAGACAAAGGACAAGCTCCTCCAAGAAAACGAGGTGTGTGCTCCTTCTGCTGCGGGCACGAAGTGGCTGTGCACAGCCTACAGCAAACCTATGGCAGGGCAGGTAACGGGGCAAAGCCCCAAAGCTGACGTCCTACCTCTGAAGATAACCCCAGCTGCAGGAATTAAGCCATTTTCCACAGGGACTGGCCGGCAATGAATACGCGCCCTTATAATGTTAAGGAGAAGACACTCCAGAAAAAATCACATATGGAATCTCAGTTTGGATAACATCTGCGAGAGGAGCACCCCCCTAGAGCCACGACTAAGTTTGGGCTCACCTGACAATGCCTTCCAAGGCATTTCAGCTACTTGCTTGGAAGGGGGAAAACTCAATTCGCTCTCCACCATGTGCAGGAAAATCCGAGTCTGTCCTGAGACTCCCCTCCCTCTTCTCCGTCATTGCTTCTGTATCTCCTGCTTCCCTCGAGCCTGTTTGTGTTCGTCGGTAATTGCCTTTTCCAGCCAGCATTTGGAGAAATGCTTCAAACCATTATAATGACAATCAAATCTCAGCATCGCTAATTCTGATGGGGCTCATAATGCGTCTCAGGCCGGTCGCGATTTTTCCTAAAGCACCAGGTCCTGGAGTCAGAGGAAATACAGCTTCCCAAAAGGGAAGAACCAAAGGAAGAAATTTCTAGTCTTCCTGGGAATGGGAAGCGCCAGGCCCGCCGGAGCCAGGGTAAGTCAGGGGAGCATCATCCCCTGGGGAAACAGGGCCCATAGTTTTGCCCAGGGCAGCTGAATCCCTGCAGATTCAGCCACTGACTGAGGCCAAAACTAGGATGAGGCTTTAACATGAGGGATGCGAAACACATTAACATATTGCTCAGCACCTTTATTAGGGCTAATGTGCTCCTCTCACAAAGCAGAGTGAAATCGGGCTAATGCTTAGTCCGTTAATCCTCCAGCGCTGTAATCCTCACCACAAACTCTGTGATCTCACCCCATTTCTCAGCAGAGCTCATGGGAGTAAAGCTAATTCTCCAGCACTCAGAAATGGCGCTGTGTGCTGGTGCCGGGTTTTGGGGGGCTGCATCCCTCGCGAGGTGTGGGAGATGCTCAGCCCCGCGGGATGAGGCTGAGCTCCCCACGGACTGTGGATACGGGGCTGCACCAGGAGCAGGGATGGCGTAGGGTGGGACGAGGCAAGAGCAGGATTTCTTTATTTCCTGTGAAATAAACAATCGGTCCCTTATTCAGTCCAGGGAGACACCTTGCAGACCCAAAGTGATGCCCTGAGCAGGAAATCATATCTTTATAGTGATCATCTTGGTGTGAATATCTGCAGACTTAGGGACCTTGCCCTGGCTGTTCACTCATTCATGAAAATTCATGATGCTGCGCTGTATGTTAAGAGTAAGTGGAACCTCTTCAGGGAATAATTTTGGGAAAGAAGTGGCTGTTCTAAGGGAATGCTTATGCATCGATCGCAATTTTTAAGGATTTTTGATTCAAAGGCCAGGATCTGTCTTTGAAAAGCCAATATCAAACCCCAAAATATAAACACTTGCGATTCAAGTGGTTTTTTTTCTCCAAGCTCCCCCTTTATGTTAACAAATACTTTAACTGTAAGTTAAACAGCTTATTGCAGGGGCAAAGCAGCATCAGGACTCTCCCGTAACTATTGCAAACTCCTGCAAAAAACCAATCCTTTCTTGGTCAGGACTTCAGGCAATGCCAAAGCCAGACCCCAAGCAGGCAAAAACTGCAAAATCTGACAAGACAGATGCTAAAGCACAGCGTTTCCCCCTGTAAGACCATCACCAGCCCCATCCTGCCCGGGTTCTGTATCTTCAAGTCATGCTTACATTAATATAGATCATCCATCTACATCAGCGTTACCTGACTCAAAGCATTCAAAATTAATCAGGTTCATTTTAAAACCAAGGCATTTTTAAACAGAAGGCATTTTTAGCTCTCGTCTGCTGGTTTCCAAGCCTGTAAGAATGACTTTCCTGCAATAGTCTGGGTGGAAACCTTGCTTCAAAAATGAAGCTGAAAATCTTGCAAAAATCACATGATTCCACAAGCTGGAGCTTCAAGGAAAAAAAATGCTCAGCTACAGGAGCAGATGTCACCCAACCACGAGGAGCCCCATGGGATATCAAATCACATGCAAATATCCTGAGATTTGCATTAAAAGCCATGAGAAACCCACCCCAGCATCCCCAGTGAAAGGATATTAAAATTGTGCTTCAGGAGTTAAGTCTCCTTCTATTCTGGGTCAGGGAGAGGCATGTGAGGGGTCAGCACGCCCCAAGGTTGGGGTCCTCCACCAGCCCCTGGAGCATCACGTGCCGGATAAAATACTGGAGAAGATGGAGTGAGGGTCTAAGCTCGTCTGGCAACTTCTATCTCATGTACTTTTCCCTGAGGTCAAAATCCTTCTTCCTCTGTCCTGAGCTGTACCTGAAACTAAGCAGCGTGTTCCAGTGAGATAAGTAATTACCATGAGTTCATATCATTTATTTTTAATGATGCTGGTCAGAATCTTCATTAAGTATTTTGATTCATTTTTCTATGTTCGGCGGGTCCTCATGTTTCAGTCATTGCTCTCCTATAACCACTGTAAGCATCTTTTCTACTAAATCTAGATAGCAAGACACTTCATAAACACAGTTCATACCTTGCTTTTTTTTATTAGCAGGGTCTTAAGGGGGTCACTAGGACCAGCTCGGGCTGTGCCTGGATTCTGCAGGAACCGGGAGGCTCGGGGATCAGGGCGCGTTTGTATTTGCTTGTTTCCACCCACTATTTAAAACGCATCAACAATTCCTTCCTGGCAGCAAAATAAGACGAGAGCTGATACTTTTAAGGTAATTCTGACATCTGCGCTATGAATAGATCGCAAGGAAATTTGCCCTCCCTAGTTGGTTCCCTGCAGCTGTGGAGGAACCTGTGAAAAAGCCCGGTACGGAGTTAGGCAGGAGGCAGCCCCCGGTGATGCCGCTGCCCGTAGCGGCACCAGCCGGTGGTCGTTCATCCAAACCCACCTCTCGGCTCTGGTGAGGGGGCTGCGGCCCCTTCCCGATAGGCAGGTCCCCTGTGGCATCCCCGGTCCATTCCCCTGGAGCAACCCTTTACACCGGCAAGGGGCCTCCTTTTGCAAAATATTTCATGTTTTTCATCTCCTCAACCACCTCAAAGCCGTTTGGTTGGTAGCACCGGCTAAGAGAGCGGCTGGAGGTGTCACCGGTGCCACTGCAGAGGTGGGGAAAGTGGGGCACGGAGCCGCCAGGGCTCCTGCCCGGGCAGGACAAGCTGTGAGAGAGCCCACGCCGACAGCTCCCACCGCACCGCTTCCCTCTCCCCATTGCTTGCAAAGCACGAAAATTTCCCAACCCGGGCCAAGAAAACCCACTTGCCTACTCACACGGTGCTAACAATGAAAACACTAATTATATTTCACTCACCTATCAAAGGGATGATTCATTTAGGTGAGTGGGCACGGAGGATTACACAAGATGAACACCGCGATGCGACTGCCCGGCCGTTTCGGGGTAGCCCTCCTGAGAAACAAGGCCGTGTGGAGCACGTGGGCACCCGGGATGGGGCGCGGGGGTGGCAGCAGGACGGAGCCGGCACGGTCCTGATGCACCGCGGGCCGTTCCCCGAGGGCTGGCCGGGCACTGGGGACCCGAGGGATGGGCTAGTCCCTGCCCGGTCTTGGATCCCAAATGCTCAGCTGGGGACAGGTGGAGGGAGGAGAAAAACAGCTTTCGCAGGGATGGAAAGGGCAAAAGCAGATTTGGGGCTTTCTTCATCCACCCCATCTATTCCACCCCCACAGCCACGGTTTCAGCAGCAAAACCCAAACCCTATGCACATTCCCATGGCAAGCCTGCAGTTACAACTCAAACTATCCCCAGGGTACGATCACTGAGTATTTCCAAAGCATCCACGGAGTTACAGAAAGGCAGGAACCAGCTGAGATGTCTCCTGATCTCCAGACCTGCTCAGGAGAGGGTCTCCAGTGGGAGGAAATCCCCAACCCTCTGCTCCAGAGAGGTTCCACCAGCTCCCGCGGCTCCGGCTCACATCAGGGCTGATCCAGGCGGATGCAGCCCCTTTCACCTGAAGCGAGGGAGCAATCCTGCTCCCGCTCTGGAGCCGGCCTGAATCAGGCCCAGCAAACGAGCGGTGCAACTCCAGCACCCAACTGGAGCAATCCTCAGAAGCCTGGTTTATGTAATATCAGGGTGCTTCTGATTGGGGGCAGGAGGTGGCAGGGGGTTTTGGCAGAAAGATAAGGACATGTCAGCAGTATCGTGGTTTGGGGGGCTCCGAGGGAGTGCACGCATGCAGGGGAAAGCCAGGACAGTGCAGGTGTGTGCCTCAGGTGCAGGACTGGGTTGGCCACGCCGTGGTGCCAGGGAGATTTGGCAAAGTGTGGGCTCCTGGGGGAACAGCGAGGCTGTATTTGCTTATCTGGGCTCTGTGCAATAGGTTTGCATCGACGGACACGTACCCGCACGGCTCAGGGAACGCGGTTTGCGTTCATCCGGCGCGTGCATGGGTCGGAGAGCGCTGGCGCCGGGCTGGGGGCAGACCACGTGCGTGTGGGTATGCGAGCGGAGGGGCGAAGCGGCGTCTCGGCGTGGGGAGGAGAGGCGTGTGTGCATGGCGATGAGTGTGTCCGCGTGGGAGGTGCGAGATCTGCAAGCTGCATGTGGGGGAAGCGTGCATGCGTGTGAGCGTGGCAGGCATGAGCACCTGGCGTGGGGGGCGACGGTACCCGGGGCGGCGAGCAGAGCCAGGACGGCTGCCGGGGTGGGGTGGGGGTGGCATCATGGCTCAGGCCACCGCATGCCACACCCTACGTCCAAGCCCAACACATCAACACACGTGCATCGGTCATGCAAAATATCGCTCCCCAAGATAGAGCTGGCAACGGTTGGTGGAGTGTCGAGGTTTGCCCTTACACACTGTTGTGCAAGGAAATGGTAAAATTGGAGTGAAACCCATGAATTCTGGGGCATCTCGCTTCCTGAGCCTCGCTGCGCATTTAGGGACCCATCCCCTAGCCCTGGTTGATGTGCTAAAAAAAAATATGCAAGGGATGAATATTTATCTGTGGGTGGCAAGTGACAGATGCTGGGGCGAGGATTCTAGGATACTTCAGTTTGATGAAGGTAATAACTTGAATAGATTAATGAGAAACATCCTTCCCAACAGTTGCCTCCCCGGCGCAATAGCTACGCAGCCACTCTTCCAGCAGAGCTCCTGCACACACCAGCTCCTTGTATCCAAACACACAAAGTTCATTAAGGTTCGGGGTCCAAAAGGCTGGAGATGCTCAACTTTGGTGGTTTCCACCCAGAACGGAGACAGGCAACTGGGAAAGGGCCACGGCCTCTGGGTGCTTGCAACTGAGTTGGAGAATGTGCAATTTCAGCTGGGTTCAGTCACTCCGTGGCAAGTGCCCAACCGAAATGGGGGGAAAGCTGGTGTGGCGGAGCCCGGTCGGGGTGTGCGTGGCCCGTCCCTGCTCCCGGCAGCAGGATGGGCTTGGCCACAGGTACCATCGCTCCGCATTCCCCCAGCACGGCCGCCCCCTCCTCCTAGGATGGTTTGCAGAGTCCCTGGAGGGGGGAAGCATTTTGCTACAGACCCTGCCCTTTTCTCCCACTGATCCTCTTAACCCCCTCCTAAAATGATAAACATGCAGTATAGCTTTTTGGTTCCCAAACACCAAGAAGCCAGGCTGGCCTGACAAGATGGAAGGAAAAGCTCTTTGCTTCTGGTAGGTTCTCAGAAACGGTGAAGCTGCTGGTAAGCCACCCCAATTTGGAGATGCTCCCCAGGTTTCCCAAAGAGCTGCCGTGCTGCAGCTGACGGGGAGCGTGCCAGGGTGGGGACACGTGCGTGCCTGGGGACAGGGCCAGCCCTCCAACACCCAGCCCTCGGAGACCTGTAGTTTGTCAAGACTTCTGTCTGCCTTCCTGCAAACCTCCCCGGCAGGGGCTGGGCGCCAGGAGGGGAGCAGGGCGACGGCACTCGCGCTGGGAGCACGCAGAAACCCTCCCCACAGCCCCTCCTGACCGCTTTGAACGTGGGAGACAGCGATTATTCTCTCACCAAGCTTTATTCTCAACTGAAGGACTGCTGGGATTTATCGATGGCTTGCAAACACACACTCGGCAGATTCCAGCTCAGACCCCCGGTATTATTCCAGGCAGTTGAAACAAAAGGTTGCAGCTATATTTTCCTTTAGAAGAAAGCTGCCAGCACAAAATTATCATTAAAAATCAAGAGATTGTTCCACCTCTCCCTTCAAGAGCAGACGCTGGCAACATTTAATCTTGCCTCCCTCCGTAATCACAAAGCAGCAAAACTGGGTTTTCTAGAGAAAGGTCTTGCAGCACCTTTCAGGAAGGCTGCGATAGACCTCACCGACGCTGTAATTTCCTTAATGTAGCAGTCCTGGAAAACGATAACGTCTTTAAAAAATAATAAAAAAATAAAAGCCTGCTTTAGATGGATGCGTTTGCCAGCAAAACAACGGGGCAGCGCTGGCGAATGCCCCCGGCTGCCGGCAGGTAGGCCTGCCTCGTATTATGGTGGCAATTTAGATGGAAGTAGCCACAAAACACAAGAGAGGATGATACAGCCACTTACAGCACAGCACCAGCTGTTTCTCCTAGTTCGGCCTTAAAGCTTGTTAGTCCAGCAATTTTTTTTTTTGATCGCTCCAATTGGGTTTTCTTGTTTTTTATTCAATCCCAGTTTCTCCTCAACATCTCGTTAAGCCGCGTTGACGGCAGAGAATAGCTCTGGTGATCCCTCTGAGCCCCTACGCTAAGCATTAAGCCGTAAACTAGGAGTGTAAGACTCTTGTCTGAATTAAAGTCTTTTGCCTGGTATTATGAAGTATGGGGCTGCGTTTGGAGGGGCTGCAGGGTGTGCAAAGACCCCAGCCCCTCGCTGGAAGCATTTGAAGCACCAGGGCTGCACCCATCTGCCCTGGCTCCCCACCCCCCCACGCCCTCACCTCCCCTCTGCCCCGGGGTTGCTTTGGTGCAAAATCCTACAGGTTCCAGTGGTGCAGAACTGCGAACCCCACGTGCAGCTTGGGTTGTTCTCCTGACGGCTTGGCCCACCCTGTCCTCCGACCCGCCCTGGGCGGGAGCTGGGCGTCCCCCCACCAGCGCAGAAGGCTCCTCTCCCCAAAAAGCCAGGTCGAGGAGAGGCGGGGGGGAGGACCCGGCGCCCAGAGACCCGCTGAACATATGGGGCTACCTGTGGCAAAGAACTGATGCCATACTGGGCTGGTTCCTTATCTCCTGCGAGGTACGAGCATCCCTCGCTCCAAGGTAGCAGGTTGCAAACTCACAGACTCCAGCTTAAAACCAGGGTCCCCGCTCAGAGGTTTGTACCCCCGCACCACCGCCCGCCCTGGCCGCGAAGGTATCAATGCAGCACCTACCTCCATCCGAGTAGGTCTCTGTCCCGTAGCCATCCTGTAATCCATTGCTCCAGGTGCCTTCGTACTTGGCCCCGTTTCCAGTGCATTCTCGGACCCCGTACCGTCCCTTAAATCCATGGGTCCACTCTCCTTTGTACACCCACTTCCCCTTGCTCTCCATGCCAATGCCATGGCGCTTGCCCTGCGCCCAGGTGCCCTGGTAAGTGTTGCCGCTGGGCCAAGTGTAGACCCCCAGCACCTCAAAGCCGTGACTCCAGGAGCCCGAATATTCACCTTGACCCTTCGGGCCAGTACAGATTCCGTGGCCATGAGCCTTTCCGTCCTCCCAGCCTCCACAGTACGACCCTCCATCGTCAAAATTAAACCTTCCCCCACTGGACATGCATGTAATTCGGTTTGCAAATCCCCCAAAAGGTGAAAAAAAAAAAAAATGCAGGAAATAAAATACGAGTGATGACTTGGGGAAAAAATTTTTTTAAAAAATTCAAATCGAATCAAACTCGATCGAAATCATGCACCAGATCCAGGGAGCTGCTTAAGCCAGTTTCTTGTGATTATTCATTCTCTGGGAGTATGTTCAGGATCAGTTCTCTCTTCCCCTGCTGTGGAAACAGTATCATTAAAAAAAAAAAAAAAAAAAAAATAGCAGCAAGAACAGCAGCAGCTATTGGGTTTTGGTGCAAACGACTCCACCTAAAAACCATCCAAGGCAGGGAACGGGGGTGGGGGGGGAAGGAGGGGAAAAAAAAAAAAAAAAAAAAGAAGAAGAAGAAGAAGAAAAAAAAAGAGGCCAAATGCCAAGAGAAGGAAAAAATAAAAGCGAGGCTGGGCTCCGCAGCCCGGCGCACCCCGAAAGGCTCAGAGCCCCCGCTGCGCCCCCCGGGTGGGGCTGCCCGGGCGGGCGGGCTGGCTCCGGCGCAGGGCCGGGGGGGGCGGCGGGAGCGGCGGCATGGCGGGGCGGCGCGGGGGCTCAGCAGCAATGCGGTGCTCCGCCGCCCTCCCGCCCGGCTCCCCCGGCCTCTCCCGCTCCGGCCCTGGCAACGCGCACGCACCCCGCGCCCTAAAAACCCGCCATCGCCTCCCTCACCCCCCTCCCCTTCTTCCTCCTCCTCCTCCTCCTCCTCCTCCCCACCGCCGCCACTCCGCCCCCAGCAAACCTCACTCCCGGGGGTACCCGCTCGCCTCGCCCGGCGGGTCCCGCATCTCGGCCGGAGGATGCTCGGAGCGAGGGCTGGATGCCGGGGTGAGGGGCTGGGGGGGCGTCGGAAAAGACGGGGGGCAGAGGGCCTCCGCTCACCCCACGGCCTCCCCCCTCCTTCCCGGCTCCCTACGGGGATAAATCCTGCTTATTAATGAGCAGGGATCCTGAGCTTTCTGCTCTGCCTCATCTCCCAGCTCCTGGCTCAGGGTGGATTTAAAGAGACAGGAACTGCGTCGCCTTCGCCTCCCTCCCCAGCAAGGCCGCAGCCCCCCACAGCCCCCCGCCACCTCGTCGCAGCTCCAGGATGCTCCCGGATTTTTATTTATTCCTTCACGCCTCCCCCGCCCCGCTCCCGCCGCTCTTCAATGCGACGAGGGGCGGCCGCCCCCCTACCAGGCCCGGGGGTCCCCATTTGCAGGTGGGTGGGTGGGTTGGGGGTGGGACACACACGATGAGAAAGGGCCAAACGCCTCGTTCAGCGCCGCCAACGCCAAGTCTCTGGGCAGACTTTGCTCCGTGCCGGGTCCAGCACACTGCAACTGCAACACATATTATTTATTCATGCAAAGGCCGCTCAGGGTTTATGGCAGCGGTCCGGGCTGTATCCCCTCCCGGCTGGGCCGCTGCGCACCTCGGTCCCCTCCCTTCGACACAGAGCACCTCATCGGGATCCTGCCTATCCATCGGGAAGGTGCAAACCAGCAGGAGGCCCTTGCCAGTCCTATCCGCAGATTAATTGTGTTTTGTTATTTTTTTCCTGGGATTGCTGAAGATGTGAAATCCTTCCCAGGCGGTAGGGACAGCTCGCTTCGTGCCTCCGGAGCACGCGGGGTCCTGGTCCGGCGACGCATCCCCTTGTTTCTAAGCGTGCCAGATATTTGCAGCAGCAGGGTGCTTGTGCGGGTCTGTGTGCAGGCAGGGCTATCTATATTTGTATTAATACACAAGTGCACTAATGCACAAGTATTAAAGGGGGAGCTCTGCTTAACTAAAATTAAAAAGATGCTCGCAAGTGCCTATAAAGCAAAATCTGGGCAATGCATGAAAACAAGGCTCCTCCAGAAAATCTCCGGCAGGACTGCCAGGCTCGCATTTGCATCCTGCCATCGCTGCCGGCGTTACTGGAGGGCTAGTTTTGAGCCAAGACTATCGGCTCGGATTCCAGACCCAGCTCAGCCAGGACTCCAAGGGAAAAAAAATGAGCTGTATAAGCCCTGGTGCTGGAAACCCACGGGATTCAGGCAGGTGCACCCCCACTGGGAGGGACGGTTACGCCCCGTACCTGCCTCGGTTGCCCACCTAGTAGGAAGTTTCAGGCTGCGTCTTTCTCACTCAGGCTGTTTATTTTTTCCCCTGTATCGATGCATTTTCTTGTCCATCTATTGAAACACATCGCCACCCTCGCCTGGAAGGAAGCCTTCCTCTCTCTCTTTCAGAGCTGGAGGGAAGAGATGCAACCAGAGTGGGTGGAAATTTTCCCACTGAAGTGTTTTTTTTTCAGTTGAAAATATCTTTTCAAACTACACCGAGTCCTTTGTGAATGCGAGAACGTTAAACGTTGGGGGGGGGGGGTTGTGTTTGGTTTTTTTTTCTTCTTAAAATCCCACACTTCAGGTACTGCATTTTTTGGCAACTCCAAACTCCCATTTTTTTTTAATGGAGAGAGACTTTGGGTGGAAACCCCCAAACTTTCCAAGAAAAACACTACAACTGAAGTTGCTTAAACACATATAAAAATTCTGGCAGAGAAAAAAAAAAAGAAATCCCAGCCCCCTTCTGTTGTTTTCTCAGTAGTTTTTCATGGTTATAGTAGTTTTACATGTTAATTGGCGTGGTAATTAATGGCCAGCTATTCCTTCTGTGTTCCAGCTATTTCTTCTTCTAAATGGGGTAGAGAGACCAGAGGCTAAAGCCTCGGCACGCACCAAGGTGCGATGCACCTCCGACCAACGCGCTCCTCATAAAATAGGTATTTAAAATAACAGCGTGTTTAACGGTACCTGGTGAAAAAGAAATCACTAATAACAATCTGCCGAGGAAGCAGAGAGAGGAACGAGATTTACCAGTGACAAGTGCTGGTGTAGGGCGATGGGGATGGTGCGTGGTTTTAAAATGAGGATTATTTTAGGAGCGGCGCCTTTGTGTCCGACGAGGGGGCAGGTTCTACACTAAAAATGCAGCCACGTGTTACATCTTCGTTTCATGAACCACTGGTTTCGTGGTGTGCCCGTGGCCTGTCTTGCTGTCCCGTGGGCCGGGTTTGGTCAGAAAGGGCCATCTTGGTGATTAAAGGGTTTAAGATGGGCTCCAAAACTTGCAAAGAGCCACGCTGGCAGCCAAATAAAGGAAACACAGAGGAAGGGGCTGGATGGACGATTACAGACGCCGGAGCGATCGTGGCGTGGTGGCCAGCCACAACACAGCCACGCTGCTGTCCCTGAGCCTATTCCCAAATAAATCTGGTTTTTTGCAGACTTAACCCAAAGTTCAGAATTTATTTTAAAACAAAAACTCACGCCCCGATCATTTGCAGTCCTTCTGCCCTGGGGAGTCCTTTGCAGACCAGTTCATATTTCCTTGGTGCTGCTGATGTGCAGGAGGCTCAGGGAGAGGAAACTCCAGATTACGCTGCACACCAGTCCCAAACACCCGCGGGTTTTTCCCTCTGGAAGATGCTTTTGCCGCCGGTGAGTGCCGGGCTGACCTCTGCAGTTGCTGCCCTTAAACCGCATCGGGATTTCTCCAGCACACGCGGCTAATGCCGGAGACATTTCCCCAAAGGGTCCGGGCAGTGTTAGACAGGGCTGGCAAGTTTTGTTTTTCTAATAACCCAGTGCAGGTGTGGATGAAGGGAGTGAGACAACATCTGGGATAAAAGAAAAATTATTTAAAAGTACAAGAAAAAGCAAATCAGCTTATGATGAGTAACTAAGTGTGGATGGGGGAAGACAAAATAGCATTGGGCAGCGGGAGCGATGCAAAATATAGAGAATACAGTTAACACCTGCCTATTCCTGGGGCGTCTTGCAGATAAAAAGTGATGGGAAGGCACAGATCTCCGGTGGATCCCATCCCGCCCTTGTGTGCAGAAACCCGCCTCGCCCTGCAAAGAGCGGGGCGCAGCCCAGCGGGGCGGCTCAGGGAGGGGTGGGGATGCAGGCAGGCAACGGTTTCTGATGTACAACATGGTTCAGAAAGACAAGCGCAGGGCATTGGGGAGACCCAGCCTTCGCAGAAAACCTGCCGGGAAGTTTGGCTGTGCTTAAGAAGGAAAACAATCTGCCACAGAGCAAAGGGAGAGGGAGGATTAGCTGGAGGAATCCACGCTGCCGCAGCATCCTCAGCGTGAGAACAGCGGGATGTAGCTCTAGAAGTCCAGCTGTCCAGAAAAACATCTCCAGCATCCCAGGAAGGCGGGCAGCTTTTTCTGGGAATTTGATCCTGCGAAGCACAACAGAGGATGGGGAGAGGAGGAGGAGGAGGGATGGCATGCTGGCCTCCCCGAGCCCAGCCACGAGGTGCGATCGAAGGCTTCTCAACTCAGTGGGCCACCATCCACGGGGGAGGATGGTTGTTTGGCACTAGCAGCAGGGCTTTGCAGGACCTCACAAATTGCAGGCAGCTCCTGGGGATGCTAAGATGATGCTGAAGGGGCAGCACATCAAAGTGATCTTTAAAAAAATCGTCCCTGGTTCACAGGGAAAGAAAGGAAAAAGGATAAATTCCACATTTATCTAAATGTGGAATTAAATACCAAGTTGTTTAAGTGGTGTAGGGAAGTTTGTGTTTTCCCAGGGTGAGGCCATCCGTGGTGGAGCTGTAGAGCTCAGCTGACCTCCACCTCAAGGGGAAAAGCTCCTGGGGGGATTCTGTGGCCAGCCAAGCCAGCGGCATGTTAGCCTGGTAATGTAACGGAGGAGGAACGAGGGCACAGGTCCACACTCGCCTCCTCCCCAAAAAATACAATGGGGAAATCACAGGATGCAAAGAGAATTAACTGCAGCGGCAAAAACCACCGGCACAAGGCGGGATTGCTGAATACACACGGCAACTCCGCTCCTAATGCCACAGGGTGGAGTTTTCTCTGGCTGGAGTATTGCAGCCCTGCGTTATAACCACCTTCTCCATTTGATTTCCACCCCTGCTTGGAGGTCTTGATCTTCCAGTCCTGATCCACATCCCGCTGGGACTGGTTGGAGAGCAGGTATCTCCTTCTCCTGAGCACCGGCGGTGCGAGGCTGGTTCCAAGTCATTAGCAACGTGGAAATAAATGATCTGTAGTGTTTCTGGATCAATATCCTGGGAAATAAAGCATGAGGCCAGAAGGGTCTGCAGCAGGGACTCGACGCAATCTCCTTCTTTAAGCAGCCACATCCATAATATCTAAGAAAAATCTTGTGATCGCTGGGGGGTTCAGACCGAGTGATGGATGCTGGAAGTCCAGAGCTGCCAGTATTGAAATATCCTTAGCATTTCAGGGGGAAAAAAAAGATAATTTCCTAATGCAAAAAATATTGCTTCCAACATGAGAGAATTCCACACTCAACCTCGCCCTGGCAGGTGAAGATGAATTTCTCTGTGTACTAGGCACAAGTGACCATGGCTTGATTACATTTGTTATGTGCAAGTGAAGTAAAGCTCAAAGCAGTTATATATGTATATTTATATTTTTGTATTTTTTTTTTCATATATATATATATACTTTGGACTTTAAAAGGTCCTGTTTCGCAAAGCAGAAAATAATTACAATTGTCGTGGTTTAGCCCCAGTCAGCAACTGAGCCTCACCTAGCCGCTCCCTCCCTCCCAGTGGGATGGGGAGAGAATTGGAGGAGTAAAAGTGAGAAAACTCGTGGGTTGACATAAAAACAGCACACCAAGGAATTCATTCCCTCCTCCCCACGGGCAGGGGGTGCTCAGCCATCCCAGGACAGCAGGGCTCCATCACGCGTAACGGTGACCGGGGAAGGCAAACGCCATCACCCCGAATGTCCCCCCCCTTCCTCTTCCTCCCCCAGCTCTATGTGCCGAGCCTGACGCCGTGTGGTGTGGGACATCCCTGGGGTCAGTTGGGGTCACTGTCCCGGCCGTGTCCCCTCCCGACCCCCTGTGCCTCCAGCAGAGCGTGGGGAGCTGGAAAAGTCCTTGCCTAGTGTAAGCACCGCTCAGCAACGACTAAAGCATCTCCACATTATCAACACTGTTTTCAGCACAAATCCCAACCACAGCCCCATACGAGCTGCTACGAAGAGAATTAACTCTATCCCAGCTGAAACCAGGACAACAAGTCAGGTCAATTTGGAGAAATATTTGAAATGAAAAATGTGTTGAAAAGGGAGAAGCCTTTAAGAACTTTTTACCGAAAAAGCAGCACCGCGTACAGGAGTCTTTGTTAAAAAAAAAAAACAACATGGCTTGAAAAGGAAGTAAAAGCGCCACCAAGACTAACACATAAAATATAAACTCACAAAAAGAAGAAAAAGGAAACTGGTAGCAATTAACAGACCTCAGAAGCTGGGGAAATTAAAGACAGAAGGATATTTTCCAAGATTTTCAAGAAAAGGAGCCTTGCATTAGCAGTGGGCCGATACTCCACAGAAACGGGACATTTATCCATAACATAGAAAAGGCAGAAATGCTCAGTGCATGTTTCTTCCCGGTATCTGGTGGAAAAAAGACAACGTCCTAATGAAATACTTTCCAAGAGTACATAGGAGGTACGCTGAACAGCAAGCTGATGGAGCTCGATATTTTTAAACCAGCAGACCTGAATAACTTGCAAGAGTCGTAAAGGAGGTGGCCAAGGACCTGTCTGGATGGTTAATGGTGATTTTCAGTAGGTCTTGGAACAGCCATTGGAAGTACTAGAGGACTGGGAAAAAGCCAGCGCTGTGCCCACGCTTGGAGGGGTGAAGAGGACGCCGCCGATTTTAAGCCTTGAAGCCTGGGAGGGATCTTGGACAATTAGTCGAACCACTAACACTGAACTTGGTAGGTAGAGAATTAAAAGAGGGCGGTGTAACGAGTGGCAAACAGGAGCTCGAGGGAAATAGGCAGTGGTGAGCTCACTGCCTTTCGCCGACGAGGTTACGAGGGTGTGAGGTAGAGGTACCGATGCAATATCCTTAGCTTTCCGCACAGCCCTTGGCTTGGGCCCCTGCGACAGACAGGTCGAGAAACGATACAAAATCAACAGGGCCTGCATTAAATAGATTAAAGCTGCGTAACTGAGGGGGCTCCAAGTACAGTTGTAAACAGCGAGTGAGCGTCAAGCAAGCGTGTGGCCAGAGGCATCGCAGGTGAGCGGCTTTGGGCTGCAGCATCCCTGGCGAAGGTGGCCTGAATATCCTGCCTGTAGCACCAGCATATGCAGAGGAGCTAAACGCCGGGGATCAGAGCAACCTGGGGAGAGGAAAGAGGAGGGTTTTATTCTCTAAATCCAGCTTTTTTTTATTTTTATTATTACTCTTTTTTTTAATTCTTTTTTTAATTATTATTCTCTATATCCCCCTGCACAGTAGGACACCCAGAAAACACATCTCTGTCAGCAGGGGTAGGAGTCAGTGGCTCAAACCCCCAAGGCTGGTGTGGGGTCCTGCAGCAGTTGGAGGGATGGGGAGCCCTTTGGGATGGGATCAGACTCGATACGGAGGGTTTTAAATAAACAGGGCACCTCCCACCCTGGCTCATAAGTTTTTTGAGGACTGCTCGTCTTGCGTGTCTCTCCTGGGCTTGGACGGGTGGTACGGCCACCACCTTGCCACCACCACCAAGCACAAGAGGCAGAGTATTCCCGAGGTCTGATAACATTAGATTGAAATACGCAGCTTTGGAAACTGGAATGATTTTCATTTTTGCTTCCCGCTCATTTCCTCCCCCAGTTAATTGAATTCCAGGAGTATACAATCACCTGATGTTGTCCCCAAGTCTTCTCTTATCTACTTGGTCTCTAGCTAAATTACCCCAAAAACCAATTAAAGAGCAGAATGATATTGCAGCAAGCAGCACTACTGCTAATCTTCCGGTAGACTGTAGCTTATGAAAGTGATTGAAATGGTTGGAAATTATATTACTTGAAGAAGGTCAGCCTTCCAGTTGTAAGTAGCGTTTTTCTTTTTTAATATTTGGCTGCTTTAGTGCTAATGATCTCTCACAGGTCAACAAAAGTCAAGACCCGGGTTAACCAGAAAGAGAAACTCCTGCGTGTCCTTGGGTTTAATACCGGTTTGCAAAGGGCTCGGGAGAGAACGCTGAAATGCTTTGCATTCTGCAATAACACTCATTGTCTCAGAGGGGAAATGGGTTTGCAGAGGGAGGAAGGACAGGGATGGCTAATGGGCATGTTGCAGGCATGTGTACAATATATTACCTTGATTGTCTTCTCTGTGCTGGGCATGGGCTAAGTGCATTTACTGGTCACTGAACGTATCGCATTAACCTGCTGCATACAGTATGTGTCGGTTTATCCTGCCAATTACTGCAAATCTAATCAGCTTTAGCTGGGTAAAAATAGAGCTAGTTTCCGTGTGGAAATCAAGAGGCACAAAAACAGCAGCAAAGAAGCTGATCCTGATCAACTGAGCACATGGGAGGGAAGATTTGCAATGCCGGGACCGTGAAATGTGTTATGATGCTTTCTTCCTTGTGGCCAGATGGATCTTTTCCCCCAGGCCTATATTCTCCCCAGCACCCAGCAGGCAGCCCGAAGGAGGAGCTGGGGGGGTGTGGGAACCACAGGCAGGCAGGACAGAGACCTCCTCTGAGCACGGCTGTTTTGTGCGCTTCCAGAAGCGAAGGAATAGGGCTGCAATCAGCTGGAAGGGACAAACGAGTTGAGATCAACGCAGAGGAGGCAGAGGTGTGCGTGAGGTGTTTTGCAGTACGGGCAAAGAAAGATGAGCAGGTAATACAGGTCATTTGGCATTCAGGCTGGGGGAAAAACCACGTCGCTGCAGGTTTAAATAAATTGGTAGATGGATAATGACCAGATTTGAGTTCCTACGTGCTGTGGAACATACCCAGCAAGCGTGCTCAGCAAAGTCAACCTGCTATCCTGGGTAAAGGCCCGCGAAGCAAATACACAAGGGGAAAAGGAGCAGTATGTGGCTCTGCAGGTGGTGGCATCATCCTCCTTCCCTCCCTCCACCCCTCCGTGAGGTTTGCTGAGGGACAGAGGTAGCTTTTGCCCACTGTAATGTTGGAAGCTGAAAAATAAAGCGAAAGGAAAACATGTGATTTCTCCCCAAGGTGCCTCATTTGCCCTTCTATTTTACTGGATCACCCTACAATAAATGCGTGTCGAGCTGTTTGTTCACGATGAAACCCAGATCCTTCTCAGGGTCAGCGCTCTGCAAGACGCAGCCTGCCACGCAGAGCGGCGCCGCTTTGCCCTTCTCGGCCCAGGTGACAAACCTCTGCAATCGGCAATACAATAACATAATTTATTTGAAGGGGCTCGGCTTCCCCAACCACCCACATCTCCCCATATTTTCCACCCTGCTAGTCCGCCCGCCACTCTCGTGGAGGGCTGGCATACCCCTTGGCATGGCAGAAAACCCAGGGTGACTAATTTTCCGTAGCTGAAAGGTGCTGGTAAATAAAACCGAGGTAGCCAGTCTTAACCAAACAAAACACAGCCTTCATTTCAAGCCTATGAATTTTATGTCTGAGACCAAGGAGCGGGAACGCTGCCGATAATTAAGGGACATCTGTCACCCGCGTGTTCCTGCTGGTCTTGTCAGGAAATGCGGCTGACATAATGTGAAGAGAAGAAACCTGCTTTGGAAAACGACTTGGCATGCTGGTTTCCATCTTCATCACTGCCATGTGCAAAGGCTGCTCCTGCCCGCTGCCGGTGGCAAGGGCCAGAGGAGCTAACGTGGGGCTCGTCAGCCTGCCCACCCCGGACGAGTTACGTCCCAAAGCTTTGCCGAACCTAGTGGCAAAAGCCGCGTCTGCTCCCTCTGTCCCGCCTCGGTCTTGGGACAGGTTTCAACCCGCATGAGATTTAAAAAAATAAACAACTCAGAGAGGTTTTTTTGTTTGTTTTGGGGACATGCAGGGTGTTTTCTGGAAAGAACTTGGTTTTTTCCAGCTTTTCTTAACAGCTGCAGAAAATCACCTTTTCTTAATTTGGAAAGACTTCTGGAGCTGAGGGTTACAAGTGTTGGTCAAAATGGCTTTCTCTTTTCTTTCTCAAGCTCCCAATGGACTGAATATCAATACCTGATTTCAGCAATGGAGAAACCGAGGCAGGGACCGACAACATGGTTTGGCAGTGGTCACAGAAAGGCAGTACCACTGCTGTCACACTGTCACGGTCAGAAAGAAACTATCACTCCACTGGGACGATCCTTTGGAAAAGGTGCCGCCTCTGAACCCCAGGATCAGGATTGGCTCTTGCTGGAAGAAATAAGGCCCTTTCCCGGTTTTCAGGACAACAGAAGATTATCGGCACTCCACAGCTCATCGTGAATCAGCGCTGGCTGGTCGTTGATCAGTTCATTGTGATCAGTTGCTACCTCGGAGCATAGGAATTTTAGGATGGGTTGACCTCTCTGCAGGATCACCTGCCACTCGCCAGCCTCAGCAAAGCCAAACATTAAGCTTAAAACCATGGACACTCAGGAATCAACCAAGTAACAAAGTAGTTTGGGACCTGATTAGAAAGAAGGGATTGTTTTCAGTTTAATGGAGATGCTGATGTACAAATTTCTATGTGAATAATGAATGTTTGGAAATGCTTCGAGCATTGCAGATGGTGAGGACAGTGTATTTTCCTGCGTTCAGAAAGCCAGTGGCAGTAGTTCCCAGAATTGTTTGGACTGTAGCAATAGAGATTTATAATTCATAACAAAGAAGAAATGTCTTTCATTGAAGCAAGAAGACACAGTGATGTAACAATGTTGATGTTACTCATGTTCTTTTCTTATGAAATCCTGTCACGCAAGAGTGTTCAAGGATCTTTTTTTCTGAGCAGATAAACAGCAATGGAAGGATTTCCTCCATAGCTGATGCAGCTTTTTTAACAAGGTTTCTTACGGCCTCTTTTACAGAGGGTTTAAGCAGGTGCACTCTGCAGTCTGGAATAGCACATCTGGACTGTCTAAACACACGGAATTCCTTTGCTCCCGAAAAGCTGGAGTAGAAAGCTATCCTACACATTTCATGCGTCGTGTTTAAAGAAAAAGCAAACCACAAAACAAACCTACACAAAACTCAAAGCCAGATTCACGGGGTTTCAAGATCTGCTTAAGGAATCAGCAAGCAGGATTCAGGAGTAGTTAACAACAGACTGTATTACGTGGTACCTATTAACATGGGATAATCCAGCAGGAAAAGAAAGGGCGAGGGATAAAGGAATGTCGTCCTAGAACAGCGAGACTTTTAGAAATCAAGCCATGAGAATACTAAACCACCAGATTAACTCAGCTGTCACTGTCAAGCGACACCCTGCACACAAAGCACGGGAGGCAGTGGGGATGAAGAGGGAAAAGGTATTTGAATGTTCACTGTGATGAAACGCGCACCTTGGTCCTGCCGAAACGGAGCATCCCGGGAGCACATGGTGGTGATAAATCCCAGCTGGGAACTCTTCTGAAGTGGGGGAAAATTTGGATTTGGACTGAAAGTCCACTGCTCATCCCAGACACAATGGGATGAACGGAGCTCCCTGAAAGGAGCGGAGCTGGAGGTTACCTTCCCTGTTCTCTGTCTTGTTCGCTTCTTACCCAGTTTCATTTTCAGCTGGGAATAAAATCTTCTTTGGGCTTCCTCCTCCTAGAAATGCTCTTCTCACAATCACCCCAAGCTCCTCCTTTACCCTCTGCACATATTTACCAGTATTGCTTGATCCTTCCCTTTGTCATTAAAGTCACCAAGATTTTAAAGAGCCTGTGAATGATTAATGGTTAATGGTTCAGATGGTTAATTCTGGAGAAGGTCTCAGACTGAAAGTCAGTGCCAAATGAATACCTGCTTCAATTTCTCCCTTATCTCGAATGCCCCAGGGCCTGCCATCTTCATTAGGAAACTGAAGAACATAGAGGGGTCTGAATTTTTAAAGTAAGGGGCCCAAGTCAAACTCTGGAGTGAAAAGCCTCCAAATTATTTGTTGAAAATGAAAATTTGGAAGAAACTGGCTTTCAAACTGCATCCAACTTCCAAGCTGCATGCAGGCACCCAACTGATTACCAGAGCTGCTGAGCACTCAGTTTTGGTCTTCAGCTCCGAAGGTATTGACCCTACGTGCTTACACATAGCTCTGGAGTGCGGCAGAGCATCCTTCGCGCCTGCTGACACGCTGGCAGCACTCAGCCCCGTACAGGATCCGTCCCTAAATCTGTGTACAAACCTCTGAAATTGCAACAGCCTGCTTTCCTTGCTGGGCAGGGGGTGGCAGAGGGGCATGGCCTAAAAAGGGGAAATCACATCCTGGCTAAAACCAGAACCCTCTGAAATGAAATCCTGGCCCAGCGGAAATCAATGAAGGTTTCGCCACAAGTTTGAACAGATCTGGGATCTCACGCCGTCTGCAACGGGCATCTGTTTCAGTGTCCCAAAAAGACCTCTTTAAACAAGAGCAGGCTGCCCATGGTTTTCATCAGTCTCAAGTATTTCCTATGTTTATTTTCTTGGCCAAGCCCCAGATTTGCCAATTGCTGTGCTGTACACTCTGCTGGCCTGCGCTCCCTCCGATGTAGTCAGACGTCGTGAGTATTTTCCCTTCCTATCCTAAACTGCTGAGCTGTGCTGCTCTGAGCTGTGAGTCTCGCCCCATGCTCCTCCCCAAATACCTCTGGTTTATATTTACTCTACAAAATGCTTCGGGATCGTTTTGGGAAGAAAGACGGTCCAGCAATGTAAGGTAACACCATCTTTCAGTGGCTCTTTCCATGAGGATGTGACTGCAGCCTGGGAATTTGCTATTCCCGTCCCATGAAATCAGAGTGCTTCAGAGGTATGAGAGGGACTGGAGACTTGGGTGCTGAGTTTCTTCTTGCGCCATGGCCACGGCAGCAAGGCAGCAGCCAGAGACGAGCTGCCCATGGAGGTCCGCCTGTGCTCCACATGGACCGCATGTGAACCAGAGTTTCCATCCTTGCGACAGCGGGGAAACCACTGTGACCAAAAGGATGGCCTCAGCAAACACCAGCACTTAGACAAAGTTTTATTGCAAAACTGCTGTCTCAGACAAGTCACTTGCTCTTTTACCACCCCTGTTTTTTTCATTTGTCACCCAAAAATAATTGCTGGCACATGATGCTAACTTTTGGGTCCAGAAGGACTAGCTTCCTCCCAGAGCTGGGAGAACAACAGGCCGTGTGCTGGCTGCTGACATTTCCCTCACCAACCTGGTCAAGACACTGCTGCTCCTGCTTTACACTGAAGTCCCAGGCAGGAAAGCACAGATCAGTCTTGCACCAGCCTAAGGGTCAGCCCTTCATCCCATCTGCTCTGAATCACCCCACTGCGGTGGGACAGGAGCAGACGGCTCCAAACCCTGAGCCACGTTGGCTGAAGTCCACAGGAAAAGCTGTCAGCGTGTGACAGAGCCAAGCAGCGCTGGGCTTTGGGATCTAGACACACTAGCCCTCCCGTCCCATCACAGCTACTACCTATTGCCTTCCAGCCACCGATCCTGAAAAGCTTCATATCCCCTGGTTAACTTACCCACCAGGAAGCCACATGCCCCAGAAGAGGACTGTGCTGGACCAGCAGATGGGGAAAGCGAGGCACGGGGATGGATCTGCCCAGCATTGCACCGTGAACCACCGCAGAGGCAGGCCAAGGACAAAGATGCCTCCCAGTCCAAGGATTCATCTTGCTTTTTCCATGCGTGAGCACCAGCGTGGCCCCCTGCAGCTGCACCAGGCATAAAGACAGGAGCGAGTGGCCCATGTGTGGCCATCTCAGCTCTTTCCTTCGGTGGCCTTAGAGGCAGAAACAAGAGCCAGGGCTTCACGCTGCTGGGAGCGACTAACTGATCTGAACATCTTCGCTAACACTCTTCCCACAAAACTACAGATCTTGGAATTGTTTTTCCAAAGTTCAAAACTAAAAAAGGAGTCTTTAAGCCTGCTCTGCCATGCTCTCTCCCAAAGTCTGCACTCCTTTTCAAGACCCTAACCTGGGAGGACTGGGTTGCCTTCCCTTTTTAAAAATTCATCTTACGTGTTTAATCGCATGCTGTTAAGACTCATATCCTAATTTCTTTGGACTGTCATTTTTTTTAACCCCATAGATGGTTGTGGCTAATAATATAGCAACACCTGTGTTGAGAAGGGGAGACCAAGTCCCGCCGCTTGCTTCAGTGGTCAAACACACTGCACTTTGAGAGCTGGAGAGCTGCACACACCCCGCCAACCAAGGAAGGATTAAAACAGTGCTGGGTGTCTGCTGCATACAGCGCAGACCTGAGGCTATTCTGCCCCTCCAAAGTGGAATCTCTGGGATGGAGAAGCGGCTCCTTTTGATAACTGGGCGGTTCGTGTCATACCTGAGGTTGGGTGATTTTTGGCAGGCTCAGACTAGAAGACGTGAGCCCCATCCTTCGCTGTCTGTCCTCACCACTAGACCCAGAGCACAAGAGATAGCCATACAAACTATTTTTTCCTGCTAGAGCTATCACCTGTTCTTTCATTTTTTGTGGTTAATACTTGGGGTTTGTATGAGGATTTCCTATTCAAGTAGTGCCCAGAATCCCTTGGCGGTGTCGAGATCCCATGCTCTCCAAGTTCCGTTCTTCAAAACACCCATCTTCCTGGTAAAACACCCACCATGCAGAGGAGATCCAGGAGAGACCCCTGACATTTCACAGTTGAAGGGCTGGGAAATGCTGCAGGAAGGTTTTCCTTTTCTGAGAAGGGACTGATGATGCAGGGGCCACCCTGACAAGTGTCAGTCACCTCCTTTTCCTTGCAAGCATCCAAAAGGATGCCGCAACCCCGATTATATGTGTTTTGGGTCTAACAACCCTAGTTTCCAGGCTGAGCAAAGCCAGCTCTTTGCACGTCTCTCCTGTTGTCACTACCTCCTATATAGAGACAACCTAAAGTGGGGAACACTGGACTTGACCCAAATCTCATCAGCACCAGATGAAGCCCAGTAAAGGCCTCTCCCATCCCCAGCTGATGCTCCTGCTCACGCACAGCAGTGTGAGGAGGGCTTCGTCTCACTGAGTTTGCTGCGGGCTCTCACCTGCCCATGTGCTTTTGATTTACAGCTGCCCCATCAACCCTTCCCCGTCGCATTTCAGCACGGCAGTCCAGTTACTTTAGTTGGTCTGCTTGGGCAGTACAATGATCGGGTGCCCAAAATGGGCACGATTCGCCTGGTCTCAAAATGTACAGGACAAAGTCACATTTTCCATGATTTCTGGGGTCTGCAGCAACAGTAGGTTCCTGGCACCCTCTAATGGAAAAGATAAGTCACTGAATTACTGTTCCCTCGGTCTGTGAGTCTTGGCTCCTGCGTTTCTATTTTTAATCTAATATCACAGTAATAACTTCTAGCCAGGCACGATACACCCCGTGCCAGCACGGACCGGGAGAATGCGCTGAACAAATGTCAAGGCTGCTCTGGGGAAGGAGAGGCTGCCTGGTGATCGCGACCCACGCCCCGGACGCCAGGGCGCACAGGGATTGCTGCTTTACTTATGGAAATGCAAGGCAATAGCTAATCAGCTCTGACATTTGTGCCTTGTTCATGAATTTAAGACACACGCTAGTGGACTAGTCTTGTTACATTGCCTGTCCTTCCCTTTCCCCCTCCTCTCCCTTGGCCACATCAATAGGGTGGCATTTTCCAGGATGTTTTTCCAAGCTTGGCAGCCTGGGAGCATCTCAAATCTCTGCTCAGGTTAGACTGGGCTCTGGATTGTCAGAAATTCGTAAACAGAATTACTGTTTGAATTATAAGGTTATTTTAAAGCTTAGCTCTTGCTAGAAAGTGACACCCATCGCCAGAGAAGTTCTGCACGCAGCCCTTTGGCAGAGCTCTCGAAAGATTTGGGGGTGGGGGACACCTGACATTTACAGGCACAGAAACAGCCGGGGTGGTGGCAAGCACAGCGTTCCTGCGATGAGCTGGCAGCCTCACGCAGGTCACGGCCAGGCGGAGGGGGCGTCATGCTGCTGGCTTTTGGCATCTCACGCAGGAGCTTGGCTTCGGGCTGAGGATCCTTAGATGGGCCATGGGGAAGGACTGTTTTTCCCTTGGGTGGCTCAGTGAGATCCCTGCCCCAGGTAAGGCATGGCATTTCTGCCATAGCTGACTTGCCAATAGAGGGTGCGGAGTAGGACCCAGTCCACCAGTCATGCTCTTGTCCTTTACACACTACACCCAGAGATAAATAAAATAATTTAAATAACTGTTTAATACAGTAAAATCTAATTTCTAGGAAACACCTATCCACGTTGGTCTCAAAGCTCTGAATTTATTGCAGTGTGCAAGAGGTTTGCAAACTTGGCACCGCGTAAGGTGGTATTTTTCTCGGCAAAAGGCTCCAAAAACAATGAAAGTGAAAGAAAAAAAGCAAACTGCCCCGAGCCTGGCAATATGCCATTGCCGACACCCAGAGTTTGACACCCCCATAAGCTACCCGTGCATCTTTTGCCTCACAACAGAGAGCAAGAACCAGGCTGCAAAGCACCAGATCACAAAAAAGCATAGAGGACCGGTATCCCCTGAGGGCTGCTGAGACCATCAGATGTATTTTACTGGCAAGTTTAAGGCACAGTTGAACACAGACCTCTGGAAGTGAAAGCTAGTACTCAAATTCAGCAGGTCTCTTCTAAAATCCCTTTAAAATCCTTTTACTTTTAGAATCCCAGTTTCCACAGCAACAAGACACACAGCTCTCTGCGGAGTTTAGGGCTATAAATAAACCCTAGATCTATAGTTGTGATATTAGCTATGAGGGCTTTAAAAAAATTGCATGGGGTAATGAAGCGAGAGGATCAGTGCTGAAAGGAAACAAATTTAATGAGGAAAAGATGGTTCTTAACTCGGTTTAGAGCGTAGCTTTGAACAAAGGAAAACGGGCAAAACACACCGCCTGGTAAGATCCTGCCTTTGCTAAGGGTCATTTTGATTTCAATCGAATTGTTGGAAGAGGTGCCTTGCAATCTTCATTTTACATACGTTTAAACTCTGTGTTTAATTGGTCGTCTTGAAAAAGAAGGAGAAATGGCCATTAGCCATTGTTTTCACAGCCTTGCTGTTCCTGGGGAAGCAATTAAGCAGCTAACGATGGGCCAGATTTTAACAGCCTCCTGCATATTGAACCTTGCCTGCCATACCAGTGACTCCACTGGCTCTGCTTCAGAGAGCGTCCCTATTTAGAAAAGGACTTCTACGTGTGCTAACTTTAAACACGTATTTTAATCCTAATTGCCTTCCCGAACTGGGACCGTTGGCTGCTGCGAGACTGCCTGCAGGGGAAGATGTTATTCCATGAGACGCAGTCAGAGGGCAGGAATTTGGTCTGCTGGATCTAAAGAAGTGCTGTCCTTACCCCTTGACATCAGCCTATAAACAAAGACGCAATCCCATAAGGAAAGATAAATATTAGCTGTCTTAGAAGCAAAGAGGAAATTAAATAACTATCACATGGCATAAAAACAAGCTTGTCAGGGGAGAGAGAGCTGGTGGTTTTGAGCTTGCAGAACAGATTTGTATATAGTAGTGAGGGGAAGGAGAAGAGGAAGGAGAAGAAAAGAAACACAAATCAAAAAGTTACTTGGAGTTTCTTCTCTTAAAGACAGAAGGTCCATGTTATTCAGATGTACCGCGTGTCACCAGTTTTCTGGTGTTTGTTATTTTAAGGACGGTCTTAGGAAGAAAATAAATTCCACTCTAAGGTTCCATTATATCCATTTTAGGCAGTCAGTGGAGCGAAGCCCAAAGAGCCGGGCTGTGGAGATTCCTCCAGGCTCAGCTGGTGGGACATCCTCTGCTCCCTTCCCAGCAGGCAATTTTACTGAATTGCTGGGAAGGAAACCCACCAGCAGCTCCACCTTGGTTGGGTCAGGCTGGGGCAGAAACCCACCATCAGCACCGTGGAGCTGCTTTGCTGCTGCTCGCCGAGGGATCAAAAGAACTGGGAGAAAAAAGGACGTCTGTTATGACATGGATAGACTTGGGCAAAATTTGCATGTGTCCGCATGTAAATGGGAAGTCACTACCCGGCCATAGTCCCCAGTGAAGACACCTCTGCCTTGGGCTGGGGGACAGAAGGGCTCTGCAGCAAGGCTGGGGTAATCCATTTAAAGGTGAACCCTTCAAGTTCAACCTGGGATCTGAACATCAGGCTGGGTTCTCCCTAGCCTTATCACCAGCAGGAAAGATGTGGATGATGGTCTGCAGTTGTGCCTCTCCCCATTAACTGGCTTTGCAACCCAGACTAAAATAGGAAGCGGAATGACATTGCAGTCTCCCGTGAGTGACACCAGAATCAGGTTTTGCTTCTCCTGAAGGTGTTGCCTTGCCCATGGTAAGAAAAGCAAGCCATAAAGCACGTTATTCTGGTCACTAACACAAGTGGTCTGATGGAGAGACCCATGCAGGCAATACCGTGTGTTATAAATCTGTTACCTGTGTGTTATAAATCTCAAAGCAGGGCAAAGCAGTCTGCTATTGAGGCTGGTCTTACACGAGGCAGCTCTGACAAAGGCACACGCACCAGTTCGAACTGATGTATTTTTCTAACATTGCCACATTCAGAGCAAAACTGTGCTGTAGGAACTTTTTGGTGGGAGAGAAACACTGTAAACATTATCCTTACAAAGGGAAAAAAAAAACCATAAATGTCCAGTTGCAAGTTCTGGGCTCAGAGTGCAAACATTTAATTCTTGCACCTTCTGCCCTAGTGACCATTCTGGATTGATTCATATTTTCCAAAAGGCTTTCAAGCTTCTGTGCCCCTCGGTATCACCTTGTCTGGATAAAAGCAAAGCAAAAGAAGACAGAAGAAAAACCTTCCACTGCAGAGAACACATCGGGCATAACACACACACTCTGGGACCGACGGCACGTTTCTTCTCCTGCGATTAATTGATCATCGAGACGGACAGATTAGAAGTAGCCCTTTTAACAGAAGACACAAAAAGTTGGAATCAATAAGCAATAGTCAAAGGGGGAAAAAAAAAAAGTCATTGCAGAGGAAGCCGGCACCAGGCCCATTCTCCGAGGGCTCTGTCCTGCTCCCACTGAAATCAAAAGGAGTTCTGGAGCTGGCTGCAGTGGGAACAGGAACAGTCCTTAAGGCACTAATTAGTACAGCTGGCTGAATAATGCATAATGAACAGTTCATTCAGCTAATTTCATCTCTTTTTCTATTCATGAATTGCCTGTGAACCAATCCCAATTTTCTCATTTTGGTCATCATTCAGAAGTTATTTGTGGGTTTCTTCAGGAAATCATCCCTAGCGTGCAATTCCAGCGCGCATCGCGACATGTAAATATTAGAGGTTTGCGCAGAAGCGTGTGAAGCGTGGGGCTAGCAGGTAGGGCAAATGACATCTCTCTTGCCCAAGCTGCTATTTCTGTAACCAAGTGTATCGTGAACTTCAAACGTTGCAAAGAAACACTGAACTTTACGTGCACACTCGGCAAATACTTGTGCCCGCTCCTTTTCTTCCTCATGCTTTCTCCTTGAGCATTTTAAACTGTTTTAGCCAGTTAGTGGAATACTGATACAGAGAGAGGGGGTATATGATGTGAAAACAGCCCAAGGAATGTCACTGGAATAGTCAACAAATACTTCCAGACTTTTCTTTTCCAGCTGTAAAGTGATTTGGCTGTAGCCAAGAGTAAATTAACATCGTGTAATGGATAAGAGTTGGAATCAGCCTGCGGACAGGGGAGGAGGGCTCCGCTCCGGGTTGCTGCATGTCCCTGCCGGGCTGCCAGAGCAGCACCCTGCGCACAGGGCGAACGTGGGCTCTGGCGACCTGGCCCCCGATGTGGCAACAGCTGTGCTAGCTCAAGCAAAAGGAAACTGAAAACAATTGCAACACCCTCTTGTTTTGTAAAGAGTCACCCAAAATGTGACCTTTCTGGGGTGAGATTAAAGCAAGGAAGAATTCAGAGCAGGAATCACAAGGAAATGACTGCCATGTGACTGGGATGGTGGGGACAGGGAGGCTGTAGCTTCAGCAAAGGCTGAGACATCCCTGTCCTTCCAGCCATGCAGAGCAAGAGAGGGAGAGACAGGCCAAAGCACGAGCACCGAAAGACAGTGTTTCTTCTGCAGCAGTTTCTGAGACGGATGTAAGGAGAAAGGGAAGGGAACGGGGGAAGCGTTTTCGGCAGCCAGGGACGGTGGATTTTCATGCTGAGGCAAGCCCCACGGGGAATCGCACAAAGCCAGGTCTGCCTGGCTTCTGGGGCCAAGAAGGGATGTGCCAGGGCTGTCCCGCAGGGGAAGGGACACGGGGGATGCAAGGGTGAGGGAAGTTCATGGCTGACTCGCACTTTGAGCTTTGAAAGGTGGCAGATGAGGCAGGGTGGTGATCGACCCTTACTCAGGGAGAGGCAAGTCTATCGCTTACGCCTTCGGCTGGAAAAAAGCCCTGAAAAATCCCTATTTAAAGACACGTCTGTGCCTGCCAGAGTCTATCGGCAGAGGGCAGTGACACTCGCACGCACACGCGTGCATGCACACCCACATCCCCGACGCATCACTGCCAGCCTTTAATCCACCCTGCTTTTGCTGCCATCACACAGCAAGGACACCTTCCACCAACGCCGTCCAAACCAAATGCGTTCGGTTTATTATTTGAAAGGCGAACCACGTGGGATGCTGCAGGCCCGACATCTGGCTTCGTTTTCTCCTTTTTTTCTTTTTTGCCTTTTCCCAAAGCCCACGTGATATTTTTCTATGTGCTTTAAAGCTGGGGTTTGTTTGTTTTTTCAAATCCAAGAGCTCCGATTTCAGCATCTGCGAGAAACCTTACAGGAAATAACCCGTGTGCACAGAAGTATTTGAGTAAATGTGCAACAGCAATATTTATCTTTCCCTTCCGTATAACGGCGCAGACGGCATGCAACACTATTGCTTCTGTCTCTCACTGTGGCCCAGCAGAAAAGGAAACAGGGGAGTCTAGGATGGAGCTGCAGGATCAAAAAATTTCACTAAGTGGGGAAGGGGAATGGGGGAGGCAGGTGCCTGGCAGTTCTACCAGGCGATGGGGAGCGAGGTTTTGGAAGAGGGCAGCCAGGAAGGGGATGTGGGGAGATGCAGGGGATGTCAGCAGCAGAAACTTTGTGGGAGGCAGGACCGAGAGGAGGAAATGCAAGGAGGAAGTGCTGGGTGCCACAAAAGGAGCCAGAAGCTCCAAGGTGAAAGTCCACAGAGGCCCCACTCAGCCCACAGCTTGTCTGTTGGGTTTTATGGACATCGATTTACAGAAGAATGCTTTCTCTCAGCATATTGTCCTGGGACAGCACTCAGTCCCAGCAGAGAGAAGAGATGGCTTTGGGTGGAACTCATGCAAGGGAAGGATGCCCATCACAGCTAACTCATACCCTGCGAGACCGAGCCAGCAGCAGGTTCATCTATGGCTTTGCAAGTCATTTCGGGAGAAAACTTAGAATTTCCAGGTTTAATTTCTGGCAGAAGTGCGAAGATTTAAGCTGCATTTAGGAGGCCTGAAAATGCCAAGCATGCAAAAACCTCTGTCCGTTTAATGACAGGCGTTGAACAGCCTCCTAAAGGAACCGGAGAACTTTGAAAGGTGATAGGCAAAAGCTCTGAAAAGGTCCCAGTGGAGGAATCCTGTGGGCTGGGAGCACTGGCCATGAGCGAGATCTGGGTAACTCAACTGGCCTTTTAACCAGCAGCCTCCGAAATAAAGCTTCCCCTCTCGTTTCAGTGGTAGAGGTTCTTGTCTCCTGCTGGCTCTGTGGGTGGACAAAAAAGTGAAATAGCTCCTTTCACACATGACTCAGTTGCCCACCTCACATTGAATTATTTCAGTTAATTTTTATATGCTTTTGGACATTCCATGTTGCATTGAGTCAAACCCACATAAAGGAGAAATTTTCTTGGTGGATTTGGCTATGTTTGCTCGGACATGTTGTTTAAAGGAAACTAAACACTTGAGCCAGGCTCCTTGGTTAAACAGGATCGAGGAAATTCAAGTACAAGAATTCAGACCCTCAAGACAGCAGCCAAGAACTGAAGTAGATATGTCCAGCGTTGAAGAAATGGACCGTCTCCCCTCTCCTGACTGCGACATTCAGTTACAGCCTCTGCACATTCTGAAAATACAAAAAGAGGAAAATAACTGCACTTTCGGTTGTTGTTGCTGCTTACTCTGACGAGAAATCTTCCCCAGCTGTTCGTCTCAAACACGCACAAGGAGAATTTACAGGAAGAGAGAAGATGCAGGAAATGGGATGATCTGGGGATGAAACAAGGAGCCGGTTTTGGTGTCCCGAGGGCTGTGCTCTTGCGGGGAACACGGCTGTACAGGCACCCCAGAACGACCTTCACTCACAACCTGCTGTCTTGAGCAAGTGGTAACACGAGCTCATACAAAGTTGATTTATCTTGCTGAGGGCAGTTCCTTGCTTTGCCCGCTGGCTAGCCAGGAATTCTTGGTGGCTTGTGACAGAATTATATGTCATGCTTCTTTCGGTTTCCTCGGGCTTCACCGAAAGCCACTTCTAATCAGAGAAAGGACTCCCACTTCGTATACTACACTTCAGATTAGAGTTTGTCTTACTGTCTGGCACTGAAGACAAACAATTTCCTCTCTGGCCGTAAACCACAGACTCGCTCTTCAGCAGCAAAAATTCTCATTCAAACTTTCATTTGGGCTCAGGCCTAGACCTGGTTCCCAGGCAGAAAAGTTTAAACTTTCAGCTTGCTACAGGCCAGGCAATCATCAGATACCTGACTATGAGCACAGCATAGTGCTTTCAGGATGGATTAATGCTGGGATAGAGACACCAATGTAAGCAGAAAGGCCACCAAAGGGCTTGGCGTCCCTATGCCTACTGCCTGGCCTGTGCTTCCATTCAATGCAAACATCTCCTAAGGGACTGAGAGCACTTCCTCTGTTTTCTGCATATCCCTTCCTCTGAGGGACAATACTGGGCACGGCAGGAAAAGGAAGCGCATATGGTTTGCGCTCAGTGACGGATCACTACAAGGAAAGGAGATGGAGAGGCTGTGGGATTTTCAAGGACCCTCTCACAGCAGGACTCCGCAAAACAGAAGGAGACTTGTGTAGCTTTACAATATATGACATTATGCAGCCCCAGTAAGTGTCCTTTGACTGCTTACTCTTGCATTCCAGTAGGACCTCAATAAATGCAGTTGATAGTCTACGATATTCCACAGGGAAATAAAAAAGGATAAACTACCGGCATTTGGAATTTTTGTGGTGCAGCCGTTCGTCTTAGCAAGGTGTGTAATGAGATTTCCAATAAACCACCACCCAAAGGAATAAACGTTTTTCTCTTATACAATACCAACACAAGCGTTCACGCAACTCACCTGACACAAAGCAGCCCGCATTTGGGCATCGTGTACCTCCCATAAAGATCAGCTCAAGCCAAAATGCGATTGTGCTTATAAAAACATCAGCAGTGGCTTTTTCGTTTATCTGCGTTGCAGCAATATTGCACCTGCTAAAATAAAAGATACGGTCCATCTTCCAAGGAGATTACAATAATATAAAAATCAAGTCTGGAATCATCCTTTGCCTGCCCGGGGCTGCATTTAAAAGTGTTATTCCTGGCCCGCTCCACTTAAAGATCTCCACCCGTATCAATTATCTAGTCGATGTGCAGTCTGGCCACTGGGCTACAACTGACGTGCAGCCGAGTCCCATGGAAAAACATCATGGGAAAAAAGAAATTGTGTGTCTGCCTCTTGGCTGCCGGATGCCATCCGTAGGCAATTCTGAAGCTGATAAAGCTGCTTCAACACGTGCAATGCTACCCTGCTGTCAGCCAGAACCCCGTTTTAGAATGGAGAGTGGGAATGCAGTGGGGGTGGGGAAAATAACCATTTAAAGAGGGCTTTAGTGTCTCTTTTGTTTCTACACTGTATTTAAAGACAATTTTAAGTCAACTGACAAACCGGCCTTGAATGCAGCTCGGTTCGGTGAGGCTGCTCAGGCAACTGCTGGTGCCAGAAGCTTTACGGGGACGTTGGCATCCCGCACCCAGTCGGTGTCCCATGCCATGCTGCACCCATCTGCTCCACCCTTGAGCTCTTCACCATCCTAGAACAACAGCTAAGGGAAGACGGCATCGTAGCCATCCCCTTTTCCACTCCGCAAGGCTCCTCGTGGCTGAAACCAGGATGCTTTTGACAGGAAAGTCTGGGAAGAGGCTATTACCACGCGGGAGGGAGCAAAGAGCATGGCTAGCGAGCGCTCTTGGAGTCAGTGGGGAAGGAATGAAGACAGGAATGTCATCCTTAATAAACCATTGAGGGGATGAAGCTGGTCAAACATGACTTAAAGTCAGTCAGGGCAGCGCTGGCCTGGCCGCAGGGACAACTCTTGCCCTGGGGTGGGGCACAGGAGCCCCAGGCCCGAATTAGCCACCACAACTTCTCTTAGGGGGGGTGGGGGGTGGTTGTCTGGAGCTGGGCAAGGCACAGCGCGGCCCTGACGGGGATCACCGCCTCAGCCCTGGCCTCCACGGGCAGCCGGAGCGCCCGCCCGCGTCCCCCCGCCCAAACCCACCGCAGCGAGCGGCCGCACACAAAAGGCGCTTGTTCCCGCCCCTCTCCTATTTAGCCGTCCTCTCGACCAATCAGCGACAGCGGAGGGAGTAAGGGGGAGGGTTATAAGCTGGCGATTGACAGCCCCTCGAGCCCCCTCTCCTGTACGCAAGGAAAGGGGCGGGGAGGAGCGCGCCAGCAGCCAATCCCTAAGTGCGAGTAGACGGCTCGACCAATCGGCAGGGCGGTGGGTGGGGCCCGCCGCGGGGTCAGGCCGGGAGTGAAGCCGCTCCGCCGCTCCTTCCTCTCTCTCCCCCCCTTCCCCGCTCCGCGGCCGGCTGGGACTGCTCACCGCGGGATCCCTCCGCCGCGCACCGTTCACGTCCCCCTCCGCCCGCTCGCTGAACCTTCCAGCGAGGGATTATTTCCCGCGGTTGTGGTGGTGGCGGCGGGGCGGCTCCGGCGGCAGCGGAGGGGCCCAGCGCGGCGGGACGGGCTTGCGCAGAGGATGGAGGCGACCGGCGCCCGGCTGATAGAAGGAGCCGCCCCGTGAGGGAGGACGCGGGGAAGGCAGAGGCCTGCTCGGGGCCGCCGGGCCCTGCCGGGCGGGGACCCCGCGGCCAGGCCGCGCCTCAGCCTTCGGGCCTGCTCCCCCCGCGGCGCCGCCGGCGGCCACCCCCGGTGGGGCCCGGCCCGGCCCTGCCCGCCGCTGGGGGCTGCCCTCCGCGCCCCTCGCCGCCGGGCCCCCTCGCCCCCCGGGGGGCGGGTTTGCCGGGGGGGCGGGAGCGCGGAGGGGGCCGCTCGGGGGGTGTCGGGGCGCCGCCGCCCGGCCTCGCCGCCCCTAGCAGGGTGTGCTCCCTCCGGGCCGGGGGTAGGAGAAGCACCATGGTGGAGAAGCGGTGCCCGCGGCTGCAGCGGGACGGCGTGTACCGCTGGTTCTCCGAGCTGCCCTCGCCGCAGCGTGTGGAGTTCCTCTGCGGCCTCCTGGACCTCTGCATCCCGCTGGAGCTGCGCTTCCTGGGCGCCTGCCTGGAGGACCTGGCCCGCAAGGACTACCACTCTCTGCGTGACTCCGAAATCAAGGCCAACAACCCCGCCGACCTGGGCAGCCTCACCAACCTGACGGACGAGGTGGTACGCAGCAAACTTTTGGTCTCTCTCGCCCTGCTCGGGTCTGCCCACCGAGAGGCGGCTGGGGTCCTCTTCCGTACCCTCACCCATATCGATTCGGTCATCAACAACTATGGGCTGCAACTCAACGAGGGCCGCACAGGCGATGAGTTCCTGTTGCTCTTCACGATGGCATCCAACCACCCTGCTTTCAGCTTCCACCAGAAACAGGTGCTGAGGCAAGAGCTCACCCAGATCCAGAACATCATGGCCAGCACCAGCAAGAATCCCAGCACCTCTACCCTCAACACCATGGCAACCTATCCTGGCTGCCATAAGGTGGGTATCCTGCTTTTGCACACCGTAATCGCTCTGCTGCAGGGCACTGGGGTGTGTCTTCAGCTCGGATTTAAAATCTTGCCTTCAGTACGGGCGTTCTAGTGATAAATGGCAGCCAAGGAGACTGGCAGAGATCACTTGCTTGGTTGATGACGGGGAATAGTCAACCGAGGGCGAAAAGAGGAGGGGGGGGGTGCATGGAGTTTTTATGGGCTCGTGACATTTAAATGAGAAGGGGTTCACAAGCTGATCAACAGGCAGCTGTATAAACCTTAACTGATTTCTTCTGGCAATACATGGGCTGAGGGGGCAGTCCTGCCAGTTGCATGGATGACCAGTGATTTAGTAGGGAAACAAACATGTAATATCCCTAGATTTGGGAGCAAGCATCTCTTTAAAAGTTTCCCTGGAAGAAGTTGGAAAAGATCAGCTTTGGGAGTAGCTGTCCAGTGGCAAAGGCATCTTAGTGAATCTGGGTTTTGTTTAGATGAATGTGATGGCAAACGTTTTGAGTTTCTGGTACTAATCTCAAAGAAATACTGTGGTTTCCTGTCACCCTGAATCTCTCGGGTATTGATCCTGGTGTCAGTGGTTCACCATCATCAACTTGCTAGTGGTTCATTCAATTGCCAGCAATTAAGCTAGACAGTAACATTTTTAAGAGGTGCTGTTAGTAATTAGATGTGTTAGTGACCGCTGAAGAGCTCTTAGCCTGCTACAAATTAGGGAGTCAAAGTGTATTCTTGACTGAATTTAACCTGCTTTGAAGTTCAGACTACATACCAGCTAAGTGGGTGCATGTGATCAGTTAAGGGGCTGTAGCTTCTCAGGATGTAGGGACTCAGTCAGCAAAAAAACCACGTTACCTTTCTCCGGGGAAAGATGGTGTGTACCTAAAGGCTGCAAAAACCCCTGCACTGGAGGAGTATCCTAACTAAAGCTGTATCAGTACAGATTCCGTTAACTTGAGCATTGAATTTCAGACCGAGTTAGAAATGTACACTCGCTCTTCCCCTGAATACAATTTCCTTCCAATTTCATGTTTCCTTGAATGTTGCTGCTTTAACTGTAAAATTTAGATGAGTATTAGTAAACTTCATATTTCTCTTAATCTTCCCTTCCTATGTCTTTAAACAGTGCTTGTTCCTGCCCTTCTGTTTTAAGGGGAAAGAACAGGGTATGGGAATGCCTCTTTATTTGGTTTAAACCTCTACGTGAATAAAATGTAGATGGAAAGAATATTTCACAGAGAATGTAGAAGGGTATAATTAAAACCAGAAAAAGCTTTTCAGATACTTAACTACTTGCAACTTCCCTTGTTCAAAAGATGCATGGACCCTAGGTTTGAGAGGAAAGACTGCAAATCATGTACAAGTTTTCCAAAATAAGATGAGCAAAAAAAGAAGATAAAATTACGCAGACAGGAACATTTTTTAGAGCACGCTTTCAAAGCTTCACAAATAGCGCACGATTTATGTAGCTGAAAAACTCCGGCACTATTTATGTCAATCTAAGATGGACGGAGAATCCATCCTACCATTTTTTGTGTCAGCAATAAGGCATAGAGGACAGTCACTTGATTACTGTGTGTTTTTTCCTCTTCTGGACTCATTGAGGGGTTGCCTTTTTAAAAGTACAATTTTAAAAAAATAAATTGGTGTCAAAGAGCACTGGTTACCTAGTACAGCATAGGTGAGAGGGCACAAAAAGGTGACTGCTTTTGACTGAGGACTCAGGACTCTGACTCAGGATTGCTCCACAGTGTCTGGAATATGCATTTTGTTTGAACAGATGCAGATTTCTAAGACGGTTAAATTGTTTTTGATGCTGATAGCTGGGTAATTTTGCTACTTTTAGAGTAAGCAGTTGGCTTAGAAGAGGAGTTGGATGAAGCGAGTGGAAAAAACAATGTCTTTTTCTCCATTCAGCCCCATTTAAATACGTACAAATAAATTCCAACACTGTGGGCTTAGATCTTGTGATGTTAGCAAGTTATGTTGTGACAATACTTGTGTTGTAACATCACCTAGAAAAAAAACACAATGCAGATGTCAAGAGAAAGTGAGCCACGCTGGGCTGCCGCCTGCCAAGAGTCCTGCGCTCTTCATCCTCTTTGGAATTGGAGGAGAATTTCTTTCCCAGAGCCAGCACTCTCTCATCACTCCTGTTGCTTTACTACAGCTTGAGCTACACTAAGCTGGTACTTGAAGTCAAGGCTATGTGTTAAATGGTATGAATGCTGCTCCTGAATTCTCAAGGGCTCATCCTTAGAAAATGAGCTTGTGAAGTGGTCACTTTTTGAGGTCCTGAGGAAACTTTGGAAGCTGGAATGGAGTGGATGAGTAATGGCATGCAAATAGGGAACTCTCAGTGAGCAGGGCTAGTTATCCTTCAGCATTTCCCTTGTGCTGAGTGTGGGAATAGGGACCGCCACTTGTGTGACTACCTGTTTTTCTGTACTAGAGGTCTGTTACAATTCCTGATGATTTACATTTAACTTGTTTATTTAGGGAGATGCAACAAAAAAGTTGAACAGTCCTCTTTCCTCTTTGTTTTCTTTGCAGAAACAAATGGCAGTGTGCTGCTTCTGCTTAGTCAGGCCTATTAAAATATGACCCAACTTGATATTAGCTACAACTTTTTTCCAGAGGATTGGAGCTTGCAGTCCTCTTTCCATCTCCTAGCTCTTGCACATCTTACAGTGAAATCTCTCAAAAATAAATTGTGTATAACAGTGAAGAGAACAGTTGACACAAAATTACTGTAAACACTTCATGATTCTTTGAGTTGCTTTGGGGTAGGTGACCACGTTTAAAGTTGGTTAGTGATGCAAACCACTGCTTTTTGCTGTCTCTTACTGTCTGCAGTTGCTGACTACAAGGAAGTGCAAAGCAGCTAGCTGCCCGTATATTTTTGCTCTAATTTGTGCTTTTTGAGATTACTCTTGGATTATATGAATCTTAACTTTATAGGCAAAGGTGGCTGTGGCTGGCTTTAAGTAGGTCAGTAATTATTAGATTCATGGTTTCTACTTGATAGTACAAAATGAACATTGTTTCCCTGCCCTGTGTAGGGAGAATGCTGCCCTCTCTACAGCAGGCTATTGCTTTAGTCTCTGCGAAGATGATCGTTTCTGCCCCTTGTTTTGTCCTGTATTTTTCTTCTGGTTTTGAATGGTGCCAACGCTTACAGGTTTTGGGTCGTGGATTCTTCAAACTTTATGCTTGTAGACATAAAATCAAAGGTGCTTGTAGAGCTTTTAAAATTTTAAACAGTGCAAATTGTCTTCAAATGAAGCCCAGGCATATATCTAAAGAATCAGGTCTTTAAAAACTTCTGATCCTGGGATTAACTGTAATGGGGTTATTTTTAACTGGGAGCGATGCAACTGAGTTTTCAGGCTGGTTTCGTACCTTAAGATGCCTGCCTGTTCAGCTATCTTCTACACCTTTGCCACAAAGGAGGTAGAATGGTTTTCTGGCCCAGGGCTTAGAGCCTAGCATCTGCAGGCTCATTTCTGTGCTCATGTGTAGTGCTTAGAGCCGCAAACTGCTGCTCTCCTTGTAGAGGAGGTGGAGCTGGAAGCATCAGGGTACATGAAAGCCTGTAGCCAAATGTCTCCTGCTGTTTATGTACGAGTCCAGGTGCTTTCATAGGCAAATTGCAACTGCTGAATTTGTGACCCACTGAGAAGGGAGAAATGCCTCAAAACTGTCTCCCAACATCTTGAACAACCCGTTCAAGACTTCTGTTGCGTAGAACTTGTGAAAAGTAATATCTTTTTTAGTTATAGGTGAAAAACTTAATGTTTTTATTCATTCTTGGTTGTTTTGAGACTGTAGTGCTGCTGTCTTTACAGAACCCTTAGGCCTATGCCTTGTAGATAACGGCATAACAGGACCTGCTTAGATACTGGCACTCGTCTAGGCATAACAGTATGAATCTCTGCACGGGCTAACTTCTCTCAAATCTACATGTTTTAGTAACACTGAGGACATAATTTCCAGAACTAGAGGAAAAGTTATGAATCTGTCACCCTGTATTTCTTGGAGTTGTTTCATCTACTCATTGAGATCATTCTGTAAAAACAGGGAACTAAGATAATGCTTTGGCTGCTTCGTGCCTGCTCTGCTAGCTGACTGACGAGCTCTTCAGCGTGGTTAGTGCCCTGATCTGGTTGTGGCTTCAGCTGCAGAAACAGGGTCATAAATAGTAGGTCTGACTACAGTTTGTTCGCAGCTGAAAGGAAATAAGAGTCAGTGACACTGTAGTTATGTGGCTGTTTTCAGGCTGATACCTTGTGAATGGGAAAAAGGGCTCTTGCCTAGTCAGCTTCCAAATACTGCACCAACGGCTATTTCAGGTTTATAGCATAAGATGCTATTTTTCACCTGCACTAATTCCATAGGCTCATCTAAAACTTAGAAATGACTAAAGACTGTGTACTGGGAGCTGTGTAGACCTGATGTTCTATGGGGTCCTTTTCAAAGACCTTCACCCTCCTGCACTGTTTGCTACAGGTGATTGAAGTTACATACACCATCTTTTGAAATATTCAGGGATTTTTATTTCGTCTGTGGAATGATGAGCTGGAAAAAAACTATTACTTTTTGGGTTGAAACTGAGTCCTTAAGTACTCATGGAGAAGCAATCTAGCTATTAAGTGATCTATCTTGGCTGCCTTTATGGCTTTTATGCAAGCTTTGCAGGGATAGAATAAATTGTGAAAAACCTAATTTTTGGCCTCCTAACCCAGCTATTTCATAGCTTTAGTAGATTACCATGTTAATAGCGGTTGCTAGCTGGGATTAGAGGTGTTTACTCACTGATATCAGTAGTTGCTGTCTCAGGAATGATCTCATTTTCAAAAACACGAATCTAACCTTGGGAGCTGTAGGGGCAGGTCTTGTAGCTTCCAGCGGGTGACACGTGCCAATCCTTGCATGTCCTTTTAGTATTCTGGGTACTTGAACAACACGGATTACACACGCCTCTTGATGTCCCAGTTAAGAAATGTGAGGCTTCCAGTTCTGGCTCGTTTCTTACTGATATTCTTGTCTGAAAGTTTTTGTGACTCTGGTAAAATGGTTCAGTCTCAAATCTGTGATATTTCCAGAAATGAGCTTAACATGTAAAGGAAACCTTGGAAGACAATGATCTTGTGTAGGAACGGTGTTAATTACCAACTAATTCACTTTGCCTGATCGTATGTTGAAGGATGAATTTGTGTTTAAGAACCTAAATGAGTTTTGAGTTTCCTTGGGAAATGAAATGTACATCCAAACATCAGGCACAGAGCAGCCAAAAAATTTGTGTTGAGCTAATAATGATGGTGTTTTTTCCGTGAACTGTTTTCCCATTTTTTGCACAGGCTGAACGAAGTTTTTGTTTTAACAGTGCGTTCCACTTCACTTTTTTAATTTACTTTTTTTCTGCTAATCACCTTGTAACTCTTAGTTCTCAGTTAAGCAACGATGAAGTAGGCCTCATCTCTTCTGGAATAAAAATGCCTATGGTAAGGTGTTGGATGTTTTGAACTGTACCAGACTTCAGACTGGTTTAACTGAATCAGTGTACAAGCTGTATGCAGGTCCTGCTTGGAAAAGCAGAGCCAGCAGCAGTTAACCACACCTAACAAGCATTCCAGTGTCTTAACTTCAAAGGTACTGAACAGCAGCCTTGTTTGGAAGTATTTAACCATTTGGTTTAGCTTTTTTTAAATGTTGGAATTGCTAAAACTGAGATCCTGTCATCTTTTAGCTGGATATCAGGTATAGGGCTGCATCTTTCTAGCAGGGTAGAGCTCCAATTCTTTTATGGGCTTCAGTGCTGCAGTACCAGTGATACCTTTCTGTGCTCGTCTATATTCAAATACTGCAGTGTCCGTTTTACTACTTGCTCTCAAGTGCTTTGTCTCCTAAAACAAGGCAAATACAGGAATGTTATTCCCAAGAATATAGGTAAGAGCTGTTGTGAATACACAGAATCTTATTCTAGAAATGCTAGATCTAATTTGTCTGTAGAAATGAGAACCATTGTCATGTTTAAACTAGAATTTGACTTTATTCTTTGGCAAAAGAATTGCAGCAAGTTGAATTGAAGTTGTTCCCTATTTAGATTTGAAATGGGTATTGAATCTAGCAGAGTTGTTGATACGGTGCAGATCAGTATTTCTTTGCATGGCTTTTGTAATGGGCAAACATCTAAATTCCTTGCTCTTTCCTCAGTCTAAAATAGGATTTTTTTTCTTTGGTCCCATTGGTATGATTATCCAATAATAAGCATTCTTTTTAACAGGTGTTCTGGCCAGTATAGGGTTTCAGGATTTTGGTAAATAGCTGGAGTGATCCAGAAATAAGATCTATTGCTTAAAAGTAAGATCTTAATTTTAATGAAAGGCCTGCCAAGTCATGATGATAAATAGTGAAAGTGAACATTTTTCATGCATATTATGAATTATTTTTCAGGGTCTTTGTTTTTCCACTGTAACTAGTTTTATTACACTCAAGCCATTACTTAAGTGGATATTGAGGGGGGAAGGAGGGAGAAATACAGTTCAGTGAATTCGTGAGTTGTCAGACAACTTCTGCCAACCTTGTTAATATGTGAATTGCTGCAGAAGAGACCCGAGTGGCAATGAACCATTCTACTGGGGAAAGGCTATGGTAGCATTGCTTGGATTATATTTTGTTGGATTTTAAAATTGCTGCTTTGACTATGCTTTTACCTCCCAAATGTAGGTACTGGCCCCGTGGGGGCTATTTCCCACCTGTATGCTGGCAGCGTAAGTATGGTAGCTCTAAAGTCAACATCATGTTTTAAAGGCAGATGTCATTAAGGGCTGAAGGCTTCTAGAGCAGATAGGACCATGTTACACTTTGAATTCTCTTGAGAAGTTTAAGGTAACCTTTCCTTCTGGTGGCTCTTTTAGCTTGTGGTAGCATCCAGGTGAAGAAACAGGGCCGTACTTGTACATCGGTGCTGAGATACAGAGCAGTAGTACCTCTTTCAAGGTCTGGTTATAAGCAGTTACCTGTTCTGATTTTGAGGTGGTTTTAAGAATTGGTTTGTAAAATTGAGATTTGATTTCTTTTTGTTTTGAAGGAAAAATAAAATATCTCTCTTGTCATTTATCTTTTTTGAAATATGCTTGGTGCAGCAGCAGAATAGAATTAAAGTGCCTTGAATTAGCATCGAGTGAGTGAGCTGGTTGCCCTTGCAGCCTGTCCAGTAAGCTGTCGTAAATCACGGAAGATCAGGTAGATGAAACAGGCTGTTGTTTTGTAGCTTATTTGTATTAATACTTGGGGTTTTTCTGTTGGCTTTAATAGAGAGTTTTCCCTTTAGAGTTCAAACTTTAACTCAGTCTGACTTTTCAGTGGGAAATCCCGCATGTTCTGGCTTCTTGGCAAACTCACAAGGTTAACTGTTGGAGACTGTGGTGGTGGCAGAGGAGTGCATTAGCTAATATCAAGAATTCTGAAACGTCTTTGCAGAGCGCAGCTTTGCTTGTTTGGCTGACAGGGCGAGTGCACGTCTTTGCACAAACTACAGTTTGCCAGATGTTTTCAAATGCTGCTTTTGACTGTCTGGAATGGCGAACACGCAGCGCAATGTAGTTAAACTCCGGTTACTCTATTGTAGATTTATGTTCCTAGTATTAACAGAGTAGTCACAGTTTTTTAAGCAAAGGATTTTTAGTGGAAATGACTTAGACCAAAAAAGTCTGGGTTGTATTTTATAGACTATCTGCTCTACTGGAGCTCTAATGGAGCCTTGTAGCAGGTGTGATTGTCCTGTAGCATTTAAGTACTGCATGCCTCATTTCATTCCAGTAATAGTCTCATAGGACAAAAGCATCTGATCTATTATCCCATTATACTGTGAATTGCCTCTTCACCCTTTGTGTTTAAAGCGGGATACCTTTTAACCAGCTTCCTATGAGGTGTGGGACCTTTTATAGCTGTTGAGAAATATGGACACACCTGACTTGTTTGCACCTGGTGCTTACATCTTTTTTAGTAGACCCTGGCTGCTGGAACTGCATGAATTCCTAGCACAAACCAAACACTTGCAGTTGCATTCATGTCCCAGTCCAACAAAGCAACTAAACTCATGTAAATTTAAGTGTGGGGTAGTGTTGAGGACTTCACTAGGTATGTGAAAAATTGCGTGTGTTTGTGACTGTTCCTTAAACATCCCTGTGGAAGAGCCCAAGTCTTCAAACGGAGTAGTTTTAAATTTTGTTCTTCCAGTAGGAGAACAGTCAGGTATTTGCATATATAAGTAAATGCAGAACTGGTGCCTGAGGCTATGGTTTCACAAGCAGCTGGGCAGATTAATGGCTTGTTGCTACTAAGAGGAAGATGTTTGCTCGGTCTTGCTCCTCCTGGTTTTTGTAGTCTCAGAAGATTTGGAATTTCAGGTCCTTGCATTGGTTGCTCTTTGTTCAGTAGCCAAAGTCTGAGCCAGAAACATCTCATGCAATGGTAGACTGACATCTGAGTGTTAGCAATGCAGGTTTTTTTTTTTTTCAAATTGTTTGGGAACCAGAGTTATGTCGCTGCGTTGGGAAATAGCAGCTTATCTGCCTAAGCGTGCAAGGGCTGTATCCTTGCCATCAAGCCTCTGCTAGAGCATTTTTGCAAACAGGATTGCACTGTGTTAAAGACCTTGGTGTTAACCTCAAAATAAGCTGCTGTTAATGCTCTCTAATATGAAACTGGCAGGAGTGAATGGAGTTGACTGGGTTTTTTTCTCCTGCCCAGACTTCAGTATTCTGGTTCCTGAGTACAACCTTGCATGTTATCTGCATCAGCCTCATGGTGCAGGTCGTGAAGGTCAGTTTACGATTATGAAAAACCTTTTTTAATGGCGACTTCCAAAGCAAATAGTGGCAGGAGCATTTATCTGTGGGCCTTGCCCAGGATATCGCTGGCAGCTTTTGAAAAAACTGAACATGATGTGAAAAAGTTTTTCCCTGCGTGATCAGTGATAGAAAGTGTTCATGTGGCTTTTAGCTGCAGCCCTAGTATCTCACTTGACTCATTGCTTTTGTATTTTCTTCACATTTCCTGTGTAACACATGCCCTAAATTTCATACCTAACGAGGAATAGAAATCAGTATTTTATTCCCTCGGATCATTGTTTCCTTAAATTATAAGCCATGTTACACTTTAGGTAGTAAGCTATGTTGATTTGTTAGTATTGGCTCCACTTCAAACTAAGTCAGCAAATACTTCGCTATTAAACCATGAATTTTCTGCGTTCTGTTTAGTTATTTTTAAAAGGAACATATAATTGCTGTCTTGGTAAAATTCTTACCACATTAAGTTTGACTTCTATCAGTCCTGTTATTTATATGAAAGACTTTGCCATATTAAATGTTAGGCACTGTCCTTGGGGAGCAAAGCTGAGTTACTGAATCTGGCTGCACAGATTTACGGTTTTCCATATTGTCTTCCACCATCTTGGATAGCAGCAGAGCCACTTCAGGGAGCAGTTGCTGAAAGAGAAACACCACATGCTCCCATTTTTTTCTTTCTGTGTGCTTTTTGTTGGATCAAGGGTTCTGGAGAGCCTTCTAGAAGTTTTTTCAGTGTCCCAAGATCATCTACGCCTGCTAGTACATCTCTGATGCTGAGAAGAAAATCACTGCACTCTGCTGAGAAAAATGTTATTGTTTGCTGGCAGGTGATAAGGGAAAAATGTGATAATGGCTAAAATTCTAGCAATGCCTTCTGATACCGTGATACATTTGTCCTTGACCTCTGAGTCAAAGCAATTGTTTCTCTTCCTGGTTAACTCCTGGGTGTGGAGGGCTTCAGGGTGGCATTCTGTGATCCTTCTGTCTGGCCCTTGTTGGGAAGGATGTGCTCTTCAGTAGCTGATACCAGTTTTGATACTGTCTTTATTACTATGGAGAATGAGGCACAGAAGAGTTCAGGCTGAGCCTCAGTTATTCATTAAGTAGTGATGAATTTTCTGTATTATTTTCAGTTATGGGTACTAATTTAGCTTGAAATTCAAGAAGCAGGCTAGGTTTTCATCTGGAAAATCAGAAGCACATCTGTGAGCCAGATGCTTTGCTACAGAGGGACTGGATGCGACATTATAGAATCATAGAATCGTTAAGGTTGGAAAAGACCTCTAGGGTCATCAAGTTCAACTGTCAGCCCAACACTACCAGGCTTCCTAAACCATGTCCCCAAGTGCCACATCTGCACAGTGTTTGAACCCCCCCAGGGACGGTGACTCCCCCACCTCTCTGGGCAGCCTGTGCCAGGGCCTGACCCCTCTGGCAGTGAGGACGTTTCTCCTTATATCCCATCCAAACCTCTCCTGATGCAGCTTGAGGCCGTTTCCTCTCGTCCCATCACTAGTGACTTGGGAGGAGAGACCAGCCCCACCCCTCACTACAGCACCTTTCAGGTAGTTGTAGAGAGGGTTGAGTAAAAATAGTTTAAGAATCTCTTCTGCACCCATTTGAGTGGTGATCTTCTAGAGTCATTGAATATGCCTACAGGCCACTCTGATGTGAAAACAATTTATGAATAATCTAATGAAACTGTTGATAGGTGTTAACAGAAGGCTTTCCTTCTCCCTGGCCCTCTACAAAATGCTGTGCATTAGGCATAGTGAATAATATTCCTATTGCTTTAATTCTCTGTCATTGCTGTTGTATTTGATTTGTCTTCATGGACTGTTTCTGCTGATGTTCTCAAATAATTTAAGTCAAAAAAACCAAAGTTCAACTGTCTGATGCTGTGTCTTCTGAGACCTTGAATGATTTGTGAATTTTTCTGCATTTCTAACACGTCACTCCTGTGGTTTGTTATGATATATGACCTGAACGTTTCTGGTTTCCATGATGCCAGCTTATCCACCTTCACTGTGGACCGTTGCTGCTTCAGAAAACAAGCCTTTAACAGTTCTTGAACAGCAGGTGCTTTTTCTTTAATGGCATCTTGCCTTTCTTCAGAGATGTTACAGATCCTTAAAGGTCCAAAGCAATTTGCCTACCACTTCTCAGGCTCTTTATCTCTCTGGAATGCCTTGTTCTTTATTCAGAATCTAGTGACTACTAATTAGTAGTTGGTTGTGCTGAGCCTAAACAGAGGCTTGCAGTAGTGTTCAGACATGGTGAACATTCCTCCCAGAATTCACCTGACACTGAGTTTCTACAGCTGAATTTGGACAAGTCCTTCCTGGGCATCTACTTTTAAGCTTTTGCGAGTGTTTTTTCTAAACCCTCCCAGGACAGTATCTTCTGCAGCTCATAGCTGATGGGTTATTGTTTATCTGTGTTTTGCTTGGCCTCAAAAAAAAAAAGAAAAAAAAAGCGCTGTTACTATTTTGGAAATAAAACTTTGATTTGCAAAACATTTTTCATTATTTTACTTTTCCTAAACAAATCCAAACCTTTGCAATATTGGTATGTTTAAGTTGGTGGAAAAAATAATTTAAAATTTGGAATGAAAGCTTTAAGCAGTCAGATTCACTGGTTATAACACCATTCAGCTCACTAACAAAGTGCTCCATTTGGAACTAATCAGAGCTTTGTGATTTTTCTAGGCCAATTTGAAACTGCTTTGCTTTGATGTGCGACTGAATCAGATAGCATATGAGCTCAGTCAGCCAAGACATATGGGCTAAATTAATCTTTACCAAGTATATAAAAATTAAATCTTTATGGAAAGAATTGGAGGTTATGGATAAACAAAATGCAAATTTTAAACTGCACGCAATGCTTACTGTAAGGATAGTGGGGAGAAGGGAATACAAGAGAGGAGGCAATATATTGTAGCAAACTGCTTGTTTAGAGACTTCCCTGAAACCGTGTGGCTGTGTTCTTACTCAGTTCCAAGTACCGTAAGTGCTTATATTTGCAGATTGTTCTGAATATGTAGAACCTAGTTATTTAGGATAACATAGTCTATCCTGAATCTGATTTTCTAGCTTGCTCTGTTACTGAGTTGCTCTCCTGAAATCTCCCATTGCCAAGAGGATGGTGGTGTCATTGCTCAGTCCGCTGGAACTTCCTCTCCGCAGCAATCCGCTGGAGGGAGAGTTTAATGAGCTCCAGGAGAGAGGCAGTGTGAGATAAGCTTTGGTAAAGACTGACTTTGGCAAGGAGATTTAAACTATTCCCCAGCCTCCCCCCAAGCTTCACGTTTAATGGCTAGTCATTCTAATGTGAAAGCTTGATATTAAGTCTTCATTATTGGTGAAAAGCTGTGCTGACGAAGCACACAAGTAAACTTTATTTTTGGTCAAAAAGTAGACTAACGGTGCTGAAAAGGAAAGCAGGTGCTTGTAATCCTGCTTTTTCTGACACTCGTTGGTCTTCCTGGATTGATTTCTTTGCACATGTAAGCTTTTTTATGGATGTCAAGTATACCAAGTCTTTCGCTTGTGCCTTAAACTGCATATAAATCTGTAAATGTCAGTCTTAAAATGGAGCTTACAATAGGAAATCGTATATAGGTCGGCATGTGCTGCTTTTGACTTGCATTGTGTGTTCCAACAGATGTCAAGATGTAAGACTCATGGTAGGGTGAGCAAAGTATTGTTTTAAGTGTAAATTGTCCTAACTCATGGCAGTCTCTCAAGTAATCAGGACCTGAGTGAGGCTTTTTCCTTATGGGCACCTGCAGTCGCTGGTGTTAGTTACGGTGAATAAAGGATAGCTTCTTTTGTTATGTTGAGATTCACATTTTCTCCTGTGATTTGTGAAAGGCCAAAATCCGTGTTAAGTTCTAATTACAACTCCCCATACCAGGATTTGAGGTTCATTCAAAATGTGGCAATTGAAATTCAGGTTATGCATTAGTTAGTGTGAGTGCTTTTGTTACTCTTAACTACCTCTTTAAAGCACACTTTCCTCTTAAATATCTTTAAACCCTAGTGTGCAGTACTGCTAATGTAACTGTTCATCCACTTCTGCTTCTCATTACCTGGAAAACAAGAGTAATTACCTTGCTTATGAGGCAGGCGCTGAACGTTGTATTACAAGTAATAGATGTTTTTGTGTTGCTGCATAATTGTGAATGTTCTTGTGGACAGCAGTTGAAGTGGGCAGTGTTCAGTTCTGCTTTTTCTAATGACTTGTTTGACTCTGTAGTTCTAAGTAACGGTGAAAATATGTTTTCTTATGCTAAATGCAGTTTAGAAGGTATGTATTAGCCCATGAAGTCGGTTTTGATGATGCAGCCTTCTGCCTCGGCATCTTTAGTGTGCATTTCTTCATTGAAATGTGTTCATGATCGCAGGTTTTTAAATGGCAAAGACAAGAAAATTAGTTTTGCGAATTAGAAATTCATTCCATGTAATCTGTGTGGAAATACTTGGAAGCGCCTTGAGTCTGCATCCGTGTAGATAGGTGACATACAAATGGTATTTTCCAAGAGCCCTTTTCCCCTAGTTTTCTTGTTGAAAAGTTAAGAACTGCAGTGTGGAGAGGTTAAGGGTCTTGCAATGTCTCTATAATTGACTGCTGTGTGACTATTGTTTAAAAAAGAATTATACTTTAAGTAGCTTTATTAGATTAGCCAAGATAATCTAGATTTGTGACTAGCTGCTGACTAAAACAACTTCCCTGAACTGTTACTTGTGGAATATCAATAGTAATGCCCCTTGGTTTTAAAAGAAGCAAACATCTCCTAACTGTCAACAAGGGGGTTCTGCTCACTCCGGAGGAAGGTGTGATATTTGTGCATTCCCTCAGTTTATTTTATTGGATTTTTGTGTTTTTTCTTTCCAGGTCACTCCAAGGTCAGAGACCCCCATCAACAGTGTCAGTAACAGTTTGGAAAATGTACTACATACATCAACACATTCCATTGAGGAGTCATTACCCAAGAGGCCTTCGGGGAAACACTCCAAAGGTGTGTCCTTCTCTGCATGTGTACTTCCAATGGGGGAACAAACTCGTATCTCCTGATGGCGATTAGCATTATTTTAATTGCGATTGGAGACTGGAATCTTGCTTTATTACTTCTGGGTTTGTTTGAGCAAAGGAAGTCCTAGAAGGGTTTTTGTAGGAAGTGTTAGCACATCAGTGAAAAATGGTCGGCGAGAGACAAGTATGCTTATTCTGTTGGGAAATAAGTAAGAAAGTTCCTTATGAGTTGAAATACCAGCTTAGCTCTCATGAAGTATTATATTCCCGAAGAGTGACTATCTCTGACACTCCACCTCTCATCCTTACAGTAGCAGGTTATTTCTTGGATGAAGCATATGGTGGCGAGTGGTGCCTTACTGGGGACAAGAGAAGGCATTTCAAACAGCAGTTAGGCTTCCACTTCCGCCTTTCTCTTGGTTCCCAAGCATGTGTAAGTGAGAAACTGAGGGAAGAAGAGTGGAAGACAGGAGAGGGAGCTCACATTTCTCAGCACAAGTGTGCACCCTGAACGTTGTTACAAAATAGGTCTTACTTTTGTAATGCTATGTCACATGCTGTCCTAGCTAAAAACTGGGCTTAGCAAATTTGAATTAATAAATACATTCCATTTCCACACTTCAGGCTATGATTACAAGTATTAAAATGTCTAGGTTAAAATGTGACTAACAGTATTTTTGTTTGACACACACAAAAAGCACTGTTAAGTGAGGAAAGTCCTTGAACTATGAGCTGCTGTTTGTGTAGAACAGCTTTTATGAACTCTTTGTGGTATTAATAAAAATAGCTCTGTATGGCAGAACTAATGCAGGGGAAATATACCATCACATTAGCAGCACTAGTGTATTGCCTTCAAATGTCATTAAAAATATTGTCATGGACCACATAAATGGCTATTTTTTTTTTATTTGGAATTGGTCTCCAGAGTTCTGTTTCCTTTTCTGCCACTGGCTTGCTGCGTAACCTTGCAAATAATAGTTCAATACCATGCAAATGGCGATCAGGAATTTCAAAACACCTCTTTGCTCGGAGGAACTGACACAGGTTGGAAAGGGTTAAATGTCCCAAGGAAAGGTTCTTGCTTGCCTCCGCCAGACCTCCTTTTCTGTGACATGCTCAACTATAATTCCAGTAGCTGTAAGTAGCAATAATTTTTTTACAGCAGAATAGTGCTGTAAGTAGCTATTTCTCCAGCTGTAAAAGCTATCAGGGTAGAAGAAAATGCAACACTAAGCAGAAGCATGGCTAGGTTTGTGGCTTTCATCTGATTAAAAATAGGACAGGGTTCAACGCTGTTTTCACTTTCTGATTGCTATTCCAGTACCATATATGCCAAGATTAGTCATGGTACACTGTGAAAATTAATTAGGTTTTCCTCTGATCTGTTTTTCCTCTTCTAAAATACCTGCTTAGTTTTCAGAGAATGTAGCTTTTTCATTTATAGATTGCCTTCGTGATAGTTGGGGAAAAGGGGTTGTGGAACAAATACCGTTTCCTCACTGATACTCTGCTTTCTGGTTCACCAGCAGCAAAGGTTGTATTGAGTTCTCCTTGGCACATGATAATCTGCCTGGTCAGGAGTTCTGCCTCTTAAGGTTGGAGTACAAGTGAAGATTATTTGCCAGCCTGGAGCCACCATTGTTCGATTACAGATTTCTAATTCTCATAGCAAATGGAGACATCTCTTAATTTAGCAGCACCCGCTAACTTTTTAACGTAGAGCACATGAAATTCAGTCATCAGAGTACGGGATGGACAGGTTGCCTGACCGGTTGTGTAATTCTTGTGTTGATATTTTCTAGTGAGCCTACAAAAGTTGCAGTATCCGTTGTGCTTAGTTGGATTAGAGACAGTTTGTATTAATCTGGTGAATGGTTTTAATCCCGATTTGTAGAAGTGTCAGTAATGTGACATACTCTGTATATAGTTGAACAGTGAATGGGTCTGTAGTAGGCTTGGACCTGAAAGCTATCAGTGGCTGTATTTTCCCTAATCCACACTTTGCTTTTAGCATAAAATATTTCAAGTTTCTACATGGGAGAGAGGTAAGAGGTGAGTATATTGCTGAATACTCTTTAACAGGCTGTGGTGGAAGTCTGTATGCACTTGTGTTTGCATTAGGTGGTTAGCTGGAAACATTCATGCATCTTCGTGTAGAGGCTTGTCAAATACATAACTTCTGAACAATTTTGCCATCCTATCTTCATGGAATATTGCTGCCTTGGGAAATGAATTTATAAAATAACTGTCAGTCTGAAGTCCATAAACCTCTCCTCGTATCTCAGAGGCGTAGCTAACCGTGGGAGCACTGTCGGGCATCGGGGTACTGGATCTGTGCTGTAATGCCCAGGTTGTTGGGAGTGGTGACCAGCTGGGGGCAAAGCAATATTTTGATGTGCCTATCAGTGTTTAGCAAAAGTCACCAATTCCTTTACGCTGGTCCTTCCGTCTCAGCTAAAGCCCCTTCTCCCTTCTGCACGTATCAGTGCTAAAGCAGGGTCAACCAGGGGGACGTTTCTGCAGAGTAGAGAGTTGTGGCACTAGGAAGGTCCTGGATCTGTTGACGTAAGCATGACAGGTAGCTGTGCTTTATCTGGACTTTTCTTCTGTAAAATAAAGTTCAAAGATTTGGCCTACGCAAGTTTAGAAAAAATGCAGATGGGTATTGATGTAAAGGATGTGGACCTCTTCGGAAGTCCAATAGCTGTAACATGCAGTATGAACTGCTTTTTGCTCATATTTTTTGATTGGTGATTTGGGATTGTTCAAACCTGTTTTCACAGATGTGGGTTATTTTAACTGGGGGTAACTTCAGGAAGTGGAGACTTTCCGTGTTCTCAGGGACTGGCTATTGTTGTGCTTGTAAGCTTCAGGCAGGCTTTTTTACAGGTTTTAAAATATTGACACATCTCTCTGGTCAAGGAGAACAGAGGCAAATACAATCACATGTAACACAACAATCTATCTGAAATTCCAGGAGGGGTGTGTTACTAGATCTTTCTGTCTCTCTTCCACTGTTTCTAGAATGTAGTCAGGTTTTAACTACAGTCTTAACACTGATTCGAACAAAACAATCACATTCCAATGAAGTTTGGGCAATTTTTGCATACTGGGAGAGCTTAGTGCCACCCTGTCTTCCTTGTGTTCCCCTGGGCGCTTTTCTGCAATATGACAAGAATTGAACTAGTGCAAATATAGCTGCAGAAGGTGTCAGTGTCAGAAATCTTGATTCCAGTTTCAAAGACGAGATTTCATGCTTCCAAATGCTTGCCTGGTAGGCACGTACTTTAGCAGCAGTGCAGCTGTGTAGTGATGCCCCTCCTCTGAGCGGGTTTGTGTTTCCCAGCACAATGCCAACGAAGTCCGCAAACTTACTTGGAGGGATTCTGATAAAGGCGCTGAGGCTGGTTCTCTTAAATTTAGGATTCTACCCTACATTTTCTGGGGAGCCACCTCAGAACCTTTCAGTCACCCAGTCAGGAACTCAGCACCACGCAGCCACTCGCTCACTCCCCCCACCCCAGTGGGATGGGGGAGAGAATTGGAAGAGCAAAAGCAAGAAAACTCATGGGTTGAGATAAGAGCAGTTTAAGAATTAAAATAAAATAGTAATAGCAATAATGGTAATAATAACAATAATGATGGCAATAAAAAGGAAAATAATGAGAGAAATTAAGCCCAGAAAAAGAGGGAGGGGAAAAAAACCCCACAAGTGATGCAACTGCTCATCACCTGCTGACCGACGCCGCCGGTCCTTGAGCCGCGATCGCTGCATCCCCCAGCCAGCTCCCCCCAGTTAGTATACTGGGCATGATGTCATATGATGTGGAATATCCCTTTGGCCAATTTGGACCAGCTCTCTTGGCTGTGCCCCCTCCCCTTCTGGCTTCTTGTGCACACGGCAGAGCATGGGAAGCTGGAAAAGTCCTTGACTAGTATAAGCACTACCCAGCAACCACTAAAACATCAGTGTGTTATTAACATTATTTTCATACTAAATCCAAAACACAGCACTATGCCAGCTACAGTGAAGAAGAATTAACTGTATCCCAGCTAAAACCATTACATGGTTAAAGGTCACTGGTTAAAAAGAGTATATTCATTAGCAACTTTTGTTTTGCTGACAATCCTGTGCTGGTAGCTAAGGGAAATTCAGTTGTTATCCCAAAGTCCAGAAGGAGCTATCTGGCCTATGGGAAGTCCCATTCACAGAGCTCATTTGTAACAAGCCTATGGATGTAGAGTTGTTCCCACCTTGTGTGGCAATTCCCAAAAGAGTAGTCATGGTTATCAAAGCTGAATGAAAAATTCAGCTTGTTTTGTATTATTTTGTAGGAATTTCCTGTACACCAGAGATGTTATTAACTACTCTTACTGTAAGGTTCCAGGCAGAACGATTTGGCCATTAGGTGGATAGCACTCTAGGCAAGTACTACTCTGTGCATGTGACATATTTTAGCAATGTGTTAAACATGGTCAGCGACCGCAGCATATTTTCCAAAAGCACAGTGGAATAAAGTACATTAGACCAGATGTTGAAGTGCAGAACAAAAGAATCTTTATTGTAAAGGCAATGTAAGTTGCAGAACATTACAGTATGAGGACTGTGCAGTCTTCGTACTGTAATTTCTCATAATACTGAGTAAAATTTTGATTTGTCACAGCCACTTCTTTTATATTTCTGCAGTGGAAGTTCTGTGTTGGTATTTATAAGATGTTCCTTACTGCTATGAGGCTTTGCAGGTGTCACTCACCACTGTTCCCCCTCCATAAAGCAGTCTGGAAGATGGTTTCCTCGACTGAACAAGTCTCATTTTCTGCGAAGCGACAAAAATTCCCCTATTCTTGTGTTTCCTGTGTATTTATCTTGCCTTTCCGCTGTTGCCACACAAAACCTCAAAATTGTCTGCAAGCCAGTCTGGTTTTAAATGAAGCAACTGTTGAAATATGATCCTTATATAGTGAAGCTGAATCACAATTCCTGCAACACATGCATCTAATGATAGGCACAAACTGCGTTCTGTGGACAGAGGAGTAAAGCTTTTAGATCTCAGATGGGTACAGTAGGCTTTATTCTACAATCTGTACTCCATTTAGCGCTCTTGCTGAGCACAGTAAAACTTCTTGCTTAATTGAAGGTACTCTCTTAGTTCACATACAGGGTCCTGCAAAGCCTTGACAGTGGCCCAGGCTAGAATAAATACAAGGAATAGCACAACTTACTGGACAAAAGGAGGTGCAGTCTGTGGACATGAGAAAAACAAACTTTAGAGAGAATGCATCTCAGTAATTTATTGATTTAATTTTGGATTAATATTATGGTGCGAAATATATCCTTGTTTGCAGTGATTCTGGTGACCTCAGGATGTGAATTGCAGGTAGGTTAAGCTGATTGTTATGTGCAGCAAGATTTGGTATCTAAATTGTTTCATTACAGTAGTCAGCAGGTGTGTGTGGTGTAAGCTATCCAGAACTTCTAACCACTATTTTTGCTACCCAGTTTTTTTTCCCTGGCAAAATGTATTTCTGTGGTCTTGCACCTTTTTTGTGTCCCGCTTCCTTGATTCATTCTTTTTCCACAAGAAACTAGACTGCAGGAGCTCTTAGTTAATGGCAATCAACAGTCTCTTCCTCCTGAAACATTTGACTCCAGTTGTTCAGCCTATTGAAGCAGGGAAAAAATACAAGGCGAGGGAAAAAAAGCTCTGAAATCCTTTTGGTTCAGAGTCCAGACGTTATAGTGCCTTGTTCTGCACCAGTTGTATAGCTGGATTATTCTATTTTTAAGTAAATACATCATCTCCAACAATATTGGGTCAACTACTGTTAGGGTAGGGCTTAAAGAAATATTTAGGCTATGATAATCCTTCAGGAAAAATCTCCCTTTACCAACTGTATATAATTTTTCAGCTGTTTGTATATGTCTGTGTTCATTTTGTTTCTGAAGTAGAATTCTGCTTCTAAACTTCAGCAGCGTAGGTTGGTAAGATCACACACGAGGCGTAGCATTCCCGACTTACTGTCTCTAATATACTAGTTGTTTTATTAGTATCAAGCATTTAGAGTTAATTCTAGCAATCAAATCCAAGGATTAGTGTACTTAAAAAAAGAAGTTTTCATATTGCATATTTTCCCCTGTGCTAGAAGATTATTGCATGTTAGGAAATATCTTGAAGCCTGCATGTTGCATAAACTGTGCAGTTTGAACTTGAGTAGGTGGAGTTCAATTAAGGTTGGAGGTTTAATATTGCAATAAAGACAACACTCGTGAGTTTTTCTTTTAAATCAGAAACATTGTGTTTTATCTCAAGTTTTTACTGATGGTGTGGTTTTATTCTGCTTATGTAGGCAGGCATGGAAGGCCATTTTATGTCCCCAAAGCCAGAGGTCAGGTGGGGTAGCTCAGCCTTGGGCTGTGTCAGAGGTGGGAGTAGAGTTCCACACTCCTGGGGCTGCACTTGGACTCTGGCAAATTTATGTTGTTAACTGTTAATAAGTTAACTCTTGTACAGTCTAGAGGTCAGAGTTAGTATTTCTTTGTCACCCTCGTTTCTTCCCTTTCCACATAACAAGACATGTTAGGAGCGATCTGGGATTGCTATCACAGACAGAAAGGGAGGGGAGAGCAGCATAGGGACTCTTCTAACTGAATGAAAAGTAGGCTTCTGATCTGCCTACTCATGCAATAATGGTCATGACCTTTTTGTGCAAATACTTAAAGGTGCTTCTTACTCCAGTTTGTAATTCATGGCCTGGATTCCTTCGGGAGGGCAGCCCTTTGTGGAGCACAGGCACTTTACATTAAGACTAAAAGGTCTGCCGCTTGGCCAAGAGCTGCAGTGAGTTGGCTTCGATGGAAACTCATGCTGTATATATTTACCCACGGCTCTTCTTTGAGTTCGTATGACAGGAGACTCTCTAACGCAAATTTCCTGTAAGCAGTTTTAATTGTATATACACCGTATGCGTTGTTCACATATTCACCTAAAATAATGCTGTTATCAAGTATATACCTAAGGGCATGATCTTGAATCTGCTGAGTGGTTCTTTTTCTTCAGTCTTGTTTGGGCTTCTTGCTGGTCTTTCCTCAGTAAAGGTGATGCAATCACTCTGCTCGGGCAGCTCTGTCAGTCCCTATCTTATTAACTGTTGAGTCTGTTGATTAAATTAATTGAAATTTGACAGAGGTATTTGGAGTTTTTATTTACAGTAGAGTCTGGATAGAAGAGACTCATTCATGCTTCCAGAGAGGAGAGGCAAGAACAGTTCAGCCCTTATCCTGTTTTGTCTGCCCAGCCGTGCATTGTGTTTGTTTTTTCTGGACTAGAGGCAATGTGTGCTGATCGTTGCCCAGTTGGCAGCTCAAAAGCCCTGCGCGCATCGCTGTAGGGGATGCGAGACTGAACTGGCATTCTGCAGAAGTAAATGGGTGTGCAAGAGAGGCAGGTGTCTTGCAATCATAAGTGTGCCTGGGGAAGGAAGGTAGCTAGTTACGGGTGCACATTTAGAGAATATGTGGAAAACGTGGGAAAATTTAAGGTAGATGTGATAGATCTGGAAAGTAGCGTTGTTGAAGGTCTGTCGTAGGGGGTATGGGGCTGGAGACTCCACAGAAGAGAGGAGACATACAGCACGGGTCCATGGGGAAAAAGGCTTCCTTTTGCTCCTTACTAATTAATCTTGCTTTTATTCTTACGTTATATAAAGATGTGTTCTGAATTTGTGTACTGGGCAATATAATGTTCTTATTAAACATTAGAAAATGACGAGCTTTCTGTTAAAGTAAGGTTTGACAACGAAAGACTTGATTTTGAGTACTCTGAAGCCTGTTCTGTTTGGTTTTAGTGGGAGTTGGATGATACTTCTGTTTACAGTGAATTAGAACAAAGCTAGTCTGAAAAATACAAATTCTAAGAATAGTGTGTTGGTACATTCAGCCGTGCCAGGAGTTGACCTCACTGTAATGCATTCCTCAGGCAGATTCCTGATCTTGGATAATGTCAATATCTAATGTGAGACAATTCTTATTTAATGCTATTTGCCTTTGTCCATGGCTCTTCAGAAGGGCAGGAGGCACCACTTAGGCATGTGCACTTCTAGGACTCCCTCGCATTGACAGTTCATGTCTGAATTCCTGGAGGGCCCTGCTATGGCACATTAGTTGTTAATGCAGGTGAAATTATAGCCGTTACCTCAACAGCTATGGAACCAATAGTGTGACCTTCTGTCAGTGATGGAAACAACATAAGGAACGTGGGCTTTTAAATAAAATAGTGTTAAATGAGCAAAACCAGTTTTTCCCAAACCTTTAGGTAATGGCTTAATGCAGCGCATCTTCTTAAAAGATGTAGCAGAGCAAAATGAGTTGTGAAAACTTTACCTGGTGTACGTCTTGGTGGAACTACTGCTTAAACCTGTGCTTGTACTGAAAAGCCTTTCTAAAGGCAGGGGGTGGAGGGAGAGGAAATTTGAAATTTAAAAGCTTATAGAAAGATAGAAAACATGTCATGGAGGACTTAGAGAGGGGAAAAAATGAAGGTGAACATTAACTGCTGATTCTGGTCTCCTGGCAATTCCTGCTGCAACCTGATGGCAAATAGTTCACTAGGAGCAGGCGTTTCTGTGTCTGCTCCTTGAAGATTGAGTAAGGGATGTGTGAAATGTTCAGAAATGCTCAGCTGTTCATTGCATCTCTTTAGAACTTAACACCCTTTAACATCTGGAAGTGTCTGTTTTGAAATAACCCTTTTTGCTGCCATGTTAAACAGAGGGATACAAGAACTTAAAATAAACGGTTTGCTTATCCTACCTAGTCTTACATTTCCTCTAAACTAAATTGAATGGGGGAAAAAAGATCACTTTAGAAAAGAAAATAGGAGTGATTCACCTGTATTCCTAGAAAACCATAATGTCCTTGCCCATTTTTTTTTACATACTGTCACAAGTGTACTTACAACTAAATGGTCATTTTGTTGTGCATGGCACGCTTAAGAAGCTTTTATAGCTAGTTAGTTGCTAGCTGGTAGATGTTCTTCCCCCTCCTTTATCAGTTTATTGTTTAATCCCCTATTTTCCAAAGCACATTTTTTATTTTCATATACCTTTACATTTAGATTACTTTTTTCTCCGAACAGGGGCTCCCTGAGGGCAATAGGCCTAAAGTACAATAATTTTATCCATAGGTAGCTGGAGTTTTTACAGGCAGTTGCATATACAGTTAGAAATATTGTCATAATGAAAATTCATGAGAACTTTAAGTAAATCTTGTGTTTCTTGCTTGACTTTTGATGTCAGCATTAGGATTCTCATGCTGGGGCTTCTCTCTACAGATGTGGGAGGCGGGTAATTTGTGAAAGAATCAGACTATGGTAGGGAAAAGATACCAGATATTGTAGGACTTGAGATAACATTAGAGAAATTGGTGATATTGGGGAATGGAAACAATAAATCCTGGTTTCAAGTAGGGCAGTAAGTCACAGGAGGAGAAGCGTTATCCTTAGTGCTGAGCACTGCCATGACATGTTGGTCTGGCTTGAAAATGAGGAGGTGGGTGGAGAGGAAAGATGAGAACATGTCACAGAAAAAAGTTGTTTACTTTGCCAGCAATTTTCTTTGCTGCTTCTACTACTACAGCAAATATTTCTTTACTCTGCTTCCCTTCTTTCTAATCTGGAAGTGACCTTATTTAGTAAATGACAGCACTTTATTTCCGTGGAAGTGATCATGATTTCTCACATTCAGTATCTGGCACAAGGGAACAGATGGACTGCAAAGCAGAAACAACGAATGTAATAATACGCTAGTGAGAGACCTTTTGCAAATGGTAGCTCACAAGTCTGACTGCAGGATCTGTGCAGTTCGAGGCAGGGAAACCGGTCGTGTTTTTTACAGTGTTCTGCTGCACTTTGACTGCCAGCTGATGCCAGCCTCGAGTCACAGTTCAGAAGGCAATGGGTGATTTTATTTCATTTTTGGACTGCAGAATCAAAGCCAGAAGGAATCGGTGCCTCATGTCCTTGGAGGATCACTGTGCAAGAGTTATAGATTCTTGTGTTCTAGATATGGCTTTGCCTGGGATTTACTGTAGTCTTGTTTATATATCCATCAAGCTAGGGTAGTTCTTGCTTTGCGTCAGGGCTGGCTTAATGTTTGTATAGCTGTCTGAGGGAAAAAAACCCTCACGTTTGTGGCAAAATGCTTGGGATTTTTCTAACTGATGGCCAGAAAGACTCTTTGGACACTCTTTGTAGACAGAAGTGAGTTCCTCCCCTTTCTTTTGCTTAAGTAGTTAGATGTTATTTCTTAAATTATATGTGCCTTCACTAACTTACACCTCGTTCTGCTAATAACCAAACAAGAAAATGGTGCTTTTAACATTGGGTTCATCATAAATAGGATCAAAATGAAGAATGAATGAAGCTGAGAACAGTCAAAGCAGTGAAATTCTGTGTATTGATTCAATTTGATTTGGAGTTGTTTAAAGGAAGTTGGATTCTTCTGTTTAATGCAGGCTTAATGTAGTTTTCATAAACTGCATCTGTTGAAAAATGCCTGAGCAGAGCCGGATATTGAGATGTGGATTATGAGATCTGACAGCTGTATGGGTAATGAAAGCATCTAGGGTTGTTCATGGGTTGATGCTAAGAAGTAAGTTGAGAATTAAAAATCTCATTTGGGGATTGCAGATAGTGGAAGTGGGGGGAAGTTGAAGGGGTCATACTGCCCAAACCTGCATATAGGCAGGTATCTCGCGCTTTCTTTAAGCGTTTGATGGTAGTGCTGTCAGACGTGTTCCTGCAATAGAGGAACTGTGGCTCTGATCCGTATGGTGTATCTGGTACTGTGTGCCACACAAGTAGAGGATGAGACAAATAGTCAGCTTTGGCATTGCTGAGGCACTTTGTCAGATTTCATTTCTAATTGCATTTTCTCTTGCTCTTTTATGCTGGAAAGCCATAGGCTGTAATTATGCAAAACAATGGTTTTGATTAAAGAAAATCTTATTTCTCAGGTGCCTGGAAACGCTAAGCTAAAAGGTTAATATTTGATTTGCATTCTGACTTGTTCTTTTATCTCCCTGGAAAAAAAGGCAGTGGACTTGCTGCATTACTTCACTGCCTGGAGTGGATGCGTTTCATCAGCGTATGGCGCGGCTGCTATTTTTAACGGTAACTCAAAGGGGTAGCCCTGCTAAAATTACATCATTAATATACGCAGCTGAAAGGAAATGGCATAAAACACAACAGTGCCTTAGAAGATTATCTCTGTTGTGTTTTCCACTTCTGTGGATGAATTATTCAATGCGCATCTTCCAAGCAGAGATACAGTTGGACCACCATATTTGCAAAGCATTCAGACTTTATTTTTCTTGTAAACAGTCCTTTGGAAGAGTGCAGCAAGTGAACTTTGTCCGCAAAACCAGTAGGTGTGAAATAGGTATTAATGGCTTGGGGAGCTCAAAGTTTGTGTTCCTTCCTGTTCTTGTTGTTAAATAGTTCAGGGATTTGCTAGATATCCCACTACTGCAGAAGTGTTTTGCTTCATTCTGTACTGTATGCTGAAGAATCCAGTGGCAAGTGTGGAGAGAGTCAAAGCTTCAAGGCTTTGAGGTTTTTAGTGGATGGGGTTTTGGTTTTGTTTCTGTTCTTTTCACTCGAGTTCCTGGGCGCTCTCACTGCCTTGGCAAACACTGGTAAAATCTACTTTAGTCTTCTCTTCCCTTTTGTATTTGCTTCATAGATGTGTTACAGAAACAGTTGTCTAGTAGTTGTACAGTATCTCAAAATAAGCTTAAATGCTGGATTAGAACTTTTTTGTCTCTTTGAATTACTGGTCAAATCTTGTCTGGGATCCAGAATGAAGGAACAATGACTTACACAAAGTATAAAAGGGAACAAGAATATTAAAGCCTAAGACCAGAGACCTGAAAATGTACGAGGACATAACTGCCAACAAAAGGAGAACCTCACAGAAATGGCTGTGCAGAGGGATATTTGTTTCTCACTAAACTAAGCACTTGAATGCATTTGTGGCTCTTGGCAAGACTGTATGTACTCAAGATTTTGCCTATTCTAGATTAGTCCCTTAGTCTGGTGTTTTTACATAGTATGCTAACAGAATATTTTTTTCACTGTTAACAAGGCTTTCATGCTATAATTCTTTAGGGGAAAAAAATTGAAGTGATATAAAATTACTTTGTCCTTGCTGCTCATGCTTGCTTGTTATTGCAGCCTTAGTCATGAGTTTCAAGATGCTGATACTGCTCTCAAAAATGCAGAAAACAGCACGTGCTTATTTACATGAGCATTAAACTATGCTGGTCTGGAGTAGCTGTCTTTCAAGTCGGACTAGCTGTATGCGTTCGTGTGCCTTTGAGTGTGAAATGCACATTTCTGCTGTATTTTTGCTTCAGAGTTGGAAACTCTTAACTCTCTTAGGTAGCTGAAGAAATCCTTCGGCCAAGGTTGGAGCAGCTGGCCATCTGATCTCAGCGCTCTGGTGTTTTATCACCAGATTGCCCTTCAAGCCAGGGCATGCTGGCTGAGCAGCTGCTGCCTTATAATCTCACTGACGGGTCCTTCTATGCCGATATATGGTTACATGCTGCAGCCCACAATCTGTACTTGTGCTGTGGAAAAAAGTATAAACATGTTTATATAATATGTATAATTAATATATGTAACGTTCTGGTCCTGACTTGGTGGCTTTTAAGCTTAAAGTGTTGCTGGGCAAATCTTCATTGGATGCAACTGTGATTGATTACAACTGTAATTGGTTTTATGCAGTGGGGACTGGGTCTTTTTAAGAATAACAGTAGATTATAGTCGTCTGAGTGGAACCTAGAAGGCTTAAATGAATAAAATCTTGTGTGATGAAGGAAAGCTAATGGGTAGTAGGCAACCTTAACTCAGTTCCCATTTTCCTCATCCCTCAGAAGGAGGCTGCTTGTTAGTTCAAACTGCACTCAAAGGTGGCATCTTGCATTATTTTACTGGTGGGTCTGTGTGTTGGTGTGAGACTCGATTTGTCCATCTGTATTTAGGACATTGCTCAAAACTTCAAAGCAAATGCCAGCTCAGATTCCCAGCTGTGGTGACTACCTGATGTGTCATGCTTTCCCCATCTGGTTTCCTTTCAGGGTGCATCGGCGAGGCTTGTGTTCCCTGTCTAAGCTCAGGGTAAGCGTCTGTTCCATGCAGACACTTCAGAGGCTTCAGCTGCATTGCGTTTGTTTCCTCCGGTGATGTCTGGGATTTAGTGAAGCCTGGGGTTTGGTACACTTTAGCACAAAACCTGTGGTTAGGGAAGGGGGCTACACTACCAAGAGTGTTTTCCATGGCAAACTGACTTTGCATTTTTAGTTTTGTAGGCAAATATAGCATTCAGATTAGAACTAATCATCTGGCTCGCCTTGGGTTTGCGGGGGTTCAGTGAGTTATGTGCCAGAGAAAATCCTTTCTAGGGAAGCATAAGACTCATCTAGGATGAGCTAACCTTCCCTTAAAAATAGGATACAAAGCCAAGATTTTGTTTAAAAGTGATCTAAGAACAGTAAATAAAATAATCACTTGATCAGATAAAACTAGATTAAATATACAACTGCATGTTACTTATCCAGTAAGTAAAAGTATTTATATACAAAGTTGAACATCCGTCTTGATGGCAGAGATATTTTTACTAGCCTGGGCTGCGTAATTAGATATGGGCAGCCTGCTTATTTTAATTGCCTGTACAAGAATGTATGTTAGTGGTTACTGAAGCTGCCTTCAAACCGAGCGTTTGGGCTTACAGTCACTTTTTTGCAGAAGTACTTCTCAAAATGAGCTGCGCGTTCCTCCAAGAAGTCTACTGTTGTTAAATAGAAGGAGGAAGATGAGTCATTGGGCCGGATTTCTAAGCAAATGAAGTACACAGCTGCATTTGTAACTTAGATATGCTTTTCTCAGTTAATATAGAAAGAAAATACTTTATTAGCTGCAGTTACGTGTAGCATTAGCCAGCTTGGGGAATGAGGCAGTAAATATATTTTACAACTTAAATTCCAAAGTCCTTTAAAAAACAAGCAGCCCCCGGCCCCCAAGCAACAAAACCTGAGCACATGCTTAATCTCAAGCACTGTGATTAGTGTCTCTGAATTTGTTGTAGGATACCTTTAAGCCTTCAGTGTTGAGACTGTTTACCTAAAATCATGCTTGAAAATGCCACAGTGTTTCCGTGGTATTAAAAACATAGTTAAGGATTCCTTTTCAGCTGTGTTGTGCCTGACATTACAAAGAGCTACATCTTCGCTTGATTAGAGCTACTTGAATTAAGGAGTTTTACCTGTTGCTCAGTTGTCCCTAACTAATGTCAAACCCTTGCAGCCTTTCTTGGCACTGTATCATAGGTCTCTTTCTGCCCAGAGCATTATTATATATATTTCAACAGCATATCCTTGGTGAGTATATGTTTCAAGGCACAGCACCTGTTTAGTGACATGTGTTGGTGCTCAGATTTAGTAAGGCGGTGGAGCTGTTACACAAATATGTCCAATACAGCAGCCCTTTCGGGATAATTTATTCCGTAAAAGCTTTTTCTGGCATTAGAAAAGAAAAAATGCAGCTTGTAAGGCAGTTGTCTGTTCAGTGGCAATGGCAGGCAGTTCAGCAGCAGTAATGCAGGAGTTAGTACTCTTGGCCTGAAGTATTTGGTAAGAAAAACCTTCAAATTAGCGTTTGAAGCTGTATCTTGATTTTTTTGAAAGCAGCTGACTGATTCTTCTGGGTTTTACATCTTCCTGTCCAGATGGGAGTCTTCTCCAGCCTTCAGTGCAGACAGCTTTTTGTTTTATTTAAGCTTTTGAATCCAGTGAAGTTGCGAAACCATTCTTTAGGTTGATTGGATTTGTGGTCTGCTGAAGTGCTGACAGTATCATTCAGTATTACTCAAAACAGTGTATGCATTCAATTAAAATCTTGAAAGCTAAGATATACAGATATTTTTTTTAATATCTGCCTTTTTTTAGAGAAACATAAAAAGGTCACTTAGTTGGCAAGTTAAATAAGCCAAACTGAGGAAATAGCAGGAACATGAAAACTACTAGTTTGGGGGTGAGCGATATAATCCCAGTGTATTATTGCTTCTTTTATGCTGCCAGAAGTAAGCTAATATTCTTGATTTTTAAAAACAAAAAAGCAGTGTAATTATTTCCAGTGGAATATTGCAGTTCATAGTCTTCAGTCTTGCTTTTAAAGTAGGATTAACTTGTCACTTAAGCTCATGTTGTAAGTATGTGTTGGGTTTGATCTTAAATATTCTCTAAATTGGAAGAACCCTTATTTCTTAAAGAAAAATGGCAGTTCTAACAGCGTTTCTCCCACTAATGTTGCTGCTAACAGAAATTTTATGTCCATGAAGCTTTAATTTCCAGTGTCTTCCTGTGTGTTTTTGTAGAGGCAGCAGCCAGCCAGAACGCTTTCTTGCTAACTAGTAAAACTGTTCTGTTTGGTTATGAGTTTTTTCCTAGCGGTAGCTTCCTTTTTAAGCAAACACCATGGAAAAGCTGCTGTCTGCTCTTCTACTTTGCATCTGAAGAGTCACTAGCAGAAAAACCAGACAGTGGGCCCTGTTATGAGGCTGAACTGGGTCCGAACAAGTCCTTAAACTGAGTTCTGTTTTCTCCCTTTTCTTGCCACAAAATCAGCTCTCTTATGAAAAGACCAACTTAGCATTGACTTTTTAAGGAACCACAAACTTAATCTTGAAGTAAAGGCCAGAACGTAGAAATGCAGGGAGCAGCAGCGATGTGATGTGCTCAGTAACCGCTGGCCAGTAGTTCTTGGGTCGTGGACTATGACAGACCCTGCTTCACCAGCTTCAGTTGACAGGGATGGGGAGAAGTAGAGGCCCCTTTTCTGCTAAATTTTCCCTTCTTTGTTTTTCTAAATGAAAGGCGTGATGGTAATTAGTCCTGTCTCCTGAATTTGTGTCAGCCAGGCAGAATTAGTTCCTGCAGGATACTTGGTTTAAAGAATTTGCGAATCAGAAAATGACTGCTCCATTTGGAGTCTCAAGTGAATGTGTGACTTCTTTTCAAGAGTGTTTCAATGATTTTTGCATTGCTGTGGCCATTGCTAAGTTTCAAAGATACTGTAAATGCAGTAGTCTTCTCCCTGGAACACAGTTTTTGATTTCCTTGATGGGTCAGGCTTCGTGGAATATTTTGAAGACCTTGTGCTGGAAGAAAAAGCAAAGATCTTACTGTGTTTTCATACCAACCAAAATTTCTTCTGCCCTCTTTTGGAGGGGGGATGTAAGTTCTACATAACTTTGGTTCAGTTTAAATGTTTCTTAGCAAGCAGCAGCTTTACTTGCATAAGGGTTTGGGATCACGTAAGTGTTCCGATTACACCTTCACATGTTTTCTCAGTCCATAACCACTGTATTATGTGAAAACAGGTTAAGATAATAACAAGTTACTCTGCTGTGCCTGGAGAGCTCTGAGAATGAGATGCCATTTTTCTTCACTACTAATATAATAATGAAAGGTCATTCTTACATGACAAAATGTAGTGAACTGTAGAAAGAATCACTCCATCCTTTCCCATATTTGACTTTTTCTAGAAGGAGTAGAATAAGTGGTTTCGAAAGTGATGTTACTTCCTTACATGTCTTCCCTCACTTTTAAGGAAATACTCTGAACAGTTCTTGATGCTCTCGAGTGGAAGCAATTTTTCCATCTGGCATAGCTATAGATAGACAAGCTGGTAGCTGCGCTATGTGGGTTTGTCACTTAAACTTACCTCTTACACTTTAATCGCTTGATACTCTTGCATATTAAGACTATTATATGACCTGCCTTTTCATGTTCTTTCACTCCCCAGAAGCACGGTTTCTGCTAAGTACGAACATTACATACCACCGAGCATCTCTTGTTATTCCATTATTTGGACCCTGGCCCATCAATACTTTGATCCAGATTGGAAATCTCTTACCTAAAAGGAATAGTTTGAGTTAATGTGTCGTGAAACAGTCCAAGGTGTGTGTGTTGGATGTTGAATAGAGCAGTGTTCAGGCTGAATGGTTTCAGTGTGATCTTCGTAGTATTTAGTGATTCAGAGGCTATTAGGGCCAAGTTCATCTAAGCTTTTTACGAAGTGAGGCCCTGGGGACACTCTTCCAGTGAAACCTGCCTCTGAAGAACAGATCAACAGTGCCGGTTCTTTTTTGGCTTTAATGACAAAGCTATTACAAGCTAATATTGTTGTGGTCTGATTTGTTGAAACGAATTGTAGTAAATAAACATGAGATTTACCTGATTTGAGATCCTGGGACTTAACATTAACATGAAGCTCTCAGCAACCTGAAAGATACTGATCAATACCCGAGTTATTTAGGTCTCAATTTGCACTGATTGCAGCCTGCTGTTAATCTTGCAGGCTCCGGCCAACCATTTCTGTATGTGCTTTGAAAAACTAATATTTGATTGTGCAAGTTTTCTTCAGGCCTCCAGTATTCCAGTTAATGAAAAAAATTAAGTTTTGAGGCGTATGAGGCTAGGGAAAAAAGTAACTTAGTTGATTAGAAAACTTGGTCTTGTATGTTTGTGGCAGAAGAGGATCAATGTATTTGTTGGTAAGAAGAGTATCTCTTAGGGGTTTTTTTAAATCCTCCATCATAGCCTAGATAAAAAGCTTTAAAGAGATCAGAAACGTGGAAGCAGGAAGCTTGCTGAAAAACAGGCAAAGAACCCTCCTAAGCCGATACTTTATAAGCAGTTTCTTAGCTTCAATTCACTTGATCCATTAATCTTTTTGTTTAAAAAAACCAAAGACCAAACCTGGTAATTTCATGTGCTTTGTTGCCATAAATATGCTTTGAAACTAGCAAATAAACTTTTTCCTGTGTTTTTTTTTTTTTTTCCTCACTTTTGCCTGTATGTTTGGGAATGTAAATACTGGTGGGTTTGAGGGTTGAGCGGGGAGACGGTGGGGTTTTGTGCAGTCACTTGGGATTACCTTCTGATGTCTAATGGGGAACAGTAATTGAGTAATGCTGCTTTTGAAGTATTAAAAAAAAAAAAAAAACAACAAAAAACAAGAGGAGATGGCATATGAAAGTCTTGGTGTTGCATTTTTTGGTTACCACTTCTGTGTAAACAAGGATGTGGAAAGTATTTTATTAGTTCCTTTTTGTTAGGTAGACCTTTTCTGCAAAAAGTCAGTCGCTGTATTTGTGCCCGAGTGCTTATTTCCATGAAGGTACAACTTCATAAATGAAAATTAGTAAGTCTTTAAATCCAGAAGCATCCATTTATACAGGAGGCCCAAGTACATAATCGTAACACAAACTAAAGAATTTTACTTGCGTTTTTTCCCCTGCTTAAAAATAACTTGTAGCGTTTCTGGTTTGGTTTTTTTTTTTTTGCCAAGTACCATGTCACAGGAGCTGCAGAGGTTCAACCCAGTCTCATGACACTCACATTTTGCCACCTGAATGCTGGAGAACAGGGTTTCTGTGCTACAGGCCATGTAAACTGAACCTACAGGCAGTGATTTAATGAAAAGGAGAATGACTAGCTAGCCGTGGAGTAGAAATTACACTTTCAGCCTGGGTGGTAAATTCTTCCTGGTCGTTTCAATGTCATTCACTTTAACCCAGTTGCTCGGCTCTCGTGATGTGCTCCTGGCTTGCAGTCTTGTCTGTAGTTTTCACCTAGTTTTGTGCAAAAAAACACCCCACCCTCTAGATGCTCATGCATGTTTTCTTTTGGTAAAGAGAATTGCTAAAAAAAAAAAAAAGGTGCTGTGTAAAGCTGTTTGAAATTTAAAAGTAAAACATACTGGTACAGATTATACTGATGTGCACAGTACAACTGGTTAAAGACGGAATGGGTGTTTGATTTAATTACAGAGTTCTGGTGTTAGTGCTCAAGTATTAGATATAATGAAAAAGGGCTAGCCTTCAACCAACGCTTGTGATTGTCTTGAAATTTTTACCTTTTTGGGAGGAACGCAAATTCTGTGTGGCTTGAGGCATTGATCTCTGTAGTCCTTTTACTGGTGAACAGTGACTTGATCCAGAAGTTGAAAAAAGGGAGTTAAACCCCACCACAACTTACAGTGGGATATTATGGTGGCTTCCAAAAATGTCTTTACTGCTCTTGCCCACATCCACTGCATGTTTTACCCTGACCTTGACCGGCCAGGAGTGGTTAATCCTAAAGTGTTTGAATTGGTCTTTCACTTCATGTAGCTGCTGACATTTTAGGAGGAGGAGAAGGTCCAGGATCCTGCTCTTTCAGAGGGAGAGGCTGGGCAATGGCTGGCATCAAGGAAGCCAGAGGGTGTAATAACTGGTCGTGAGAAGAGGGAAGGAGTTGACTGCGCCTTCAGAGAAACCTTCACTGATCAGATGACAAATGCACTAATATCAGCCAAATGGGTAAGAATCCCAGGCTGGAGTAGGAAAACACGACTGAATAAAGTGTCTTCAAAGTCACTGGCTCTGTTTTACCTGGGTGTTTTGGAACAGTGCAGGGGCGGAAGCACTATTTGGAAAGGAGAAGAGATGACTTGGAAATCACCCGTCAGAGGAACTGACTGCCTCTGCTGCAGTATTTCAGACGTAAGCTTCCATACTTGATACAATTCTGTGTACAATTGAAAACTACATGAAGAATGTGGCAAATAAAGTAATAAAAAACTAGGAAATTTGAGTACAGACAATCTCTGCAAGTGAATGAAGATGTGTTTGTGCTTTATGTTGCTCTTTCAAAGTAGAGTTCAGCAAAAGACAAAGGTTCAGCTACTTAAATCTGATTCCTAGTAACTACGTGTGCATGCTTAGGGCTGTGTGGTGATGTCCCAGTACTCTGCCCTTTTCTGAATGGTGCCACAGGACACTTGTAACGTGGGGGTGCCACAGCCTTGATGGGAGCCTCTCCTACAGCACTGAAGTTCCACAAATCTCCTCCATATTTCTGTACACCGTTCACATGTCAATTGTGATCTCATCCTGCTGTTTCACTTACCTGCCTTAATTTCCCAGATAATTATGGATAAATCTCCACAATGCAAAGCCTTCTGTGCCTCTCTGCCAGTGCAGCTTAGCCTGGCAGCAAGGGAGGCATGTACACGTACACATACAAGCACTTCTCTTGGATTGTTTTATAGGGAAGCGCTGGGAGAGGGGAGCAGACAGAAGGGTACGTCTCTGAGATCTTGTATCATGGCTAATGCCCTGCTAAGCTGCTGTGCTCCCTTCCTGTCCCGTGCACAACAACAAAGCCTAACGTGGAGAGCAGAGCTTGGACTGCTTGTGGATGAGTTCCCATTGATTAGTTCCAGACCTAAAGTTCAGATTTAAGGTCGTGCAAATATACTTGCTCTGGCTATCTTCTGAATTAGAAACGTTAACTTTTTTCTTTTTATCCCCTGGGTTGGGAAGCTTGAGTTTGCTGAATTCAGCATCCCGAAAAGACACAGTATCATGTGTCCTTAATTTTGTACAAAGTTTTTTCTGGTTGTGGAATTGTTGATAGCAATATTGGGTAGAGGCAGCTCTTTGAGCAATTTCCCATGTGCTTGAGAGTAAATACAGTAAAAAAAAAAAAAAATTCTTGTTTTTACTTTACAATTTGTTAGACAGCACATTTAATATCCACTCACTCCTGCCTGGTAGGTGGCACGTTTTTCTTCCTGAATTTTGTATGATTGCTCTGAATAGAGTAAAGCTTCATAAGTTTAGGAAGGCTATTTTAATAAAATCAACCACAAGCTAAATAACACAAAGAGTATGTGAGAGACCACATAACAAAAACATACAACTTGACGAATTAAACAAGAACTCTAGAATTTTTTAGGCAGATGGTATTTTTCCCAGTATTGGGAGAAAGTTACTGGAGCAATTTGTATAACATTAGAAATGACCCAGCCAGTTGACCCTAGAAGCATATTGCTGCTGCATGAACTATATTTTATGCTCTAGATCAGACCTAATCTTACAAGATTCAGTTCAGGATCACTGCAGAAATACCTACCTAAGGGTTCACTTTGCTAATTGCAGTCATTTTCCAGAGGATAATATAATCTGCTGCAGTGAATTTAACTGGACACATTCAGACCAGCACTTTAGCATGAAAAGGTCACGTAACTGTCAGCACAACAAAATCTACGAGGTGGTTTAAAGTTTGTTATTAACACATAGTAAAACAGAAATAGCTTTATTTTATACTGATAGTAATCCTATTTTGCTTGACTTACTGTGGAGGAAGAAAGAATAGATGGAAGAGGTGGTATTTGAATACTGTAGAAATGCCCATGATAACAGTTTTGGTAAAGCGACACTGGATTTGCTATCGATGACAAATGTTAAGTAACAGTTGCTATGTCTTTCTGGCTTCCTTTGTCCTACTCCAAAACCAGACGCTGCAGCAGTTGACGCGAGGCTTTCTACAAGTTATTTGCACATTCCTCAGCTGTTTCACCAACAGTGTGGTGACACCCCCTCTCGATATCCCCTCTGCAAGTTCTTTCCGATTATAATTCTGAAGTACATGTAATTCCGATCAATATTCAGTGTATTTTAACTGTGATCACAGTTAAGGGTGCCCTCAATTCCCTTAAATAAGCGTACCAAGGTAGATTTTTCTTCAAATGGCAAGAAAACCTCTGAACCATGTGCATATTTAAATCTTCATGCCCCTACATACTGTCTAGATAGTTCATCAATTATTTGGCACACAGAAGATTTATTCCTGTGGTGCTCAGCATGCAATGTGACAGCGCGGTAGTACTGTAAAATCATTTCAGAAGCATGAGAGGAATCCATTGAAAACTTTAAGCGGAGCAAGTCTCTACAAAAAGCATAATATGCAGGAGAAAGTAGTAAGTGATGAACTGACGTTATTCATAAACTCAGGGATTTATGTTATTGTAACTAGGAATTACAGGGAGAAGGAATGGTTGAGATGATTGTAAAAGGAATGTTAATTCTGTAATTTAAAGACAGGCACAAATCGCAGAATCCCAGAATCCCAGGTGGGAAGGGACCTCAGGGATCATCTAGCCCAACCTTTCTGGGAAGAGCACAGTCTAGACAAGATGGCCCAGCACCCTGTCCAGCCGACTCCTGAAGGTGCCCAACGTGGCCGAGTCAACCCCTTCCCTGGGGAGATGATTCCAGTGGTGACTGTCCTCACTGTGAAAAATTTCCCTCTGGTGTCCAATCGGAATCTCCCCAAGATATATCTGTAGATCTATTTAAAACTTGCCAGCTCTAAAAATTTTGACTGCAAATAACTAAGGCTCAAAGAGGAGGTCTTTAAAGCAGCCAAGACCTAGGTTGTAACACTTTTTGAATGAGGACACAACAAAAATTGTTCAATCTCCACGGTGAAGACTTCAGGTCACGATTGTTTCCAGGTCGAGGCAAATCAAGCTGCAGACTGGCGATAAGGTGGCTTTGGCTGAAGTCCCACCGTGGGGAACAGCGATCAAACAGGTTGCCTGTTGTAATGGTGTTGCTGTGACGTTTGCACTGCAACTGTGGTCGTGCAGTTACATTACAAGGAAAATATGTGATAAATATACATTTGAGTCTTACAGGTAATGTAGCATATAAATAGTCTTGAAAACAGGTAAACATCTGGTAAATAGTGATTCCCCAGAAACAAAATGGCAGGGCTCTGGGTTTTGCTCATTAGGACCGCTAAGTGAAACACAATATACACAGCACGCATCCCTTCACACACCTGTCGCTCGGAGGTAAAATTCTAGTGACTTCTAGTATAATTGCTTTTGAATTTTTAAGCTAATGTAAATTGGCTTTTTGTGTGAAAAAAATCTGTGCGTGTATCCCTATGTGTGCAGTCAAAAGGCAGGAGAAATTTGCAAGAGAAATAGAAAGTCAGTAAAATAATCTTAAATTTTAGCATGGTGGAATTTCTGATCTGTGTGTATTGGGGAGTGAGAGTCTCCAAGGATTTAGCGTATCAAATATGGGACGCCTGAGATCATGTAGAGATGGAAGCAGTGACCTGTACTGTTGTTCAACCCTTTCCACAGTAAGATCCTGGTTTTGCTTACAACTTACTCCAATTGCAGTAATTGAGGCTGAAATTTTCCATGAAACACTAAACTCCTTGCAAAACCAGCCCCTGAAAACATGGAGACTTTTGCCCATGTTTGTTTCTCTGTGTGCCAGTTTCCCTCAGAGGGATGGTACTTGCTCATGATGTTAGTAACATAGATCCATGCACGTTTGCGTAGCAGTCTGTTATTACGCCGATTAGTGCCGTGATAAGGCCATGAGGAAATAAAAAACTTGGCGTTTAATCTGTTGTTTGGGTGCTGTTTGAAACGAAGCCTTGCTGAGGCTAGAATGGAAAGCATCATGGAGCAGCGGTATCAACCTTCCTATCTGCCGAGCGAGGCAAGCCTGAGCTGTGCACCCGTGGCACTGCCGCGGGTCGCCGGATGCTCTCCGAGCAGGTCCCAGCACTACCAAAGAGCCAGCCCTTTTGCATGCATTTAAGAGTATCTTCCTCATTCTTCTTATCTCTTTGTTTTTTCATAGTGAGTGTTGAAAAAGTGGAGCTAAAGGGACTGACACACAAGAAGAATGAAAGAAATGTTGAATATTCCTTTGAGGTAAGTTTCTGTGATTGGGTTTTTTGTTCCCACTATGAAAGAAGGGAGGATAATGCTTAAGGAGGAGTTAAATTTTCAAACCTTATTTTTAGATCCCAGAAACCAGTCTAGCGGAGCTCATTGGGGATAGATGCTAGTCATATTTTATAATCAATGATTTGGAAGTAGTCGTAAATTGTTGTTGATGACTATTTGGGGATGAGGCAGAGTGGGACACAGGCAAAGTAAAAATACTCTAATGCAGCAGGTTGTGGCAAAATATACGTATAGGAGAAAACTATCATGCTGTGCTTACAGAATGGGTATCTGTGTGCGGGGATGGAAGAATTTAAATCTTCATCTGGGCAAAGAGAATGTAGACTCCTGGGTCAGTGCTGCACGTACGGGAGAAGGGGTAGGATGGTCATTTATCTTTGTGCTCAGTATTGAGGGGAGTGTGAGGCTGTGGCATAGGGTTCAGGTGTTACTGGTTTTGAAAGGGCTGTTGAATACAGAAGATAGCTATGGAAATGATTCAAGGCTTGAGGAAAATGCCATGTAGTGAGAGAGTTAAAGAACTTGACTGAAAGATGACTTTGGGTATCATATAAAAGCGTTTTCAAAGGGAAGAAAATATTTTATGGTAAAAGGGACGTTAATCTAGCAGAAAAAGGCATGACAGGAACCGTTGTCTGCAAATTGGAGCCAGACTAATTCAAAGTGGAAGTGAGAATAGTTTCTCTGGAATGAGAGTGGTTAGCCACAAGCTGCTAGGAGAAGTGGCTTCCTCCTCCCTGTTTTTACACAGCTTTTGGAGGTTCGGTCATTGCTTACAATTTCTGTGGAGGGATGACTTCATTCTGTGAAACGTTGTGCTAATAGCAGAGACTGGATTCTGGGTGCTGGCGCGAAAGAATGACAAACTGCTGTTCTCCCATCTAGTTGGAACGACGTCTTCCAAAATTCAGAATGCGGAGCCCAGAAAATGTCTTTGCTTTGCTTAATGAGGCAACAGAGCCAAACCGTTGGTGAGAAAAGGAGAACCCAAAGGAAAATGGACAGTAGAATTTCAATTTTCTACAACTTTAAAAAAAAAAAGTGTTCTTTCAAACTACCACCCAAGACAGAGCATCAGTTCAGCATTTTCTTGTGACGTTGACAGCATTAACCTCTGCATGACTTGATTCATGGATAATGTTCTGAATTTTCTAAATCCCATGATTGTTCCAAATGTCATTAATAATAGAAAGGACTTTTTCAAGGGGTTTTGAAAATCTTTGTGAAGCATGCAGTTGTCTAGGCTCCAGTTACGTATTACTATCTTGTGGAATATCTTTTTCTATAAATACCTGAAATTATTTTTACCAGTATTTCACTTGACAGCTTGTAAGCTGAAAGAACAGTACATAGCGTAGCTGAGCTAATAAATTGCTGTTTGCTGGGTTAGAAACCCAACTCTTAAATGTTTTGTTTAGTAGCTTGGGAATAGAAGGTCAATAGATGGAGCAGTTTAGTGTTTTCAGCATTGCTTGGCAATGCTATTGTTCCTGCATTTACAGTTCACATTATTGTTTTATAAGCATTGAAATTTATAACAAGTTAGCAAAACATAAGCTGTAACAAATGCCGGGTTATTACTAAATTAGAAAGAAGCAGTTTGTCCTGTATTTTCTGAAATGTCTCATTAATTTAAAGACGTATTAGTTTATCACAAACTTCAAAAAAAACAAAACAAAAAACCCACAGGATTTGTAAAATCAAAAACTGCTTAAGTTTTCTTTCTTCTTCCCTCCCCCCCTTTACTTTTTGTGTAACAGCTCTGCAGAGAGGAAATTCCTCCATTATGTAATATATTTTGAAATACTCTCCTCTCACCAGTCTCTTTGGCAGCATTCTGATGGCTGGAAAAACTTTGTGTATGTTTTCAGTTGTCATTGAAACTAGTGTCATGTGAGAAGATGGCCTCCTGATTCTTAAACACACAAACCCAGCTTCTTCCCCTATAGAACTGCTGAAGGTCCATATGGCTTCCAAACGCTTTTAATAGATACCTTAAGTCTGCGGGGACTTGTCATTGGCCAGTCTCGCACTGATATTCTTCGTGCCGAGAAATCCTGACTTTTGGCTCAGTTAAACTAATCATCCAGCAACCAATAAATGCCTCTGTAGCTAAGAATGTAATGACTTAATGCAGAAAGCGTATGGGAAGAGATACTGAACTATTTCCTTTTTCTAGGGCGTATACAAGATGGTGTCTAAAGAGCGTAGCTAGAGCAGTCACTGCAGCTTTCACTTCTAAGGTTTTGCCTTTTTTTTTTGCAGTTGGGGTGATTTGCTGCCGTCTTCAGCTTTGTGTAGCATATGGAGTCGATTAATCATAAATAGGCACTGTTGTGCTGTGGCGAGTTGTTTGTATTGTACATCGGATTCTACAAACCAGCCGTTTCCTTTAACAATAATAAGGAAAAATTTCCATTACCTAGTAGTCTGTTCCTTAATACTGGACGTGTACAGCGGCTGCGTCAACTATGAAGTGCTTTTTTAAGCATTCAGAATAGTTAAGTATAATAACAGTGAGGATTGGGCAGCGAGGGAGGACCAAGTAATAGTTACTTGTGCACAAAAAAAGTTTTTCCTTCTTGATGTCACACCTTAAAAGCTTTCTTGCAGGCTCTGGGGGACATTTGATACCTACTATTGATCTTTTTGGAACCAAACTGAAATCCCTGACTACTAGTTACTAAACTGAATGCTTTTTACTTCTTAAGGTCCTGTGGTCTGATTCTTCAGTGACGTCGGTAACCAAATCTTCCACTGAAGTGACTGAATTTATTTCAAAGGTAAAGGCGATATGCAAATAGCTTGAGAACGGAGAAGTGTTTTGTCCCTCTATGTAATTTTGTTCAGTGACGCTTTTCAAAATGTACTGGGATAATACACAGATGGAATTTCATAAAATGTTTGACTTAGAAATTGCTGTGCCTTGAATCTCATATGAGTAACGAGTCTTCATTTCACTTGTTTGTAATATCCGCCTCTAGCTATCTCAGCTGTATCCTGAAGAAAACTTGGAGAAATTCATTCCTTGCCTAGCTGGTCCAGATTCATTTTACCTAGAACGGAACCACATGGACCTGGAATCGGACCTTAGGTATGCTCGGTTTTTTTGTTGTGATTTTTTTTTTTTCAATCTGGACGCTTGGCTTTTTTCACCAAGTGGAAGAAAGAAACAGGCAAAGAAACATTATATTAATATTCTAAATTACTTTCAAGAGCGAGCTGGATCCGAAGCAGTATTTCATGATGTTCTACTAATTCCAGTGCATAAGAATTTTTCAGGAATTCTTGCTTCAGAAATACATATGGTAATAATATTCTGTATTAAGCTTCCTGGAGAAATTGCATTTCCTCATTCCTTGTTGAAAACAAATAGTGGATCATTGGCTTTGCAGAAGCTTGGTTTGGGCTCAAAAAAATAGCCAAAACTGCTTTTAAAAAACCTCCCAAAACTCAGGAAGAAACAGTTGCCTGAAAAGTCATCCTTCTGTACTGAGGGATGGGTTGTGGGGATTTTTTTCCCCCCAACCCTTTCACAGAGTTTTTTATTATGTCAGTTGTTTTAGGTTGTTGTGATGTTTATTTTACTTTAATTTAAAAAAATATAGGTAGGTAGGTATTATAGCCATTAAGTTTTTGGAAGCCATTAACAGCTGAAAATGTTTTGAAGCCTTCGATAGTACCTGCTGACGTTATCACAGATCACCTGGCCATTATCTAATCTAAACCACAATTTTAAAAATCATCATCTGTGGCAGGTCGCATCAGTTCTTTCTTCCTAAATCCTGAAGTAGTTTTGCTAGGGAAATTGGAGGGACTGAAAGGATTTTCAGCTACTACTGCCTTTATCTATGCAAAGTATTAAATGACATTTTAAAATAGTAATTAACTTCTACTAGAGCTTCTGCTAAGCATCTTTTCCCTAAGTCAAGGCAGACTTTTGTCCACCGTTGGCAGAGCCACAGTGGATATTGTTTTTCCATAGCCTGAGCCAGCAGGTGCATGCCTCAATTATTTTTCACAGCAAACAGCGTTAACACTTCAAACGGTCCCTTCTGTGCTTTGAGGATCACAGCCGATTGATGCGAATTAGGTGGGGTAAGAGCGAACGCATGGCGCTGCCGTCGCTGTTTAGCAACAGTCGCTACAAATCTGGGTTAATAGAACAGCAATCTGCGTTTACACAGCAACGGTTGTATCTTTGGAGCAGAGAAAGAAGCTGGTTTGTTATGTTAAGTGCTACATGTCTGAAAAATTCAGAAATGAAATGTGATTTTTTTCAAGGTGGAAAGCAGGCTGGAGTGTGTGTGTGTAGTTGGATTGTTTTTTACTCAAAAGGTTTTTTTAAAAAAACAAGTACAAAGATACAGTCAAAAATGCTCTTTATTTATCAACTTTTTATACCTTTTCAAAGCTATAGAAGATTTGGCAAAAGGCAGTCCAGTTTGCGTAACAACAAGAAGTCTAGTCATGTTGATAGAATACGCTTCATACACAGCGAAGTTTTAGGAGATTGCCTTTTTTCTCCCCAAGAGGCACAGCGATCCCAGGGAAAATGTGACATAAGTTTTACAGCCTTTTTCCCTGCGCTGCCAGACTCTGCATCTGCTGTTTATCTCGAAGAGGAGAAAATTAAATAAGCTATATCTATATTTTATGGTCGTCAGATTCATGAATTTGAAAGGAAAATTTCAAGTTTATATTTGAACGTTATCTGCTTTACAAGTGTTCAGCGTTCCCAAACTAAGCATCTTTACTGAAACACTCATCAGTGAACGCAACACAATGGTAAGGTGTTTAAGGAGTATTAAGGATAACAATATCCATGCGTTTCAAGCCTACTTTGAATTGGATTTGCATGGTGTTATTAATTTGAAAGGGTTTTTTATGTTTTTGCTTGAAAATTTCAAATGTAATTTCAAAATTTCCTGCGCAGTCTGCAATCAGATTGCAAAGGCAGCTGCAAATCAAACGTAATGGAACTGAGGGGGGCTGTTTGCTTTTGAACGTGCAGGTATTTGGCACCGTTACCTTCCCATGTGGTGAAAAATGACCACGTTAGGAAGTTCTTCAGCACTTCATCTCCTTCACAGCAACTTCAGAGTTCAAGTAAGTTTAGTAAAAAATAATTCTTAAACTTTATTTACTGATGAACGTTTCATAAACTGATGTAACTTCTGTTCCCTGTTTTTTAGATCCCGGCAACCCCTCCCTTTACAAAGTAGGAACTACGCTGGGAACATCTGGAAGGTAAAATATTTCTCTTGTTTACATTTGTTCTAGTTAGTTGTACAACCCCATTATGTAGGTAATCATGTGTCTCCTCCTGGGGATTTATTGATGTCTACGCTTCCATATGCATCTGTAGAAGATTTTAAGAAATCCTAGCCTTAGCGTGTGGTCTGCCCAAAACAGGCAAACGGTGAGAATATTGGTGTAAGGCAGTAGCGTTCCTAGCGTTGGCATTTGTTTGTTCCTTAAATGCCTTAAGAAAATGCACCTTGTCATAACAACTGCAAGAGCTCAGTGTGGGTAATAGCCTGAAGAGAAGTTTTGCAGTGAGTTGATGGCAAAGAGAGCAAAACTTAGGTACCAGGCAATTTGCAAGTCAAAATATAACGTGGTATAATACTGGAAATGGAGGATAGAATTCAACTTCGGCTTCAAAATTAAAGCATATAAAATGTAGTTACCATTGGACCAGTCTTTCTAGCATTGTGACAGAATCTCCGTCGTTGGCGGCTGTGAAATCAGCAGTGGCTCTCTGGTCCTAAGAAATGCGTACGTTCAGGGGAGAATTTAGGGAAACCTTTTGACCAGCGTTACGTGGGAGGTGAGATCAGACAATTGCAGTGTTCCTGCTGGCACTAAAACCTAGGCACGCCCGTTCTAAGCAGCGTTTTTCAAAAGGTTTAAAGCTGTAACTACTATCTGGCATCAACGCTTCAATGTTGAGCCGCGGTGGTGGATGATTTCTTTGTGATCCGCTGCTTACTGCGCAAGTCGTAATGATCTCAGTCACATACTTAAAGGAATTAATCCAAGTTGTAGGCACAGATCTGGTCATCGCTCGTATAAGTCTTTGTGGGCAAAGGGAGACTAGAGCATCCATGAAAGGTTTTTTTCTCTCTGCAGCATATTTGCGTGTTTCCTTGTACAGCAGGGGTTTTCCTTTCAGAGGGAGGAAGGAAATGTCTTCTAAGAGAGGTAGAAGTCAGCCTTGGGGAAAAGAAGGCAAGAAACTCTCTTGCCTTCTGTTAGGATTTAGCAACCTCGGAGCTCATTCTCTGAAGAGGCAATTTTCATTTACTCTAACAAGACCCTCCAAGGAGCCAATATTGTGGGTTATTTTGCCACTTCAATATGTAAAAAAAAAAAATTCCACAGGGTTAATTTGGGCTTGTTTTTGATAATGCAAAGCTGAACCACGGCCATTCTCTCTAAACCTTTTTTAAATCACAGAGAAGTAGTAGAACATACATTGTCGGTGATTCTAGGAGTCCTCTGCTTAAGCTGAAGATAAGGCTCGCTATTTGCCATAAACGGCGCCGTCTGTATTGCGCTATTGAACAGCACAGGTACAAATCTCTTAACTCGGATCAAACAGCGCAGGTTTTACCAGAAATCCTGGAAAGTGGTAGGCTTGTATGGCCGTAGGAGCTGAGCTCTGGGTGGCAGGTATTCTCAGTGTGCTAAATCGAATTACATTGCTATTTTGCAGACCTATATGTGGAGTGGCTGGCATTCAGTCTTCTCAGAATCATGTTCAGCACTCGGCTGCTGCTCCCGTTGCACTACCCCACTGTTCCCATGCAGGAGGCACTGGCTCATCGCTGGCCTATCGCACCCAGATGGACACCTCTTCTTCACCCATGTTAATGTCTTCCAGTCCACAGACCCCTCAGACACAGGAGCAAAACGGGATCTTAGACTGGCTCAGGAAACTGCGGTTGCACAAATACTATCCTGTCTTCAAACAGCTCACGATGGAGAAGGTAGGGCAGCGGATTAAGAAAAGGGAGCCAGCTTTTAAATTATCCCTGTGTTTTCTAGTGCGGAGAGAGAGGCTGCAAACATCTGCACTGAGAATTGCAGAAGTTACTGGCAAATGCTGCGAAGGTTTGCACTCTCTTGAAGCAGTAATGTTTTGATGAAAACCTTCTTTCTGGTTTTGATCTGTGTTGCGTCCGGGCTGTTCAACAGCTGCCGCCTGTTCCAGTGTTCTTCACCGAATGCTTGAATGCTGTCCTAAGGGCTCTGCTTTGGCTCCCTGTTCATCCCTTTGATGTGCAGTAGATAACTAAAACTTGTTGATTTTTTTTAAAATTTCTGCTTCTTGATTGATTTTTCTCCCAAAATCTTTGGTTATCCTTACTTTTAAAAAATAAATTCAGAGAGACTGCTGACATGAACGTTAGCGTGCACACGGACCTGCAAGTGAATGTGAGGGTTTTGTTTTCTGCAAAAAATTCTTGCGGAAAAATAATCCCTTATGTATTTGCATAGTAAGAGTCACCAATGATACTGATGTGTGCTGGATTTTATCTAAATAGAATACTTTTACAGCATTTACCCAGCTCCATCTGTAAAATTCGTGTCCTCTTACTGTCTTTGAGCCTTGCACGCCCTCCAGTGGACTAAGTACTTAGGTTGAGCCAGGTCTAAATGAGGATGGCTTTGTGCTGGCTGTAGCATGTTGTGTGTATTTAATTATAATGTTACCAGAGTAGTCTGATTTTATTTTCTTCATGTGAAGGGAAACATCCGGTGTTCTTTTCTTTAATAAAGCAGCAAAACTGTGCATAGTCTAGTGTGTTTTAAGAAAAGAAAGTATTATTATGCATACTTTGGCTTTAATTCTCATTACATTATGTTATGAACGTATCTTTTACTTTCATATTCTATGTCTATATTTTATTATAAAATTTAATTTTGGAGTATAGTTTCCAATTAAACTGATGAGGTGACTGTCATTGATTTCTGTGTCAAATGGCACAACTAGGAAAACTGGAGTGATTTTTTTTTTTAAGAGAACCAGATCCTTAAACTCATTTGTAGCACAAAGTTCTATTTTAATATGTACACGGATTACTTCAGCTTTATTGTGAATAGTTAATATAAGCACACACCTAATTAAATTTAATCTATGGATGTTCTTTCTTTCATTCCAGTCCCCCACGCTTCTATTCTACACTGATTCTATAATCTAAAACTGGAGTAGAGAGTTTTCCTTAAATTAACATATGTTTAAAAAAAAAAGGCTTTAAAGTTGCCTTTCAGAATGGATCTTTCCTGAAAATGTAAATAAGAATATTTCAGGCTGTAAAACTAAGCACACATTTTTTTTCTTTACAAGTTTCTGAGTCTTACTGAGGAAGATCTGAATAAGTTTGAATCCCTCACCATGGGAGCAAAGAAGAAGCTCAAGACCCAGCTAGAGTTGGAGAAGTAAGTGCTGGGGAAAAACCGTCATTTTAAGGTCATAAGGTATTTATTGTGAGTTTTACAACGGTCTTTGCTTTCCAGACCATAAACCTCTCAGGATTCCCATCTGTGAGTGTGGATAATGCTTATCTCCCTTCCTCTTCAGTTGTCGGTTCCTTTGAAAAGCTCTTGAAACGGAGGTTTATTAGATCATGTTTAGTACTTACTGGTTTATTGTTGCCTGTTAGGGCTGTGATAAAGATAACTGCATGCAAAGGATTTGTGAACTCTGTTTTAAAGGGATATGGCAACCCAGTCGTAACGTAAATGCCCGTCTTCACCTGTCACGTCGACAGCTCTTCAAAGGAGGGGGGCATTTTTTAAAATCATTTACAAAAGATATGTACTTTTCCCGAGGGCTTTTAAAAAACTTGTATAATAGATATCATAAAGCAGGTGTGCAAAGCCCGTTTAGATGTTGGGCTTACCCCCACCTAAGATTGATGGGGTAGGAGGGAATCGGGCAAGCCAGGCACTGAGCTGTAGGGTTTGCAAGCTCAGGTGATGCACACAGAAAGTCAGGATGCCCAGCAGGACGGCTTCTTCTTAAGACCTGACAATTTTTGTTGGCTTCCAGTCAGTGTGGATGGAGCATAGCTACTTGGAGAGCCTCCTCGGTGTCCTGCGGTGACCCACGCCAGCTGTGGCAGCTGCGGCCGCTCAGGCCCCTGCTGACTGCCGGAGCTGGCGTGCGAGGTTGCCAGATGACGCCCGTACAACGTCTGGACTTCTAACGTTGTATGGGGACAAACCACTGACAGTCAGGGCTGTTGCAGGTAACCCTGGTCTCAGGAAGATCACAGCTTTATGTGGCGAAGGTGATACAAAGAAGGCCAGCGCTCTGTGCAATATTAATAGCCCTCTGGGGAAACCGATGCAACAGGTTGTCCTATTTTTTTGTCTCTCTACTTAGAGAGAAATGTTTATTCCAAAGCTACTGCAGTTACTTAAAAAGCAATTAAAAAAATCCAAATCCATGCCCATTTATCAAAGCTCCTTGACAGCATTTTTCATCAGTCTTAGTTTTCCCAGAGTGTGTTTAGAAAATGAACACTTTGGACTGCATTTGGCTTTTCTTTGGCTTTGGGGTGCCTGGCTAGGTTTGGGACACGCTTACGTAATGTGTGATAGAATTTAGTCACCGTCTGATGTTTTTACCTTGTACAAATAAGAGCATTAGTATTGTAATCAGGTGGCAAATAGTCCAAATGTAACTGCTGGCAAGAAGCTATGGTCGAGATTGATGTCATTTCCAAATGTTTCCATTTGAAATTAGCATGATATTTTAGTGGATGATTACTCATCCTGCCTGAAACAAAACTCAAGGTGGATGAAAGTGGAATTAGTGGGTTTTGTCTGCCTCAGGTTCATTCAGAAATTGATTTATCTATTGTGCTTTAGCCAGTTTTTGTTTCTTCATCCCTTTCTCCATCACCCTATAGAGAGAAATCAGAGAAGCGGTGCCTAAACCCCACAACACCCTCTTCAGTTACCAGCAGCGGTGTGGCAAGGGTTCCCCCTACTACGCACGTAGGGCCCATCCAGAGTATTCGTGGCAACCATGCTGCAGGTAAGAAAGAGGAGCAGAGGACACTGCTGTGCTCTCGGGGCTGAATATGCCCTTGCACAAGAGCAAGCTCCTTCTTACACTGCTTTTTCACCAACCTGTCATAAGCTTTATCTTCCAAAATGCCATCGGCTTAATAGGGAGCCATCAAAATGTCCGGTTCCTGTGTACATGGAGTGCAATAAAAAATAGCTGCCCCTTTATGGTTGCTGTGCCAATGGTTAGCCGCACTAGTCAGCCACCCTTACGCATCCTGCTGCTTAGCTGATGCATATCTGTAAATCTTGAGCATGGCCGTATGTTAGATGGTGTCGTGAAACAGTTGTAATTAGGACCTGTCAAGTAGGTGTTGCCCCTCCTGCTCGCGTTCCCTGATTGCTCGCGCACCCTGTATCCGCAGAGCTGCGAGTGGATGTGGATCAGCCAGCCCACCCGCTGCCCCGGGAGGGCAGCTCTTCCGAGTACTCCAGCTCTTCTTCCAGCCCCATGGGGATCCAGACACGGGAAGAGAGCTCAGACAGCGCCGAGGAGAACGAGAGACGTAAGCAGAAACGACCATAGAGGGTGCCTGCGCTGCCTGGCTTTGTCTAGTATTTATATGTATTTATAGATGTTTTCTGTCCCATAGGTTTAGAGATTCACTTAGACGGTTCAGAAAAGGAGAAGCCAGTGATGTTACTGAATCATTTCACTTCGAGCTCTGCCAGACCCACGGCTCAGGTCTTACCAGTGCAAAACGATGCAGGCTCCAATCCGTCCGGCCACCACGCTCTGCCAATGCAAATGATGTCGGCGGCCTCTACTCACATCACCCCCATCCGGATGCTAAATTCAGTGCATAAATCAGACCGTGGCAATGCAGACATGAAGTTACTTTCATCGTCTATGCATTCGCTTTTATCTTTAGAAGAAAGAAATAAAGTTTCTCCTGGTCCTAGGGGCAGCATAAAAATGGAGAAGAGCTTTGGAAACACGGTGGTGGATGTAATGTCTGCGTCTTCTCCCCACCAGCCCTTACAAGTGCTGTCAGGGGCTGCTGAGAACAGCTCGCCCACATCTACTATTAACTTTGGTCCTCGAACCAAAGTTGTACATGCTTCGGCTCTGGACAGAGTGATAAAAACAGCTCAGCAGCCAGGATTAATAGTAGAAACTAGTACTGCTGCCACCGTAACATCCAGCACGGTCTTCCACGTGGCTCGTCCACCCATCAAACTCCTGGTGTCTTCGTCTCTTCCTACTGATTCTGCCATTGCCGGACAGACTTCCTGCTCCAGTAATATGCAAATAACGGTGTCCCCTGCAATAATAAATCCTCGGACTGCTCTGTACACAGCCAACACCAAAGTTGCCTTTTCCGCAATGAGCAGCGTGCCAGTGGCGCCAATGCAAGGCAGCTTCTGTGCAAACAGTAACGCAGCCTCCTCCAGCAGCCACCCCTCCACGTCGTTTGCGACCATGGCGAATTTGCCCAGCTGCCCCGCACCCAGCTCCAGCCCCACGCTCTCATCTGTTGCCGAGAACAACTTCTACAGCAGCAGCAGCAGCAGCAGTAGCAGCAGCAGCAGCAGCAGCGGATCCGCAGGGAGCATCCCGGTACCAAACCAGAACCATCACCACCACCACCACCAGCAGCAGCAGCCGCAGCCGCCCGGGTGCATGGTGTGCAGCTCCTGCGGGTGTAGCGGGAACTGTGGTTCGAGTGGTATGACCGTCAGCTACGCCAACTATTTCCAACACCCGTTTTCAGGACCTTCAATGTTTACTTTTCCATTTCTGCCCTTCAGCCCTTTGTGTAGTAATGGCTACATCAACACGCAGCAGTACAACAGCAGCACGACTTTCCCGGTGGTCCACACCGCCTACAACAGCGGTATCGCACCGGACTCCGTAATGACTGGGCAGTCGACGTTTGCCGTACCGCCAATGCAGAACTTTATGGCAGGGACAGCGGGGGTGTATCAGGCACAGGGAATGATGGGAAACAGCAATGGGTCGAGTCACAAAAAAAATGGGAATCTCTCCTGTTACAACTGTGGGGCCAGTGGTCACAGAGCTCAGGACTGCAAACAGCCTCCCATGGATTTCAATCGACAAGGTAAAAGCCGGCGGAGGGGCTGACGCGGGACGTGGCTTACACGGAGCATCGCGTTTAGCCGAGGGGGAACGGCCGCGTACCCCGAGGGTGGAGGGAGGCGATACAAGGGCCGCCTCTTCATTTCTGACTTGCATTAAAAAAAAAAGCTCACCCTCTTCTTGAAAGGCGGTGGGTTTGAGCTGTGTCTACAAAAGTTGAAACTTATTTTTGTGGAGACCCAAGGCGAGGGCAGGGCCCAAGTAAGGCCCTGGGTCGGACCCAGGTGCTCTGCGGGGGGTGCGTTGGGTTCTGGGAAGGGGAGAACCACGGACGGAGGGAGGGAGGGAGCTACTGCGGACAGATTGCAGAAGAATTGTTGTTGCTGCTAATCCCTTGTCATCAGGGTCATCTTTTGTAATTGCAAGTTCCCCAGGAAGTTTAAAACTGAACATCTCTCTTCCCCCTTTCCCTTCCTACCCAAAATAATAACATAAATGATGAACTGCTGTTCAGTCACTCTCGGAGGTCCCGTGTTTGCCGCTATACTTACTTTGCAGGGCCTGTTGCTTACTCGGTTACAGCACAGGCTTCTCTAGGAGAGAGCTGAAATCCTTATTTCCAGGCGGGGGAAACAGCTACAAGAGAAAGATTACTTTACCGAGAGCGCTTTTGAGTCCTGTTTTTCTTTTTTCTTTTGATTGCCATATTGTGTTGAGATAATTTGCACAGGCTTAAAAAAATTAAAGTCAAACTTTTGCCTGGAGCGAGGAGCGCTGAGGTCTTGTATTCTGCACTGTGTCTTGTCTGTGGTGTCTGTCTGGTTTTGTAGGGCGCAGACGAGGTCTTAAGTGTTTGACCACTCTAAATTGACAAGCGCCTGGTTTTGAGGCAGCAATTTACAGCAGTGCTAAAATGTAACTAATTAGTGGGGGGTTTGTGGCTAATTTTTTTGATAGTGGGGAAGAAGTGAGGCTGCCCTGTCAGTCCTAAATCCGGAGAACTTCAGGAATATCGTCTGCTGTCTCTTTAAGCTGAATTTCATTTCGTTTAATTAAATTTGCACGTAAACTCTCCCAAACGAATTTTTGCCGGCCCTAAAACTACATCGAAGCCGGTCACTTCTACTGCGTAAAGCTATGCTTTGATTTTCATTTCCGCCAGCTGCAGACACCCTTGTCAGCCTCTTCTGCAGCTTCTCGGCAGCACGGCAAGCTGGCGGGACGCTGTAACGCTGTGTTAGGTGTCTAAAAAGCAGCAGGATTTTTTTGGAAAGGTCTGAGACGTGATGAATGCGAGAAGGTTGGTGTTTAATTCTTCTGTTTCCTCTCCCCCAGGTACGTTTAGGCTGAAGTACGCTCCTCCCTCTGAAAGTCTTGACTCCACAGACTGATATTTTATCATCTGGCAAGAAAATACTGTAAGCCATGGAGGTATAAGGAGATTGAAATACAAAACTGAGACGTCCAGTTGCTGTTAAGCTTAATGTATTTTTTAATCCAAAGGTGCTTTACTTTATTAGATTAGGTAGAAAATCTAGCTTAGGGGGTGCATCAAACCCATTTTTGATTGCCAAATTCAAGCTTGGATCTTGTTGGAACTTCTGACCGCGTGTCGTAGGACCGATGCGGACTGGATGGACAGTGGAGCTGGCCAGCTGCGTTCTCTCTTGCAATTACAACATCCATCGTACTTTTTTTGCTGGAGAATGTTGCCGTATGTGGACTTTCCTAAGGTGAAACATCTTAACTACAGGGCAGCTACGTTCTGAAGTGGAGGCTGAAGGTAGGAGCGGCCGTTCGCCAGAAGGACTTTGGCACCCCTGGGCTAGGTAAAACGTCTACTTTTTTTCAAAAGTGATCAGGCACTAATCTCTGGGATTTTTAAGGATTGCACTACAGAAGAATGTAAAACTCTTCAAGCTTTCTGCACTTTGAGCAGACAGTGTCACTCTGAGACCAGTGCAAGAGGCAAAGAAGTTCCAATTTTTAAAAATTGGCACCAGCAGGCTATGTGACTTAACTACACAATAAAAATCTGAAGTAAGTCTCTCCTTTCCCTTCCAAAAGAACACACACGGCAGTTTCGGTTCCTTCTGGAAACAAACTTGTGCTTCATTGTCTCACTTATTACTAGATAGTGCTGGGTTCCCAGCAGCGGAATAAACTTAGTTTCCAAGGGTCCAAGTCCCAGAGACTCCAGAGTCATAAAGGCTTCAAGGATATTTTCTTGTAATACACAAAACAACCTTTACGTCCTGTTACTGTATATAGGTCTCTTTCACAGAAACCTTATTATTCTGCTTTTGTAAATGAATTTTAAACCATCCTGAAAAAAAAAAAAACAAACCACAACTCTGGCAGCAGAGTTTGTAAACTTTTGCTTTACTTTATATATAAAAAAAAAAACAAAACAAAAAAAAAAAAACCAAGAAACCTTTGACTCCTACCCCAAGGCTTTTGCTACAGGATTCAGAAGTGGTAGAAGTCAAACATGTAAAAGGTAGTAAACTTCATTATTATCAAGACTTTGAAGGATTTATTGTCAGCCTCCTTCGTTGCAATAGATTGTAGATGACTAGCTTTGGTGTTAACTACTTAGCGTACATAATTTGTGGGTGACAAATCTAAATTAGGACTTGAGAGGAAGCCAAACAAACCTTGAACTGCTCATTTGAAACAGTTTGGTCCTGTCTGGTTGAAAGAAGATACTAATCCTCATGGCTCACCCGAGGAATCTGACAGCATTAAATGGGTGAGGCCTTCTCTAAAATGTCTGACATAGAAGTATATTTGCATACTGTAATTTGGAAGACACCTTTAAAGTCTGAAGCCTTGTTTACACTTGGAGGTATTTCTTACACCAATTTAAACCACACCAGGATGGATAGTATTTGTAGTGGCGCGGCTGACTTTCGCTCGGAAGGGAGGGAAGCCCTATCCGAGGAGGAGGTTTTGAAGCGGAGCAGAGCCGCCCCGAGGAGGTCAGGCCTTAGCAATGCAACGTCAGTGTGAGGGGGGAACGCAGTAGCTTGACAGTCAAGACCTTCCTGGACCGCGTTCGTAGGAAAGAAACGCTCTGGGCCATCCTTCAGTCCCGCTTTCCCAGCGGGCGGTCGCCAGCCTGGCCGGGGAGGCACGCAGGATACGGGAGCATCACCGGAGAGGCGCGGTAACGTGAGATGGCCAGAAACCAAACTCGGCCCGGGTAGCGACCTGCAGCTCGTAGTGGATTTGGCTTCGTGGAAACCAAAATCTAAATTTGCGTAATGTTTGGTTTTTAAAAAAAAAAAAAAAAGAATTTTTATTCCTATGCAATGAAAAAAAATTACCAGATTTGTGTATTCTCAGCCCCGCTCACGCGCCCCGCGGTGCGGCGCACACTGAAACGCTTGCGTTCGCTCTGCCTGCGTTGGAGGAGGTTACCTGTGTCCTAAGGAACAACTGTCAGACCTACAACACTAAAGCGGTGAAAACTGACAATGCAATTTACTTTGCCTTAATGAGCTCGAGACAATGGTAGGAACAATCTGTCATCACGCTGAAGGAAACGTGCAGTTTTCGGTGACGATGTTTACTATTTACAGCTTTGAGGGTCTCTCCAGTGGCCTGGAACATGTGCTGAAAGCCAAACCTTAACGTTTAGGTTTTTTTCCACTTTTTTAAAACAGTATTTTAAAACTGAATGGTATTTAAATAAACTGTATTTCAACACACATGCAAGTGTTAAAAACCCTCTCAAAACAGCAAAAATCAACAGCAAAAACAGTATCTGTGCCGGTTGTGTTTTGGTGTAGTGCCCGCGGCTGGGTGCCCAGTCTTGTCTAAAATTCATCACAGAGTCGAAACCGGTAACAAAAGGACTGTAAACCTGAACTTCTGTCCAGCAAACTGTTTCCTTCCTTTCTTCAGAGCTTGCTTTGGGATTGTTTCCTTTATGTAAAGTTAAGGCTGATGTTTCTTAAAGCGGTTTCTGTGTATTTTTAGGTAACGTTTTTAAATGGTGAAGTCTGGTTTTAGAGTTAGTTCCAATTCAGAAGTCTTGAGTACCTTAAAGCAACTCAAGTCTAAGAGAGAAATGCTCGAGCCAGCAGCAATTGCAGAGCCTTCCCTAAATCAGAGCGAGCTGCGGCTTCAGATCTGCTAGTGAACGCTGTCCACTCTGTACCAAGAACAACCAAAGTTGGTAAGTCCCAACAGAGCACTTTAGTTCCGTAAAATAATCCTTAATCTGTTTTTAAAAGGCACAAATCCATCTTTTTCCGCCCCCATCACCCCCAAAAAAGGAAGGCAGCTTGTTTTAAAATAGTTGTTCCAGCTTCACCGGCTGAAAGAACCAGTTCTTAAAACCTATTTTTATACATTGAAAGATGGAGATTTCCAAGAACGCTATTTATTCCTATCTTTGTCCTAAAAGCATCAAAAGAATTAGTCCTCAAAATGGATCTCACAGCGGAATAGAAAGGATTTTTAAATGAGAGACGGAAGGGAATCCCAAGTCCTCTCCCTGCAGGGGCACGGAGGAGTTAGCGACGAGTCTCCCCTCGGGGGAGCGAGCGACGTGCGGCGCAGTTTTGGATGCGTTTTCCAGTTGGGAGCGTTGGTGATGGACACACTCGAAACAGGATGGGATTTCCAGCGAGCTCCTCCTCGCACCGGCGGTCTGCACCTCAAGTGTTAATAAATGGGCCAGGCTTGATGCTCAGCAGCAGGAGGGCGAAGAGGGAAGCCTCGTTTTAGCAAGCGAGGTGTTGATCAGAGCGTTGCACAATACTTCTCCTTTAAAATAACACGTCTTGCTCCACTTTTTGTGAAATTTTTTCATACCACGGTCATTAAATCTTGGCAAATTAAGCGCCAGGCTTCTGAAAGCAAAGATTTAACACTAGTCCTTTCCCGTTACCCCAGATTCTGTTTCATGTTCTCTCTCGCTGGCAAGCTTCAGGGCGGAGGTACTCAGAAACTAACGGCGGTCTGTGGTATTCGGCAGGGCGACACTCCTCCCCAGAACAGAAATGCCATCGTCGGGGAACCCCTGCCTCTGGGCTAGCTGCCTGCGTATCGGCGGCCACGGGCGCTCGGAGCTGTGGGTTCGGGGTAGCGTAGGACACCCGCTGAAGGATGGATGTGGGCAAATCTGGACAGAAATCCATGAAACGGAGCTCTCGCAAGAGTCGGGCGAACACTTCTGGTGGTCGTGGCGGCGGTAGCCCGGCCCGCCGCCGTCTCGTGCGATAAACCCTTGGAACTACCCGTTTGCTCTCTGAAATTTTTCTTACGTAAGCAAGAAACGTGTCGGTACTGAAGCAGAAAGCAAATCCTGTGTGTTTTCAAGTGCAGATTAACAGCTTCTCTTGGACATAACTTTTCCGCTAGGAATGAAGGAAACTCCTGCTCCCATTTGAGCCATTTCTTTTACTTCGGTCAATTCTAGTATTACGAATTGTGCATGTAACTTTATAAATATTTTAAATAGTTTTGTAAATATTTAATATTCAGCTAATTTGATTTTGAATTGTAAATGTCAAGTATTCTGGTATTGGGATTTTTATGTTTTATTATACTTTGTTAAAAGTAAAATTGTACATTTTTAGAATGTTTTTATCGAGTAAATTTAATGTATGGAAAATAAAGACTTAAACAGAACTTCTTTTTTTTTTTTTTTTTTGTTATTTAAAGGGGCTTCATCTGTTTGGGGGCTTCTCCAGCTTGGCCGATTCCAGGGGCCTTTTTAAATTCCCGTTATTACTCTTACTGTCTCTCCACCCCCAGACATCTGCTCGCGCATCGCAGATCTACGACAGCGCTTGCGAGGGCTCCGAAAGGGTTGGCGCTTGCCCTTCGTTACCGAGAGCCGGGCTCCAGCTGCCAACGCACGCCCGAAGCGGGTTTCGCAGGGAAGGCGGTGCCGGGGGGGGGGGCTGAGCGGGGAAAGCTCCGTGCCCTGCTCCGCAGGACCGCCTGCGGGCTCCGCTCCGCCAGCTCGGCTCAGCCCTCGCGCGGGGCACGTCTGCAGCGGGTTCTGAAGCTGCGAGGGCGGGTGAGCGCGATTTGGGAACCCACCCGCGGGCAGGCGCGCCCCGGGTGGGCCCGGCTCCAGAGCAGAACCCTTTAACAGGGTGATTCCACCCGAAATCCCTCCTGGAGGGCGGCAGCTCCCGCTCTGAGCTGGGAACGCCGAGCCACAGGTTCCCGTAGAAGTTGCCGTCAGCAGGACTTTGTTCGCGTCCTTGAGCGTCCTGAGGCAGGTGGAACGGACCTCTCTGTGCCCTGCCTTATAGAGATTCGACTTTAAAAAGCTGCCCAGAAATAACCACGCAAGCCATAATTAAGTTGGGATGTAATCCATCCATATCAGCACTGTATTAATTTTAAAAAAGCAACATTTGTACAGGAATATCAGTCAATCACGTCGTAATTACAAGTCTGGTTGTCAGTTATGAGTTAAACAATTTCTTACACGAACAAAACTAAACAAAGAACAAGCTGCATTTAAAAGTTTACGTTGGAGTAAAAACACAAAGAACAATAAAAAAAAATCAGAAGTAAGCGTTGTGAACGAGATGCATGCAAAGAGGTGTAGGTGGGTACAAATTGTACACCTTTTTTGAGCTAGAGTGCCAAGACGCAGTAGTATTGCTTCTTTCCCCCCCGCCCCCCCCCGTTATAGTAAGTTTAGCTTCCAGTAACAGATGTAGTTAGTTCACAGACACATAATATACAAGAGTAATCTCATCCTGCTACACGTCACTTGACAACGACTCTAGAGGAAAAAAAATAACAGGTCCTATGAGATTGCTTTCCTCTGCACAGGCTGCCTCCCTGCTCAGGCCAGTACTGACACCGAGATTTTCCAAACCCCGCGCAAAGTGGCAGGAGCCTTCAGCGATGGAATTGAGAAAAGGAAACAAAAAAAGTAATACAATTGGTTCGCCAACTCGCGACAGCAACTCCTGGCCGTGAGCTGCTCCCGCCAGCGGTTCTCCCTGACCGCCCCCGCCTCGGTGGCAACAGGCAAAACGAGCGACAGACTGGTCGGGCGGCGTGGGTTGGCAATTCCTGCGGCACGTCCCAGTCCCAGCCGGAACGGAGGTGCGTAAAACAAAAGCCGTTCGCCTCGGAGGGCTTCAACCTACCCGCCGTGCCAAGCGGACGGAGACGGCGAGGACGGGAGGGAGGGATCCTCCCAGCGGGCTCTCTGCCGGGCGAGGGAACGGCAAACCTCCGGGCAAGGGAGGGGTGACCTTCTGGAAGCGAGCTCATATGAACAACAGTGTTTCACTGAACACACAGGGATTGGAAAGTCGTAACAGACTGGAGTTTATTTCAGTGTCGCCTGTCCAGGTGTGCATTTTACAGTTAAACACTTCCTAAATCTACAATAAAGCTGTGGTGTTTGGTATGAGGTTTTTTTTTTTTTAATTATTTTTTATTTTTTATTTTTCCAGAAACTGGCACCACTCCTAAGTTTGCGGTGCCATAAAAACAAAAAAACGGACACACAAAAAAAAAAAAAAAAAAGAGTTGTCCTCCCCCGGCTCAGCCCAAGCGCGTGCCTTAACTCACCGCAGCTCATCGGGCTGCAGAAGACAAAGCTTCGCTTTGGAACATTAAAACGTATTTGCTCTCATGAAAAGCCTTCCCATTCGAAAAAAAAAAAGAAATAATCTTTAAGGAATCATAGGGAGGTTTTTCCAGAAAACTGTCACACGAAACCCTTTAGCTCCTCCCTGGTGCCTGTTTGTTCATTAATAAGTCAATCGGGTTTCCCTTTGTTCGCAATCGTCACGTGCACAATCGGGTTCCATTCATAAAGTCCAGAAAGGTAAATGTGCCTGTGTGGAATATTACAGCAGGTTTCAAAGCTGGAGGTGCTCGTCTGTACTGTTTAATAGTCACAAACAAGGCAAGGTAAGATGAGACACCTGCTAAAGCAAGACTACGCTAAGGTACTGAGAGCGGAGGTGACATCCGTTTCTTTCCCTGGGGTGTGTGTGGGGAAGAGTGGGGGTGATGGCCAAGGGTAAACCGAAATCCTAGGCTAGAAGCCGCTTGCGCGTCTTAGGCAGAAGATTGCACTCCGAAAGTCTCCTGAGAGGCGTACACCATGTACAGGAACCCATCCTCGTCCTTCTCGCTCTCGTACACCTCGGAAATGGGCGTGGAAACGCTCACCATGCTGTGTCCGTTCACCAGGAGGAAGAACGCCTGGTTGGAGTTGAGCTGCAGGCGTCGCCTGTTGGGGGGAGCGGAGGGAGGAGGGAGTTTCACTGGGGTGACCGTGTGTTTCCACTCGCGCTAACAAAGGCTTTAGGACAGAGGGCACAACCAAGGCCTCCCTCACCGACAGCAGGAGGCTGTCCCCACCCGAAGCAGCCCCGCCACTGGAGAAGGCATTTGCTTCCCACCTCAAAGCTGTATTAATTTCACTTACTAAGTCCCATCAAATACACCGACAGAAGCCCTGATTTCGCTGGAAAAGCCACGCTCCAGAAGGGCATTAACCTGGAGCGAAAAGGAGGAGGTGCTCCCTGCCAGGACGGTGCCTGCACACCCAGCAAACACGTGAGGCCTGTGGAACGCGGGGCTCACGGCTTAGCTCACCGGCGTCTCACTGGGAACGCAAACTCGGGCTGACCCTGAGGGATCCGAGTGAAGACAGGGAGGGAGGACGGGCAGAACTTCTGTGAGAAGGCCCTGGACCTTTTAAACTCGCTCTGTCACCAGCTCTGTAACCTCTGGAGCACCTCACCCTGTCTTCTCCACCTCCCAGGAGAAGCATCCCAGGAGGGCAGAGCGCGACAGGCTTCACAAGACTGCGCGGCACAGTGAACACCCAGCTTCGGGGTTTCCCTTGGATCGTTCACTCCGGTTACGGGGAAATAGGTATTTCTGCTAAACTGCCTGCTGGAAAGCAGGTCTGCAGAGAGGAGCTCTCCTACTGCTTCACAAAGAGGAACTCGGATGCGTGAAGGTGCAATCAAAGAAAGAACAGATGAGAAGAGCTCCCTGCCGCTTCTGCTGGCTGCTGAGGGGCAGCAGCGGCTGGAAACAAGGATTTATTTAGCTGCCCAGCCACAGCTCTGGAAAGGGACCCTCCCAAGACCAAGCTCTGATCGCTCCCAAGACAGCAGGCTGGGAGAAGGCAGTGGCTCTCTGAGGGCTGGGAAGGACAGGCTTTGCTAGGCACAAGAGGAGCTGGCTGAGGACCAAGTCCAGCTAGTACCAAGTCACCTATTAACAACGAAGCCAAAGGAAAAAAGGTGGGGAAAATCCTGCAGCTGGCTGTTAACCTTTTTGCCCAGGGCCTTTAATGTTCATGAGAAATTCTGGAAGACTTGAGCAATCTGGTTCCTGCTTCCAAAACCCTATCTCACTTTCTTACTCATGTAAGAGCTGGGATTTGCTTGCGATAGAGTTTTTGTACAAGCCTCGGAGGCAGGGGACTGTTTGGACACGTGGGACAACTCTCAGTTATTACAGCTTGTGGCCTCCAAGAACCAGCTTCCTGCTATACCGCGACCAACAAAACGCCAACTCTGGTTTGCTACTAACTTCCACGTTTACCGCTTGAGAACTCTTACTAATCAAATATTCCTTCTTGACATTAAGCCAGGAGGAACGCACTTTCAGCAGAACTTCTGACCAATTTTAGGCCGCACGACTTCCTCTCCGTGGCTACTTCCCCTTTGCCTTTTCTTCTACACAAAGCTCCAAGCACCAGAGCGGAGCGCTACTCAAGCCACAGTCTCTGCGAAACAGCTGGGAGAAGATGACACTGGTCAGAGTGTGGGTTTTTCAGGCCTCAACACTGTCACTGAGGGAAACCTCATTTCACCATCAAAGGATGCGACAGCTCAGAGCTCTGGCTACGAGCCCAAGCTCCCCCTGCAGCGGGTGGGAAGAGGCAGGCACTCCGGAGAGGGACTCCCAGGCAGAACACCAAGAAGGCATCCTAAAATAGGCAAGCAGGAAGCGCTGGGACCCTGGGCCAGATGCACCCACGTTAGACAGGCATTCACGGCCCCAGACTCCCTCCTACCCCCCTGGGAACCAGTTATTTCTCTTGAAAACAGACTAACAGCTCAGCTCTTTTCCAAGTTTTTTTTGCAGCAAAGCCAAAGGAAGAGCACCTTCTCAGGAATCTGTCCTAGCTATGATACCAAGCGCTCGTTAGATTAATTCTCCATTTAAAGAGCTCTCAGATGCATAGGCCAGGTGGGGAATTAACAAAGGATCATAGTCTGAGGTTGATGCAGCTCACACTGAAATCTTACACAGCATACTACCTGATGATTTTGATTAGCTCGCTCATGTTGACATGATCTGGCACCAGGAACTTGGTCTTATCCAAAACTGGAAGCTGCTTCTCTCCCTTGTACCTTTCAATGATGACCTAAAAAGGAGCACAAAAAGAAAGGAGCGGAAGGTGTGAAAGGCAGGAGCGGTGCCTGGTGCCCTTACCTCCCCCTTCCACGTTACACACAGCAAAGTACAAGCGTTTTTGCTAAACTCCATTTCCCTTCATCTGTGAACGCAGTATCTCAAAACGGAAAAGGAACAATTATATTTATCTTCTCCTGCCCCTCTGGTTCTGTTTGCAGGAGCCACTGCATGAAGAGGTAAAAAACAGGGATTTAACAGCAAACGTCCGTGGCTTCAGTGCAGTTTTAGAAAAATTTGTTACCTGGAATCACTTAATCTAGCACCGAACTACCCAGCAACAAGGAAACCCAAGGAAAGATAAAGCCCGCTTCCCTCTAACACATTGCAGTGGCTGACTGGGGGCTTGGGCTGCTACGAAGTCTGCAAACTGCACAAGTTTTCACTAGAATTTCTCCAGTTTCAGGCCATCTCTTTCTAAGAACTACAGCTCCAGATCAGTACGCTCTTCCATTCACCTTCCATGGTTACTCTAATGCATGAAAGAAAGCTACTTTGGGGTATAAAGCCTCAAAGGAGAGAAATTCCTCCTCCTTAATTGCAAGACAGCATGCTTAGGAACCAGTAATTCTGTCAAGATTGTTATGTAGTAACTACTCGATTCACGAGGAAATTGCAGATTTGCCAATATAAGGAGCACCCTGCCCAGCAACTGTATATAGTTCCTGCTTTTCAGAAATGATCTCAGAATTTGTGCGCTCCCGTTTCCACAGCCATGTGGGCTTTGTCAGTTTTGCATCAACGGTAGCTACGTGGCACCATCCACTTGGATCATTTCCACGCTCACGGGGTCTGGCTGTGTTGATATTCAGAAGTTGCACAGGTGAAGAGATATTGAGCCAATTTAATTATATTAGAGAAAGACTTCCTTACACCCATTTAAAGAAATGCTGGCTCATTCTGGAAAAAAAAACCAACACCATTTTTTAAAAGGTAGACCATAACCAATAGATAATATTTCCAACAGCAAACTGAAGGATGTTGGCAGCACGGGAGGGATTTACCATCTAGCGTGACATTGCCATCTTATCTCATCCAGAACTGCTAATGATAATAACGAGGCAGTGACTCAAGCTAGGGCATGGACAGGCAACCACAGCAAGCCTCCAGGGATCCCAGCAGGCCTCTGCCCGAGTTGTGAGTTTGCATCTTTGGCAAATTGCTTAGGTACCTCTCAATTTTTGCTAGTAATAAGGCTGTGGCTGACTTCAAATGAGAGCTTTGCTATAAATCAATGGTTTTCCATCTGTGGTCACAGACTTGGGGACTACAGCTAAGTGATCTGTGAAAGGTGGGTGAAAAAACAATCTTCTGTCAGGACACAGATTTGTTAGGAAAGGGCCTTTTGCGAAAGCTGCACATTCCAGGAAAGTCAGAAAATCTCTGCTATAAAATATTACTTCCTCCCATATCCAACATCACAGGCAAACAGCAGCAGCAGCTTGGAGGCGATGTACTTTAAAGCTAAAGGGAAACTGAAAACCTTTCGGTTTCTATTTGACGTGGAGGCAACAACTGCTTCTGTTAATGAACTTGCACTGGAACTGCAGAGAGCTTGTTCACAGAAGAATTTCCACCCAGCTCTCGTGACTGCAAACCAAAGGCCAAGGCGCCCGATTAAGTTCTCTCTTCTGTCCCCCAAAATCTCCTGACGCTTCCCCTGTTCCACCAAATGGCCATAAGGACGGCTGCACTTATTGCTTACTGTGGGGACGGACATCGCACAAAAGCCCACCAGCTGCGAAAAACTCATCAGCAATAGCTCATGATCCATGCCTTTTGCTTCCTAGGATCCTTTGCTTTGCACTTGTAACCTTGAGGACGCCATAAATAAAAGAAAATAAAAACTCAGGCAGCATTTGGAGCTGACCAGCTAAAGAAGAGCGACAAGGTGAGGGCTGATCCCCTCTCTGAGGTGGCCCAGCACTAGGTGGAGGGGGTTTGAGAGCCAAGCAGCATTTCTGGAGACCTCAAGCAAAGGCCTGTTTCCTGGAAGGCAGGCGTTTCTGGCATTTGCAGCACAAATTGGTGACAAAAGCCATGTCTGCCTCTACGTTACTGTGTATTCTTCTTGGTTAGCCTTTGCAGCCTCTTCTTTTCAAGAAGAAAAACACGGAGATGAGAAGAGCTGAACACTCAGGAGAATCTCAGAGCTCAGCCAGGGCATGGTTGTCTTTCAAGTTACAACACGCAACTTCAGTACACAGGAAACGCCGTTTCCTCCAGTCCCCAGCTAGCACCTTGCTCTAGCACACTGACTGCCAGTTGCTCGTTTGAGAATGTTTCTGAAATCCAGACTTAATGACGCCAAACGGCCAACTATTAATTTGGTCTCATCAGGACAGCTCTTTTACAGGTTTCTAACTACTAAAAGGAACAGGAGACTGGAAATTGAAGTGAAAAATGAAAAGAACCAGACTTACCGGTATTTTAGTCGGATGCTGATCTCGAATCAGTCGGACATCTTCCACTCTCTGCTCTGCAAGAGATTAAAAACAAGTCTTTTCAAGCATCCACACTGAATGCTGTTATTACTTTATTTCTCCACCGCTGGAGGGAGGGACTGCATCTTAGTAAAAGCCACAAAAGCAAATCCAAGCAGTTTTCAAATGGGACAGCACTGTCACAAGTAAAACCTCTCCTTTGACAGATGGTACTTTGCTCTTTAAGCCAAGGTGACAAGTACTGCCTGCACACTGCCTGGGACTCCTAGAAAGTGTTAGAGGAGATGGACCCCCCCCCCCCCCCCCATTTTCTACCCACTGAAGCAGATATTTAAACTCATAAAATTATGGCATCAAATTACACCACCCAAGTCAATGACTAAATATCCTGTACTATTTCTGCGAGATCCCAGAAGAGGAAGTTGTCAACAATTACTTGAGACCTAAGACTAGCCGAAGCCTAGCAGCATCAGCTTACGCCGTGCGTTCTAGCGTTACCGAATTACAGTTTTCTATTTTGATTACGCCGCACCCATTGTTGCGGAAGCTGTTGGTAGGTTCTCGTCTACCTAGACAGTTCAGTGCTCTCTGTGCCAGTTTTCAGGATAAAGTTCACCTCTCCTCAGACCTAAATATTAATAGCACAGATATTATAAACCAGGCTAAAGTACAAGCCTGAGCCAAAGTAAACAGACAGGGTTGCTTTTAGAGGCACTTGCATCTGCTTATACCCTGCCTACTTTCAGATTCGGTGAACTTGATTTTAACCTCTCCAGCTCTTTTCAGCGGGCCACGGCTTTCCAGGCCACGTCCATCTTATAAACGCCTCTCAGAGAGAAGATTTACTGTTGCATCACAGCTTTACGAACACACCTACCTAGGGAGAGGGGCTGCTTACGGGAGAGGAAGAGCTTAGACCAGCACCCGCCCGCCCAGCTCCTCGCTGGTGTGCTAATGCGCAGGACACGCTGCCTGCCCCGTCACTCAGCAATAACATCACTCAGCTCTCCATTAGCCCATACTAAGTCTGTGTGCATGAAATACATCCACGAGCCTTTTTACTCGCCCAGTAAGGAAATGCAACTCACGTGAATCACGGTTTTAAGCTGGAGGTGAATCAAGCAGAACTAAGGCAAGGAGTATGCAAAGCCTTCACCTGACTGCGAGAGCGAGAACCCGAAAGCCATCCTGCTTCACATCGCACGGCACAAGCTGCGCTCTTACAGACCAGCATTAACACTTCAAGGGCAGAGATTACCAGCTAATTAAAATACTTTTTAAGATTAACCAGAAACACAAGAGATATGGGGAGTGGATGAGACCAACCATCAACCTAGCAAGCACAGAGAAGTATAACTTTTCGACTGAGACAGGTTTGTTCACGGCAGCATTATTCAGCAGAACTCCCTGGAGTAGAAGGAACATAAACCGGACAAATTATTGAGATTATTGTACATGGTGTGTTCAAAATCAGGCTTCAGTCAGCTACAGATAAACACTGTTCTCTGACGACATTAGCTGCAGTGGCAACTGCTTGGCTGCCATCCTAGCTGAACTTAATACCTGCAACAGAGGCTGCCGACAGGCGATGGGGTCAAAAACAGTTTTGGAAGACTCGAAGAAAAGAGGCAGCTTAGGCACAGACTCTGTTAGATCAAAATTCTGCCCACTTCAATGCGGAGAAGAGCTTATGTCTAACAGAACAGCAAAGGCATGGGTGGGCACAGCAGAAAGCTCTCTTAAGCAGCTTGACTTGAACCCAAAGGCAGAAGGAAAAGAAAATCTGGATCAATTACTTCCACCAATTCCATTTTACGTACGGGATTTTATAGTTCACGCTGAAATAGGTTACGCTGCCAGTTGTTGTTACCCTCCGAGCATTTCAGCCTACCTCACCGACACACATGAACAGATACTGAGCTCTCCGATTGCTTTGGTCCCATCCTAAGCACTGAAAGAGGTGTTGGCACCGCTCTATCAAGGCTGTTCCTTCTAGAAAGAGGCTAATCTCATTTCCCCAGCCATCATTACACAGCTCTTTTCGATGCCTTGCTAGTTTCCAATAACTAAACGGAGTCGGGAGGCAAACATCCCAGCCCACTCGCAACTCCCCGAGCAGAGAATTCCTCACGCCGTGCCAAGTACCAAACTGCAAGTGGAGCTTAATTCTCCTGTCAATAGCGCGGACGAAGGTGGACGCTGAGCAGACACGTCGGGAGGGACGGGCAGGCCCAGCTCCTGGCACACGACGCAAAGGGATGTTTCCAGGCTCCTGGGAATTTTGCAGTCGATAATGGACGATGCAGAGAGGCCATCTCCCCACCCCGAGCCCCTCTCCCAAGGCAGCGCGGAGCTCACCTCGGCGCCGCGCTCCCACCCACCTCCACACCTCACTCACCGCCCCCGGGACACCCAAAAAAGACCCCTGACCCAAACTTCCAGGCTCTCGCCCCTCAACGGGGCGGAACAAGCCCCACGGCCGTGTCCGCAGCGGACGCCGAGCCGGGGTCTGTTTCCATTTCAGCCCCGAGCAGGCGGCGATTCCCTTGGGGCCCCGGCAGCCGGGGACCCCCGCGCAGCCCTCGGCGGAGCAGCACGGCCACGCCGGTGACCTGGGGAGGGCCGCCGGGCCCGCTCCGCCTGCGGACACCCGCTGTCAGCGGGAGCCGGCCCCGGCCCGGGGGTCCCCGCGGCTCCTCAGGAGATCAGCTCGCTCCCCGCTCCCCGCTCCGCCGATTCCCGCCCCTCCGCCGCCCCGCAGCGAGCGCAGCCCCCGCCGGCCGCCCCCGCGGCCCGCCCGCCGAGCGACGCGGCCCGGAGGGAGCCGGGGGGAGCCCTGTCAGCGACCCCTCCCCGCTGCCTCCCTCCCCGGGGAGCTCACCGAAGGTGCGGCGCTGCTTGAAGCTCTTCTCCGAGGGCATGGCGGCGGCGGCTCGGCCTGAGGCCCGGCGGCGGCTCTGCGCGGCGGAGGCGGACGACTCCGAGTGCCGGCGCCCGCCCCCCGCCGCCACCACCGGCGGTTCCGCCGTCAGCTGACGCCGCGCGTCACGGCGGGGCGGGGCGAGCACGGCCGCGGCGACGCCGACATCTTGAGTGTGGCGGGGCGGACCGGCCGCCGCCCCCGGCTGGCTGCAGTACCCCGGCGCTCGTCCCGCGGGGCACGCGGTCATGGCCGCCTCAGTGCCCTGCCAGTGTCCACCCTCAGCGACACATGGCCATGGCCGCCTCAGTGCCCTGCCAGTGTACCCACTTGGTGACACACAGCCATGGCCGCCTCAGTGCCCTGCCAGTGTCCACCCTCAGCCACACATGGCCATGGCCGCTTCAGTGCCCTGACATGCTCCTCCTCAGCCACACATGGCCATGGCCGCCTCAGAGTGCCCTGCCATGTCCCCCCTCAGCAACATACAGCCATGGCTGCCTAAAAGCGCTGTGCCAGTGTCCGCTCTCGGCATCACAAGGCCATGGCCGCCTCAGAGTGCCCTGCCATGTTGCCCCTCAGCAACAAGCAGCCATGGCACCTCAAAATGGCCCACCATGTCCCCCCCTCAACAACATGTGCTCTTAAGCGACTTCGCCTCGATGCAGAGGTGCAAATTTAGTGATTTGCCTTCAGTTTGACTTCAGCTTGCCTTCGGCACACATAGACATGACTATGAGGAGGCCGTGGCAAAGTTTGCATTCGGGGAACAAAATTTTAGGGGCAGGTGTTCCAATTCACTTTGAAGCTCACCACTCGGGCTCGTGCAGTTTGTCAGGAATTGATTAGATCGCAAACAATTTCAGTCGCAAGCCAAGTTTGTGCTTGCGTTCATCCTGCAGATACCGCGTTGCGATTAAAAATGCCCAACTGTTTTCTCCTTTAGCAGCTTTCTGACACAAGCTGTTGGCTGTAGACTTTCAGCTGCCTTCCTTTCTTTTCCTCTCACATATGTTCCCAGCATCGTGTTTTGAAATATAAGAACGATTTTGCAGCAATAGGGCTACACAATCTCGCTGTACAGTCCAACTCCTGCGGCTGAAGGGACAGGGAGTTGCAGCCAGCAGTGTCCTTATGAGTATAGGGAGAAGGACCATTTTCTAACCAGCTTCGAGATTATCAGGGGTTTGGCATTTTTTGAAGGTGGAACAATGCGTTGAAGTTAGAGTGATGCTGCCTTCACACACTGGAATGAGGTTTTGTTACCTAATTTTGTGATTCAGGGTCATACAGTTCCAGTGGCTGTATAATTATAAGATGAGACCATTAAAGGTGTGACTAATCAAGGAAAGAGAAACAGCCCTAAGGTCTGTGAATGCTTTATCCGTCACATCACTGTCCAGGGACAGCTGGTGAGACATAGTGGGTGATAAAAGGCTGATGATACAGCTGAAACTAGCAATCCCAGATTTCTGTTTTAACATAATTCCTTCTTATTTAAATTAATGCCTTAAAAAAAAAAAACATTTTCTGGGCTAAGGAAATGCCGCCATCCTCTTGGAATTGTATTTCAGGGGTTGCCACAAGCTGTGTGGCCGCAGGCAGGAGGACAAGCCCCGGTGAAAACAAGTAGCATTGCTTTTGGGGTGCACAGGTGAGTCCCAGTGGCAGGGCCGACAATGCCGAGCGCTGCATGTCGTGCGTTTTTCATCCATGCTACCAACTGTTAGCAGGGCTGCAGCTCAGGCTGAAAGCATCCATATGGTGCTTAGGAAGAGCCACAGTCAGAGTATCTGCTGACAGGCTGGGCTATCACGTTCTGCTCATGAATAATCTGCAGAGACTGTGAGAAGGAAAACTTAGATCCACACCGAGACTCGCTTGACCTTTCCCTCCTCATCTCAGCCTTTGCCTATGTCTGCGTGTCGACAGCACAGACAGTTGGCAAGTCTGGATTTGAGAAAGGTGTTAGGCGCAGTTGGAGTGACAGCATGGACATAGGCTTTGGGACCAGCTCTGCCTAAGCGCGATTCTCCATCCCTAGTGAGAAAATGCTGCTTTTGAAAATGCGTTTCCTTCAAAATTAGCAACTGCATTGGAACAGAGCCTTTTAAAAATCTAGCCTGCAGAGCATTTTCATTCTAGTCTTAGAACACTTTACAAAGCATTCAGTCAGGAGAAGAGAAGACGTAACTGAAAGGAGACATTATATCATCTTCAAAAATGCAAAAGGTTGCTGCAGAGCAGGAGGGAATTAGCTCTTTGCATGCAGTGAGTCTAGGACAAGAAATAATGAGCTTACATCTTGAAAAAGGCAATAGAAATTAGACATTGGGTTAAGGGTAAGAATATTTGAGGATGGCAACAAATTGCCTAGGAAAGCAGAATAGTCACCGTCAGATATTTGTATTGAACACGGAATTAGTAAAACATCTGTTCTGAACGGTCTAGGGAGACTTGTTCTTATCTCGGGGAGAAGGATGGGGTAAATAATCCCTTACAATACCTGTCAGCCCTAATTTTTCATGAAGCAAAAGAGAGGTGAGTTGCCCAAACTTACAGAGCAGGTTATAGCACAAGCTGGGTTTGGATTCCAGCTCAGATCCTGTGTCTGCACCCTATAAACTAAGTCTTAAGTCTAAAGAAAAGCCAGGCTTTCCCAACTGTTATATCTTCCAGAAGGTTGGAGGGGGTTTTTTTGTTAAAAAGCCAGTATGAAGGGTGACTCCGAACCCCAGCTGATATTTACAGCATTTCCCTGGGGAAAAAATCCCACTCTTCATGTTTTTTTCCATATGAGCTGCCTCACAACAAAGCGAGTGCATTTCACAATCAAAATTATAAGCCATCCTCTCATTTCTCTGGTACAACAGTACTGAAAAGGCTTTTTACAGTGAATAGACGAAGCTATTCCTCTGCAGTGCTACACCCTTGCTGGAAGAAAGCACTTTAGTGTCTGGGGCTATTAGCTCAGCAGCTGTCAGCAGTATTAAATTCACCAGAAACACGGAGAGAAAAACCCCATAAAATAAGAGGAAGGGCACTGTGCTGAGAGTAACTTGCATTTAAACCTGAATCGAAATACCTTCCCTCAGTTAATTTCTCATGAATTGTTCTTATTGATCTAGTGCAGCTAAAGATCAATGTGGCCCTTGATTTTTTTAATGCAGTGTGCAGTCATTGCTCAGCTGCTATTGGAGATTTTCAGGTAGACTCAGGTTGTAGTGAATTGTTTGCCATAACTTAAAATAACTCTTCCAAGAAGTTTTAGTCTTAACTTTGCCTTAAGGTGGTGACTGCCCTATGGACAAAGTCCCAAACTTCAAATTTCTCTGCGGAAGTCACCTTCCGAGTTAGGAGAACTCTAGGGAGAAGTGATGAGAATGAAAAGATATCTCTCTTTCATGGGGATGTAAAAGTGTAATTGGAGAAAACTGAAACTAAAAAAAAAAACCCACTCACAGAACATTTTCCCTGGGTGGGTTTTCTCTGAGGTCTAACAACAGGTGAGCCTGTCCCTCAGTGGGAATGCTAACACTGTCTCCTCTACCTGACCGCCTATTTCACAAGACTTTTGGAATATAACACTTCCGAGATTATTAGATGCTTTTCTGCAGGGTAAATCCAAGCTAACACACGGGCGTATGCGATGCCATCACAAAAACATAATTTTCTTAGAATGTTGGGCTATGAACTCATTGCAGTCCCCCTGCAAGGGGTATTGCCCAAGACATCATTGCCACGTACCATAACCCCGACATCAGTCACTGCTGCTGTTCCAGCAAATGTTTATTGGCTTCAGGATCAAGTTTGCAATGGGAGCCACTGGTTTCACAAGGAAACACAGTAAATGAGTTGGTGTAAGCAACGATAACTGATGTTTGTGTACTTCCTTTCACGCAAAAAGATCCATAACCTCTTGGCAAGCAGTAACGACAGTGTGAATGGGGAGGCATAGCAGGGAAATTGTGGAATAACACAGCATGCAACAAATTCTGCCACTGATTTTTAATACTCCTAGGATTTAAGCAACTCCACACATATTCAAATATTAACCAAGTACTACGTAGCCTGTGGCTTCAGTAAACACCCTCCTTATTTACATCGTGAGGAACCAGGGCATGCAGAGGTTCAGTGAGCTGCCTGCGATTGCACAACCATTGCTCAGCAGCCAAACCAGTAATAGCATCTCCGACACCTGACTGCCTGTCCCGTGATCTGTCCTGGGCCGGATAATGCTTCTGTGAACTGAGCTGCCGGAGGTGTTGAGCACAATGAAATTGCTCAGGCTGGACCGCGGCCAAAGCAGAAAGAACAACAACTGCTTCTTGTAGGAGTGCTGTAAAGTCTTCGGTGACCCCAAACACTCATGACCGCAGCTGATCATAACTAATACCTCAGTGCAAGGACAGTATGTTGAAGAAAGACCATACCTTCTTTCATAAAGAGAGGGCACCGAGCTCAGCTCTAAAGCAGAAGGATGCAAAACACTTCCTGAGTCATCTTCAGCATTTTCTGCAGTGCTCTGGATTTTTCCCTGAAGAGCCTGGTCTGTCCACTGATCACTTTATCCTGCAAAATCTGGTGAGATCAACGTCCAGACAGAAAGGAATAAGGTGGGAAATGCTAAAATCTGGATGAGAAGAGCTATTTTCCAGCTTAAAATAGGAAGAAAAGAATATCTGAGATGTAAATCACAAAACCCAAAGCAAAAATCTTTCGTCTTTCCATTGAAATATTCTCTCTTTGAAGTGTCCTGCCTGCAACGATGCTTATCACCAAGCAGAAACTGCACTGCAGGCTTATGCCAAAAAAACATGCTGCAAATACTTTGTGTGGCAAACAGGGCTTGCAAAGAAGGTTTGTTCATCTGTCTCGGCCTGTTTTGCCATACTTTTCTGTCCCTCCTGCCAAATGGAAAATAAATAATTCTCTCCTAGCTGTTCAGGTTATAATTGGCTGGGTATGCCATCAGCTGGCTCATCCCCGCTCAGAGGCTGGGAAGGCGTAAACACTTCCAGGATTACAGAAAATGAGGACACTAACTTTGGGACAAATCCAAAGCCCTTTAGAGTGAGCGTGAAGACTAATTGACTATAGCGAGAGCTGCAACAGCTCCTTAATTGCTGAAGGGAAATAAAAGAATAAAATTTCCCCTTTTGGTACATCCTTTTTCAAGAGTCCTGTGGTAACGGCTGCAAGCTGCCTGCCTGAAACAGCAGGACTGGAAAGCTCTGGGCTATTATTGTGGTGATGTTTACGAAGAAAGGTGCTCAGACATTTGGTAGCGCTGCAGAGGGTAGGAGATGATGATAACGCACTTTTACTGTTCTCCTTATCGTCACAAATGAAGCTGGTCGATTCAGATAATGGATTCAGTGACACAGAGGAGAAAGTGCCTGTTTTGCAGCCTGATGACAGGGTGGTAAACGCTGGAGTTGTAAGTTCCATTTAGTTATAAGCACCCCGTTCTGCACCAGCTTGCTGCCTTCTGGGCCCCAAGGACCTTCGCTGTGCCCGGCCTCCAAGCTCTCTGCTTGTAAATATTGTGTGATGCTCTGCGAGAACAGCACCTTTTCTGTCTGGGTCTTGAGACCCGGAGTGGAGACAGTGACTGTTTCTCCTCTCTAATACAATGAGAGGCTGGGATTCCCCCACTCTGCTCTGTGGGGAAGGGACACGCGGTCACCCCCAGCACTGAGAGCCCACAAGGCTTGAATTGCCTCTGACTTTGCTGGGCTTTGCTCCCTGCCAGGGGACACCGGTGCATCGTGGAGGTGGGCACTGCCTTTCAGGCGGACAGACTTTTCCCCTTCTTCCTCTTCGTCTATAAAAATAGAAAATACCAAAGAGGGAGAAGAATGTGTGTGCTGTAGACTGCCGAGTTTCTGCTCGAGGCAATGTCACCAAGGACATCTTTTGTTTCATTCACACGAAAATCCTTGCCATCAGTACTTCTTCTGTCCTCTCCATGAATCCATCCGTTCCTAAACAAACAGACGTGACAAGGTCTTCTAGAGCTGTGTCAGAAACTTTGAGTGCCAGCTGAGCGTAACGTAACATGGGGGGGAAAAAAACCATGTGATTCAGTACAGGTGGAAAACAGCTACAGACATATTTCCAAACAGCTGATGCTTGGTTTAGGTGACTCATTGTCCATGTGCCTTGTTTTAGATGCTCGGAGCAGCTTTTCTTAATTTAATCAGAATCGTAGGCACTAAACTCATCCGTCACTGAAGCCCTAATGATTAACACACTATTAAAAATGACATCCCCGTGCTGCACGTGTTGGAGGGAGGAATGCAGCGGTTCAGGCTGTAAGAAGCCGTGCATTTGCTCATCCTGTGGTTACAGCAATTTTGTTCATACCACAAACCTTGTGGCCTGGACTCATCATCTGATCGTTCCGAATACATGGCCAGTGGATCCTTGGAAATCAGGGTCTTATCCCAGTGGCAACAGGAGCTTCCCATTAGACCCTCGGCAGAATCCTTGGGCTGTCCAATGCAACCCAGTCATCTCTTCGTGTCCGGTGGGACTGATGCCCAAAGGTCTGTTCCTCCTTCGTCTTCTGCCACTTGTTCCTCTGAAGGTGAACAGCCTCCCTACAGTGGTTCCTGTGGGCAAGGTGTGGAGATTTTTATGGGACTGGTACTATTTAATATCTTCTTCAGTGACACAGACAGCGGGACCGTGTCTACCCTCAGCAAGTTTGCAGATGACACCAAGCTGAGTGGTGCAGGTGACACACCAGAAGGACGGGATGTCATCCAGAGAGACCTGGACAAGCTGGAGGCGTGGGCCTGGGAGAACCTCGTGAGGTTCAACAAGGCCAAGTGCAAGGTCCTGCACCTGGGCCCGGGCAACCTCCGGTATCCATACAGGCCGGGGGATGGGGGGATGGAGAGCAGCCCTGCGGAGAAGGACTCGTGGGTGCTGGTGGATGAAAGGCTGGACATGAGCCGGTGATGTGCGCTCGCAGCCCAGAGAGCCAGCCGTGCCCTGGGCCGCATCCCCAGCAGCGCGGGCAGCAGGGCGAGGGCGGGGGTCCTGCCCCTCTGCCCCGCTCTGTGAGACCCCCCTGCAGCGCCGCCTCCAGCTCGGGGCTCCTCAGCACGGGACAGACACGGGGCTGCTGGAGCGGGGCCAGAGGGGGCACAGAAATGCTCCGGGGGCTGGAGCCCCCCTGCTGCGAGGCCGAGCTGGGAGAGCTGGGGTTGTTCAGCTTGGAGAAGAGAAGGCTGCGGGGAGACCTTATTACGGCCTCCCAGTGCTTAAAGGGGGGCCGTGGGAAGGATGGGGGCCACCTCTTTAGCAAGGCCTGTTGTGACAGGACAAGGGGTGATGGTTTGAAACTAATGGAGGATAGATTTAGACTGGATATAAGGAAAAAATGTTTTTACACTGAGGGTGGTGAAACCCTGGCCCAGGTTGCCCATGGTGGTCGATGCCCCAGCCCTGGAAACGTTCAAGGCCAGGCTGGACGGGGCTCTGAGCAACCTGGTCTAGTTGAAGATGTCCCTGCTCGCTGCAGGGGGTTGGACTAGATGGGCTCTAAAGGTCCCTTCCAACCCAAACCATTCTGTGATTCTATGAGTTAAATGTCTATTTTCCTGCCTTCTTCCAGTTTAGGTATCCGTAGCTTGATTGTCATGGTGACCGCTGCTTTGAGACCCTCACTGGGGGTGAGGCCGCTCGATTAGGATTCAGGGCAGCGCTGCTGCCAGCATCGCAGGGGACCCTCTTCTGCTGAGCACTTCAGTGGATGACGTTCATTTCACAGCTGAAATCCCAGTCAAACAGCGACTCTTCACAGCAGAGAGGAAAACAAGGTTGGCTTTAATTTTTGTAATTAGGTGGAAACAACTTGATTTCATTATGAGTGTGTTGTCGACGCAGCCCTGGCAGTCCATGCCTGGCCAGTGGAGCTGGATGAGGACATTGAGGAACCCTGAAGAGCTCTTTCAGGAATGTTTTGCAGAACACAATGGGAAAGAGGAGACATTTGCCAAAAAAAAAAAACCAACCACAAAACCCCAAAGCCAAGGTCTCTCTTGCAGAACAGCACAGGAAAGAGGAGCCATTTGCAAGAAATGTCAGGCCTGTCTTGTGGAAAAGCATGGGAAACGGATGAATTTGGAGGGGGAAAAAAAAACCAAAACAGGTGTCTTCTGCAGAAGAGGAGTCATTTGCAAAGCAGCAGGGTTCCCCGGTAACGGGCAGTAGCAGGGTGCGAGCACGGGCGAGGCCCCGCGGCGGCGGCAGGAGGAAGGCAGAAGAGCGCTGCGCGGGAGGCGGTTTCCCGAGGAGCCTCGTTAGCGCAGTAGGTAGCGCGTCAGTCTCATAATCTGAAGGTCGTGAGTTCGATCCTCACACGGGGCAGCAGTGGTTTCCTCCTTTTCCTCCTCCCAGGGAAGAGGAATATATTCCCCCCCCCATTTTTTTAACAGAATTACGGCACCGGGGCGGCACCCGGGCGGTGGAGGGTGGCCCGGCAGCCCGTCACCGGTCCCGGGCGGCCCGCCACCGGCCCCCCCCGGCAGGCGCTCGGTCCCCCACCGCGCTAGGGGGCGAGCCGTCGCGGGGCTGAGGGCTGTGTCCGGGAGGGAAGGCGGGGATAACGGCCGCGGCACGCCCGTTGCCTACCGGGGCGTGGCGAGGCGGCGAGGGCGGCGGCAGCGCGCACCGCCCCGCCGGGCAGAGCGGCGGCGGCCATGGCGGTGTGTGCCCGGCTCTGCGGGGTGGGCCCGGCCCGCGGCTGCCGCCGGCGGGGGGCGGCACGGGAGCAGCGGCGAGGCGGTGCCGGCGACAGCGAGCCCGACACCGACACCGACCCCGAGGAGGCGGGCGGCGGGGCCGCCGCGGAGGACGAGGAAGCGGCGGAGCGCATCGAAGGCGGCCGGCCCGCACCGCACCCCGCCGGGGCCGGCCCGGCCGGGCGGGCCCCGCTCTCGCTCCTGGAGCTGCCCCCGGAGCTCCTGGTGCAGATCTTCGGCTCCCTGCCCGGTACCGACCTGCCCAGCCTGGCCCGCGTCTGCACCACCTTCCGCCGCATCCTCCGCACCGACACGATCTGGCGGCGGCGCTGCCGCGAAGGTACCGCCCGCCCCGGGGCGGGGGGCCGGGGGCGCCCGGAGAGGGTGACCCCGGGGGTGCGGGTTGGGGGTCCCGGAGGTTGCAGAGAGGGGTGGCCCCGGGGGTGCGGGTTGGGGGTCCCGGAGGATACAGAGAGGGGTGGCCCCGGGGGTGCGGGTTGGGGGTCCCGGAGGATGCAGAGAGGGGTGGCCCCGGGGATGCGGGTTGGGGGTCCGGGAGGATGCAGAGAGGGGATGACCCCGGGGGTGCGGGTTGGGGGTCCCGGAGGATGCAGAGAGGGGTGGCCCCGGGGATGCGGGTTGGGGGTCCGGGAGGATGCAGAGAGGGGATGACCCCGGGAGTGCAGGGTGGGGGTCCCGGAGGGTGCAGAGAGGGCGTGAGACTGGGGGTGCAGGGTGGGGGGTTCCTGGAGGGTGCAGAGGGGAGGTGAGGGTGGGGGTCCTGGAGGAGGTGGCCGCGGGGGTCTCAGAGGGTGCAGGAGGACCCGGAGGGTATCAGGAGGTGATGGGGTGTGGAGCGGGGGTCCCTAAAAGGATGCAAAAAGGTGCGTGAGGTCTAGGGGTGCGGTGCATGCAGGGCTGCATGTGTGGAGGGTGGAGGAGAGGGCAGATCCCGGGGCCTTTGGGGTGCAGTCCCGGCTGGGTGGCACTTGCTGCAAGAGGGGTGATGGGTGAGCAGCTGGAGCGAAGGGTATCACGCTGGGGTTGTTCCCCGGCTGGGGATGGGCCCAGGCCCTGGCAGGTGGTGCCTCCATGTAGGGTGTCCTTGGTGAATCCTGAGGATGGAGGATTTCAGGCAGTGAGGAAAGGGAATGATCAGCCCCGGCAGAATGGGGTTGAACTGGGGAAGAAAGGAGTCCTTGGGTCTCCAGGTGGGGGTCCTGGAGCCGTGGGGGCACCGCTGGTAGAGCGGGAGCAGGGGGCCCGCCGGGGTCTGTGGGCAGATGAAGGAGGGCAGGGCTGGCTAAGGTCATCGTTCCTGTCCCCTCCGGGAAGTACAGTGTTGGGTTCGGAGGGGTTCCTGGTTTGCACGTGCGTTCCCCGGGGAGTGCCTGTTGCAAGGATGCTGCGCTGCAGTAACGCAAAGGCTTGGGGGTATTTTTTTTTCAGTAGTGCCTCAGTTCTGTGCTGCTGTGACCCTGCTCTCTTAGGTTGCGATTCTTAGTCTTTGCTCCTCATCCTTTTCCTCACATCAGTGTGGTTCTGTGTCCCCTGTTTGTTAATCCAGCGGCTGTCCCGCCCTCCGAGGGCTGTCTGGCTGCGCTCATCATCTCCCTTCCTAGTGGGATCCTGCCAGGTGCATCTGCTGCCAGCACATGAAGTCATGTATATTTTGTGGTTGTTGTTTGTTTTCTGTTTTTAATACCAGTGAGGGCATCGGGATGAAGAGTTTAGGTATGTCGGAGTGGCTGCCCGCCATAGGCAGTGGGGTCTGATCAGATACATTAAGCCTTGCAAGAATGAGCTCCTGCCTTATGAGCGCTGTCCAAGAACCCTTGGACAGTACAAAGGCTGGACCTAGAAAACGTGTACCAAAGCGTTCTTATTTCTCAGTTCAGCATGGGATGATCCCCTTGTCCCAATAATGTAATGTTGTTTTTTGGAGGCAGGCTAATAAAATGGCATTTGTTCTTTCCTTATACTCCTCTACTGACATAGAGCCCTCATGGATCTCTGTCCATTTCATTAATGGTTTGCAGAGCTTCTCTGGTTAATTATTTTGATAAGTTATGATCCTGACAAAATGTTTCTATAGAAATGTATATAATTTGTAAATATAGGCTAGATTGTCTTGTAAAGGAACCACTAAATTAGGCCTGATGGGCAATTAAACTTATTTAGTAAATTCACGACTGCCCCATGGCTTTTCTTGCCAGTGGATAAAGCCATTTTTAAAAGCTTAGTTGAAATGTAAAGAAACAGTGGGCTTTGTATGGCGAAGCTAAACTGGACAGGAAGGGAGAGTATTAAGACTAGATTCCTGTCTCAAGGCCCTTAGCTAGCTACAGGGTGCGAGGTGCATCAAAACAAATTTTTCTTCTCTTTTTGCACACTGTTCCTTGTGTTTCCCCACCGTACCCGTTCCAGCCTCTGTCAGAGTGTGCTGGTGGACTGCTGGTGTGATTGAGGTAGATCTTGTACCAAAGGCACGGCGTGCAAGCTGTGCTGATCAGATAAGGGTCGGGTTCTTGGTGGAAAAAACTTACTCGGTCTGTGAAACTTAGTGCAATCTTTTAACCAGCCATGGTTCTCCAAGCGGTTCCAAATCTGGTCGTCTTGCACTGCTCACGGTTTTTGCATTGCTCTGCACAGCCTGTAAGTAACTACTGTTGTGGTAGTACTGTGAGTTTGAGTGTTTGTACACGTGGGTATAAAATCGGTCACCATTTTATGGAGTTTGCATACTTTGCGGTTAATTCTCTGCATATATTTCAGCGATACGTTGCACGTGCTCAGCTACTGAGTGTGTTCAAATGTGAGCGCGCGACTGTGTGATGAGCGCAACTACCTGAGGACGTATATGGACATCAGGTATTAGTATATGAATACATGTATAAAATTAAGAATATCCTGTACTGTGTTTCTGTACATTGGTGACTGTGTGATAGTCAAACATAAAATGTAATTACTTTTTGTGATCTCTTTCAAAAACAAGGTGCTTCCCAGCTGAGGGTGGTTCTTAAGTGTGTGCTTGTACCTGCCTGAGTTTAAGTGTGGCATAGTAAGGAGTCTTGTGAAGCTGCAAGTCCTAGAAACAGAGCCGAGAGCATGTGTGCCTCTCCTAGCATACTCCTTGTACTGATATCTTACTCACTCTGAAGCCTACCGATGACGTTCCAGAGCTGAGCTCTTTGAGGAAGTAACTGGTAGACTTCAACTCTGTCGGTTGCATATGCAACACTACTTGTGTTCTCAGTAATGTGCAACAGTAAAGTGACAAGAAAGGCAATGCTTTGTTTTAGCTGTTTATTCCCTTCGTCTTGGACAGGAGCAGTGCTGAATGTAAGCAAAAGCCTGGCCGTTGCCCAAGTCAGCTGGGGCCCTCAGTCCATTGAGCATTGGTATCTTGCTCTTGTGCTGTTGTGGGCCAACTCAGCTGCAGATCAGTCTCGAGAACATGTTGTGATTAATGCGAGCGTCCAGAGGACTTGCCTTCCTGAAAGCGGAGTGGCCTTTGCTGGTGATTGTGAACTGGGAGTGTGCTGGGATTAACCAGAACTAGTTGTGTAACGCTGGCATGGCTGTTAGGGCTGTTGTCCTTTTATCATTGCAACTGTTTGGGGTAAACAATGTCTCTGAATTGCTTCTTTGGCAAGAAGAGGGTTGCAGTCACTTTTGTGTTTTCTATAAATAGGAGATTGCTGATCTCTGCAGTGGGAGCAGAATTAAAGCGTGTTTCACCCTGGCTGGTGGCCTGACCTACCTTGATTAACACCTGATAGTCCATTTTAAATGGTAACCACTTTCATCTTAAAATAAAACAGCACAAGTGCAGCAGAACACCTGGAAACAGACCAGTAATTCAGTATAACCAGATCCAGAGCTCGGATGAAAAGGCTTTTGTTTGTGAAAACAACCTCCAGCAGCTTTTGGGCCTGCTGAGAAATGTCAGCCCAGGTATCAAAGACGCTAACCCACAGCAAGTTGTACAGAAAGAGGTGCCTGTGGAGAAGAGTGGGAGATTGGGTTTGTACACTCAGTGAGGGGATTGTTGCACGGAGTTCAGGCCTTACAAGACTCTGGAGAATCCACGCAGGAGTTTGATGTACAACTGCTCCCGCAACCAGAACAATTTCTTGTAGTGCCGCACCCTAGTAAATGCGAAGGTGGTTTTAACAAGTCGCAAGGCTCTGATCTCCCTTTATGTGAGGTTAAAGCATTGGATAGCGTGTTTCTTTGGTGAACCATCATGGGCTTTTCTTCATCTCTGACCACATTCCTTGGCTTCTAGATTACAGCTTGGCGATGGTTTGCTGTTCCTCGCTGCTAACAGCAGGTGCTCACTAGCCGTAGCCATCCTTCAGAGGGTCTTCTTGAGATCTGTTGTAAGCTGTAGATCTGAAGCTACCCATCTTTTGCTGTAGGGTTTCTGCAACGCTTCAGTTTGTCGCAGATCAAATCTCCTTTTGCTCAGCTCCTTATTCGCAGCTGCAAAATATCTCGGCGGTAACTACAAGCCTTCCCCGGGGAGAAATGTTTGGGAAAGTATTTGGTGTATTTTAATCTGATAGTTCAGCCTTTGGAAACAAGAAGCTGGTTCCAAACATGTCCACCTGGTATTTTGGAGATGCTAGCCTGAGAATCTCCCATTTTTGTGGTCTTTGGAATAATCCAGTAAGTCTCTATGCTTTCTGTTCTGTGTGTAGCCTTGTAAACACACATTTATCCAGGAATAATTGGAGGCCTTGATTAGTCAGGGCACAGTGGAAGCTTAGCCAGGGTAAGCGTGTCAAGCTTTACCAGACATCCTCGTATCCTCTGAGCTGTGGATGTCCGCGTACAGTGCTTGCACCTGCTTGCTGGCATTGCCGTGCTGAGATAGAAAAAGCAATAATTTGGTCTTTGGTGTGATTACAGGGGCTCTTCCCTACCTGAGTTTAAAGAACTTTGTTTTGTTTTAAACTTGTGTAGGCTGCACGGAGGGAGGTGTGTGACACGGTGTCTTGTACCAAGGAGAAGGGAACGTGAGGCTTAGAAGAGGATATGATGAGAGCAGGCCAGGGCGTAAATTACACTTGCAAAAGTATTAGTGCAGTTCATAATAAATGGAGACTGCCTTCCCAAGTCCTTTACATTCCAGTGCATGTGACCATGGAAACAGCACCGTGTCACTGTGTGTTTGGTACATCTTTCAAGCACTTCTTATAAACCTAATCAAACAGGCTTTTCAGCTGGTCAGGTAAGAACTTTAAACCCAATTTCCATCCTTGCTTTTGAAGCAGGATTAAGTAGCCATTTTCTAACCGTATAAATTTAATGTGTGAATCTCCGTGACTATTAACTCCTTAAAATACTTTACTCGGTGAGCTGTTGCACTGAGATATGTTTCCTTAAAATAGACTTAATTGCACTGAAGTGGAATTTCCCAGGAAGCTTGAGCCCGTCAAAGCTTTCTTGGAAAAAGCTTTCTATTCTCTGTAAAGAAACCCTTATCGGTTTTATTTTTCTGTAACTATCTTGAAGCTCTAATTACTGTTAATTTTACATCCCTCTTGTCTTCTGGGTTAAGAAGAGATGGCCAGCTTTCTTGCTTACGCTATTTGGAGTTTTTTGTAGGCACCGTGAGCCGAGAGACTGATGGTTTTTTTCCCATCCAGCGGCCATCATGATGTTAACAGCTCATGGGTCAGAAGAGCTTAAGTGCTGCACTTACCCAGAGTTAAGCCATCACTCTGGGATTTTGACTCTTTGTAGTCGGCTGCCGAACAAAACAGGGTAAGGGCTAGTTATCATAAAATGAGATGAGTGTTAAAGCACACTAAAATGAGATTTTTCTTCTTGATAATACATTCTTATAAGCCTTGGATGGCTAATGTCAAATAGCATGTAGCAATATCTAAATTCTAAATTTTTTGTCTTTTTGTTTTCTTTTAAAGGAGCTTGCTATTTCTTGGGAGAACTTTGAATCTTTCCAGGAAAGATTTGAACTACAAAAGTTAGGAAATGCACCTTTAGTAGTGGTTTTGCTTTTGTCAGATTTCGCTGCAGGTTATCGAGCCCTTGCATGAAACTGCGATAGAGCTTTAACATCAGATCACTTCCCACCACACCCTGGTTTTCCAGGATACCTGCTGGTAGTGGCTCTGTCGTGGCACTGCGCTGAGACTGCGCCCAAAGTGATTTACAGATCTACTAGGGAAAATGCTGCGCGAAAAATCAGCGCTTTCTGGAGGAAGAGAGAACGTCACTGTGCTAGTACCGCTGTTAGAGAGCAACACGGAGCAGGATCCTCTGCATGTCTCCTCCCTTTCTGATGCAGTATAAATACCTTCAATGGCACTGAATTTAATCTAGCTGCAAAGCCTGCTGCGCAAAGCGTGCATCTTACTGATTCTGTGGCCAGGTGAGGATTTGTTTATATGGAAGGAGCTGGCTGTTTCCAAACAGCAGGCTATGACCACACTGTTTCTGTCGTCGTATAAAGGTCTCTAACTTTCTGATCAGCTGAGGAAACATACCGTTCCCTCCGTCCCTTTGATGTAATTACCAAATACATACCCACTTGTGTACACGTGCAGACCGGTGGTTGAAAGCCGTGAGAAGTCGGTCAGGAGGGATAGACAGGGGGTGACCTGCGGGGTGGGTCTCAATTTCCAGCCTCCGGCAGAGCTCTGGTTTCGCGAATCTGCAGAGCGGCTGTGTCGGGGCAGCTGGCTGTAGCCCAGCGCTAAACAGCTTGTTTGTGCTGGGCTGGATGTAGCCTCCTGCAGGCTCGTCTGCCTGCTCTCTGGCTGATTGTGCTTCCTCATCCCGCCTTGTGTTTGATAATGCTTAGAGCTTCCTCTGGCTTTTGCTGCGGAAGTCAGAAGGGACGTCGCCGCCGACCTCTGCGTCTTCTAGTGAAGGGCAATGTGTTTGTACCTTCTGCCCACTCTTACCTGTATCGAACTTGCCGCTTACCCGAAGCGATGTAATGCAGGACCTGTATTCCCCGTAGGCGGGCTGACAGGAAGCTTTATCATCGTGTACGTGTACCACAAGTGTATTTATAGACAGGAGGAGGCTGAATTCATTCAGGGAAACTTCTGTTTTTCTCATAGATGAGAAATGAGTTCTCAGTTTGCAGCAGGTTACCAGCATTAGGCAGTGGTATTTGGCAGCCACAGTAGATGGTTAATTCAAGGAAGCTCAACCAAGGATAAGTTTCGCATTTAATGGCTTGATGAGGGTCTACAGAGATACGCTTTCGCATCAAGTATCTGGCAGGTGTTTGGCATTGCGAAGGAAAGCTGGCGTTTGATCTGTGGTATAGATGTCTTTGATGTCAAGGAAGGTAGTTTTCCTTACTGAGATCTAACGGGGCCACTGCAGCAGGGTGGTTTTGGTTGCTGATGATTTTTTGGGATCTCCCTCCTCTCATTTCCTCCCTCTGGTCTTCTAAGGATTTCTTGCACTGAGATGTTAGTACTTGCTTTTATGTTTTTTAAGTTTCTTAGAAGTTTGGCATTGACTTCCTGAAAATGAAATGAGAGAATCTCATTTTCTGCTTCAAAGCTGCCTTGAAGATCTCTGGTTTGCTTTGTTTTCAGGGTGTTCTGTAAGCAATCAAAGGCGTTTGAGCGTAGAACAGACCCATCTCAATCTGATCTGCTTTCAAGTGTAACCATCCTTGTACATGCTGATGCCTGTTTTTATGTCTCCATTTCATTCTTTTTAAAGTCTGTGACCTTTTCCTTAAGATCCTAATAAGCAGTTTTCCCTGTTGGATGCCTCAGTGGGAGTAGATAATTACTACACACAATCATGATTTGATCTAAACGGGCATACAGTCCCTGCTGGAATGAGTACGTCTTCCACATTTCACGCTCTTTCTGGTCTAGGTGTAAGCATCTGTAACTTTGCTGTGTTTGTATGTTCCTTATGGTGTGTTTGTTGCAGGCATTTCTTGTAAAATGTGTTAGGTTCCCAAACTGCAACATAATTACATCTAGTTTTCTGTTTCTCTTCAAAGCAGCAGTAAGATTCTTGGCCTAATGTGGCAGCTTCCAAGAATGCACCTAATAAGATTTCATTTTTGTTCAGACAGCAGATACCAAGATCATGGGTAGCAAACACCTTTGTGCCAGAGCTGACGTTATTATTTGTGTCATTGCAGAATATGGCGTCTGTGAAAACCTGCGGAAATTGGAGATCACAGGAGTGTCCTGTCAAGACGTTTATGCCAAACGTAAGTGATGAAGCTCATAAAGATCTGTGTGTCCTTGCTCAGTACCAGTTTTGAAAGCATATATGTGTTAAATATTTATTAAACTTCGACAGTATAATTTACTTGGACTTACTTTCTAATGGCAGGGGTTTCAACTGTGAAGTGGCCATTTTTGGGGTTTTATTTAATACTAAGCAGATGTGAAGAATTGGGATGTAGGAAAAGAGCACGTACTTTAAATTTATAATGAAGGGTTTTTCATCCTTCCCTGTTTTGCCATTTTTAGATCTTGCTAAGGAATGAACTGATATTTTTCATAGCTGGAGGCTTCCTGTGCCCCAGTGTAGCTGAGTTTCTGTCTCAGTGAAAGGATGCCGTTATGTGCCAATAGCAGGAAAGTGCTGTAGGTAAAGGGATGAGCGTTCCTCTGGGCTGCTCCTGAAGGAGGAGAGCCTGGCAGGGCTGGGCCTCTGCCGAGGTGTTGGTGTGTTTTAGGAACATCTGTGGGAGTGGGACCCCAGCTCCTTAGACCCAGCGTGCCTTCTGCAAAGTAGATGCACACCTCCTCTCTTAGGGCGGGGAGGAGGCGGGGGGCATCATCAGAGGAGGGAAACCGAGGTAGGCTGAGGCCTGGATCCATGGTGATCCATGGCTGTCTCCCCGTCACCAGATCTTGCCCTTTGCAGTCAGAAGCTGAACTGGTTGCTCAGGGAGCCTCACGAAGCCCCCCAAGAGCTCCCGTACCAGCACTGCCAGGCTGTGTGGTCTTGGATCCCCACCACAGATTTTGTAAGGGAGTTGCCTGTGGTCTGTAGGGTAAAGAACAAGATTTAACCTGCAGCACGTGAACTATGGCTTCTGGCTGCTCAAATAAGGTCCTGCTTTATGAAACAAAAGCTGTAAATGACCCAAGTTACGGTCACGAGAGGTCTGTGTAGGCTTTGCAGATCCAAAATCTGGCTCAGCATCTGCATGTACTGTATTTGCTGAACCGTGAAGCAGTGATGAGCTCAAGCATTGATCTTAATGTTGGAAAAAAGAACAGGTAGAAGGGTTTTAATCCCATCTGTAATAGGATTGCTGAGCATCCACGGGCAAATTATTTCATCACCTAGTGTCCCTCTGTACCTATTTATACACTAAGACCGGAACCGTTTAATTTTCCTAGGTGGGAGGGTTGAGAGATGCTGAGCCAGCACTTAAATGCCCACAGAGAAGTCTTGTTAGTGCTTGAGGCCTCCCTTCCTTCCCGTTCAATCCGGTGTCTCTGTATGACACTGGTGTGGCAGCAGGCATACAGCACATACCTTATCGGATCTTAATTCTGCATTGCCAGTCCTAAATGGCAGAACACGTCTTCATGACCTGTAGACTTTTTCATTCCTATAGTTTCATGGTTCAGGTATATTAAAGAGATGGTTAGTGCTTTTTTTTATACACAAGTTATATGTAAAAATGGCCTTACTGGCTCTGCACAATGGTCTCTCTCTAGCCCAGTCCTGTATCTCCCAGCCATGGCTGTGAGTCACCCAGGGAAGACCAAGAAGAGGGCAAGCCTATTTAATACTTTCCTAAGTACTCTCCCAGCTTCTGGCTGTTTTCAGGTTGGGGGATTTCCAGTCTTACCCAGTTTGTTGGTTTAATAGCCCTCAACAGAATCTGCCTTACACAGATGTTTCCAGTCTTCCTCTGCACCAAAGTAGTTTCTGAATCCATAGCATCCATTAGCAAAGAGTGGCACTTGGCGTGTGAGAACCACCTCTGTGATAGACTTTATTGTATTTGGGAGTAAAGGCTGTCCATATCCATTCAGCAATCCTAACTAGCAATGGTTACTCTGAAGTCAGAATGCTTGGCAGCTGTTTTCTGGCTTTCAGGGATGCACCTTCTTAGCTCTCCTGCTCAGATTCAGCCGTTTGCCCTGTTACAAACACTTAGTGGAACGGTTTCCTAGTGGTGTGACCCCGTTTTCTCTACTGTCCTATAAACTTCTTTAATTGCAGAAGAGTTAATTTGGGGCTGCTGGCAGGACTCACATGCACTTTTCTGTCTAGTGAGCGGGATTCTGTAAGAAGTAGAGTGGGAAATGGGGAACTGAGCCTAAGTGCTAGAAAATATAACTAATCCAAGGCCTGGGCTACCATCTTTGTAGCTACTTGGCCTACGTGGTCTTACGGAGACAGTGGTGCTCGTTACAGTCATGCTGCAGAGTTTGAGGGGGACCCTGCTTCCACTTGGTATTCACCAGATGCCATTTGTAAATATTGTCTGTGGGAATCTTGAACACGCCGAGTTCTGTGTGAGTTAATCCTGCCAACCGAGTATATCTGAGCCTGGGGCTGATGGAAACAAACGGTGCACCACAACTGGGAGTACAGTCAAAAGCGAGCTTGACTCTCCTGCGTGGCTGGTCCAGATTCATCGTACTGTTACGTGCTGGTTACAGTGGAGCAGAGTTTGCTGGTACTTACCCTGCTGTGTCTGTTCAGGTATAAACCCACGAGTGAAGTCGGGGCGTTTTATGAAAATCCTTCCCGACTACGAGCACATGGAGTACAGAGATGTTTACACCTGCCGTACGTACCTCCTGCTGGCTGATGCTTCCCGCACTAAGCACACACAAGATGCTGCATGGAGTGTGACGTTGCTTGAAGCAATTTTTTTTGGGGTGGACCTTGGGACAGTACGGAGGGTGCTGGTTAGTCAGTTCTTTCTGTTGTATGTTAGTGGAGCGTTCTGGCAGTGATGGCGGGAGTAGGGCAGGCAATGAGGTATGTTGGTCTGCTTTTGCAGTGCTTTGAGTTAGAAAATTGTCCTGACTGGGTGCAAAAAGGAGGGTCTCTGTTCACAGTAGGGGAGCACTCACTCTGTTCGTCATGGATCGCTTCTCTCTTAGAAGGAAGTACTCAGGTACCCTGGTGAGCGCTTCCATAAGCAAGTTCAAATAAGCTGTGGACTGCAAAAAAGCTTTGTCTTGATCCAGATGAGCTGCATTTAGTTCCACAGCCCTTCCCAGTGAAAAATGCTGAGGGTTCCCATACTAATTCCCTCCCTGCCCAGTGTATCCTTTTAACCACCATCTCCCTCGCTCGGAAGTATTCTGCTCATGCTTCAGAGACTGTGATTTGCCTTTCTCAGTCCAGAAGCTGCTCTGGGTAAACAGTTCTTTCCCTCCTGATGTTGTGTTGAGGGAAGAACAGTAAAACATTGGAGTAAAACGCTCACTGTTCTGCAGGAGTTGGTGGGGAAATACTGATTAGTTTACGTTGATTAAGGAAGCCAGTACTGCTTGGTGCTTGGAGGGCGTGTTGAGCTGTCTCTAATGCTTCTTTGGGTCTGCATAGTTCTGCAGGCTCAACTTCCTAACTCACTGGTGCTTGGGAATGTAGTTTTTTGCACATGTTAATGAGCGGAGTGGATGCTGCAGGCTTACCTGTGCTAAAGAAAGCAGTCGAGCATGGATGAGGGATTCCTTTGTTGATTGTTACCTGGGTGTTTGCTCCAAACGTACCATTTGTGGTGGCTCTGAAATGGCATTTTGTGCTGTTCCCTCAGCTGTTAATTCTTTAGCTGCAGTCCCAAACTTGTGATGTCTCATGCCCCTTTTCTCTAGGGGTGTGTTGTATTACTTAGGGAGCAGCCAGTGTGGTTTAATATGCGATTGCCCATTTCCCTCTTTTCCCCCTCCTGTGTATTAAGACCGTATTGCCAGGATTTACCACGTGAGTGCTCCCTAACTCATATTCATGCAGCGTTAGCCAGGTCAGCTCAGATCGCTTTCCCCAGGGTTTTAAGCGAGCCTGGCTGACACTTAGCTCTTTCCACTAGCAGGTCAGTTATCACCAGCTGGAGGGCAGTAACTGCTTACATTGTTCCAACTCATTTTGCTTCTAGATATCTTGCTGCATCCTGAGAGTCCAAGAGAGTTATAGTGGATTAGGTCTTTTCCAGTCCAAGTGAGCTACCTCTGCTTATAGGCTGCAGATTTCACTGAAAGCTCCCACGTTAGGCTTTTTGCATTTTTCTGCCTGTGCTGCCCAAGCTGGACACAGGTAATAAAACGAGATTTAGTTAAAACAGTAACATCTGAAAGCATCTGCTCTCCTCCTGTTTTAACAACCTGTTCTGGGGTTGTAACTTGTCTGTTCACACCTATGGTGTCTGTGGTGTGCCAGCGCTGTGATGCTTGCTTGAATCGCTGTGATCTGCGCAGTGTCCTGGGTCTAACTCTAACAAAGAGCACAGGCGTTACACCTTTCCCAGGCAGCTTTCTGTTGATGGGAGCTCGGGCATGCACTGCTTTGCCTGGCCCATCCCCAGCTGGATTTGGGCTGCCTTCCCATCTGAAGAGCGTGCAGGGCTGCTTATGGCAGCATCGGCATTATCCAGGCTGAGTGGGAGTTGTACTGAAGTGTCCGGTGGATGTATTTCTGCTCCGTTTGGCAGGATTTGGGCTCAGAAATTTGGGTAGGCAAGAAGCTTCTTCCAGATTGAGAAAAACAGGCAGCATGCATAGCAAAGGAAAACCTTGGAGAAAGACCCAAGTGCTGTTTTCTTTCGAGGAACAGGGAGGAAAATGACTATCAGATCCATCCTGTCTCCCGCCAGGGAGAGCCAGAGCTGGAATTCATCAGATTCTTCCTGGAATGAATGTAGCTGCTGGCTCGTTGGAGCCCAGAGACGCCCCAAGCCTGAAAATGGAGCTGTGCTTTTGCTTTGAGACTTGTTTGGGCCTTTGGCCAAGTACCAGTATTTTCCCTAGTAACTTCCTTTCCTGAAAGAACAGGAGGAGGAGGAGGCCACAGCACCCTGAGCAAGTGAGGGAGGCAGCGTGTCCCTTAAGGTGTCCCTGCTATGGGCGTTGGTGTGTAGGGGGGGTGAGGCTGGGTAAAGTGCTGCTCGCATTGCTGCCTGTATCCCGTCAGCAAATCTGGAGAATTCTGTGGTGCCAAACAGCTGGCTTTTCAAAAAAATTTAAAAAAGAGAAGAGCCGCCCACAGTAGTGGTGCAAGCTAAGCACAGAAGCTGCTCTCCAGTGGGTAGGATTCTTCTGGAGGTGAATGGGATTTTTTGGCCTCCTTCACCCCTTTGCAGCCCCAGTTTTCTGGGTGGTCGGGGCAGATGGTGAAGCAGGCTCTGTCTGTGACTCAGCCACGTTTCCCAAACTCGGCTCCTGGTGACCTGAGCTGTGGCTGGAGCCGGCTGTTTACTCAAAGGGAGCACACAAACTGCCCTCGACGGGCATGTGCCTTGGAGTGGAAGGGCTTGCCTTGTCAAGCAGATACTTTTGGTGCTATTGGAAAGTCCATTGATTGTAGCTACAGCTCTGAAAGCGCTTCTGATAGGAGCTGGGGGAGGAGGAACATCCTCATCACTCTTGGATAGCTTAGCACCAAGTTTTCTGTCCTAAAAATATATATATAAAAAAAGCTGGGTTTTATCAGCTCCATGCCAGAGAGGGTAGAAGGCAGATTGTGGTGGGTGGAGCGGCTTATGTACATACCATTTATTAATATGTAATTACTAAACTGAGACGAGAAGACTGGGAATGCGGTTTGCTTGCTTGCTGTAGAGCTGTTTGTGCTGCAGTCGGTTCACTTGGGTGAAATCAGGCCATCAATCTTAAATTGTTTACTGCACAGGAAAAAGGCTCCTCCAGGCCAGTTGGCAGCAGCTCTGGACAACCCTCCCCGCTGTCCTAAACCTCTGTGGAAGTTCTCTGCTTTGGTGTAATGAAAACACTCCTATAGTTCTTGCTATCTTAAGCAGTTAATGAAACAAAGCTGTTGTAACAGCTGCACTGAAATACAGTTCTTCTTATAAATTGATGCAAAGCAAAACCCATTATTCAAGCCAGTCCTGTGGCCTTCTGACTTGGCCACGAACGTCATTGTAAGGCAAGTGTAGTATCTTCTTGCCATCTTAGAAATAATCTCCATCCTCTTCTTCCCACCCAAAATGCCAGCTTTTGTGTAATGTCTTCATGTGAAGGTAATTACTGGTCACGTCAGGAAATTGTATGGACAGAATTCATGGCTGAACGTGTGAGGACTGGAGGCAAGTAGCATCTCAAACCTCCTCTCTTGAGGAAAGCTTAGTTAAGATCGTTCTGTAATGGGCATTTTCTCCTGCTTGCTGAAAATATTCCTCCTTGTCTTTCAGTTTCACTGGGATTGAAAGTGCACCCAGCTCTGAGTTGAGAAATGGGGAAGCCTCACCTGCTGCAGTAGGCTTTGAGAGGGACTTGGAAGCAGCTTTTAGGCACTGCTGAAACGTAGCAGCTTACTTAGAATTTTTAAGGCCGTTACTGACCTGGTAACATCACCAGATCTCCTGAACTGGCATGGTCTGTGCGCTTTGCCCATGCTCTCTCAGTGGCTGTTTTTAAGGATGCTTAGCTCTGGAGACAAGTTTGTCTCTACAGGGTGGGGAAATTCTTTGAAAATATTCAAATTTCCCTTACTGCTTTTGTGCCTTTCCTTATTTTCTGTTGCTTTGCAGTCTGAGGCATCAGGTGCGTTTTTGGTAACTGGAGATGGCAGATACTTTATTTGTTTTTAGCTCTGGGTATATCATGTGATTTGCATTAACGGGACCATGTCGCAAAAGTTTTCTGAGAATTCCTGGAGAGGTGTCTGGTTCTGTAAAAGTCCTGGAAAGTAACTCCTGCCCCTGCACTGGGCCAGGAGCAGGGCTACAGAGAAAAAACATAAATTTGTGTGAACCGGTGGGAGGCCTCAGTTCAGAACTGCCTGGCTGTGGTTGGGTGTAACCGGTTTTCCTTAGGAAAGGCAGTTGTGGGTGGTATTGGCCAGTGTTGTGCGCAGTCTGGTAGCAGTCCTCCTTTTATTTTATTTCCCCAAATCCCAATTCCTTAGCGTGATGTGCTCACTTCAGTGTCTCACTGTTCCCTAGTGCTGCACCGATACCGACACATCCTGGGATTATGGCAGCCGGACATCGGGCCCTATGGGGGACTGCTGAACGTGGTGGTGAGTGAGCACCTCATTCTGGGGGCTGTGGTGTCGAGGACTGATGAGTCTTTTGTATACCGCTTTCTAGACCTGGTTGCCATCTCCGTGCTATTGAGAAGTCCCAACAGTCATCCCTCAAGCAAGTGACTGAGACCCAGAGGCTGCTTCTTGGATCTTTAAATCATCGCCGCCTTTCTCCAGACAGTCTTTTTGTTTTTCAGCTGTGCTCCAAACAGCCGCAGAAGCACGCAGAAAACACGAGCAGTGGGAAAGACTTGATTTAGAGTTTAATGCTGATATTCCAGTGGCTGGCACAGGAGTCCATTCCTTGTGCATCGAGTACAGCAAAGGCTTCAGCATTGGCCCATCGCTTACTGCACTATCTTGGCCTGCAGCTGAACATTTTGCAGAGGGTTTTGTGCTTGTGTTCATGCACCTCTCCCTCCTGTAGTTTGCTGTGCTTTTCACCAGCCATGTCTAAGACTAACGCATCAGATGTAGCAATATTGGTGCATGACCGGTGCAAGACCCGTGGAGTCTGTCAGCTCTTGTGCTGCTGGGGAGAGCAGTTGATGTACAACGCTTGACTCTGCGCTGGTGAGAGCTGGACCTGCCTGAAGCCCTTGCTCTTTGCACCGAGGGTCAATAGCTGACAGGTTGAAGCATAACAAATCATGAGGCCTTTGGGTTTTGCAAGATTCTGTTCCATGAACTGGTATAAGAGTGCATCCAAGTGTACCAATACTTAGATGGTATTGTGACCTTATAAAGACAAGTGTGCCTCCGTGGCGCTGCTCTGCTTTTGTCTCAGATCTCTCTGCTTAGGAAATATCCTTTCTCTGGAATTGCAGGGCTTGAGGGGAAGGATTCTGTTAGGCGTGCAGGAAGAGGGCTGGCACTTGTACCTCTCAGCAGAGGAGATTGTTGCTTCCTGTGCTGTCTGTGAGTAATAGAGCCAAATAATTCCTTGTCCAAAAGGCGCGGATAATCATGAGGAGCAGAATTCGTCTATTCGAGTATCTGCCAGCATGAGCCCTCAAACCAATTAGAGTTTGTCTAGCTGTGTGGTCTCTTCAGTGCGGTCTCTCCCTCTGGATCCTGCGCACGAAGCACCCGTCACAAAGTCGTTTGCAGTAATAAAGGCCTGATTGTTTTCCAGTGGTGCAGAAAGCCTCGTAAAGAAACCCTCTCCCTCTTCACCAAGGGTGTGCTGTGAGTGCATGTGGTCTGGTTTAATGGCTGGAAAGCAGTTTGGAAATGCAGCAAGCTGTTCTGCAGCTCCTGTTCTGTTGCAGAATAGGCCCTGGAGTTGTTTGCTGCAAACTCAACAGAAAGCATGCAAGGCTGATCTTGTATTCTTTGTCTCCCGTCCCCCTGCAGGTAGACGGTTTGTTCATCATCGGGTGGATGTACTTGCCACCTCATGACCCTCACGTTGATGATCCCATGAGATTCAAACCCCTCTTCAGGATTCATCTCATGGAGAGGAAATGTGCAACGGTTGAGTGTATGTATGGTCATAAGGGACCTCATAACGGCCACATCCAGGTGAGCTCTAGCTCTTTCAACATCTGTCCTAAGTGCAGTGTGTGTGTGTGTGTGTGTGCATGAACATTGGCTCTGGAAGTGATTTCAGCAAAAAACTGTATGAGAATTTTATTTAAGGGATGTTGCTTTCACCACCTTGTTGTATGTGTGGATGCCAGCTTTACGCTCATTATGTGTCTGACAAGTTGTGTGGGCTTTTCCGTGCTCTGAATTTGTTTGCTGGCAATAGTACAGCAAGGCTGTTATACTGTCTTCTGTTGGGCTGGAACAGGGTGGCAGGGTGGGAGCACCAGTACATGTACAGGCTGGGGGAAAATGGCCTCGTGCAGCTGGTGGATGTGTCCAAGCAGACACAGACTTGTTCTCTTTTACAGCTCTTTAAGGTGAGACCTTGGGAGGGTGATGTAGCATCCATTCAGTATATTGGGTGCTTTGAAACGCTTCCTGAGAGGTTGTTTCCTTTTTCTTTGGAGAAGGAAGCTCAAATATAGAAGCGACTTAGAACCACTATCTTTCATTAGAATGCACTGGGGTTTTATTCCTCTGTTCCATAGCTGATGCACTCGGGATCACTTCATGATTTCTCTGTTGTAGCAAATTCAGTAACACTTGTGTAAAGCATTTACTCTAAGCTGCTTAGTTACATCTTCCTAGGCGTCTCTAAACAGGTCTGTAACCTGTTAAATTCTTCTCCGTGGTAACTACAGATTGTAAAGAAGGACGAGTTCTCCACAAAATGCAACCAGACAGATCACCATCGGATGTCAGGTGGAAGGCAAGAGGTAAGAGTGCTTTGCCAAGAGTCTGCGTTAAGGCTGCTTGTATGTCCTTGGGCTGGTTAGGGCTGGGATACAGTTAATTTTCTTCCTAATAGCTAGCATGGGGCTGTGGTTTGGATTTGTGCTGGAAACAACGTTGATAACCCAGGGATGTTTTCACTCCTGCTGAGCAGGGCTTGCACAGAGCCAAGGCCTTTCCTTCCCCTCACCCTACCCCACCAGCAAGGGGCTGGGGGGGCACAAGGGGTTGGGAGGGGACATGGCCGGGACAGTGACCCCCACTGATGACCCCAGGGATGTCCCACACCATGTGGCATCAGGCTCAGCACATAGAGCTGGGGGAAGGAGGAAGGGGGAGATACTCAAATTTAGGCTGTTTGTCTTCCCAAGTCACCGTTAGTCGTGATGGAGCCCTGCTTTCCTGGAGACGGCTGAACACCCGCCTGCCCATGGGAAGGAGGGAAGGAATTCCTTGTTTTGCTTTGCTTGCGTGTGTGCAGCTTTTGCTTTACTCATTAAACTGTCTTTATCTCAGCTCATGAGCTTTTTCACTTTTACTCTTCCGATTCTCTGCCCCGTCCCACTGGGAGGTGGGGAGTGAGCGAGTGGCTGTGTGGGGCTTAGTTGCTGTCTGGGGCTAAACCACAACAGTCCCCTTTCTGGAGATAAAGCATTGCTGCCTTACCGAAGCCCTTAGCTAACACTGGGGTCTGGGAGGTGGTCTTCTGCCTTCTAGTTTCCGTATATCTGAACATACATGAAAACCCAGGCTGGTAGCCTCTGGCTGATTTACTATGGTCTTTTTTTAAGTGAGTAGAATTAATCTGTGGCTTGAATCAAACTGGCCACTGGTCAAACGTGACCACATTTGAAGAATTGCAGCATCTGGGGGAACCTCTTCTGTACTTGCCAAGGAGTGGTTTAAGGATCCAGTGTATGGGATCAATTCAGTGTTACACCTGCAGAATGACCGGGTGGAGACCCCGTGCCTTACCTCAACATGTAGCGGAGTGTTGGAGTAGGCTGTTATGTCCATCCTGTCGAGCAAAAAGCTGCTTTAGGCAGTTCTGTGTGGCAAGGTGCTCTTTGAGCCCCAGCACCCTTTTTCGTCCCATGCTGTGACACCATTCCTGTTTGATAGCAGGCCTGCCCAAAGATGCCATGCAGCGGTCACCAGCCACTGATCTCTGTGCTATTGCTGTGTGTATAATGCAGATCTTTCAGAGACACAGGCCTAATACCGAGTACCAGCTGCATTTGAATACCTACCTGCTTGTCAGTGGGACACCTTTCTAGTGCCTGTCGTCTTGGTCGAGGGATTAAGAGCTTCATTTGGTTGTTTATCTGTGTGTCCTGGTTTCAGCTGGGATAGAGTTAAATTTCTTCCTGGTAGCTAGTATGGGGCTGTGTTTTGGAGTTTTGCTGGAAACAGCGGTGATAATGTGGAGATGTTTTAGTTGTTGCTAAGTAGCACTTACACTGGTCAAGGGACTTTTTCAGCTCCCCATGCTCTGCTGGGTGCACAAGGAGCTGGGAGGGGACACAGCCGGGACAGCTGACCCCAACTGACCAAAGGGATATTCCATACCATATGGCGTCATGCTCAGTATATAAAGCTGGGGGAAGGAGAAGGAAGGGGGGCATCGGGAGTGATGGCGTTTGTCTTCCCAAGTAACCGTTATGTGTGATGGAGCCCTGCTTTCCTGGAGATGGCTGAGCACCCGCCTGCCCGTGGGAAGGAGTGAATGAATTCCTTGTTTTGCTTTGCTTCTGTGTGCAGCTTTTGCTTTACCTATTAAACTGTCTTTATCTCAAACCATGAGCTGCCTCACTTTTACTCTTCCGATTCTCTCCCCCGTCCCACCAGGGGGGAGTGAGCGAGCGGCTGCGTTGGTGCTTAGTTGCTGCCTGGGGCTAAACCATGACACTGTGTCAGTTATATCCAGTAAGGCAGATTCCTGACTCAAACTACATGTTTTAAGGTGCAGGTATAAATGTCGGGATGAGAAGCCTCAGCTAATACCTGTTCCAGGTAGTGGTGTTTGCTGCCAGCTAGTTAAACGTGACAAATGTGATATTTCAGTTGCTTCAAACAAATGCTTTAAAATGTCTGTCTACTGATGGGAAACAGCTGGGTGAAAGGTTTAGTTAAGTGTTTTCTGGTTCTGTAGCAGATGAGAAATGCTTTAATACTTTCAAAGCACTGCGTTAAGTGTGCGTGGCATTATGGTAATTGGAGGATCTGGCTTTAGAAGATAAAGAAAGCAGGTTTGGAATATCACTTGGTGGGCTGCAATCTTAGTGTAAGCTGTTATCACGCTAACTCGTGGTAGGGTATTAACTTGTCAGAGCTGTGTAGAGGTACTTGAGGAGATGTTTTCAAGGCACTCTTTGGATTTAGATGCATTGGTATTAAATCAGCAGGATTTAACCTAAATCTTCAGTGCCTTTCAAAAGCATGTTTAACATGCCACGATAGGACACAGGAGTGAGCTTATGGGCACACAAATGAGTTACCGCAAGGTAAGTCTGGATGTAAAGTAGTAGTAGATCAGCTACTTTGCAGTAACGGGTGATGCTTATGGTTTTATTCTGAGGAGGCATATTGGTTCTACCTGTGATTTATTTGAAGGGAAGCATGTTTGTTGTGTGGAGTCTGGCAAGCACAGGGCAGTTACCATTATCACTACTTGTTAAGCGTGTTTCCAGGCCAGCTCTGTAGCAACACGTGCTTGTTCCCAAATCCAGCCATGATCCTTTGCCTTTGGCAGAGATTATGCCCACTCTGTGCCTCTGCTGGTGGATTGTGCTGACGAGGTGAAGTCATGTTGTGGTACATCGCTGTTGCAAAGGGAATGCTTTTATCTTCCCCCTTTGGCTTCTTCCTGTGCTGCAGGAATTCCGGACGTGGCTAAGGGAAGAATGGGGTCGGACTCTGGAAGACATCTTCCATGAACACATGCAAGAGCTCATCTTGATGAAGTTCATCTACACCAGCCAATACGAGTAAGGGCACCAGCTCTTTCTAGGTATTGAGGCTGTGGCAACTTCAGGAGCACAGTGGCTTATTTGTTCCAAAGATGGGGTGCTTGCAATGGGCTTTAACAGCCAGAGGAACGTTGTGTCTCTGCAGGCCTGTGCAAAAATACGGTGAAGTACGGTGCTTTCCCGTTTTACAGAGGGATGAGGTGTAATGACAGCGGTAATAACAAGGTTCCAAGTTCTATACAATAGCTGTGCACAGTAAGGTGGCTTTGAGTCATTTAACTGTCTTTAATTTGAAGACAGAGCAAATACCCGTGAGCCCAAGGAGCTATCTGCTTATTATCCATATTAGTAAGCAGTATCCTTTGTAGTGGGCTAGGCAGAAATCAGAGAACGTGGGGGGGGGTTTAACCATCACTGCTGACTTCTAATAGCAGGCACCTCGCTGTAGCAGATGGTTAAATATGCTTCACTCTTAGGTTCTCCAGAAATCCCAGGGAGTGAGGAGATTTATTGTGACCTTGCTGCAGGAGCCTCCTGGTGTGCTAATAAGGACTGGTAGAGAGAACTGAAGGGAGGGAGTGCTCGCATAGATCTAAAGCAAAATGTTAAGCTTGTTGGTATTGCTGAAAACACAGATCCCGCCTGTCCCTTGATGACAGCTGCCTGGAGGAGCAGACTGCAAACACATTCTTTGTGTTGAGGAATTCTCTCTTAACCTCTCTAACCTTTTGGTTTTTGCACAGCAACTGCTTGACATACCGACGCATCTACCTCCCTCCTAGCAGCCCTGACGACCTCATAAAGCCAGGTCTCTTCAAGGGAACATATGGGAGCCACGGGCTGGAGATCGTCATGCTGAGTTTTCATGGAAAGAAAGCGAAGGGGACTAAAATCACCGTGAGTGTATTTTCTTTTCTCTCAGATGCTTGTCAAGGTATTCTCGATGCCATGGACCTCTGTCTGGGAGGTGGTCAGTTGTTGCCACCCCAAACCCTGTTCTTCCTGGGGATTGGTGGCATTGGGTGAATCTTAACACGTGCAGAGTAACTAGAACCTGCTCTGCAAAGTTTCTCGTGACGCCACCTGGCTCCCCCGCCTTTTCTCTCCCTTCCAGCTGCTTTCTGTGAGCAGCTGGTAGCAGGTCACTGGAGATCACTGGCACGTGTCTGAGGAGCGGGTACCAAACGTTGGCAGCTCTTCACTGAAGGCAGGCTAGCGAGCTCCTTCCTCTTTGCAGGGAGGGATTCTGACAAAATGGAGTTGCAGCTTTGGCTTTCTTTCACCCTTGCAAGTACAGCCTGGCTCATAGCTTTTGCTTTAAAGTTCTGTTTCTGGGTGGGGGAAGGCAGAGGTGATGTAGACAGCCGAGGGGACAGTGAAAAAGGTCCAAGGGTGGGGGAATGTTGCCAACTTGGTGGTTGTAGATTGGGGTGAACTATGTAGAAGTCAGATGATGGATGTGGGGAGGATACAGGTCTGAACTCTGTAGCACCCTGCCTCTGCAGCCGTGCTTTTGCTTCCTGTCGCTAGGGAGATCCCAACATCCCAGCTGGGCAGCAGACTGTGGAGATCGACCTGGCGCATCCTCTCCAGCTGCCCGACATCGAGAACCTTCGCGATTTCAGTGAGCTCTCTCGCATCGTCCTGGAGGTCCAGGAGCAGGTGCGTCGGGAGGAGCAGGAGCGGGAACACTGGCAGGAGGAAGAGGACCGCTCCCAGCAGGCTGCCTCCCAGCCTGCAGCAAAGCCCCTGGAAGGAGAAGGTGCTGAGGGGGAAGAGACTGCAGCTGGGGCGGAGGGGACAACCCAGGACAAGGCACCAGCTTCCCAGCCCTTCGTGCTGCCCATGGGAGTCATATCAAGGAATGAAGATTATCCCCGGACCTGCCGAATCTGGTAACGGGGACTAGTGGTTTTATAGCCTAGTCGTGCCAGTCACTTTGAAACAGAAGCAGCGGGAGTCTGAGGCGTATCCTGTATTTGCCCTTTTATCTCCCAGCCCCTTGTGCTCAGATTTGCTGCTGCTGCCCTATCTCCCATGCTCTTGTTTGCTCCCTCTCTTTCTTACCTCACTGTCATCTGCCACCCTGCTTCCTTGTGAGATTTTATCCTCTTAATTCTAAGGCTAGCACTTCTCCTGTATTCCACACCCCCCTTTTTTTCCTATGTTTTGTTTCCCAGAGCTGCCCAGCTAGTATGTTTGGAGATCTGTTCAAGCTGCTTCCTATTTCTGCATGTGTCATTTGTGTTCCTTGGCTGTGGGAACGCGGTGCTCTCTCGCACCCCTCCCTGGCCTCTGGTGCCTTGGGGCAAGCTCTGGAAGGTGCTGTAGGTGCAAATATGCAGAGAGCCTTGTTGAATGGGACCTGGAGTCAGCGAGCAGCATACTAAATGAAGTGTGGAAAAAGAGCCCAAAAGCTGACGCTTAGGCAGGTGACCTTCAGCCAAACATCTGTGCTCATGGAAAAACCTACCAATAGCTGGTTAATCCCAGAAGGCCCCTGCTGTCACAACTGAGTTGTGTTTGAATAAAACCCTGCTCCACCTGCTGCTTGCTTGGAGGTTAGGCTGACCTTTAGTCCTCCCCAGCTCCGGTTAGATTTTTCTTTTTTTATATTTTTATTTCTTTCCCTTCCCCTGGGTTTTGTCGCAAGGTTTGCCTCTCTGGTCACCCTCTCCACGTGCCTTTCCTTTTCTGTGAGGATTGTCCGGGCCTGGGTTGATCCTTGAGTTGCAGAAATAAATCTCAGATGGATTAATGGGCTGAACTACAGAAAAATTCAGCCTTGGTGTGCAGGTGCTAATTAGAAGAGCCAAAAGCAGCAACCTTCAAATAGCAACGGAGTGTTTCTTTTCTTAAAGTGGTACCACACAACTCCCTGTTCTGTAGCACCTGGCTGTGATTCACAATGGCTTGATCATTCCTTTGTGTTTGTTTTTGTTTTTTTTTTTTTTTAAATTTTTATGACACATTGGGTAATTACGACTGTCCTCCCATCTTTTTTTTGCTGTTCTTCTCTTCTTGCAGTTTTTATGGGACGGGGCTTATTGCTGGCCACGGCTTCACCAGCCCCGAGCGAACACCAGGCGTTTTTGTTCTCTTTGATGACGATCGCTTTGGATTCATCTGGCTGGAGCTGAAGTCCTTCAGTCTCTACAGCCGGATCAAGGTCTCCTTCCAGAATGCCGAAGCGCCTTCCCGTGAGGCTTTTGATGAAATGCTGAAGAACATTCAGTCGCTGGCTACTTGATGGGTGATTGGTGATGGACAGGGCTAGGGGTTGCAAAGGCTGCTGCGCTCCTCAGCCAGGGCTGGGATGGGGATTCCTTGCTCTCGGTACCTCTGAATAAAAGCATGCACTTTTAATAAAGCCTTTTTACCCCAAATGTACACATCCCAGTTAAAATATCCGTGACTGCCCTTTCCTCCCTGCCACCCCCCCACTGCTCCCTAGCAGTCCTCGTTACCCAGTCTGTAGCATAGCTTTGTATAGCCGAAGGGATCCTGCAGAGGAGGAAACAGACCTTTCTTATTTCAAAAAGAATGTATTGGAACAAAAATAACTCAAGGTCAGAGCTGGATCAGAAGAACATCTAATTGACTGGATGGACACAAGCCCTCTGCTCCGACCATTAGCAGTCTCCTGTGGAAAGAGCTCTTCTTCTAGGGAAGGGGACTCATTTAAGCCTTTGCTGCTCTCTAGGCTGATCTGCCCTCCTGGGAGACTTACTTTGCCCTCCAGAAAACCTGCGTGGTCTGCTGCAGACTGGCTGGCTGCTTAATGATAAATTGTGTCAGCCGTGACAAAGCACGTCCTCCTCTCCAGAAACCTTTCTCTGGGTGCAGCGTTGTCAGAGAGGCTGGTGTGATACCTGCATCCTTGGCCCAGTAACTGGAGTGGGTGGTTTCCTTTTGAGAAATTCCCTCAGCTTGGCAGCAAGGGGAGGATTCCCACTGCAAATGACAGCATGCATAGCGTTGTCCTGGCTTCTGGAGCTTAGTGGATGTGCTGTCCTTGGGGCTCCAGGACTGAGTGTCTTCCTGAGCACAGAGGAGAGGACTCTTCTTTCTTGTAGGAGCTGGGTACAGAACTGGAAATGAGTGTAAACTGCAGAAGCTGGTGCATTCAGAACTGGTTTTGTACCTGAAAGGTTCACCTCAGATCTTTTAAACTGGGCCTGAAATGTAAAGGAAGGGAAAAAAAGAAAACTGAAGTAAACCCAAATGCAGCCTACTGCGTCCTGTGATGGGCAGCAGAAGGTGCCGTGTGTTGCTGGTACTGATGTGACCCCAGTTACGTGTTGTTCTTGTATCAGGTTGCCCTACGCAGTCTGAAGGAGCGACAAGGGGTTCTCTTAACATTGCTGTGGCTTGTTCTGGCGCCTTTTGTGGTTGGTGCTGCCAGGTGGGTGCTGCTGCTCCACTCACAGGACCCTTCTGTTCCCTTTCTAGTTGCACTTGTTTCATCCCAGATGATCGCCGCTTCCACAGAAAGCTCCTGGGCTTAATTTCTTTCCATGTTACCGATGTTCGGCAGATTTGAGCTCCACTGGGAAGTGTGGGCTGCGGGTGAGGAAGCAGATTCCCCATAGACTGTCCCATGCAGGAAAATCCTGGCCAGTGCTAATCTACAGGCCGTGAGTTGTGCAATAAATCATCAGCATTTGCATCAGCGCGTGTTATTAATCCTGTGTAGGAAGAGATGATCGGCACCCTTGTGTGGAGGGAAGAGAGCCGTATGTAAGGAAGCTCTTGATTACAGGCAAAATAGATCCTTCGTTGCGGTTGCTCTCTGGCTGTGATGATAAACTCCAGGTTTCTTCTCTTCCCCCTACCAGCTGGATCAGTATCTAACAAAACTCTGCCTTTACGTCTTCTTCAGGTTTTGGTTTGTAAATGTGTGTGTACATGTGTTGTGCTGGGAGGATTCGGCCCCCTTCTATAGAGTAGTTTCAGTCACTGCCTGGTTTCAGTGACTCCGAGCAGCTTTTATTCTCACTCTCATGAGGGCTTTTTGCCATTTCTGGCTCTTGAGCTTTCCCTCAAGCTGCGTGAGAACCGAGTCTCCAGCAGAGACTTTGAGCAGAAGGTCACGTCACTCACAGGATTAATTCCTCTCTCTTTGGATATAGTTTTACAAACCTCTGGGAATTTGAAGGTGATTTTTTCCCCTTTGTTTCCTACTGCTTTGTCAGTAGCGGAAAACCTGCCGCAGTGTTAGAGGTGAGGGTCTGAAGTGCTGTTACCGTTCTAGTGAACAAGCTATAAAAAGCAGGTTGTTTCTGAGCAGCCTGTTAGGGGCGTTCTGTCGGCATCAGCAGAGGGAGGAGTTGCCTTGCATCTCACCCCATCGCGCAGGGCCGGGAGAGGGAACGGGTGGCAGGTCTCTGAGCCTCGGTGTGCGGGCAGGGAGGTGAGCTGAAGCTAAAATCGGGCATCTCAGCCTTTCGCTGCAGCTGCTGAGCCGTGTGCGGGACAGCACCTGCTTAATCTTGCAGGCGGAGGTTTCCAGCTTGGTGGTGCAGATTTCTGGGATACCTAAAGACATTAGGAGTCTCTTTGGCATCTGGGTGGCCAGTTTACCTCGGAGCCTGCTGTTAGGCTGGTGCAGCCAGTATGTTGGCTGCTTTGTATTCTCCTTAACAGCCTAAAGGGATGAGAGAGGTCCCCTTGTGCAGCTGTTTCAGTTGCTTGTCCTTAAAACCAGCTCTACTTCAGCCGCAAATGGATCCAGAGTTCTGATTGTGGATTCCTCCTTCTTTTGGTGTCCCCACTCACCCCAAAAAACAAAAATCCTGAAGTTTTACGTAACTGACTTAATAGTTTTGGGTTTTTTTTAAGTAAGATTAAAAATCCAGACTGTACTGAATGCACTACGAGCACTTGGCCTGAGACCCGGGTCACTGTCTCATAAGTAGAGCTGCTGGCTCTGCAGCCAGTCTCCTCCCTGTAACCTGCTGTGTTGGGCTGGCTCAGCGTGTAAAGGCGGTGGAGTTATGTTCCGCTTAAAATGCTTTTAGTAGTTGTTACGTGCAGCTTAAATTCCCCTTGATACCAGGAGTCTGCTGGGGAGTGCAAACCCATGGCTAGCAGATGGCCGGAGTGTTTTGCTCAGTGCTGAATACAGGTGTGCTTTGTCACTTGGGAGAGGACCTGTTGGTTGGCTGTTGGTACAGGTGGTGCATCTGCTGTTCTCCAGACGGTTGTTCTGCTTGTAGCTTGTCCCTTCTGAACCTTTTCAGTGGCAGTGTTAAGGGTCTCCCTTCTGAAGGCGAGAACTGCTTGGCTGGCTGGAGAGAAGGGCTTTGCAGGGGCTCGATGCCCTGCCGGAGCTTTGCACAGCTCAGCTTTGTCCCTGTAGCAGCATCTTTTTATTTATAGTGTACCTGATTGGCCTCAAAATGTCAGAATGTGCTAGTCCTGATTAAAGGCAAAACCGCTGATAAAACATGGCTTTATTCTGTCTAGAGCAAAGGCAATGAAAATAGCAAATTTTGTACTAATACTCCTCCTCTGCCTTCTCTTCTCACCTTCTGCTCCTCAAAGCCTGGCAGGCTTTTGTGGCATTTCAGAAGAAAATTCCCTCTGATTTGGCTTTGGGTGAGGAAAGCTGTCAAGACGGTGAATTTGGAGAGACTGGCATAAATGCTCTGGGTGCTCCTGTGCCTTTGCTGGTTCCTTTGTGCGTGGCTACGTCAGTGGTTTCAGAGAAATGCAGAATAACACGATGAGGGGTTATAATTCACAGCTCTGAAAGCTATGGGAGAGGGGAACGAACGAGAGGAGTGCAGCGAGACTTAATGGGAGGCAGTTTGGATCCGAGCATCGCCCGTGGCCGAGGGGGATGCGACTGCAGCCCCGCTCCTGCCTTCCCTCATGGTACCTGTGGGAAGCAGCGCTAGCGGAACCGTATTTTGCTGTCCTCGTTCCTGTTTGGTACAGGCTGTACCACCCCCTTGTGCAGTATGTCTCGGTGCGTACCCTGCTTGTTTCCTGAACCCTAGTTGTCCAGCTTGTTGGGATATTTCTGTGAGCTGTTGACAGGGATAATGCGTGGCGGTGCCTTGCAGATGGTGATAAATTTCTGGTGCCGACGTGCCCTCGTCCTGTTCGCTCTGTAGAAAATCTTGGGGACAACTGGCTTTATTTCTTGATCCCAGATGGGTGGAAAGTGCTGGGGAAGATGGAAAACAACTTGTCAGGGGTACGAATACTCTCTTGGCAGAAGCCTCGTGGAATAAACAAAGCACTTGCAATGAGGCTGCAGAGCAGCATTGCCCCAACAGCCACAGCCAGACATAGGGCTTAATTCTAGCTCAGGAACAATAAGCAAGTGACTGGCTTATGTGCTTGGGCTGTGTTGTGCTCCTAGATCACGCTTTCTGTGTTGTCAAAACACATGGGTTTGGCCAGCTGGAAAACAGAAGCATCAAAGATCTTCATCCAGCCAGTTTGTTTGCCTTGGGCCTGATTTCATAGCTATAAATACGCTGTGATCAGGCGTTGTGGTTGTGGGAGACTCACTGCAGTCCTCATGGACTTGTCAGGGTTTTTTCTTCGTCCTCAATAAAAAAAAGGGACAGGATTACTTGCAACTTTTGGCTGTCAGCTTACCTCTGGAGTGAGCAGAGCAGCACTGCCGCGGCTGCTCTGGCATGGGACAAGAGGTCGGGTGGCAATGTTTTAGGAAGCTTGAACTGGGGGAGGAAGCAAATTCATGTGCAAGCTTGCTTGGAGGTGTAAGCTACCAGGAAAAAACCAAAATGCAGCTGGCTCAGTGTTTACTTTCAAACCAGGATGGCTTTTTATTGCTTTGTATTAATTTAAAACTAGCGGAACTGAACGGGAGTGTTGGGTGTTGTGTGGAAATGGGTTGTATAATCTCAACTTGCTAGTTTAGGAAGTGATAATGTATTAACTCTGTCTTGTAGCCGGTTGCTCACCCGGCCGATAATCTTCTGTTGTGTTCAGCTGCCGAAGGATGGCGTGCTGGCCTTTGCGCCGCAGGCCAGCCAGCATAACCTACCAGCTGGATGGTGAAATACTTGAGATGTGTGATCAGGCGGTGGAGTGGAAGATGAGTTACCAAACTGTGAGTGCCGCTGACTTTTTTTTTTTGTGTGCTAAATTAAAATGTACGATTCTGGTTTTTGTTTGGATTGCAGTCTTTTTAATTTTTGAGGAAAAGAGCACTCGGATCGGTTGTGTTCATTAGCTTAATTAAAGCAACCTGCACTTTTTTGCATCGATTAATACTCCTACTTCCCCTAAGCAGGTGTACCCTGTTTCCGTGTGTATTTTGCACTCACCACTTTAACATGATACCAATGGATTCATCTGGGCATCTCCTGTAGGCTTTGAGTGTCAATAAGTCTCTCTAAAGTACCCCGTGGTACTTATTAAAAACAAAGGTGAAACACCAGATCCCTGCTTCATACAGAGGGTTGGTGCCGAGGGAAGAGGTGAGCTTTTCATTCTAAAATGCCATTTGACATCAAACACCTCTGTTTCATGCCACAGACATCCACGTGGAACGTGATAACGGCAGTTTAAATGACTTGCCTGCCCGGTCTGCTCCCCTGTCTGAGGGATGGGGTTTTGCTTGTCCTTTTATTTGTGGGTTTGAGAGGAACAGGCTGTATAAAAGCCAAAAGTGACATCACAGCACTTGGCCTACTTCATCCCAGGTAGCAGAAAGCTGAGCAAAATGTGTGTTACTTTTACACCTGATCATTGTTACCCAAGGAGCCTTTTCCAGTTTCAAATAATAAAAAGGAAAGTTTTGTGAACCTACTTCTGTTTGCTTCTTTTTTTTTTTTTTTTCTCTTCCAAAGGAAAGCAGTGGGTGAATTCCACCCTCCTGACGTGCAGCCGCCTGTCTTCCACGGTGTGATAAGAATCAATTTTCCCTTGTTTGGGTACTCGGTGAGCAGATAAACCGATTTCCTGAAGATGCGAGGCGCACACCCCCACACCTCATGCTGCGAAACCCCAGCTCTTCCCTCGTCCCTGTTTTCTGTTCTTCCCCCCGCGTCTGCCGCGCGCAGCTCCTGCCCCCGGGGTGCCTGCGGTCCCCGGCCCCCTCCCGCAGCAGATGCTGGGGCCGGCAGAGCCCTGACGATGTCTTTCTGCCCTCCCAGCCACAGCTTCCTCCTCCTGAAAGGACCCGTGTGGTAACCCTGATTTTGTTTTTAATCTGAAAGTAATCAGCTGGCACAAAACTAACATGAGGGATGAGGAGGGGGAGGCAGTGTGATGGTGCAAGCCCTCTTCTTTATGGAATCAGGCTAAGAGTCGTCGTGTTTCTTACTCCTTTTTTCACGGTTTCCCTGCCCCGCTTCAAATTCACACCCAACCCCGGATCTGAACCGCGTTCACCGCTTTTCCAAAAGAGTGATTCCATTGAAAGGGGAGAACTGGTGGCGGGAGCGCGGCTGCCACCGAGGAGCCGTTCGTCCGCGGTGCAGCAGGTCTCGTGTCTGGTCGCGTGCCAGGAGGTGCCGCCGAGTCCCCGCGTTGGGGCGAAGGGCCCGAGTCCCGCGTCGCTGGAGTGGATGTTGTGCTTCCAGTTACGCAGCCCGACTCTGCCAGTAAATTTCTTGGCAGATGATTATTCCTGAGAACAAACCTTGGCCATGGAGCGCTAAACTACCAGAGTTCACAAATGAACTTTTAATCTGGAAGTGGCCCTGCTTTAAGGCCGGAGTTAATCAAGGCCAGAGTGCCCTGTTACAGCTCCTCGAGCGCAGCCCCCTGTGAACATGTGACCGCTTCCACTCTCCCCTTTTTTTTAACCACCCGTGCCTTCCCCTAATCCCATGTGTTAATTTTCTGGTGCTAAAGGCACATCTGACCCTGCTCCTTTACGAGTTCTGTATACGATCTACTGCCACTCAAGCCTTAGCAAGGGAAAATAGTAAAACATGTCTAATAAGCATAGAGTAACTCCTACCATATGTTTGGCCTTCGAGGAGTACAAATGTAGTTTCTCAAGTGGCAGCATTTCTGAATGCCGATGACATGTACCTCCCAAATGCTGGATTGCAACCCTCCTTCTCCTTCCAAAGAAACGTGGAGATGTGAAGGTTCGGTGCTGGGCAGCTGAACACCTCCTGGAGAGGAGCAGGGCAGCGCGGGGCTAAGCCTCACTCGCCTCCTTCGCCGCGGCCCCTGGCCAAGGAGCGAGGAGGTACCTGGGACCTGGCAGAGACGTTCCCCGGCAGGTGGGTTCCTCCTCCCAGCTCGGCGATGGATGAACTGCTTTTTCTATCTGCTAGGGGTAAAGTCCCGAGCGTCACGGCCAGTTACGGGCTGTTAACTGTGGAACAGGCAGAGGGTTGTCCCCGTTAGCTTAGAAACTGGGGTGATTTTTTTTCTTCCCTCTGTGGGAAGACGGTTGCTGCAAACAGGCGCATCCCACGCTGGCTTGGGGACAGTGTTTGCAGCTGGGTCTTAATCTCCTCTCAGGGCTGCGTCTCTGCTCCAGCAAAGAGGCGGCTGCTGCTGTTTGTGGTGATGCTGCTTCTTCCTGCTTGGCTTGTTTCTAAAAACCACAAGGTTTTGGTGCCTCAACAAAGAGTCAGAGGTCTCTTGGTTCCAGCCAGGAAGGAACGTGGGTCTCCCTTCTTAATTCTGCAAGTATGTGCCTGGAAATGAGTTCCCTGCGTGGGCCCAACTCCTGCCCTGGGGTAAGGATGGGGTGTGGAAGCAACACCAGGTTTTGCCATTCCCCCTCTCTGCAGCACATCTGCCTTCCCGCCTAATGCTTGTTTTGGTTTTGGCTGTTGGGAGACGCGTGTCGCTGGGCAGGTCTGGAGCCTCGTGCCGACTGGCCGTCCTGGCGAGCCAAAAGGAGTTTGGGCCAGGAGTTGTGTAAGCTTATCCAGAGCATCAGCACCCTTGAGCTGTGTGAAACACCATCTCGTGCTCTGTCTTGGCCCTGATCTTCCTGCTCCCTGGGGACGGGCTGGAACAGAGGCTTTAGTCAGTGCTGCTTGGGAGGGTTGGAGTTTTTCACTGTTCTCTGCTTATCAGCCATCTGTTTTACCCTGAGCTCTTTCCCTCGTGTGAAAGCGGAGCATCATCTGCCTACCCTCCTGGTGCAGGAGAGGATGGAGGGGGATGGACCCCCACAGTCACCCCCAGGGGCTGCATTAGAGGCTGGGAGGCCCCGCATTGAGTCCAGGGCAGGAGGGAGGACCCTTACCCACCTCGCCCCTTGGTCCGAGGGCTGCTGTTTCCCAGTTTCCAAGCCTTTGGAGGCACCCAAATGAGGGGAATGCTCGGCTTTCCAAGCTTGGGTCTGCCCTCTCCTCTCCGCATCTCTCCCCGGTGCACAGGCTGGGAGGAGGATGAGCAATTCGGTGCGTGCTTTGCTCACCCTGCTTCCCACCGGGGCTTTGCTGCTTCCTCCTCTTCCCGGTGCAAAAGGTTAATTAGTAGCAAGCTCTACATGGCTAATTAAAGACTCAGGAGCTCTTTCTGTGGTTCCTTGGACTTGTCAGCCTTTTGCTCGCGCGCTGCCCTCCCCGGTGACTCGTTCTTGCTGTAATTAACGCGTGTGCCGGACCTGCGTGGCCCCCTCTGTTGCTGCCTCCCCCACACGCGTGGCTGGGCCTTCGGGACCAGGGATTTGATGCCACGCCGTCCCTTTTAGCCTTTCCCTTGGGAGCAGTCACCCCCTCCGGGGCGAGGGGCCCCCGGGGGCCGCGGGCAGCCGGTGCTGTGGCGCGTCGCGACCGCCAGGGGGCGCGCGGAGACCGGGCACGGACACTCGTGGGCTCGGTACCCCCGCGGGCACGGACTCGTGGGGGCACGCACCGCGGCACTGGGGACCCCAGGGGCACCCCTGGGACATGGGCACCCCGGGGAACCGAGTGCCAGCACCCCCAGGAGCCAGGCACCCATGAGTCCGGGTGGCAGCACCCCTAGGAGCCAGGCACCCACAGGACCTGGGCACCCCAGGGGACTGAGCACCCCAGGGGACCGGGTGGCAGCACCCCTAGGAGCTGGGCAACCCAGGGGACCAGGTGGCAGCACCCCCGGAGCCAGGCACCCACACGACCTGGGCACCCCAGAGGACTGAACACCCCAGGGGACAGGGTGGCAGCACCCCTAAGAGCTGGGCAACCCAGGAGACAGGGACCCAGGCACCCATGGGACATGGACACGCAGGGTACTGAGCACCCCAGGGGACTGGGTGGCAGCACCCCCAGGAGCCGGCACCCAAAGGACCTGAGCATCCCAGGAGACTGGGTGGCAGCAACACTAGGAGCTGGGCAACCCAGGGGACCAGGTGGCAGCACCCCCAGAGCCAGGCGCCTGCATGACCTGAGCACCCCAGGGGACTGGGTGGCAGCACCCCTGGGAGCCAGGCACCCCCAGGATGCTCCACTGCTGCCCTCTGTTTCTGCAGCGGCCTGCTGATGGGCAGCCTTATGTGCCCTCGCTACGGCAGTGTCGTGGCATGTGGGTACTAGCAGGGGGACCCCGGCACGTGGGTTGGCCAGCAGCCACGCCTGGAGGGTGCCTGGCCCAGGGAGCTGTGGGGACGGTGGTTTTTCCCACCAAAAATGACTGGGAAGGGCTGAGTCAGGTAACGAAGCGCTGACCTCTGCGGGAACACAGCACGAGGTGAAGCAAAGCACTGCTGCGAAGGGCAGCAAGGGTGATGGGGGTCTCCAGCCATCAGTTCCCTGTGAATTATTCAATAAGCAGCTGGTTAGCCGACCTGATGCACTTCCTTCCCTGCTTCCTGCTCCCTCACCGTGCACTCTGTCTGGTTGTCTGTCAGTCCATGCTGTTGGTGGCCCCGGCACACCCCCAGCACAGGCAGGGTCCAGGCTGGGGGGACAACGCTTATCCCTGCTGGGGCTGGGCCTCCCATCGGGGCTGGTGGGTTGCACTGGGGTCAGCCTGGGAGAAGGGCGAGCTGGTGCATCTTTCCTGTCACCCACCCATCTCCAACCTGGTCCCGTGCGAACCAGGTCCCATCAGCTATCTTTGCCGCTCCGGTACCCGGGAGACAACCCAAACCCACCTCAGTGACCCTGAACATTTCGTGCCGCCCCTGAGCCAGGGAGGCTGCAACTGCTGTAAATTTATATTTAAATTCACTCCCCTCCCTCTCCCTTTCAGCCTTCATGTCTCACCTCTATTTGCAGTGTTTTTCTCGGTGACTGGCTTCTCCCTGAGGCTTTTTCTCACCTTCTCATCCCTCGCCTCACCTCCAGGAACCCAAATTAGTCACGGGCTGGGGCAGGTCTTGCAGCTCACCTTGGTTCATGCGGTCACTGCTCTTCCCAGGGAGTCTCGTTTGACCCCGTATCCCTCAATCCTTGTCACCATAATACCCAAGACACAGAGTGAGTGTCCTTTTTGCAGTGGCCTTGTTACCTGCTCCGGTGCATTTATCCCACCCTTGCTCCCAGCATATTAGGGGGTGATTTGCAGCCAAGTGCCTGATGTCCCGTAATCCCGGCTGGAGGAGGCCAGCTCTGTTATCTGTCACTGTATCAGCAGCGCTAGCGCTGCCTGGCTCAGCCCCCTGCGTGTTGCTGCTAATTAAAAACAAATGAGGAGGGGACGGCTGGCAAGTGATGTGCTAGATGGCTGCGACTGATCCACTCCATTTAGGAGTTCTGTGAGTTGTTCGAATAAATAATGTGGAAATTTAATTTTCTGCCACTCTGAAAGGGAGAGAGATCTTGGATATTATTTGTGTTCCTTTCTGAGCATCTTGCTTGCTGCTTTAGGTGCTCTAAGTGGGAAAACTGCCCTCGCTGGGACCCTTCCCAAAGGCTCCCGTGCCGATAACGCATTTGTTTCATCCACATCTTGGCTCGTGCTGGTTCGTTAGGGAGAAGGTGCCAAATTGGCCCTGTACCGCGCGGTGCCTGACATGAGGGCAGCTGGAGGCAATCACCAGCCGGGGGGAGCCTTCTCTTCTCCAAAACAAGCAGATTCGGCAGCGATGGGGGAAAAAATGCGGCTCAGAGCCGGCAGCCAGCTGGGAGCCAGGCGGCAGAGGCTGTACCCCAGCCCTTGCCACGCTGTACGTACAATTCCCATCTCCCTCTTTGTTTTCTCTAATTGCACAGCGAGGCCTCCCGGGCACAGCCTGTTTCTTACCCCACGCTGGTACAAAGCCCTGCGGAATGGGGCTGGGACGTGCTGACCCGGGAATGGGGAATACGACCTTGGAAGAAGGATCTAACCGGTTTGGGCTTCTCCGGGGAGCGATGCTCGGCCGCTCAGCGAGCCGTGCCTGCGATGGTAACTCTCCTCTCGAGTGCTTTGCCCCAGAGGGGTGTGTAAGTGCTGCTCCGAGGGGAGCGCTGACCACGGAGCAGGGCGGGATGGGGTCACCCCCAGCACCGCCAGGGGCATCCCCAAGTCCCCCGGGGTGGATGGAGGCATTGGGGCGGCACCGCAAACAGCCAGAGCAGGGTCCCCACTGGGGTCCCAGAAGATTTAACGCTTTTCTTTAAGCCTCTTGTGTGGGATATCAGCTTCTCCCGCTGGGCACAGGTGCGAGTTCTCTGCCAATCCCATTCTGCAACCATTTCCTTGCCTGCAGCTGGGCTGTTTCACACAGGAGAGGGCTCAGGGCAGCAAGGTGGAATTACAGCATTACAGACAAAGCCTTAATATAATCTTCCCTGCATGAACAGTGTTGCAGGGGGAAGACGCGGAGAATGTTCTGCAGAGCGGGCTTCAAATGAGGCAAGCTGCAGTTCAGGATGCACACTGAATTGCTTCATCACCGCTCCTAATGGCTTAACCAACAAAATCCATATTCATAAATCAAAACAGGAGTGTGAGCGACCTCTGTTCAGCTCTGCTGCCGAGCTGTGGTGCATTCAGAAATAAGGGCAGACTATATATTGCAGGCGGCAGCTCTGTATATATCTTCTGCAGCTGCCACGACTTGGCCTTCGTATTTACTGAGCCCAAGGAGAGACGATACGATCAAATCTGTCTGTTGGCGTCTGAAGGATTAGCTGAGTCAACCAGGAAAAAGCTGAGCTAATTTATCATGCTATTTTCAGTACTGAAATTCATCCTGGACGTAATTTCACCCTCAATTACAGATCCCACAGTTCTACAGAACGTAATTATCAAAAATGTTCCTTTTCAATGTATTTAGTGTTTGGATTTGGGCATTGCAGCGGCGTGGTGGCAGCTCTGCAACCAAGGCTAACTGATGAGATCTGGAAAGCAGAACCAGTGGAGAGATAAAATGAATGTATCTGTTCTCTCTGGCCAAGGAAAACGTGGCGCAGGGAGGAGAGCATCACAGATGTGTTGGCAGAAGGACCTGGCGGTCTCTTGCCCACCATGCAGGGCTGTCGCCAGCACTGGGTCAGATCAGCTGCGGCTTTTTCTACTCCCCCTGAGGACAGAGAATCCACCATTTTCCACCCTGAACCCCCTAAAGTATCATTCCAAAGTCCAGCACGAAGTCTGGCTCTGCTCTTTTGCAGCCACCCTTCAGGTATCCTCCCCTCTGAGCCAGACAAGCATCCCTGGGACGCCAACGCCAGCCCCAAGCCCTCTGGTTGCCCTGGCTGGACCCTCCCCAGCATCAAAACACCCCCCAGCTGGTGCCCGCTCTCCCGGGACAGCCTCCCCAGCAGCACGCCGAGGGCACGGCAGCCTCCCTGCCGCAGCCAGCCCAGGCTCGTGGCGTTCCCCTGACCCGATGCCCTTTGGCATCTGCAGGCAGATGCATTTCAGCCACCCTGATTGAACTCCCTCTGCAAATCTGGGTTGTCGGTGGCGATGCCGTGCAGTGCCTGCTGTGGGCTGATGTGTTGGGTCTCCGCCAGGTTGATCTGCGAGGAAATAAGTCATTTCAAGGGAAAAAAAAAAAACAAACAACAAGCAAAATCCCCAAACTAAGATGAACTGCGAGGAACCTGCAGCTTTAACATAAACTATCTCCATTTTACTGAAAGTTTAGCCTTTTGCTGGTTGAGTTTGGCAGCCATGGAGGAAACGGGCTTTGCAGGGATCCCTCGGGGCTGCGGGGCTGGCTGGTTTCCCAGCCCAGTGAGGGTGAAGGCAGCAGCTCCGTGTGACGGAGGGGCCAAAAATAGAAACTTTACCGCGAGCGGAGAGGAATAATACTTTTCCTGAAGCCGTGCAATAGCCTTGAGGCTGCTAACGTGGTGATAAGCTGTTGTTTGCCTGTGCTCTGGAGCAAGCGTGTTTTATCTCTTCTTTGTTCCAGCCCTGGAGAAAAAGCCCAGCGATTTTGCTGCCGTGGGACCACCAGGTCTGTATTTTATTATTTCTTTGTTCAGCAGCTCCTGGAGACCCGACTTGAATTATGTAGTGTGGCACGGCTGACGGCCCGGCCGTGCTCTTGGACTAAAAGCCAGAAGCAGAAGGTGCAGGGGAGCTCTGCAGCTTTTGGAGGGGGGACGAGCTGAGCAGATCTGGTGCCTTAATTAGTGGTGGGTTTGGGGTTTGGGGAGTCATGGGTGCCAATGCCCAGCTGGGCAGCTCACCCCAGAGCCATGTCGAGGGGCGCGGGCAGCCTTTTCGTGGCGCTGGGAGGAGGAAACGTTTGTAGCCGCCTGTGCAAACAAGAGGCCCTGAGGAGGAAACACCACAAGCCGGGCTGGGGAAAATCCCAACCTCCTTCTGCAAAGCCCGGGGCTCGAGGAAAGCATTAAATCCCAGATAAAACTGGGATTCCCCCGGCCCTCTCCTGTCCTTCCCCAAAACTCGTGCTTTCGGGTGAGGTGATGCCGCTGTCTCGTGCAGGAGCACAGCGACGCCAGGCAGTTCTAGTGCTGCACAGTTTGGTTTGTAGGAGAAAACCTGACTGACACCCTCTAAAAAAGACTGAAGTTGAATGTTGCCTAATTAGTTATTTTATCAGCAAGCAGCTCCAGGTGATAATGCCTATAACAGTTTAGCGGCCGACTGCCTCTTGCAGCACCAAGGCTGCGCAGGTTTAGATGATCTTTTTTTCCCCCTTTATACAAGTCTCTGTAAACCCCCTCCTTTGCCTTCCATCTGCCCTGAAGCGCAGCCGATAAAACCAGAGACTTTTCCCAGCTTCAGCCCATCTCCGGGAAGGAGGAAGATATTAAACTTGAAACAAATTACATTGTGTATTCAAGTGAGGATGCTCGAATGCATTTTCTTCTCCTAATGACGGAGGCAGTGGGAATTGCAGCACCATTAATTTCTCCTTTTGCCTCCTGTGAGTTGTCAGCGGCTCTCCCCTCGCCTAGTAACTACCGCATCCAATGGGTCGGATGCTCTGCTGTGGCCCTGGCACCTTTTGTACAGGCCCAGTGCACACAGCAAGGCTGAAAAATTACTGGAGAAGCCCGGGAAATGCCGTGGGGCGAAGCCAGGAGCCACGGGAGATGGCAGGGATGCAGCGTTTGCAGCGAGCTCCGGAGGAGCCAGCCTGGCCCCAGCATCCAGGGCTGCTGCTTCCTGTGGTGTTTCCTCCTGTTTTGTGCCTTTTGAACCTTTCGGGGTTTCGTGCTGTTGGTGGAGGGCAGGGAGATGGGGCAGCTGCTGGGCTTTAAAGCGTTTCCAGCCTGGAGGAAGATCAGCTGTGCTGCCAGCTCTTGGGATGGGAAACCGCTGCTCGGAGGACAATAAAGGTTATTAAATGTCAGGGAGAAATAAAGCTGCCTTTTCTTTCGCCTTTTTTTTTTTCCCACTGGCTGAACTTATTTGCAGGCGCTTTGTCCTGCGGCCAGAGCGGTGGGAGATGGGCACCGGGGCACGGGAGCAGCTGCCTCAGGGCATTCCGCCGACTCTGGATTTGGGATGGGGTGTCGCTCCTCAAGCGCTTGGGGGTCCTGCCCACGGGTCAGGGACCTGCAGACCCAGCCTTATGCAAGGGCAGGATGAAATGGGTGTATTCCCGGCCTCTCAGGGGGTTGCATGGGTTTGGGGTCACGCTCAGGGCTGCGGGATGCATGCAGCCACCTCCGCTGCTGGCTGCTAAGGTTGCTTCAGCCCTTTGCCAAGCGCAGGGGTGTCGGTGACGGCACGGGAGGCGGTGACGCCGGCTTCGCTGGCCTCTGCCACACCTCCCAGCCCTGTGCCCTCATGGCTCCGGCAGCGTGAGCAGCAACAGGTCTTTCCAGTCCCACCCCGGCACTGCCCGGGGCTGCGTTTCGGCATGCAGCCCCTCTGGGAGCTCCCATCGCGGCTCTTGGGGCACATCGCCAGCAGGGCGGCAGCCGGGGAGAGGGAAGAGCACTGGGTGCGTCACTGGCTCGCCTTCTTTTTTTGACAGTCGTAGCTTTAATTAATCATTGTGCACCGGTAAAAGCTTGCAGAGCTGTCCCTGTAAGGCCAGGCTGTGCCCGCCCCGGGACTGAGCTTGCCGGGGTGCGCGGGGCATCGCCTTCTGCCGGACGCTTCTCGCCCGCTGGAAGGGGCAGCCCCAGGGAGCCAGCGCCCACGGCTTGAAGGTAAAAAGTAAATCGGTGCTGGGGTAAATTGGGGCTCCCCAGGGAGCGTGATGTGGTCAGAGCAGCCCCTCGGAGGGTGGGCGTCCACCTGTGACGTGGCTAATTCCACCTGGCAAAGCCACTGGAGTCTGCTGGGAGAAAATATCGGGGGCCGGCCTGCGCTCCACGCAGCAAGGAGGTGTGGAATGGAGAAAGTTGGCAAATTTTATGTAGTTTGGAAATCGGGCATTTTTTGGACAGCGAGCAGGGTGAGCCCTAGGATCAATGGCCAGTGATCAAAGTGCAGCTTCCATGAGATCCCAAATCACGGCATCTTCCCTGCTCCCCCTCGGAGGCTCTTCCGCAGCACCGCTACAACGCTTTCCCCTGTATTTTTACCTCTGCTGCACCGCTGCCTCGCTCTCCATTTTAACAGATGGCTGGAGTGACAATTACTGCCTCAAAAGACTATATTTATAAATTCCTTGTTGGGCTGTTATCCGGCATGTGATAGAGCTTTACACAAACAGAGAGCCGAGAGTCACTGCTGGCTGTTGTAACTGGGAAGGAAATTATATCACACAAAGCACTTTAGGGGAGCATAGTGGGCTTTGCCAGGGAAGCAGCTTTGGTGGGTGCGTGCAATATGAGTTTAGTTTGTGTAGATTTGGTGCATGTTAAGAAATAGTCACCTGGGGGTGACTGGCACTGGCTGGAATGCATCCCATCCCATCCCCATCCCACCCCATCCCACCCACCCCATCCCATCCCCTCCCCATCCCCATCCCACACCATCCATCCCACACCACCTCCTCCCCTCCCCTCCCATCCCATCCCCATCCCATAGGAAGGAGCATGTAATGTCACGGAGGTCTGCAGGACCGTGAGGCAAAGCTGTCTTTCATGGCTCATGGAGTTAATTTAATTGCTTTTCTCCTTTTCCTGGTTATCGTGCTCATGAATTTGGAAGCTCTTAATGTAAAACAATTAGGGACATGGTTCCCTGGGGGCGGAGCAATTTCCTGTCTGGAAATGCAACGGGTCTTTCGTCCTCCCTGTCCCTGCCCGCTCGCTGCTGGGCACCGTGTGCTGCCGATCGGGAAGGCTGATGGTGATGCCCGACGTGCCAGGCTGCGCATCGAGGGTTGCAGAGGATGCTGGCCGTGTTAAAGTTAAATCAGCCGACCCTTGGGAAAGATGACCGGGAGAGCAGGGAGGTCTGTGGGGAGGTTACACCCAGGCACGGTGCTCAGGAGAGGAGGGGAGAGGTCGCCAGCTCAGGAATCCACATCTTTGCAAGGATTTGGAAACAAAAGCAGAAAAATAGCATTCAGTCCTCTGCCAGCATGTCTTGCCCTGAGCATCCGTGGTGCTGGGCTTGAGTCACCCGCACCATCTTTCCAGTGACCTTCCCTTTGGTGCTGTAGCCACCAGCACCTCCTGAGCATCTGCTGCACTCGTGCGTGCGGTGGTGATGGAGCACCACGCTCTGCCTGGGTAGGACGGCATGGCTGGAGGTGATACTTAACCGTGGCTTGTCACCCCTTCTAGCAACCGAGCCAGAAAAGGGAAAGGGGACATAAAACATGAGAGCTGTGCTGGGCAAGGGCTGTAGGTATTAGCAAGAGGCATGTTTTGGGGAGGCTGATGGAGATGCCGAGGGGTTTTGCCCAGCGTCGAGCTGCAGTGCTGGGCTGCCCACACTGCCTTTCCCTGGGAAATCCGGCAGTTTGCACAAACTGAGGCGTATCCCGCCATGCCAAGGCCCCTTCTGCTGCTTTGGGAGCCGCCCTGCCATGCTGGCGAGGTCCCTGCTGCCGCCCCAGCCCCGTGACACCCTGATAGCAGAAAGCTGAGCTGTCGCTCGCCGACGCAACCTTTGCACTCCCAGCAGTCCCGCGCTTGCTCCTCGCCCATCCCGGCTGCCTCGCATGGGCAGGAGGGATCAAAACCATCTTCATTTCTCCCAGCTCTGCCACTGCCGGCGCTCCGTGGGTGGTTGGCCGTGCACCTACAGGCTGGCTTACCAGGAAGGAGAGGGCGAAGAGCAGCTCTCAGGGGAATTATTAAAATTGCAGGTGCGGCAGGAGCTCTTCCCTGGGGCCATCTCGCCATGCAGCCAGCAACGGTGCGTATGCAACGCCCACGCGGGCCCCAGCTATTTCTGTGTTAAGCGTTTGATGGAGCCAAACACGATTCAGGCGTATTTGCAGGGAAAGCACGAGGAGAGGAGCCCCGCTCCTGTTGCTCGAGCTCGTGTCAGCCTGGCCATCTGCATCTCCACGGGAAGGCAATATAAATAGGTTCGTCTGCTTTCCTTTTCCATAGCATAACTTTCCAGCACTCTGCAGATTACAGGGTGGCTGAGGGAAATTATAACACCCTCGTCCTAACTTGTCGACGCCTGCTTCCCTCGCTGAGCTCTTCAAACACACGTGCTGTGGCAGATGTTTGCTAAGCGAGAGGACCCCGGGGAGACACGGGGAGGCTTTTTCCTCCCTAAAGAAGTCAGCATCGAGGATGTGCGTGTCTTTGACAGCCTTTCGCAAGCTCTGCTTTGCTCGGTGGAGAGGTAAGCGGCAGTCGGCAGTGCAGGTGTGTCTCCCTGATGCGGGATCCAGCCGTGGGGTGGCCCCGGGGAGGGCAGAGCATCACCTGAACTGCGCCGTGGTGGGGAGCGTGTGTTCTGGCATCTTCTGCTCTGCGTGAATAATGCACCAAATTGCTGTGTTTTTGGGCTTGTTTCGTAACGTGGATCTCAGCTGTGATTTGCCGGGCCGTGCTGGAGGTCAGTGCAGGGCTTGTCTCCTCTAGCTCCTCCGCTGTGCCTGGCTAAGGTGGAGAAAACCCCGTGTTTTAAACCACAGAAACACCCGGCAAAGGAGAAGCTGCTCGCCAGCGCCTGGCTGCATTCAGCTGCGATCGGCTCCATTACAGCCGGCGCAGGGGAGATGGTTCCCCATGCCCGGACCGGTGGTGTGCCACGCATGGGATGTGCCAGCGGGGTGCGAAGCTGGGAGCACAGGTGGATCCTCATCCTTAGACACTTCCATAAGTGAGGAGAAGGAAGCTCTGGTGATCTCCGCATCAGAGATTCAACCAGGAATAAGGAAACGAGAGGATTTTCCCAACTGTTGTGCAAAAAGGGGCGTTCAGTACGGGAGGGTCCAGCTTAATGCCATAAACCAGATTGGATTAGGACGGATTTGCAGAGGGCCAGTCTGGAAGAGCGGCTTATTTAGGTTTTTAGCAGCCGTGTCACAACCATATGCGGTGTTGCAACATGCTGTTGCGTTGTATGTTTATGCTGGGGTGTTGGGTTTGAAGGGCTCAGTGAGCAGCCAGGGGCTCCTGGGCTGGGTGCAGGGGAGATGGTGCGGGACGGCCACGGTGCGGGGTGGTCTGGGCTGTGAGAGGGCATGGGAGGACAGGGTTAGGTATGCACCAGGGACCTGACATCTTCCTTGTCTTGTGAGTCTGAACCAAATCCCTCGGCCCATGAGATCGTAGAGGGTCAGTATCCTTTGGGGCTTGGATGTTTTCATACCATTGTGGGTCTTTTTAACGCAGATTAATTTCTTGTGCAAGTGACTGTGGTGTTGAAGCGTCTTGTTGCCCCTGTCCCACCCCAGCATGCTTTTGCGGTGTGCTGGGTGAGGAGCTGCCCCTCTTTTTGGGGGTACAACTCACACCACGGGGTCAGCCTCGCCCTATGGAGTTTGCATGCAGGACCTGGGCTTTGGGGCTTTTGTCAGAGCATTTATCTCGGTTTTCCCTGCTCTTGCTCTTCCCCCATTCCTTACAGAGTGATTTTGCATCACATCCTTCTGTCTTTGAAACCCTGGCTCCTTTCCGGAGCTGTCAGCACCTTCCCCTGTGCCTCATGCCCAGCCCTGCTCTCCTGGGCTGCTTTTTGCTCAAGGGCGTGAAGCAAAAAATTGCCCAATACTTCAGTAACTTCAACAAAAGAGGTGTTTCTCCTTGTAGCCGCTGAGTAGGTGGGGACGTCACCCTCTGCTCAGCACGGATTCCTCCTCTCTGCCTCCCTCCTGGTGCCAGAGAGCTGTCCCTGGCAGATGTGAGCTTGGCTGTCTTGCAGCACCCGCCTACTGCTGGAGTCGTGCCGTGTTGTGATCAGGAAAGGAAAATAGGCCACTTATCGTGTGTGACAGACACAGCCACCCCCGAAGCCTTTATCTGCAAAAGGGGAATGGAGTGATGAATATCCATGTCAATCTGGGGGAAGAGCTGCAGCTGGGGCCCCAGCACCGGTGGGTCTGCAGGTGCCCACAGGGCTCCCTGCAAATGCACCGAGGAGGGAGGTGGGTGCTGGAGGGTGGGTGTGGGGTGCGGAGGGAGACAGGGCTTGGCTGGGGATGGAGCTGGGGAGCGGGGTCCCTCCAATTCGCCAAGCAGCTGCTGTCCCAGAAGGGTGTTTTTGCGGGGGGCACCACCGTGGAGAGGTTTCCACAAGCTGGTTGGAATGTCTCAACCCTCTCATAGAGGTGCAGGTGGGTTAATAACCCAGCCTGAACCTTGGTGGAGACGGGCTGCCCTGGTCCTTGGCCACTTCCAGCCGAGGCAGCGTGCCACGGCAGAGTCATGGGGTGGATGCTCTCCAAGCGCCCTGGCAAGCAGCCCGGGGCCTCTCCTTTCCTCGTTAAGGTGAATCATTCCTGGGGAGGTTTGTGAGTTACCGAAGCAGGTGGAGCAGGTATAAAACTGCCCGTCTCCCATCCCGGTGCCGGAGGCTGGGTTTGGTTCGGCGCCAGGAACGTGCGTGCCGGCACATCTCTGGGGCTTCCATCTCCCGTGCTCCGGTGCAAACCCACGGTCAACAACGGAAGAAACAGATAAAAAAACAGGACCTACAAGTCATGCTTTAAAGATCCGACGTCCACGTGAAAACCCAACCAGCAAGAGCTGGCAAGGGGAAGGCAGTAAAACCCTCACCATCATCTTATATAAAAATTGGGTATCTTGGATGTGTTTTCACATGTCACTTGCAATTTCTGAAGTCTGACTTAATTATAATAATCACCCTCAGCAGACAGTGAATTAGTAATGCTCTTGGATTTCTGCTGAGCTCAAACTTTGTGTCACAAACATGTTGTTTCCTCCGTGGGCTGCCGCTGGTGCGTGTGGGGGGCCAGGCAGCATCCCCTCCGCACCGGGACGGGTCAGACGTTGAGCAGTTTCATGCTAGTTGGCACCATCTGAGCTCTCGCTACGAGGATGCTCTGTGGCAGGAGTGACTCACCCATCTCTCTCCTGTGTGGCTCAAAAGGATTGAAAAGCCACGCAGAGGCTTTTGACTGTCTTCCAAGGGTGCCCTTGTTCGTCAGCATCTGGGTTTGGCCAGGCTCTGCCGGGGATGCTGCGGTCCCCTCAGCACCAGGCCCAGCAGTATTTCCCTGTGTTCATACGATGCGCTGCTCGGGGGCTGTCCCTCCACAGCATCTCTTGGAAGGTGGGGAAGATGCTGATGTTACAGCCAAGCCTGGTTTTTGCTCCCTGTGGGTAGAAGAGCAGGACTGGCTGTTGCTGCTGGTCCTCCAGGGCATGCTGGGTTGGCTCCCTGCCCGTGGGGGATGCTCTGATAGAGCAGTATCGGAGAAGGGGCTCTCCTCTGGGTCGGGTGATGCTGGAGCAGGAAGGATAAGTAGGACAGGAGATGCCATGGTGACACAGGGGGTTTCCAGCCTCCCCTCGCTGTCACAGGGTGCGTGTCACTGCCTGGGCAGTGCTGCAGGGCTGGGGGGGCTGTTGCTCCCCCAAAGCACCTCCCTTCGGAGAGATCCCATTGGGTTAACGCGGGCAGTGGCTGGCCAAGTGACAGAGTCCTTTTGAGAGGGCTGAGATGCCCTGGCAGAGGCGGAGGGCCTCTACACCATCATTTGCTTCTCTTTGTATCAGAGACTCCCTGCCGTGAGCACCCCAAAATTGCCGCCCGGGCACGTAACACCCCCTCTGGGACATCCCTCCCAGAGGTCTTGCCCCCGAGTGCCGCCCTCGTCCCAGCGCATGCTGTGCCGGCTGCTCGCACCCGGTTTCTCCTCCCCACTGGGCTTTTCTCCTTCAGTTGTTTGTTTTTTTTCCCTGGAGTGGCTCATCTTGGGAGGAGCAGAGCAGGTAACTCACAGTCCTCAGGGGTCTGAGTGATGGGGAGGCTTAAAAACAAGCTAAAGGTGACGGAAAGGGCTGGAGAATTCCCCTTTGATGGGGATCCCCATAATCTTAATTAATATTTCAAATGTCTGTGTGTGCAGGGGGTTGGACAGGCTGTTTTGGGGGGGTGATGACCCCCCCCCCAGTAAGGCAAGCCCTCTTGCAGGGGCTGCACGCTTGCCCTGCACTGCAGGAAAGGGGCCGGCGTGGCTCTCGGGAGATGTCGGCGCTCGTCCGGCCGTGAAAACCGTGGCGAAATTACACAATGAGCTTTTTCCTTCCCCTTCCTCCGAGCTGGCGCTGCAGCCAGCCGAGCTCTGCGCGCAGCCGTGCGTGCCTGCGTGGGCACCCGGGGGGGGACGCGATGCGCCTGGGCTCCGGAGGGAGGGATCGCATCGTCCCCGTGTTGCCCGCCTTGGCTGCTCCCCGGCGTGCCGGCCACGCTGGACCCAGCCTCGCTGGATGCCGCTGACCCGCCGGCGAGCGAAGGTGCGCCGAGGCTCCTGGGTGCAGGTAAAAAGCAAGGGGAGGGAGGGCAGCAAGCAGGGGACGCCAGCTCCGCTTTGACCCCGCGCGAGGACAGGCCTCGGCACGGCGGTATGGTCCCCCCTGCTGAGGTTTAATCCGTCCTCTTTCCCCATCTCGTGCTGGGATGTGATAACCAGCTTTCTCGTGGCCCAGCCGCCGAGGCATCGCCATCCTCTCTTTAAACTCAGCCTGGCGATCGGATGCGTCCATCCTCCCCGGGTAGGATGGAGGGTCCCCGGGTGCCCCACGGGTCCCTGGGCTCCATCAGCAAAAGGCTTCGGCTGCGCTGCTCTGCCGGCTGCATCTTTAACCGTGAAGCCAGTAGCGGAGGCTGGAGGCATCGTCTCCCGTGGGAGTGGGGGGCTGAGTGTGTTCAGGGCAGGGGAAACCCTCCTGTGCCTTTCAGGGTTATCGTTTCCAAAACACAGCCCATCCCCTGGGGTTCCTGGGTGAAATTTTGCCAGGTGAAAATGGGAATTACTGAATAAACAGCTCCATTTTGGGGCTCCCTGGGGATGTGTGTGCGTGGCGGGGGGGGTGAAAGCTGGGCCGCTGGCGAACGTTAAAGGAGAAGCCGCTCCTCAGCACAAAAGCCAGGCTTACGCAGCACAGGTCTATTCAAGAGACGTTTAATTCTCTTCTAAAGTCCAGGCAAACGGGGAGCTGCCATCTGGTGTCTGATGGCAGCAGGAAGAAAGGGCTTTTTGCAAAGCGGGGGCAAGTTGGGAGCTTGCTGGGTTTCAGATTGTCTTGAAACGGCTCCTTTATTAAGGCTGAGCGAGCTGGCTTTGTAAAGTGACCCGCGTGGGTTAGTGTTAGCTTTGAGAAGGGGAAGGGCCCTGCCTGTGGCTGCCTGACCCAGCAGGCAGCAGAACCCCGCAGAGCAATGCTGGAGCCAGGAGAAAAGCCGCAGCTGAGGAGGAGACCCAGGGGACAAACGGTGTTCACATCACCTGCCAAAAATCCTGCATCAGGGGCTGCCAGGGGATGGGACCCCAGCCGCAGGCTCTCACCCCACTCTCTGGCTCTCCCTGTCTTAGCGCAGTGCTGGGTGCTGATTCTGGCATGCACCGAGTGTGTGCGGTCTCTGCTCTGCCCGTGCGAGCACAGCTGAGTGCAGCTCTCAGCTCACAGCCTCCCTGGTGGTCAGGGAATTATTTTTATTAAGTTTCAGGGCTGTAACTTCCCCACCTGTGAAGTGGCTGGGCAGTGCCTGCAGTAGGGGTAGCACAGCTGTGCCTTGGCGAGGACGCAGCTTAAGCCCTGATAAAAAGGGGAGCGTGTCCTTGCTGCCAGTGCAGGGATCAGAGCAATTCAGCAGCAGGGCTGAGCAAACGCAGTGTGGGGCAGTTTCAGCTTCCCTAAGTCCCAGGGCTCATTTAAGCAAAGAGGTTTGTGCATTTAAATGTTCGTGGGGCACTTTGGGAGGAGGGGTAGGTGAGGTACCTCTGGATTTAGGGTGGTTTCAGGGATCTGGCACTCAGGTCTGTGTCCTTCAGCCATGACCCTGCTGCTGGGGTGTTCACACAGTGGGAGAGATGCTGGGAACAAGACTGACCAGTTCCTCTGGAGGAAACAGCCTGTTCCCTTACGGCACAGGGAGTTTTCCTTGGCAGAAACAAAGCTTTGCCCACGGTGCCTTTGCAGAGCAGTGCTGGGCTGGCTCAGCGCCCAATGAGGCCCTTCTCACCGGTGCAGAGGTGCTTTGTGAGGATGGACCCACGGGTGGGTTGGAGGTGGGCAGCTGCACGGTGTCCCTGGGGCGTGCGGGTACCCGGAGCTGCTGCAGCAGCCGCGGCGCAAGCAGGGTGTCTCGTGGGACCCCACGGTCCGGCTGCACGGTGGGCGATTACAGGGATCTGGATGTGCTCTTGCGGGGGGTGGGTGAGAGAAGCGTGGGTCTCCGTGGCAGGCTGCAGCGTGGAAAAGTGCCAGCTCTGAGAAATGCCATTTTGCCCTGTCTCTCCAAGCAGCGATGACTCCCTGTGTCCCCCCGTGTTGTGGCTGTGTCCTCTCCAGGGCAGGAGAGTCAGTGGGAGGAGGTAGAAATGCACCATCCCCCTTCCTGCAGGTTAGGGAGGACATGTCCCCTGACACGGCTGGGAAACAGAGACGTGGGATGTGTTTAAACCACCTCTGCTGCAGAGCAAGGCCAAGCCCTGCCATGGCCAGGGCCGGATCTGCCTACGTGGTGCGGGAGCATCTTTCTCACCCCGGCACGGCTCCTCTGGCTCTGGGCAGCAGTGGGGACGAATGTAGCCCTTGGCGTGGCATGGATGCACTGCTGGAGATCTTGGCGAGGCTCGTGGCTGTGTTGGTGCATGGTGGCCGAAGGAGCAGAGCCATCCCCTCTGGGCTGCCAAACCGAGTCCTGCAAGAATATTTAATTGTCTTTTCCCCCTCCCCGGAGCAGCATCTCTAGTAGGGGATACAAGTGGGCTGAATGTCCCCAGGGGCTTTCAGAGCCCTTGCACTATGCGTCCAGGTGCCATCCCAGCACCCAGGGAGCGGAGGGATGGACTCTTGTAGCTGCGAGAAGACAGCCAGAGGTTTCTTTGTTTTAATTACAGTCTTTAATCGTGCCTGTCAGCTCCAGGCTGGAGCACCATCTCCATGTAGGACGCAGATGCGAGTGTGGGTTCGAGCGCTGCCATTATGCAGGATGCCGCCCACGGCCTGAGCTGATAATGAGGATTAGCTGAGTTTGTCATCCAGCTCTGGGGACAGGGCGAGCAGAGGCTCGCTGTGGGCCAAGCCCCATGGCCAGGGAGTGAGGAGAGCTGGGACACGGACTGGCTGAATCCTGCTCCCTGCTGGGATTTCCATCACAGCAAACTGGGATTGGATGCTGCTTCCCAGGCATGAATTGCTGAGGTCCTGCAGCATACCCGACCTCAGCAGGATGTCCTGAACTCCATGCAGTTTTTAAGGATGCTGGGAGAAAGCATCCCAGCCTGAAATCCCGGGAAAATGCGGGCTTGCCTGGCAGGAGGTACCAGGACACCTCGTGGCACGGGGACACAGGCTGCCAGCATGGTGAGAGCTGCTGTGGGGGTCCAGGCGGCTGCTGGGTTTGGGTGGGATGACGGGGTCTGTGGTGCTGGTGGGAGGGGGAGTTTTGGGTTTAGTGGCACTCACCTCGCAGGGTAATAGCAGTCCTCAGAGTGGAGCCAAGGCTCTTGCCTGGGGGAGAGCATCATGCCCTCGGTGCGTTGCTTGCACCAGTGCTGGCAGCAGCACATGAGCAAGGAGGGTCGCAAAGGCTGTGCTCGAAGCCAGGCTGTGTCGTGTCCTTTATCATCGCTGGTTTCTGGTCTCAGTCCTGTGGGTGCCAGTTCAGCATCACTCAGTGAGGCTTTGGGGGTGATCATTTTTTTTCCCAGTGTGTCATTTCCGCAGGCTTTGCGAGGAGAAGGAATTCAACTGCAAACTTAGACTGGGCGGTCCTGTCCCCTGGAAAGGATGTGCTGGGACCAGGGTGAGATGAGGATGGCAAAGCTGTGACATTCTTCTGAAACAGGACAGAAAAAGTCCGCCCTCATCCCCAGCTCCACTGCTTTCCATCCCAGGTTCTCACTACTCCCTCCATCTCCTGGCACCAGGTTTAAACACCCCATGGGTCCCTTCTGGGCTTACACACGCCTGTCTCAGGGCAGAACCTTGAGACACCTCCCGTCCCTCCCTGCCTAATTCCTTGGGGTGATGACCTGCCGGCAGCCCTGGGGCTCAGAGCTGGACAAACCAACTTGGTTTTGTTCATCCCTGGCACCGGCAGCGTCGTTACCCCAGGGTACCTGGGCATGGTGGGTCGCACGCCACCCACAGTTCTTGCAGTGCCCATGTGCTGGGACGTCAGCAGGCTTTTCCCCCTTCTCAGGTAGCTGAGATGTCACAGGGGCTGATGCAGGTGGAGGAAGCAGCAAAACTGGGCAGTTCCCTGATTATGATGGGCCAGAAATGCTGGATTCAAAGGCAGATCATAGATGAAAGCTGCTTGCACTCGTATATGCATCTATAGGCGCAGCATTCAGAGCTACCTCAGCATTTCTTTTTAGTAAGAACAGGCATTTTCCAAACTTTCAGGGCACCACAAATTTCCTGTGGCATCTGCAGGATGCTGGGCAGTAGGGATGACAAGTGCAACTACCCGGTGGTCGAATGGCTGCTTGTCAGGCAGGGAGAGGTGAAAGGAAAACAGCCCAGGCCAGGAGATGTCATGAGATTTTAGTCATTTTAAAATTGAGATCCCTGCCTCAGGATATCTCCTGCCACCTGAACATCCTCTGATGTGGCACTCGGAGCTGCCTGTCAGTCTGTGCAGGGCTCCAGCCAACTCTTTAGGGGTTGCTGCTGTTCCTGGGATGGTGTCTCCAGTAGGAAGATGTGGATTTGTTGTATGCCAGCTGCCCATGGGGAATACAGATGTGCTGGAAGATGCTTGCAAGAAACGCCATAGTCAGCTACATGCTACATTGTCTGGCTGGTTGAGCTTCATGGTTAAAGGCAGCCCAAGAACTGCAGGACTTGAAAGATGTTGAAGCTTGTGGTGTTGCAGTAAGGTTCCTGAGCAGCCCCAAAGCCCCTTTTTACTCCAGAGCCCTCGTTCGCTCTCAAACTCAACCCAGCGGTGGCAAGCCAGGAGCAGGATCCTCTGGGCTGTGCCTGAGCAGTGGTGGGACGTACAGCCAGGCTGATCTCCACGTGCGGATGGAGCCGAGAGCTCAGGCTGCAGGATCTGGGGCTCTTGGTTTGTATTTTGGCTATTTCTTTCCTAGGTTTGTTCCGCTGGAACACTGACTGGGTTGTGGAGTGGGTACAGGGCTTGTTTTGTTTTTTTTTTTTAAGTTCTTCTGGGCTCTGTGCTGAGAACCCAACAACCTTGGAGGCTGTGGAGATGCTTGGGAAGCCTGGGCACCCACAGCAGCTGCCAGCACCACGGAACACTTCTTGTGGCCTTTGTTCAAGGTCAGGGCTATATCATGAGCTGGTCAGCAAGTGGTTAAACCCTTTCTGGCCCACTGCGAGCAGAATGCACTTACTGATGCTGCCTGCAGCCCTGGCTAGGTTTCTGCTGAGCCTGCAATGCTCCTTACACCCAATGTGAGTGCTGGGGTCTTGCTCAGCCTGCACCCCAACTCCTCTCTCCCAGAGGGTCATGGGGTGTGTGTACCTGAAGAAAGGCATGAGGGATGTAGGAGAAAACGCGGGTCAGTGTGTTTTAGAGCAGTTGTTCGGGCAGTGGAGTGTGCTGAGAGCTGCGTGCGATCTCCTGCAAACCGCTGCGTGCAGAGCAGCCCCTGGCCCGCTGCCTGGAGGGGACGGGTGGGCAGAGGCTGGCTGGGCAGTGATGGCATCTGCCAGCTGTGCACATCTGGCAGGGAGCCTGGGGATGCCTCTCTGTCCCTCCTGGGCAAAAGAGGGGCCACTGTTGCCCCAGCACAATCCTATTTTCTTCCTGGTGATGTCTGGAGAAGTATATCCTCCTGGATGAGGCTGTCTCTTTGCCATGCTGCTGGTGTGCTGGTGCTGGGTTTCTGGGGCAGGACAGACCTGCCCAGAGCCAGAGCTGATGTCTGAGCAATGCATCTTCATTTATATTTGTTTTCTAGAGCTGGACCTCCCTGATCTTGCCTATGTCTTGCTCCTATGCTGTGTGTTGCTTGAGGCGGCTTCTGCAAAGCTCTACTCTCGGCCGTGCACAGGATGGGTGGCAGCCCAAGGGCAGGCTGTGGGTGGGAAGGGGCTGACCAGCAGCTCTGGGATGGGCTGTGCCCCCCAGTTTGCAAAGTACCAGTGCAGAAACGCTGTCGTCTCCGAGTTGCTTAGTGGGAGCAGTTCTGGATTGGATGGATACTTATAAGGATTCCTCTGTAGTAGAGGAATTTATGCAGTTTCTTTACAGGCTGCACACGAAAGGGGACATCTGGGGCTGCCACATGCCAAGGAATGCCCAGCTCATAGGTTACTTGCACGAAGTCTTTTGCTCGGGACATTTTTGGGTGTCACACCCATACAGTGGCTGTTACCTGGGCAGGAGGATTTGTTGTCCCCACCAATTCCCTTCCATTAAGTGTAGAACTGAGAATTAGTCTCAAAAAGCTCTGACAGCTCAATTTGCAGACCTGCCTTCTGCTTCCAGGCATGCTCCTGAACGTGGCGCATGGGGCAAAAGCCGAGGTACAGCTTAGGGAGGGAGGCACATGCTGCAAAGCAGGGCTCTGTGAAGGTCCGTTGCGTGCGTCCTGGCCTGCCTCCTGTTAAAATACAGGGGGGGTGGTCAGAAACGAGCTTGCACTGCCAGCGTTGTGAGGAGGCAGCTCTGAGCCCAAACCTGCAGGTGCTGGAGGGACTGGTGGAGGAGGACCCCGCTCCATCCCTGCAAAAAGGGACTTTGCAGCTGCCTTGGGAGTGGGAAGGTCTGGGGGCGGATGGATGAAGCGCAGAGTCGTCCGTGCAGCTGGAGGGGCTGGTTTGGAGGGGATTGTGCTGCCCGGGGGGACTGAGCCGGGCTGCGGCTAGCTGGCTCCCCGTGGGCACGCTGCCAGTCCCTCCTGTGCCGCAGCCTCTCGCCTGCTCCTCTCTGCCCATCGGCCGATGCTCTCGGCGGCTTGCTGACTGCAGCAGCGTCCTTGCAGCTCTCCCAGGACCCGGGTTTAGGTGTGTGTGTGGGGAGAGCAGGGTTCGGTGTGAGGGAGGGTGGGAGAGCAGGGTGCCAGCGGAGGGGGAAGGTGACTGCTCGGTGTTGGGTGCATGTGGGTGCATGAGTTTCTGCCCTAGGCAGTCTCCCCTGCGCAACCCCTTTCTATCCCTGCCATCTCTCAGTCCTGGAGACTCGGGTGACGGGCTTTTCCCAGCCAGGGTGATGAGCTGTCTGATGCTCAGGGAGGGTGCAGTGTTGCGGCTCCCTCTCTGTCCTGTGGGTTCCAGCACCTCCAGCACCCCACTGACCCAAAGGGGCCCTGGGGAGGAGGAGGGCACTGCTGGGAGAGCTGCTCCTCCTGCAGTCGAAGGGTTATTTTCCCAACCCCAGAGCCGGGACAGTGTGCTCGTCTTGGTGAGACACTTAAAGAAAGCTGGCGTTCTTTTTGCTTTGGGGGTGGTTGCCTGTGCCATGGGATCAGTTTCCTTGAAGGCAGCTGGGCTGCGGCAAGCGCTGCTGTGGTGCTTCTCTGGGGGTGCCACTGCTTTACCCGTGCTGCTGGCCCTGCTCCTGTGCCGTGCTGCCTTGCCCCTCGCTGGCCCCACACCTGGCCGCTGCAGCGTGGCTGCTCGTACCAGGCTCGCTTCTCAGAAGGCATCTCTTGCCATCTGCTGGGGCAGAAACATGCTTGCTGAGGACATGAGTGATTCTCTGATGAAGAGGCAGCTTCAGGGCAGCCGCTTCTTTGCCCCTTTTGCAGCTGCTGGGTACCACCCGGGATGTGCGTGCACCAGAGCATCGCAGTCCATCGCCGGCCTGTGCTCCCCACGCTCTCTGGAGAGCAGAGCTGCCTATGGCTGCTGTACCTGCTTTGCGGTGCCTTTGCAATCTGGGTTGGACACCAAAACTAATTAATCTAATTACAGCCCAGAGTGCTACATCCACATCCTATTACAGTTTCCTTTGACTCGATCCTTTACATTCCCAGTTTAACCAAGTTGGTGCACTGGGGTGCTCCATCCTGGAGACGGTCCCATTTCCAAATGGGGTCAGACAGACCTGTGAGGAGAGAGAAGGATGCTTCTCTGGGGCTGATGTGGGAAGTCTCCAGCGTTTTTGCCAGCTGCTGGCTCACACTGGCCCAGTTTGTCCATCGGGCTGTGAGATGTCACATCCTAAATGTGGCATATGGAGCTTGGGCTAAAACTATCTCTTTTCTGGCCTAAAGGATGAAAACACCACTTGAATGCTGCAGAAAGCACGCAAGTACTGCATGGGTTTGCTTAATCACGTGGCTGATGGAGAACAGCCACCTCTGTCTGCCTGGTGTGCCTGTGTCCTGTCCCTCTCTGCTGCTGATAGGATCACAGAATGCCCTGAGCTGGGAGGGACCCACAAGGCTCACTGAGCCCAGCCCCCGTCCCTGCACAGGACACCCCAAATTCACACCGTGTCTCTGAGGGCCGTGTCCAAGTGCTTCTGGAACATCGCCAGGCTGGTGCCGTGATGCCTCCCTGGGGAGCCTGTTCCAGGGCTTCACCACCCTCTGGAGCAAGAGCCTTTCCCTAATGCCCAGCCTAACCCTCCCCTGGCCCATCTCCCTGCCATTCCCTCGGGCCCTGGCGTTGGGCACCAGAGAGCAGAGACCAGCCCTGCCCCTCCTCCCCCCCTCGGGAGGGAGCTGCAGAGCGCCATGAGGGCTGCCCTCGGCCTCCTCTGCTCCAGCTGAACAAACCCAGGGACTCCAGCCGCTCCCCGTACGGTTTCCCCTCTAAACCCTTCCCCAGCCCCGTGGCCCTCCGGGACACTCTCTGGTACCTTTATACCCCCAATGTCCTGCGGCGCCCAACGCTGCCCACAGCACTCGGGGTGAGGCCGCCCCAGCGCGGGGCAGAGCGGGACAATCCCCCCCCTCGCCCGGCTGCGATGTGGGGCTCGGTGCCCCCCAGGGCATGGTTGGCCCTCTTGGCTGCCAGGGCACGCTGGTGGCTCGTGTTCAGCCTGCCACAGACCAGAGCCCCCAGGTCCCCGCAGAGCTGCTCTCCAGCCCCTCGTGCCCCCGTCTGTCTGTACAGCCAGGGCTGCCGCGCCCCTGGGGCAAAACCCGGCACTTGCCCTTGTTAAGCTCCATACGGTTGGTGACTCCCAGCTCTCCGGCCTGCCCAGGTCCCTCTGCAGGGCCTCTCGCCCTCGAGAGTGTTAGCAGCATCCCAATTTTGTGTCATCAGCAAACTTAATTAGTATTCCTTCCATTCCTGCATCCAAGTCACTTATGAAGACACTAAAGAGTACCAGCCCCAAGACGGATCCCTGGCCACCAGCCTAATGTAACCCCATTTACTGTGACCCTTTGAGCCCAACCCACCAGCCCATTGCTCACCCACTGCGTTACGTGTTTATCCAGCTGTGTGCTGGGCATTTTGTCCAGGAGGATACTGTGAGAGACAGTATCGAAAGTTTTACTGAAATCCAGAGAGATTACATCGACTGGCCTCCCTTGGCCAGCTAGATGGGTGGCCTTGTCATAGAAAGAAATTAAGTTCGTTAGGCAGGACTTTCCCCTCATGAACCTGTGCTGGCTGGGACCAATGACTGCGTTGCCTTTCAGGTATTTTTCGATAACTCCCAGAATAATCTCCATAGTTTCGCCAGGCACAGAAGTGAGACTGACGGGCCTGTAGTTACCAGGTTCATCCCTGTTGCCCTTCTTGAAGATTTTGTTTGCCCACTTCCAGTCAACCGGGACCTTTCTAGATTCCCAACATCCTATTGGGATCCTGTAGATATTGTAGGTGGTGGCCTGAGGTGTCCTCGCCCAAGGTCCATGGCGGCAGTTCCCAGGGTGCCCTCCTCACTCTTGTCCTCCCCCTGTCTTTCAGATGTCCTGCAGTAACCTGGCACCCTGCAGAAGGACCTGCCTGCCTTAGCCAGCCCATTGTCCCAAGCATTCTGCTGGCGATGGCCTCATTGTCCCAGTGAGCAGCAGAAGGACAAGGACAAGGACTGAGTCCCCCCAGGAGAGCCATGGAGGCCCCCTTGGACGTGCCCGTAGGGAACCTCATTGATTTTGATGCTGAAACACCCACCTGCATCCCCTCGGAGCCCTCCCCTCCCGCTGCTCCCAGCGGCAACGGGTGCCTGGGGGATGAGGGGGACGCAGCTGGGGAGGAGAGCGATGCCACCGAGTCAGCAGACAGCGAGAACGACATGGGTGACTCTCCCAGGCTCTGGGGTGGCTACCGCCGCTCCTCCTCCAACGAGTCCTTCTCCTCCAGCCAGAGCACCGAGTCGGCCCGGGACGAGGCGACGGCTGAGCGCCGGGAGTTCATGCGGCACTACGTGGAGAAGATCTTCACCGGGGGGTGAGCGAGCGGGGCCGGCCAGCACCGCCGAGCCTGCTGCCAGGGGACATCCTGCGGGATGCGATCTGGCTGCTTTCCCACTCCGGGAGCATCGGTTTGTGTCCTTCCCCGTGCTTGGCTAATGCAGCTTGTTGCTCTCCACCGTAACACAGCATTGGAGCTAAGGGGGGGATGTGGGGTCTCACTTGCACCCCTCTCTTGGGCATGCTCCAGCTCATCTTTCACCCCCAGCTTCCCTCCCGTCTTCTTTCTCCCCTTTCCCATGCTGGGGTCTTGCCATGGCGGGGGTCCCCAGCTCCTCTCCCCTGCTGGGCATCTCTGCTGCTGCCTGTACAAATGTCAGCAGCTTGTGCATGCCCTGGGACTCCACAGCAGCCCCCGGCTTCCCCCCCAGCTCTGCATCCCCCCCAGCTCCCATCGCTGTGGTCTCCATAACGCCGCGGCTCAGCGTGTCAAGCAGGATTGAGCAAACCGAGCATGACGAGCAGCAACAGGGCTTGTTTTCGCTCTGGGGCAGAGTGCCTGTCTCTGGAGCTCAGCTTCTGCTTGGGCTGTCCTTGGCTCTTCCCTTCTCCCTCTCCCTTTGGTTTCCCCCCTGCCAGGGAGGAACAAAAGAGCAGTGTGAGCTGGAGGGTGACAACATGGATGCTTCCTTCCCCTCTTCCTCTGCCTTCCTCCCAGCGTTGCAGCACCAGGACGCTCCTGCCAAGAGGGATGACGTGGGGGCTGGCTGGATAGGGGATGCCAGCCACATCCTCAACTTTAATAGTTTTTTTTTTCTTTTTCCCCATTTCAGAGAGGATTTGGACCAAGAAGAGAAGGCCAGGTTTGGTGAGCTCTGCAGCGGCGAGGATGGGAAGGGCAGGGAGTGGTTTGCGAGATATGTGAGCGCCCAGGTAAGGAGAGGGATGGGCAAAGGAGCAGTGATCCTGTACCGGGGCTTTGCAGCAGCCTGGGCTGGAGGCTTAGGCCACGGGAATTTAGCAATGGCCCTAAGCAATATCTTTGGAGGGCAGGAACTCTGGGAAAAAGAGGAACTTTAGGACAGGGAGATACAGAAGTGGATAAATGCATCTTGAGGCAGTTAAACATGTGCTTGTTGCAATGTGGGAGAAAAGTCATCTGTTTTATTTAAAATGAAATCCCATCAGCACTCAGAAACATCCTATTCTCTAGAAAAACAATTCAGAGAGGCAAACCGCCGTCTCCGAGAGGGAGGCCTGACCGCCTGTGCTCTCTGCCCACCGCCCTGCGGCAGGGGGTCCCGGGGCGGGAACTGGGGTTGCCCTTGCTGCTTGCAGCAGGCAGGTGCCCCGCAGGGTTGTGCTAAACCCTGGGCTTTGTGCCTGCAGCGCTGCAACTCCAAGTGCGTCTCGGAGCAGACCTTCTACCGCCTGATGCAGTCATTCGCCCTTGTGCTGTTTGAGTAAGTTGTGGGTGTTTGGGGCTTCGTTGCAATCACCCAAAGCCCCTGAGATCAGAGTCACGGCTTGAAGGGCAGCAGCCATGAGGCTGCTTGGGTTGCCACCGCTGGGTGCCTTCACTGAATCCTCCCTCCATGTCAGGTGTCACCAGATGGATGACTTCAGCCCTGCCAAGAACCTCATGACCATGTGTTTCACCTACTACTACGTGGGTAAGAGGTGCCTGCACCCATGGGCTTTGCTTGTGCTGGAGACTGGTGGTGAAGTGTGCCCTGTGCATGGGAAGGGTGTTGGATGGGTACCCAAGCTTACGTTGGCCAACTCCAATATTGAGCAGAAAAGAGCCTCCATGGCCCACAAGCTATGCAAACCTGCCGGAGACCCTCGCTGAGGTGGTACCTCATGCTGGTGCTGGTTTGTCATTGCTTCTAGCCGGGGATGTTTGTATGTGGTGATCCCCAGATGTTCCCCAACCTTGGAGATGTGAAACCCTCAGTGCAGAAGCACCTTGGCTCATTGCTTGGTGTGTGGTGCTCACTTCTCCATGGGGAGGCTGGATATTCTATCCAAAATGGGGGGAGAATAAAGACCTACAGGAATTGGGATGGGACGGTGTCTGGGTCGTTTCTGTCTGGCTCCTGGTCTCCACAGTGTATCTTGTAGCTGGGAGCAGGTCCCCAGGAGCTGGCAGCACCCAGGACCATGGGGCTAGCTGAGCTTCTGCCATGTTGCCCACAGGCAAGACCCACGCGCTGCCCTTGGAGGCCAAGGAGAAGCCCATGGGCAGCATCGACTCGTACCTGAAGTCGGCAAACAGCTGGCTGGCGGAGAAGAAGGACATCGCAGAGCGGCTGCTGAAAAACACGTCAGCCAAGACAGAGAATGTTAAAGGCTTCTTCGGGGGCCTGGAGACCAAACTGAAGGGTCCTACCACCAAAAAGAATGAGTGGGTACCCCTCCATTGGGTGGGCAGGTGGTTGTAACACGACCAAGCCAGAAAACTCCTGGGTGTAAGGCCAGTATGAACCAGGGGTTATCATGGCCATGGGAAGACGGTCTCTAGCCTGATCCCAATGACTTCGGTCATTGGGCGTCTCATGGTCTGGGAGTCCCGTGTCCCTTGGGCATGGAGATATGTGGTTCTAGGAGATGGTGCTCTTGATTTGTGGTCTTCTGCATCATCTCTGTACTGGGTCCAACTGGGATGGACATCACAGTCTCTCGGCCACCTTTCTGGCCCTGGGGACAGTGGGTCTTTCAAATGAAGGTGCTCCCCCCACCACGGGGGGCTTTGCTGCATGGGCTGTCAGGGGGACAGGCTTTTCGGGACCTGACGCTAATTTCTGTGCCACAGCGAAGGTGAGGACAAACCAAAGGAGAAGCTGAAGAAGACGGGTGAGTGGAGCCAGCATTGCTGAATTAGGCATGGTCAAGGCATCTCTGGGGAAGGAGTGAGGACTGCGAGTGGTATGAGATGCCTGGCATTCTCAGAGGTGTGGGGTGGGGAGAAGGGCAAGAGGGACTGGTGCTGTCTCCTCTGAGCTCCTAAAGAAGTGCTCCAAAAGAGCTTCACAGCCCCTTGCTTTGGAGCAATCTCAGCCCTTGTCCCATCTTGTGGCATCTTGTCCTCAGTGGCACCAGGTTGCAGAGGTTTGGGCATCCACCACCCCTGAGCCTTCGTGCTGCTCCAGTTGCCACCCTGGTAGCCACATGTGCTGCCGAACCAGAGGTCCAGTTGCTCAAGCATCCTCCTGGGACATCCAAAACTCCTCTTCATGTTGTTGGGGATGATTATTTGGTTTGCAGACTTTGCCCTCACAGCTGCTTGGATGCCGAGCTTTGGGGGACGGGGGGCACAAAGTCTGTGCGTGGGTGGGAAGGTGGGAGTTATCCAGGCCTCAGCATGTAACTGTGTGTCCCCACAGTTTCTGTGCAGAGCCCAGAGGAGGAGAAGAAAGGGGAGAAGATCTACCTGTACATGCACCTCAAGCAGCAGCCAATCTGGTAAAGCCTGCCCGGGGCGAGCTGGCTCCTGCCAGGCATTGGCCTCCCCAGGGGGAGGGGATTTGTCCTTGCCCACACATTCCCCAGAATTTCATGAGTGCTTTTAAGCTGCTGCTGCCCCTAAAAAGACCTGACCGTGGTTTTTGCACAGCCCTTGTGCTAACAAGAGTGTGTTTGCAGACACACAAGGAGCTGGTCCACAAATGGACCAAATCTGCCCGATTTGCTTAGCCCACTCTGGAATCATCGCTTTGGCCCTGGAAGGGGTCTGGGGGAGATGGGGGGTGGCTGTCCCCAACACCTCCCTCCCTCCCTGCAGGCACAACCTGCGGTTTTGGAATGCTGCCTTCTTCGACGCCGTGCACTGTGAGCGAAGGAAGAGGTCCCCCACCACCAGGTAGGACATGTCCCCGTGGGAAGAGGAGACGCCGTGTCCCCTCCAGCCCCCGGCATTCCCCTCTGCTGCTAACAGCCCTAAGCATTTCTGATCATGGGGAAACGCTCTGCTTTCCACCCCTGATTGCAAAACTGCCGGGGCCACTGGGCTCCGGGCTGGGCAGGCGAGCAAGGGAAATAATCCCTTTCCTCGGCCAGGCAGACGCGCATCTTCTTAAGGATTTGGGAGCAGGAAGGCGATGTGCATCCTCTTAGGGATTTGGAAGCATGAAGGTTCTCCTGCTTATTTTGTGTTGCTTTTGCAAGTCCCAGAAGTATGTCCAGAAAACCCAGCCAGGATTCAGGCTGTTGATGCTTAGTTTGCAAGCAGATCTGGGAAAAAGTGCTTGGTGCAGCTCTTTGGGGAGGTGCAGCGGATGGGGAGGGGATGCCCTGGGTCCTGGCTGTCCCCGGGAGGGCTGTGGAAGTGCTGCCAGTGCAGTGTGGGGACCGACCCCAGGCAGCCAGCAAGGATGAGAGCTGGACACAGCAGTGTGGTCGGCCCCGAGGGCTGGGAGGGTAAGGATAAACCCTGCAAAGGGAAGGGGCTGCTTGTTTTGGAGGGTGGCTCTGTGCAGGGAGCATCTGGGTGCTCAGGCATGGGGACACCATGGGATGCAAGGGCGGGAGAAACGCTCGCCAGGCTCATGCCCATCTCCTGCTTTCTCATGGACCTGCCGCAAGGGCTCGAGCAATTCACCTCTCTCTTGACTGCAGTTTCACCCCTCCAAAGCCAGACCGTCCCGCTGCGAGTCTGTGCTTTGAGGCCTTGAGTTCTTGGGGTGAGAGTTGTTGAGCTTGGAGCATTTGAACAGCCCCTTTTCTGAGCAGCGATGGCAATTCTTGAAGCAACCAGCCCTTCTGCATCCTCCCCAAACCCGAGCTAATCCAAGGCAGCCCTGGCTCACACCGCGGGATGCTCTGCCAGGCTCAGAGCACCGATCAATCTCTGCTTTCCCCTTTATTGCTTTTCTTTTTTTCCAAGAAAGCCACTGAAAGAACCTATTGAACAGTAATGTAACCATAACTGCATTTGCTTTGATTAAGCCCCAAATTAGCAGCAGCAAATGTCTCACAAGGACATATGCCACCGGCAGCTGCTCTGCTCCAAGTGCCTTTCTCAATTAATCTGATGGCTGAGTCTGCCTCCGCCGCAGAAACGAAGGAGCTTCGGGAGCTGCAGCCTGGAATACTCCGAGTATCTCAGGGGGGTTGGAAGGTGGTGGTGACCCCCCCGCCAATCCTCTGGAGTGGATAATGGAAGCCACTGGGTGAACGGGGATGCTGCTTGCTGGACTGAGGATTAGAAACCCTGGCAGGAGGAGTTGGTTGGTGAGGGCTGCCATCCCAAGGGCTGGGTTTGAAACGCCAGGGATAGTACTTGACCGTGGCAGGCGTCTGCAGGGTCTGTGGTGATGGGTTTGTGATGGTGACCATCTCTGTGGGGTGGCCAGGATGTTGCTGGGGTGGCCGGGCTTCGTCCTTCCAGGGCTGCAGTGAGAGCTGGGGAGGTTTTTTCTCCTCTTGGTGGGGAGGGCAGGGATGGGGGAAGGAATCAGAACTAAACTCCTCTTTTTCTCTCTTTCCTCTCTGCCTCTAACGACCTTCTTCCATCTCTTCTTCTCTCCTTTCCCCTCCATCCCTCTGTCTTGCATGATCTTTCACGCACCACTTTTGTCGGCCCCGTTTCTGCTGCCACTCCAGAGGGGACGCTGGGGAGGAAGAGGAGAAGAGGTGTGTCTGTCCCCGTACTTCGGTGCATTAGTGTCCAGAGGCCGACGCTCACTTCAGGTCCAAATCCTGCCCTGGGGAGGGGGATAACGTGTTTCAGGGGGGCTCTCAAAGGCCATTCTCCACCACAAAGGAATGGCCATCGGAGGTTTGACTTCATGTGCATCACCACCTCAAAAGGGCCAGAAAGGTTGAGATTGGTTCTGCTTTAATGCGGCTTTTTAAAAAGAAACCTGACCGGTTTCAAGCTGTGATATTTTACTGTGGGAATCAGGTACCCAGCTGCTGGGGAAGCCAAGGGCTTGTACAGGGAACGGTTCCCCAGGCAGGGTTTGGACATGAACTGAGTCTCTTCGTGGAGAAAGCATCCCCCTCTCCTGTCCTTCCCGCTTGCTCCTGGCTTCTGCTGCCGCGTAGATGTGCCGAGGATCCTTTGCCAGCTGCAAAAGCTGGTCCTTCTATTTTTTTTTTAAAGGCACTCTTGTGCTGCCATCCCTAGATAAAAAGAAAAATGCAAACAGGGCTGCATGTCGCGATGGCGAGCGCGTCCTCCGGGCTGCAAAGCTCAAAAGCAGCCGCATCCATCCATGCTCCCAGCTGGAATTGGGGAGCAGGGAGAGTCATTGCCCTGTTGCCGGAGCGTGGGATATTCGATCTTGGAGCAAATCACTTGAAGTGATGGCACCAGCAAGAGGATGAGGGCTCTTTGAAGCCTGGCAGGAAATCTTCCACGTGGCTAAGGCATGCACCGACAGCTAGATAACTTAAATATTGCTCAGACAGAGCATTGCTCAGGTTAGCTGTGCGGGGTGAAATGCTGCTGCTGAAAGATGAGCGATGCCAAGCGGCCAAAGCCACGTCTCACCAGCATGGTTCTCGCCACTGCCCTGCCGCGGCGAGGCTTTCCTGGGTACCCTGAAATACAGGCAAGGTGTTAGCACAGCCCGTGGGGTTACGCACCCCTGCGCCTGCCCCGCCGTGCCGCTATAAAGATCAAAGTGTTTGAGTAATGCCACATGTGGGCTTTCCCCCTTCCCAGGTATGTTACTCCTGACTAACAAGCCAGAAGCACAGCAAATTTTTCTTGGGCACTTTGATATATTTTTTTCCTCCCCTTCCTCCCTCAAAAACATAAAAAGGCAGGAAAAAAATAGTTACAAATATGCTTCTTCTGTAAGTGGGCCAGTGAGTCCTGTGAAGCTTTGCTTCCAGATTTCAAAGCCCCTTAATTTGATTCTTTTTTCTTTTTAACCTCCAGGTTTGGATGTGGTTTTTATTTGCCATCGTAAGATTTACCTGGGAGAAATTATACCTTTTTTTTTTTTTTAATCCCTTTAAACGTATATAAGTTTCCAGAGCCCTATAAATATAGCAGCTACCCCTGGAGACCAAAGGCTCAGCCCAGCAGCTTTCTCACGCCCGGTCTGGGCTGACTTGCGTGAGAACAGGCTCCCCTTTGTGGGGTTGGCCTGACTGAGCACTCATCCTTTTCCAGTTTGAGCAACACGAAGGTGCACTGGGGCTGAGCTAACATGACTGAATTTACTGCAAGACACCCTTCTTCCCAGTGCTGTTTTCACCCGACACAGCTCCTCCAATCCCACTCAGCGTGCCGGCGAGCTACCGCGAGCTGCAAGCCTGCGGTCGCTCCTGGTGTTCTCTTCCTTCTCCTCCATAGAGCTATTCTTCTTCTACCTATCCCTGTTTTTCCTTGCTTTTCCTGCTCTTATCCTTGGCTGTAACCTCACCTGACTTCTCAGAAGGGGGCTGGCTTCACCCTGGAGCTGTAGTTTCCCTGGCGTGCATGCACTGAGCCCCCCCGCCACCACCTGAGCGTTGCACCACCGTAGTGATATTTCCATGACACAGGCTTTATTCCCAAAGACCTGCAAATGGGACACCTGGATGGAGACTCCTGCCACTGCCTAGACTTGGTTGCAAACATCTAGAGCTTAAAAACCCTTCCTTTAAGGCAATGCTGCGGTTGCATTTGCCAGGGAGCCAGAGTGGAGCCAAAGCATCCTCAGGGCAGTGCTGTGATTCCAGACTTCAGCCCCCAAATGGGGCCGTGGGGAGGGGTATGGGAGCCCCCCATGCTGTCGGAGGGGGGAGGTATGTTTGGGGAGCAGCTTCCTAGGGCCTTGGGGAGTTGAAGCCCCACTGCAGATGGGGAGAGGTGCCTGGTAGGTGGGGGCTTCAGCAGAGCCCTGCTGGGACGGCCATCCCCAAGAGCTGAAACCCCCCTGCTTCTCGCTTGTCCCCCCTGCTGAAATGATGGCATCAAAGGTGAGAGACATGAGCTCTGTGCTGGAGAGGCCAATGTTATTTCCTAGCTCTTAATCAGGGCCTTCAGGAGAAAACTAAGGTTGAAGAAGACTTTTTCCTGGGGGGGGTCTCTTGCTTTTCCCCGGGGCAAGAGATCTGTGGATGGATGCAGGTGTGCGAGCTCATCCAGCACCGCTGGCAGGTGCTTGGTGCCCTCCTGTCCTCGGGCACCGTGGTGGCCCCGGGGAGCGGGGAGGGATGCACACAGGGGATCCCAGGGTGACGGTGGTGCCAGACGGGTTTGTGCCTTGCAGGGAGAAGTGGTGCCACATGACGCAGGAGGAGCGTGATGACAGTCTCCGCTTCAATGAGAACATCACCTTCGGGCAGCTGGGGTGAGCAGGGCTCCGGGACCATCCCTCCTGCAGCCGGGCTCCCTGGTGTCTCCTCGCCAGCTGTGGGTGGGATACCTTACAGATGTTCTGGGGACATCTGTTATGGTGCAGAGGATGCTTGACGCTTCTTCCCAGGACCTGCTCCTGTCCCTTACATTGCAAATCTGGGCACTGCAGGGACCTAGCATGGTCTCCCACAGCCAAGTGTCATCCCAGCACCTGCTACAAGGGGCTGCAGAGAGGAAGAGGAAGGTGGGGAGAAGAAAGAGCAGCCTGGCCCTTCCCTCACTAAAAGCATCTCTGTCCTTCCTCAGCACCTTCATTCACAACATGCTGGCGTTCGGCCTGAACAAGAAGCTCTGCAGCGACTTTCTGAAGAAGCAGGCGACCATCGGCAATTTGGATGAAGGTAGGGGTGACACTGGGGGATGCGCACCCGCTTTGTGGGGTCCCGGAGGGATGGAGCCCGCCTGCCTGGCTGGGATGCTTCTGCACCCTCCCAGCACCCTTTTCTCTCTCCTCCACAGAGCAATACAAGCTGCTCAGCGACCACATCGAGCAGATGGCCACCGAATAACCGCCTGGCTGGCACGGCGGCGGAGAGACGGTGGCCAGAGTGGGTGGGGAGGGGAGAGAAACCCAACTCTGGGGCTACCTGAAGCCGAAGCTGGGCTACCTAAAAAAAATCAAACACACAAGCTGCAATAAAACCTGCATGATCCAAACTTTAGAGCTGCACCAGGACAGCCGGTAGAAATAGAAGCCAAACAGTCCCCCTCCTTCCCTCGCCAGACCCTCCCAGATCTATTTTCAGAGTAGACAGTCCCAAAAGTGTATTTTGTTAGTTAAAAAAAAAAAAAAAAAAAAAAGACAAAACCAAAATAACAAAAAACAAAGAGAAAAGCAAAAAGAGAGTGACTGCTGCAGCCCCCCATGTGTTTGTGGGAGCTGGACCGCCGTGTCTCCAGCTCTGCCGTGAAACACTGCCTGTTGTCTCCGGTGTTTCATAACACAATGGCAGCGAGTGCAGCGCTGCCAAATGCGTTTGCTGCTTGATGCCCTTCCGAGGCTGCCGTGGATGGTGGTAAATCCGGAGGAATCCAAGGCTGTGAGTGTCCTGCTGCCTTTCCCTGCTGGCATCTGCTTGGCGAGCAGAACGGAGGCTGGATCTGGACCAGGGATACAGGAGGTGAGGGCAGGGGCCGCATCCAGCTGCCGAGGGAAGCCACTGTTGGGGGAGAGCAGCCGACTCTGCCTCTGGTTTGACCCATCTCCCTCCGTAGTGAGGCACCGGGCGTTCGTAGCAAGTGGGTTTGCTCTGGCAAGGCGGGAGCCAGCTGCTGAGGATGGCGATGCTTGGGATATGCAGCGGCCAACGGGAGGCTTGGGGTCAGTTTGGCAGTGGTGTATCCAGAGGTGTCACCGCTGCCTGGGGACATGGGCAGTGCAGGGGCTCGCTGGGAGCAGCGATGGGGCTGGCAAAGTGCCGCTGCCTTCCTTGGTATAAGGCTCCTTGGGAGGTGGGGGGAAATCCTTCCCTTGGGAAACCTTCCCTGTGCTGCCTGTGTGGTTTTATACCTCTGGGCAGAGAGAAAACACAGTTTGCTCCACATTGTTAGCCTGGATCAGCGGGAAGAAAGCCATGGCCTTGGGTGGGACTGCTGGGAGAGGAGGCAGAGGAGCACCGCCTGAAAGCAGCTTGGGAGGAGGTAGCAAAGCAGCTGCAGGGCAATTTCCCCCTGCACCCACTCCCTGCTGCATCGTCAGCATCGGGGCTGCCGTGGGCTTGTGGCCTTTCCTGAAGCCTCCTGGCTTCCTGCAGCAGCCATGGCATTGCATTAATCACCCTCCTACCCCAGGCTGCACCTCGCTGCCCTCTCCCTTGCCAGCCCCTTCGCTCCAGCTGATCATCAATCAAACCTGAAATAGCCCTGTCTTAAGTACAACTCCTGTTCCGCTCAAGTGATGGCAGCTACCTGGTATGCAGCGTATCTGGTTTTTCCCCACAGACCTTGCATGGCATTTGCGGAGAAGCTGGGGACATCCCTGCTCTGATGGGACCTGGTCAGCTCTGTCCATGGGGTCAGAAGACCCCAGCCCCTCCAGTCCAGCACTCGGTCTCACCCCAAAAAACATTGTCCTGGAACATGAGTCCAGGTTTCAAGGGACCATCAGCCCGTTTTCCCCCGTGCTGTCAGCTGTATCCCATAAGATAAATAGCATAGCAGCGGTTTTTCCATGTAGCTCTTAGTTTCTGGTGTCATTTCCTAGCATCAAAATGATGCTTTTTCCCTAAGCTGGGCTTCCCTTGCTGCCTGCATTTTGGGAGCTCTGGCTCCTGCCAGCACGGAGCTGGGACTCTGCTCTATGCCGGGTGTCAGAGGAAGGATCAGATCCAGCACTGGCTTTCCCTTGGCCATTCCCAAATCTGGGCAGAATTAGTGAAGAGAAGATTTTGTCAGGGCCAGGGGCTGCCAGAGGGGACTAACGTGCACTTTGTGACAAACACTTTTCAGCTAGAAAGGCTGTGCTGGAGCACGAGCATCAGGCAGCTCAGCACCGAGACCTGCATCCTGGCGTATCCCATCCCCGTGGCATCCCCAACTCTGTCTCCACTCGGGCCTTCCTGAAATCCTGCTTTGTTTCTTTATTATTTTTTTTTTTCCAACATGTAAAAAAGTTCAGCAGTAAAATATATATTATTTGCATGTGTATTTTTCTAAAAAAAAAATATTAAAATAAAATAAAAAATATCTGTAAACCCTTCCCAACTGGGACTGTGTGAAGGATGGGGTGAGAGAGAGAGATTGGAATAAATTGTCTTAAAAATTACTTTCTTGCTCAGCCGTTGTCATGTGTTTTAATCAGATAGATCTTCTCCACGCTGCCTGCTTGGCCTCGATGGTCCCAGGTGCCTTCCCCAGCCCAGCCCCCCACTGGCTTCTTCCTTTTGATGACCTACTTTTTTAATAGGGAAAAATTGATGCACCTTTTAAAGAAACGTTAGTGTTTGCCCCGGAGCCAACTAGGCACACGAAGGAGGTTTAATTTTTATTTTCTTTTCCCCTGTGCGCTCAATCTCTGCCAGCCGCTGTTGATCTGACGATGAAGCTGGGATCCTGCTCCGGCCTCGGGACGTTTGATTTCGGTGTATTTAAGAATCAATTACTCAGTATTATCTCATTAAAAAAAGATGTTCCCTTAGATTAATGGGCCGGGAGTGTCATCCTCCACCCAGGCTTCAGAGACCGCATCCCCTTGGGTCTCCGTATGGCCAAGCTGAGCCTGTTCCCTGCCCTGCAGTGCTGGGTTCTCTCTCCATGGCCAGGAGCAGGGTTTCACGGCCACATTTCTCTTAGGAAGCAGCATGCCCTGCTCCTTCCATTTTTTTAACTACCTTCCTCGGAGCACTCCATAGATTCACCATTGGAGGAGGGAAAACGCATCAGCCCCATGGTCCGTGCTCAGATGTCTCACCTGGGGTTTTACGTGGGAATGGGCTGACCAGCTACAGAGAATCAGAAGCCACGTGCCCTTGGACGGCTTTTGTTCCCTCTGTCCAATGAATTACTTGTCACCTCACCTGATAAGCTTGTGTGTATAAGGAGGAGCTTATTCCTCAGGTATTTGCTCAGCGCCGGATGCCCTTTGCAGTGGGTGCACCCCCAGCACCCCCCGGCCGCTGATTTTGCAGGCTGGGTGCAGCCTGCACTTGCAGAATGGTAAGGAGAGGCTACAGGCTACATGCATAGCAAGAGGGAGTGAGATCCTTAACCCTGAGCTGGGACACATCCCTGAAGCACTAGGGAGCAGCAACCCTGTCCTGCTGCTGGGTGGGAGTCACTGAGCCCATGTAATGTGAGAGACAAGGGGCATTAATGAGGTGAGGGGCAGCTGAGGGACTGCACCCTACTCAGGTGTGTCTTTGGCTGAGCTGAGACCAACCTCATTTTAAATCCCCAAGGGTGGGTTAAATCAGCTGTGATTTGGGTAACTGCAGGAGGAGATCCTGGCAGAGGTAAAAGCAGCACCAGAGGAGGAAGGTCCTGTACACCAAGGGCACAGCTTGTGTCCCCAGCCTTTTCTGTGGCATATTAATTACACCATTCATACAATGGCTTTAGGAAAGCCGATACAGTCCTCAGATGGCGACACCTACCCATTAAACCCAGGGGTTAGTGGTGGCTTGGTGGCCTCTGGCTCTGAGCTTTCAAGCCTGAGTGCAGCAAGTGGCTCTCAGCCTCCTCTCCCTCCCTCGAGGGATAAAAAGGACGTTTGCTTACTGGGCTCTGGGGGTTTTATTGCATCTCTATTAAAGCTGTTAAAAATCTTTCCATTGTAGTAGTGTCTGGGAGTGATAACTATTCATAACAGAGGGGATTCAAGATGGGCTTGATTGTAAAAACACCTCTAAGCTGGCTGGATTTATGGCTGTTAAATCATCCCTTTTCTCATCTGTCACAGCCTTTTCAGATGTTCATCACTGAACAACAGCTAAGTTGGGGCCATAATTTGTGCCGCAGCGTGTGGAGCAAGAGGGAGGAGAGTCCTCTCTGTCAGTAACTAGCTCATGATTTATGGGGACCGTCTCTTAATCTTTTTTTTTTTTTCTTGAGCAGGCAATGCTTTGACTCTTCCTAGCTGCTCTCATCCGCACGCTGCTGCCAGCTTGCTCGGCCAGCTGGAGCCAGTCAAGGGCTGGTGTATTTAAAGCCGTGCTGGAAAGTTTGACAGCAGCATTCAGGGAATTCAGGGCTGGCCCTCGCCCGCAGCGGGCTCCGCAATGCGGGGCTGCACCTCTCACCGTGCTCGGGCTTTGCTTTGGGACTGCATCTCCCCATCCTCCCCTTGCTTTGGGCATGGGAAAAATCCCTCCAGTGCCCACTGCAGCAGCCTGCAAAGAGCCTGGGTTGAGGCAGCGGTGAGTCAGGAGGTAGCAAGGTCGCCTCGTCTTGCAACAGCAGCATAAAACTTAAACAGCGCTTTGCAAAGCGGTGCTGCTGGAGATGCTGCCGGAGCTGCCCGCTCTCCCTTTCCATCGCGACAGCGCTTCTCAAAACAGATGACAGCAAATCTTTTGGGGTTAAAACCTCCAGCTTTGCCCAGGTGCTGCAATCCTCGCTCAGCTGCAGAGTGACCGAAGGCCAAAGCGGAGCTGCCAAGCACCGGCTGCCCGCATCCCGCACGGGTGCTGGCAGCTGTTGCAACGCCAGCAAAGCTGGACCCCAAAACATCTGGCAGAGGCAGTTTTGCACCCCCCGCTCCTGCCAGGTGCGCCGGTAATCGGTTTCGTAGCCCCATCAAGTGTCTGCCAAGTGAACTGCATTGCTGGCTCCCAGCTTTCTGGCCCCCAGGTCAGGCAGCGCTTGGCCCAGTCTGGCGTACGGGTGTTTAAGCAAAAATATACGGCTGTTGGTGCCTTCAAAGCCAGGGTCTGCCCGGGAAAAAATTCCCGGTAGATGTGGCTCCGTCTGCTCTCCTCGGTACCAGCCGTGTTGCCGCAGGGCGCGCGGGCAGCGGCGGGTAAATAGTGCAGGTGAGTGTGAAAAAGGCTGCTTGTGGGAGTAATTGGGGTAGGGACACGTGCTACCCAAGGTGGGGGGGTCTGGGGTCTGGGTTTTGCACAGAAGTCATGTGCCATGCTTAGCTGGCTGTAGGGTTCCCCTCTTTAGATTCTCTGTCGTCTAAGATGGGGTGTCTCAGCCTTAGCTCAGTGCTTTAGGGCTCTCTCCACTAAATGCTGCTGAATTTCTTTGGAGTTGTAGGAGTGAGACCTGCTGAAATCTCCTTATTCCTCCCTCCAGACATGGACCTTCTCCAGGAGATGTTTCCTCTTGTCCTATGGTAAGTGTTAAGAAAACCCAGGGGACTCGTTGGTGTCCTTCCGCTGGAATGGGGGGATGTTTGGTGTTTAAACTCTGAACTTAGAGAGATAGATCCCACCACTAAAGCACTTGATTTTATCCTTCTCTGAATGATTTACAATTGAAGTTGGAAGATTCCCATGGAGAAACATGACTTTGATTGATTCCATTTTATTTTTTTCCCTTGCAGGAGCCTGAATTTCACAAATCTGTTTTACGGCAGCACAGGGATGCTGCTGGGACGAGATGTGCTGTGGCTGCTCTTTCAGAAGGGCTCGAAGGCAAGGCTGAGTCACTGTGTGCACAGACAGAGCTGCAGATAGGGCCCTGGACAGTAACGAAACACATCTGTCCTTTGCGACCACATCCCAGATGTGAGTCACATCCTCTCAAGCTGCACTTTGAATCCTAGACACTGTGTTTGGGCAAGGTCACTGCAGCTTCTCAGCCAGCCAGGGAGGTGCCTGGTGGTGTTTTGGCTGAGTTATTCTCACCCCAGGACTGCTTTTTGTTTATTTATTTATTATTTTTCCACTGCTGGTTCCCCAAAGGGCATCGAGCTCAGCTGTGAGCAGCCTTTGCCATGGGCTCAGCCTAACTTGCCCCTCTGCAGGCAGAGCAGGATGTGCTGCTCTGTAGAGACTGGATAAACTGGAAAATCCCAGTCCTTTCCTGCCAGCATGCCTTCTCTCCCAGCAGATCCCTCTGGAGCTGGTTGAGTACGATGCTTGAGGATGCCTTCTTGGTGGAGAGGATGCAGCGCTAACGGGGGACAAGCCCATAAGGCAGTTCCTCTCTTTCCCCCTCTGCCAGCAGCACGGCTGGCACAGCAAATCTGCGCCATGCACTGAGGGATTTGCTGTGCCGAGCATCGTCCCAGCATGTGTGGGCTCTGCCAGGACTCACTTGTGGGTCCACAGGAGCCACCAACCATAAGGACAGCATCAGACGGCTGCCGAGCATTGGTGATACACGTCCTCTTTGGCAAAGCAGAGCATCAGCTACGGCACTGCTGCTCCTGATGCTATTTCTGACAGAGCTGCAAAAGCTGTTTGCAGGTTTATTCCAGCCCTGGGGCTTTTTCATGCATTGTGGCTTCCCGCAAACCCCAGGAAGAGGATGCATGCCTGGGGGGAGCAGGCTCCAGAGTCCCCCACCAGCAAGAAATCCCAGCCCTGATCTTGGGAAACTCTTTCAAAGGCCCAAAGCAGCTGAGCACGTGTCCTAGCTGGGAATGCAAGCGGAGGCTGAAGGGTGATTTTCCTCTTACAAATAGGGTGGAGGCATGTGGGTTTTTTTCCCCTGCAGCATGCTGTGTTTATCCAGCAGCACACCATGCGGGTGGCCGATCTGCTCAGCTGCATCCCGAAGTTCCTGTTTTATGAGCCTTTCCTGCAGTTCCCTCATGAAACAGGACATTTTTAGCTGCAGCCACAGGACAGAAACCCTGGGAGGGGCCAGGTGGGACGTGGGGCCTCTCATGTCACCTCTGCACAAGGGCACCTTCTCCAGCCTTGAGTAATTAATCGGAGACAAACACCTCCTCCTCCTCCTCCCTGGGGATCGGGCATTCAGGGTGTGAGAAGCCCTACAAATAAGAAATCCAGGGATGTGGCACAAAAACAAAAAACTTGAGGTCCCCAGGGGATTATTATGGGCTGGCAGCCAGCAAAGCCGCTTCCTTGCCAAAGGGAGGCAAAACTGAGCAGTTTTCCTTGGCTGGCCTCTCCTGCCGCTGCGTGTGCTGCTTCCAGGCAGGGTGCTTCGACAGGGCAGGGGACAGGAGGGACAGGCAGGGCCAATGCTCAGTGCCCGCAGTCTCCAGGCTTTGCCGTCACTCAGACAGCGCTGGAAATGGGTCTGAAATTGCCTTTTTCCCATTGCAGCCCCACAGAGCGGTTGCTTTTGCCCAGGGGGTTTAGCATCCAGCTCCTCCTGGTCCCTGCGGGGCTCGCCAGTCCCTGCAGAGGGGATGCTTGGAGAGGAGCCGGTCGCTGAAGCAGGTGAGGAAAAGGATGCTCAAACATGCTTCACTGGGAGGCCAAGTTTCCCAAGATGGCACTGTGGTGTTTTTTTGTAAGCTGTCACTGCCAGCAGAAAAGGGGAAAAAAAGCTCCTGAATAACATGCCCTGCGCAGTTGCACCAGACGCAAATATTTGACGTGCTGAATAAATGAGCAGGAGGGAGACGTCAGGCTCTTGCACCGGGGAGCTCTGACTCATGTTCCCACAGCAAGCAGCACTTCAGGCACCTTCCCTGCAGGCAGCTGCCAAATGTCCCTGTCCCCGGAGCGTGGCACGTAGAGGCGAGCGTGCCCACGCCTCCGCTCGCAGCCGGGGATCCTTGCACAGCTCCAGGGCTGCAATTAATACCCCAGGGTGGGCTGGGGCAGCCTCAGGGGTGATGGAGAGGCAGCAACAAGGTGGGGGGGTGGCTGGGAGGGTGCTCCTGGTTTAGCCCCCACCTCCCTTCTGTTTCCTAGGGATGCTGAGCTCTGATCCAGAAATCTCCCAGCCTTAGTCACACTTAGGATGCTCTTACTGAACGAACAACTCGGAGATGCTGCAGCCACCTCGCTGTCTACATGGTGGGCTTCCCCTCCTGGCTCTGACTCAGGTTTCGGGTGAAAATATTGGACAATTCCCTCCCTCCCGATATGCATTTTAAGCTTGTTCAAAAGCAGCAGTGTTTTTCTGGCCAGTTACTCATGGCTGCTCAGGTGGAAAGCTTGTTCGTGCAGCAAGAGCGAGCGTTTAAGCAGAGCACTGTGGTTTTTCTGCCTGCCCGATTGCAGCTGCAGGGGAAAGGCGGAAGATCTCTGCCGAGCTCTTGTTTCCCATCAGGGCAGCATTTGTGCGCGGTGGGAGACGACGACCTGCAATTCAATCTCCAGCACGAAAACCTCCGCTTCGGGTACAATACTGCCTGTGTCCTGCTGCAGACGAGCCATCCCAGGTGGCTGTGGCAGGGACAGGCTGTCCCAGCCTCGTGCTCACGCTGGTGGCACTGCCTGCCTGGAAGGACAGCTTGTGCCTCCGAGGACGGAAAGTATTTTGCGATGTGCTTTGGTTTTGCAGCGTGTGCGCGATTGTGAATTGCTCTCCCCCACCGACTGCGTCCTGAGGTTTGTGGGTATGAAAGTCCACATGTCTCTTTCTTCTCTTTAATTGCTCTAATTTGTCCGGCTTTTACCCGTGGTCGGCAGCAAGGCTTGGCTTTGAGCTCCCTCAGTGGATTTATTTTGGTTTCGATGCTGTGCAAAAAAAAAAAAAAACCAAACCCCTTGTGTTGTGCCCTGTACGTGCATCCTGTGCACGGGTAATTTTGCTCGCTGGAGTAATTTGCTTGCCCCAAGTGGGACTTCTCTTGTGAATAAAGCTATGTGGGATCAGAGTCTAAAAACCACAGCCTGGGAAATTTATGCAGAGGAGAGAAGGAGGGAGGTTGTTCCTAGCAGGCAAACAGCGGGGCTGATTGCTGTTCTCATTGCAGGCAGAGGGCTGGGCTGGTGCTAATTAGCCCAGGATGGAGGGCAGAGTGTGATAGCTCACAAATTGCCTTGGAGCAGAGGTTGATGCCCTAGACACGGGGGTGGTGGGTGCCCGGGAGGGCTGGCAGTGCTTCCCTGCACTGGTGCTAGGCGTGGGGCGCCCCGTCGGGGCTCCTGCTCAGCTCCTGGCCCGGTCTTCCAGCATCCTGGAGCCTGTGATGCTTTTTCCTCTCTTGGGTAGGAAGGGGAGCACAGCTGCCTGGCTGTTATCAGTCTACTGGCAGCAAATCAGGGCGTCTCCCTTTGCACCGCATTCAGGATGGAGGGAGAGGGTAAAGACAAGGGTTTGAGCAAAAGGTGTAAGGTCTGGAAATGGAATAGTTGAAGAAAACTCCTCTCTCTGCTCAGAAGTGTCCGAAGTATCAAGGGCAGGAAAAAGCAAAGGCTGATGGTTTTGCCTGGGCTATGGGGAGAGCCCCCGAGCTGAGCAGAGGGCACAAAGCAGCATGGCCCTGGGGCAGGGACTGGGCTGTGGTGGGACATGTCCCCCAGTCCTTCTCCCACAGCCCCAAGCGCTGCCCCCCCCATCCCTGCAGGACTTCCCAGGAGCTGCTCCCATGGCCAGGCTCATCCTGCACCCTCCATGGCAGCACCCACCCCTGGGGACCCTGCCGTCCCCTGGCACAGGGGAGCAGCATGATGCGCCCCCAGAGCCCGCTGGCGCTCGCTGCCTCCGAGCCGTGGCAGCAGCCAGCGAGCTGCGTGTCCCCACGCAGGGTCCTGCAGCGGCCCCGGGGGGCCGCCCTGCCAGCATCCCCCCGCCCAAGGTGGCCTTGTTTTGCTCAGTAAAGGTGGATGGGAGCCACCATCTTCCAAGCGAAGAGCATTTTTAATCTCCTGCTCCCGCTCCGTGCAATTAACTTGATTCCCTCCCCTCGTTTCCTGCAGAGGTTTAATTAAAATGCATTGTTCGCCTCGCCAATTATTTGCTCTGTCCCCCGGATAACCTCTGTGCAGCGGCAGGGTTGTTGGGGCTTTTTTTTTCCTTTCTTTCTCTTTTTTCCCCCCTTGTTATTGAGGTTTATCTCCGCTCCCCCCTTGGCAGCTCCTGCAGAGTTTACCTGCCCGGGAGAGCGGGCTGGGGGAAGTATGCGAAGCACGGCAGCCCTGCATGCACAGGGGCGAGCGGGGGGCTGCAGCATCCCCGCGGTGCTGGGGAGGGGGAGGCACATGGAGCTCTGTGCCCCCGAGCAGCTGAAACAACAAGACCTTGTTGACTTGCCTTTGAGTTCCCCAGCACTTGGCAGCTGCTGCTCCAGCAGGTGATAATTGAAACCGGGAGCAAACCTGGATGGCGTCAGGGGTTGAGATGTAGTTCAGGCTTCATCTCCCCCCAGCCTCCCCCCCCGCCACCACTCCACTGCCACCACGGTGCAGTGAAGCTTCTGTCACCGGGACCCCGGGGGAGATGGATGGGTGACACTCTGCTCCCCTCCCCAAGGAGAGGGGCGGTGGGACTGGGAGCCGAGCGGCTGCAGCACCGCAAGGTCATACCTCAAGGAGTGATTTCGGAGAAGGGGTGTTCAGCGCTTTCTAAAAATAACCCCGGCACAGGACCGAAATAACAAGCTGCTCTCAACCAGTGCTGTGCTTGAACCTGGGCCAAGGCAGCTGCTGCCGGGCCGGCGGTGGCCCCTCGGTGTGCCGCGCAGCTGGCCGTGGCGGGGGGGTGCCTGCCGGTAGTCGCCCCCAGCAGCAAGGGCTGGGGAAAGGCCAGATTGGAGGCGAGCGTCAGCCGTGGGATGGCTTTGAGAGATGCTGTTGGTCAGCCCTAAAGTGCATTATAGGAGCCTGGAGGAAGGGCAGGCGTCTGCTCTTGCAAAGGTCCCTTGGGAAGCAGGGGTTGATCCCCACCCTGAGGAGCTGGGTTTTGGGAGGAGAGCACGGCCACGTGGTTTGCCCCTTTCCAAATGGGTCCAGTTTGGAAAGCAGGACCCACGCCTTGTCTGGGTCTGTTGGAAGACGCCAACCTCACGGGGTGTCTGTGGGTCGTTAGTGTCATCTCCTCCTGCAAAGTCTTGCTAATGCATCCCCAAAGGCTTCTCTGCTCCTCTCCCAGCAGCGTTCCCCTTCTCGCCTTTCACAGTTCCCTCTCCAGTTCTTGGCTTTCCTTGCAGGGGTTCTGATGAATGTCATCTTTGTGGTGGTCCCACGAACTGGGATTTACTGGCTCACTGGTTTCAAGGTATGGGTCTGGGTTTGGGGCGTGTTTCATCAGGCTCCATGCAGCTCCAGGCTGCAAACTCTGCTCCCATCCCCCCAGGGGCTCCTTAGTCCGGCACCCTGGAGGGATATCTGGGGTTGTTTCACATGTGAAATCCCAAGGGAAGGCATGTGCTGTGCCCTGGTCTGTGATGATGTGCTGGGAAGTCCATCCCTATCTATGGGGTGGCATCCTCTTCGGCGACGATGTGTGCTTCTCCCCTGCCACCCGCTAAGGCAGCGCCTGGCTCCATCCCGGGATGCCTCGCTGCAGGCAGGGTGGTGGAGAAGGGAGTTTTGCACCTCTGGAGCAGCTGGAGAGGCGCCCAGGCTCTTTGTGCTGCAGCCCTGGGGTGAGCTGGCTCCAAGCCCCCAGCTCCCGCATCTCGCCACCTCTTCCCCAGGAGCGGGAGGAGATGAGGAACGACAGAGGATGAACCCAAATCTGCTCCTGCCACGAAGCACATCGGTGGCCCCCAGCCTGGCTCCAGCTGGGTACCACGGTGGCGCTGCCCTCCCACGCGGTGATGGGCAAAGCCCCTGCTTGCTTTGATTTCAGGCTCAGGACCTGCTGCGTGTCACCATCACCCAGTTGACAGCCTCTGTCTCCCTGATGGACTGTGAGAAGCCTGAATGGTGTGGGTGGGTGATCCTGTCAGCTTCTGGGTGCTTTGGGAGACACCCCAGCACACTAATGCCATGCTGCCATAAAGACACCCACAAGGCACAGGAGCCATTTCCCTGCGGAGGACAGGATTGCACCCTCTGCTCGAGGTCGTGTCGTGGCTGCCAGAGCTAATTACCGCTCGGTGACGAGTCTCAGCCCTTGGGGTAGTTCTGGGAAATCAGCGCCAGTCGGTGCTTCATCCTGAGACCAATAGATTAACTTCAGCTTCGCGCTCTGCCGACAGCCAGCGCGGTGCTCGAGGATGGAGCAAATTGAACGCAGCATGGCGTTTCCCCCGCAGGAGACCTTCCTCTGGCAGCACCAGGAGAACCATCCCGAATGCCAGCGAGCGGGGCTAAATCCGGCCTCACCGGAGACTGCTCCTGGAGGTGATGGGGAGCTGTGGCTGTCGCGGTTATTCAATAAATATCTCCTGTGGCCAGCTGGAAGGTTTTACTTTGCACATGCAATTGCCTCCTCCAGAGCGTCATGCTCCCACACCGTGCTTGTCGTGCGGTGCTGGGCTCTGGTGGGAAAGCTGGATGAAAATTTGGTGCAGGTGAGCCTTGGCGCAGGGGCCGGGGATGCACAACAGGGAGGATGAGAGGGACAAACTGGGAATAAACCTGCCACGGTGCCAGGCTGGTGGGGAGAGCGGGCTTGGAGAGGATGCTGAGTGGTGAGATGCCAGAGGGAGGAAGGCCAGGCTGTGTTTTCATGCTCCCTGGGGTGATTTTGGGAGCTAAGGCTGCTCTTCCTGCAGGTGGTGGGGTTTGTTGGCATCTACAAGGGTTTGGTGGGGGGACAGGATTCAGCTGTTTGCGGACCTCTGCTCCTTGAGGTTCCAACCCAGCAACCTGGTTGAATCTCAAGGAGGCATCCCTGATAGATGTAGGTTGAAGCTACTCTTAAATGGTGTGGGGGTGAGCTGCTCTTGGGGCTCCAGAGTGAGCAAGCATCCCTCCCAGGGCCTTTGCTGGGCCCAGCAGTGCTGAGCTCCCTGTTCTCCCACTTGCCTTTCCAAGTCTGCTGATGAAACTTGGAGCAGTTTCCAGTCTAGTTGCAGCCCCAGAGTGGGAGTCTCCAGCCCTGCAAGGAGGATAAATGTTCTTTTATCCCTCTGGAAGAGAGTATAGCAATAGCCTTGGGACCGCAGCCCCGCTCCACGCATCCTCCCTGGGCATCCTTTGAGGGAAGGGTCCAAACCTGCACCACGTTCCAGCTTAAAGCCTGGCCTTAAGTTCAGCCTTGGAACCTCCCCAGGCAAGACCTACAGGGCTGATTCTAGGTGAGGGAAGGGCCAAGCTCCATGTCACAAGCTGTTGGCATTGAAGTCAGACCAAGCATGTGCACGGTCCTCGTGGTCCTCTGTGGTCCAGTGGGGACGTGGCTGGCCCCACTCCACCTAGCCAGGCAGCAGACAGTCTTTCCAGGGACAGTGTGTGCTTCTGAGTGTCCCTTATTTGGTTTTGTAGGTTGTTTTTTTTTTATTTTTTAGGCTTAAAATCCATATACCTGGCTGTTACTGCATTTATATGTATGTGCTTTATAATTGAAAGCTCTCAGCTGTGCGCTTCTCCCATGCAAAGCGAAGGCTTCAAAGCAGCAGGTGGAAATTGAGCCGATATCTCTGCTGCCAAAGTGAAAATTTCAATGAAAATTTAATTTTTCCTCCTCAAAGCGGGGAACTGGGTTCCTAGGGCCCCGGCCAAAAGCCTGCCGTGACCTGGCCTTGCAGGGGCTGCGACACCGTGGGAGCAAGCCCCGGCTCTGCTTCAGGTATGGAGAGATGTGGGTGATGCGGTGAAGGAGAAGGTCTTGCTGGACAATGTCTTGGCCATGGAGTTTCAGATGCTGTATAACGGCAATGTGACTTCCCGATGAGTTTCTGGGTTCAGGAGGGGACTGAGCATCACCGGGGCTTTGAGCATCACCAGCAAGGCTCTGTCCACCCTGCAAGGAGGCTCGGCAGCCTCGGGGCAAGGTGCGGGCCCACTGATGGCGCTGAGTAGTGCTCCATGCTCAGCGAGCCAGACGTCCGTGTGTCCTTCAGCTAGGTGCTTTTCTGCAGCATCGAGCTGCCCTTGATCCTCATCAGCAGGCTGCTCTTTGCTGCCATCAACCTGGTGGCCCAGGACTTCATGCTGGCCGCCCTTGTCACCTGCAGAAGGTAACGATGACATTGGTGTCATGCAGAAGGTAAAACACTGCCATGAGCATCTGCTCCTGGGTTGGGGCTTTTGGGCACCCAAAGGGTCCCTGGGGCTGCCAAGGGCTGGTTCCCCCACGCAGGGTGTGGGGCAGGAGCTCCCAGTCCCCCTGCCCTCGCTCAGGGGGACCCCTTGAGGGCATGAGTGGAGGGAAGCGAGAAGAAACCTGGCTGTGAAACCACTGCTGGAGAGATGCTACCTGAGCCAGAGCCGTGCCGCTGCCGGCTGTGCGAAGGAGGAGTGTTTCCCCCAGAGGGGCTGGGGCTTTTGGGGGACACATGGCCCCTCAGGAGCATTTTCTCGCATCCCACACAGACTTGATTTCACAGCCCGCGGATTCCTTTCCGCTGAGCAAAGCCCACGGAGCCGCCTGCATGAAGGAGCCGTGTGGCCGCAGCAGGCGGGTTCCTCTCGTACATTATTTTTTGTTTGTTTTTAATTGAAAGACAAAAGACCGCATGCTGGAGGGAGCCTGCCTTTCTCGGAGCGGCTTTGTCTTATGTCTTCATGGGAAGAGGAGAAAGATGTGAAGGGAGCAGGGCAGCCCCCGGGCCACCGATCACCACCCATCCCTGGGGCCACCGTCCCCCATTCCCACGGGACCAGACCCCACCAAGCACCAGCTGCCCCTTTCCTGGAGAACCGGCTTGAGACAGGGGCGAAGGGGGAGCAGCTGCGGGGCACAGGGTTACGCCACAGGCAGGTGTGCCTATCACTTGTGCTCTCCTGAGCTTTATTTCTCTCTTTTCTTTTTTTTTAATCCCCTCGAAACAAAGGAAAAAGGGCAGCTGCACCCTGCAGAGCATCCCGCAGCAGCCTGTGGCCGCCCGGGCAGGATTGAGGCTTCGCTCACAGGCCGGATCTCAGCTTTGCAGGTGATTCCTGCCCCATCCCTTTGCGAAAGCAAACCCTCTCACTGGCTGGGGTGTTTCCAGGCAGGTCGGGGCATTTGCCGGAGTAGGGATGTTTTCGGGAGCAGCCGCCAAGCTGAGGAAAGCAGCCCACCCCGCAGCGCCTGGGGCCGCCCAGCAAAGGGGTGGCTATTTATGGGCTGAAAAAGGAAAACTGTCCAACTGCCGAAATTGGCAGCGAATCCCATGACTATAATAAACAGCTTCCCGGCCAAGGGCCCTGGCTATTTTCTCTCTGTTTTGGCTCAGGGAGGAAGATTTATTTTGTTTGCCGCTTGGAATGTTTTTCCCCTCTCTTTTTTTCTTTTAATTCTTCCTTGGGGGTATTTAAAGACAAGGAACTCCCCCGAGCTCAGGCTGAGGTCGCTGCTCTCCTGTCCGTCTCTGAGTCCATGGCGGTGTCACTGCCACCCGTGGCACCTGAAGTAGAGCCTTTTGGGGCGAATCCAAAGCCCACCCCTTACAGACCTGCAGGGCATTTGTACCCTCCAGATGAGCCTTGATAGTAAAAAAAAAAAAAAAGGTTAAAAAAAAGCCCAAAACACAAAGCAGAAAAGCCCCCACGGGGCTCCAGGAAGCATTTTCCTGGCTGTGGGGCTGACTGATGGGGCAGGAGGGTGGATTCTCTGTGCAGCCCTTTCCTTCCCCATTTTCCCCAGGGAGGCGTGGGCTGACAAAACCCAGTTTGGGAGCCCCCATGTTGCTGCGGTGTCCCTGGGTGCCCCTTTCCCCATCCTGCAGAAATGCCCCCAGCTGCTGCATCCCGTTCCCATGGGATGCAAAAGGCATCAAGCCGGAGAAATCAGGCGTAAGTGGCGGATGCATGTGCAGCATCTTGGTGAGGTGACGGCTCCGGTGGTGCAAGGGACCCTCAGCATCCCAATCCCCGTGCTTGCAGCGGGCTGGAGCGGCAGGGGTGAGTAATTAGGAGTTGAAAGCCATGTTTTAGGGCAGCCCTTGCTCTGCACATGCGATGCAGCAGCCACGGCAAGGGACCACCAGCACCCAAAGCTGGTGAAACTGGGGCAGCTCCTGGCTCAGAACTCTCCTCGCAGCCAGAGTGGGAGGATGCGGTTTGCAGCTTGTCATGGCAGAGGCTGCTCCCCTCTGTTTGTTGACGTTAAAGCTGGGTTTACTCTCTTGGAATGACTTTTTTTCCCTCCAGCTAATAGTTCCTGTCAGGTTTCCTGCAGCCCTGCATGGTTTGCTCTCCAGCCGGGGGAGCAGGATAAGGTCCAGCTGTGTTTTACATTATACCAAGCCCTCGAGGTGCTCCCAAGGACAGATTCTCACCAGGTGAACATGAGGGTGGCCACAGCCGGGCAGGGACAGGCCAAAGGCACTGGGGAAAGCCGGCAAAACGAATGGCCTATTTATTCACAGCCTATAGCTTTACTGCCTGAATATCAGTGGTACCTGACTTCAAAGCATCCCTGGCCGGCTCCCTAGGAAACCTTGCACCCCTGCAAAGTTTTAAACCCGCCTTTGCACAACCAAAAGCAGCACAAATGTGGTTCGGGGGCAGCCATGCTGTGGGGTAACGAGGTTTTGGGCAGAGTGGCGTTGCAGGGTACGATGCTGCAGCCACCCCTGGTCCCACGAAGCCACCACCTGCGGCAGAGGGGACCCCCTGGGGGATCCCTTGGGGTTTTGCATGGGATTTCTTTCTTTTCCCACAGGAGCCAAGCTTGCCAAATGGCTGTTGTTATGCCAAGCGTGGACATCTCCAGGGTCTCTTCCTGATGGAGGAGCTGCATTTGCCCATAAATTTCCCTGCTCCAGGGCCATTCCGAATTGTCCAAGCTGGTGCATCCTTGAGTTAATAGGGGTCAGTTCTGGTTGGAGGCGAAGGACTGGCCATGCCAAAGCAGGATGGGGCAGCTGGGGTCGGCAGCATTTCCGCAGGGGTAGCACCTCCCTGCAGAGAGCCCTGCGGGGCACGAGGTACCGTACGTGGCGGGATGCATCGGCACGACCCTCATCTGGTCGGCATTTCTGCGAGCGCTGAAAGCCAGCTGGGAGGCACGGAGCACTCCCAGCCCCATCGAGCAGCTGTGGTCCCTGCACTGGGAACGGGGCCGGGCTGAAGCTGTGCAGAGCACGTGCAATGAGGAGGCCAGGTCTCAGCACAGTGATGGGAAAGGCTTGTGGGGGCTGGCGTTTTGCTGAGCTGGCTGTGCTCAGAGCTCTGTTTTCGCCTCTGCTGCAAGTGGATACAGTGCATTTATATTGGCAGCTCATCTCTTGGCACCCCAAAGGCGTATCTGCACCCCCTATAGCTGCCGGCATCGAGAAGCGGATGGCATCTCAGCGTGACAGCAAAACGGGACCCCACTCCTGAAGGCAGGAGGGTGAGAGCTGGGGCTCAGATGAGCCCTGGCTGCCTTTCCCCCATGAAAGGGGGGTGCAGTTCCATCCTGACCCCTCCCCCCCCCAGTCCCTGGCTGCATCCAGCATGGGGAGCCACAGAGGGACTGGAGGCTTTTGCACAGCGCACACCTGCAGCCCAGCCTGCACTGCAGGATCAGCCCTTCCTCGGGTCTCCCCGGACCCAGAGCCATGCCGAGCCCCGCAGGATTTGCAGCACCTCTCCAGCACGCTGCAGCCCCCGGGGAGCCGGTGCTGACACGAGCCAGATTTCGGAGCACTGCGCAGGAGGCTGGCGAGGGCTCGCCTTGGCAGAGTGGCGAGAGGAACAGCTTGCGGCAGCCTCTCTCCCCCTCCGAGCGCCTGCTGGGGTGCGTTCCCTAACCTTTCCTGCCTCCATTCCACTCCTGTGTTTCTCTCTCTCTCCTCTTTTTTTTTTTTTCCTTTTCCTTAACTGTAAATGCGCCATAAAAATGGATCAAATTGCTTAAATCACTGTCATTAAATCAGTGTGAGTCCCCCCTCCGCCCCTGTGCTCGAAGCCTGGCAGAGAACATTTGTTCCAAAGGCTGAACAGCCGTCTTATTGCTCTGAAAGCATATTTGCTGCTTGATGGAAGGAGGAGAGGGGGAGAAAAACAGCCTGCAAGGGAAGGAGGAGGGGGGTGAAAGCACCGGGGGCTGTTTCTGCTTGGACACGGAGGGGGCCTGGGGGCCCTATCCTGCAGGCTGGGTCCTCCCTGCTGCAGGGTGGGGAGCTGCTCAGCTGTCTGTCACTGGCAGGTGATGGGGTGGCAGGGCTCAGGGGACTGGGGACACCCCTGGGGTTTGGCTTTGATGCTGGAGTGTGGGAATTTCATGCTATAGGGGATGCTGGAGCGGGGTCACGGGGAAGAGGGCAGTGGCAGCACAGACCCGACTGGGAGCCTGCAAACCTGCAGACGCTGGTGTAACCGCTCTCCATTCCGACTGGATTGAAACCCAGCAGCGAGCTGGGGCATGCTGGCCGGCGGGCTCGCTGCGGCAAAACCCCTCAAGCTTTGGAGTGGCAGGGGGGAGTTTGCTGGGGCTGGACGTGCTGTCATACAGCTCAGTCTGGTGCATGCATGGGAGGGAAATGTATTCCTGGTAAACAAGGCAGGTCAAGCTGGTGAAGCTTTCTGTGCCCCTGGGTTGATTAAGCCCTGCCGGTCTCAGCTAAAGAGCGGCTTTAGACCTGCTGCTGTTTGCAGGTCTGAATAAAAGCATTTGGAAGCCCTCACCATGGGCCCCGCTGGAGCCAGCAGCTCAGAAGAGCTGGGGAAAAACAATTGCTCTGGAAATGCAGCTTATTTTGCAGGCCTGGTTTGGCATGGGGGAGCAAGTCAGCGATGGAGGCAGAGACAAGGCTGACTTCAGGAGCTGCCGTGCATTCCCACGCCGACATCGGGCCGCATGGGGGAATGCAGAAATGCTTCTACCCAGGTGGTCTGGAAAATCCCTACAGAGAGAAACCCAGGCAGCAAACGCTGGGGAGAGCTGGGAGCTGGAGGCGGATCAAAGGCCAGGGCTGGGGAAGGGGCTGCTGCAGGTGGCAGGAGCCGGCATGGCGAGCATGTCTCAAAGGCATTGCCGAGCACATCTCAAAGGCACTATTACGCTGAGCCCTCCTGTTTTTACAGAGCTCCAGGCCAGCATCTTGCAAAGCTGTTGCCCTCACTAGCGACTTTCTGGATTGGTGCTGAAAGCAGTTTTGTCCCCAGGAAGGTCTCCTTGAGGATGCATGTTCCCTCCCCGTCCATCATCCTCTACCCCGCTGAGCTGGGATGTTGCCTCCTTCCCTGGGAACTGCCTCCTGGGCTTTGCCTGAGCAATAAGGTTGGGACTGGGGTTTTCCTCCAAAAAAAAAAAATGACCTTGGAGATGCTGTGCAATGGGGGCTGCCCATGGCCTGCAGCAGGATGGATGATGGGCTGGTGGAGCAGAGCGTCCGTGGATCGTAGTCTCCTGATGCTGCACGGATCTTTGCTCAATAGCCCTAAAAAAGGTTAGATGTGCTGGCACAGAGTCCTGTCCGTGGGGCAGAGCCGGTGGGGACAGGCAGCCTTGATCCTGCCTCTGCCCTGGATGCAGTAGCTAAAAGCCAGCCGAGCCTAAATGCAAAACAGCTCAGAGGGCTGGAGAGCTGCCCGAAGTTCTACCGCGCCAGATTAAAAACGCACCAGCTTGCAAAGGCTGCCCGGAGGCTGGGGGGGGCTCAGCCTTCCCGAGGCACGGCACGCTCCGGCTGCCCGCCGAGATGGCCGGCATGGGGCTCAGCTTGCCTCCGGGTGTTGCTTCTGGGGAGCCAAGGTGGTCCTCCCCATGCCCTTGAAGACCCCGTACGTGGCAAGTGGGAGCCCCCTGCCAAGAGAGGGGGGCTTGCTTTCAAAGGTCCGCCTTGGCAGAGGGAGCGTGGAGAGGGCAACGCAGCCATTCTCTCCTCGAGGGCTTGGCAGATTAATTATTCCCAGGGTAAAGAGCTGCTTAATGACTCCCCCCCTCCTCTCCCTTCCCATGGGAAACTGCAGGGACAGCTTCTCCTTGTCCCTCAGGGGCGATGCATGTCAGTCTTAATCCCTGAGCATCCTGCTGCTCACTAGGGACACTCAGAGCCGATCCTTGGCCCTGGTGTAAATCAGGAATAACTCCATTAAAGGCAGTGGCAGTGAGTTAGCCTCTCCCAGCGCTGTGGCACATGAATGCTCCATGGGGGACCATGTGGGAAAGCAGGGGTGATAGGAATAATCAGGTTTTGTTTAACCATATTGAACTTCGGGGAGAGGGGCAACCCCCCTCTTCCAGGCTTTTGGTCTTTACTTTGGTTTCTGAAATGCCTGCGGGCAGCAGATCTGTCTCGCCAAAAGCGCTAATGGAAAAAAATGGTTATTTATTCAGGGGAAGTGCTTTCAGGCAGGGAATCACCTCTGTAACGACCGTGAAGGTACGGGAGCCATTCAGCTCAAAGCGGGACCGGCAGTTTTCCCTCTGGCTGCATCCTGGACCACGAGGATGCTGAGGGACAAAGCTCATTTCAGGCCTGTCCCCTCTGTCCTGGTCTCATCCATGCCCTTCCCAGACCAGCTTCCCACCGTGTGGAGCTGTCTCCTAGCGGGGCTGGGCAAAGCAGCTTACACCAGGGCTTCCCCGGGTATGCTTCAGACAGGTGCTGTAGATCTTCAGGGGCTCAACACTCTTCATGTCCAGCCTCTCCATCTACAAGGAAAGGGGATGTTGGTCTGCCAGGTAGAAAGGTAGAACAAGCACGGACAGCCAACATGGTTGGCCAACAGCCCGCATGGTTGGCCCAGATCCAGACCTGGAGGTGTCCCAGCTGGTGATGCCAGCCAGAGCATCTAAAAGACCCACTTACCTCCAGGTACCATGTACCATGAGGCAGTACAGGGGAGAGGGTGGAATATCCTCCCTTTCTACCCCAAAATGCTCTGAGAAGCAGAGATGGGCCATCACCTCAGGCAAGGTCCAACTCTTGGCTTGATTTCTCTCCAGTGGGCTGAAGGACCCAGCCGGGCATCACACGAACGGGCATTTCTGCCCATGGATGGTGAGGGCAGGAAGGAGCGTGTTCCTCCCCAGCCAGGGCAGTTGCTACGGTGCTGCAGAGTACTTGCAGCTCGCTTTACTGCGGGTGTGTGTTTATTGCTTCCTGATGGGAAGGCCCACATCTGGGACCTATTTGCTTAGGACCTTGTTAGGGGGTTGTGGTCTTGACCCCTCTTTACCTCGGCCTGCCTGTAATCCCGCACTTTGCCTAACTCCCTGGCACAGCCCTCCGCGGCACGAGGCTCACGGTGTTGGTGCAGTCTGCAAGCTGCTTCACCAGGAGGTCCATCTCGTTGAGGAGGTTGAACACCTTCTGTGTGTAGGAAGCCGTCAGGGTGCAGAACCAGCCAAGGACCCCTCTGTGTTCGCCACCGTCCTCTCCATGAGCTTCACCCAGCTGTCCCTGGCGGGGGGACACACATGGGGGGTGGCTGGGATTGCTAGCAACACCGGTCTGGGCTGGGAATTTGAGCCACGATGTTCCACAGTGCAGCCAAGGAGCTCTCTTTTGCACGTCCTCAATGGCTGGGCTGCCATTCTCCTTGACCACTCGCTTCCCAACCAGCAATGTCCGTCCATCAGACAGACTGCTGAAGCTGTAAAGCCAAGAGTCCAGCAGACACACGCCTGGCCGAGGCTGGCAGGAGCTGTGCTCACTCGTCCAGGCTCCCCATTGCTCCTGCCTTCCCCCAGTGCACAGCGCTGGTGGTGCTGGTGGTTGTCGACTAACAGGATCTTAAATTTCCCAGGTTCTGGAGCTCCAGTGAACTGCTGCTCCCCTCTCCCTGCTTTCAGTGACCCTCTGCCAAAAATAAAGCATTTGCAAGCCACACTGGTTCTCGGGTGGGCGGTAGTGCCCTAAGCAATATGGGGTCATGCCCAGTCGCCTGGATGAGCTGGTGACCAGTGAGAAGAGGGAACTGGGACCAATAAGGGAGAGGTGGGAAGAGCTGAAATGCAAGTGGAGGGTAAGGAAAAGCTCCTGAGGCTGAGGGAAGGTCTGGGGGATGCTCTTGTCTCCAGAGACAAGGAATGTTCTTGCAATAGCAAGATGCTGAGCGGCTTGGGTGCTGATGGGAGGCACTGCTTGAAGCCATGATCTCTTGGGACCACCACCACAGCCAGACCTAGCAGCTCTCCTTCTCACCACAGCTACCTGCCAGGCAGCAGGGTGGTGGGGATGAAAAGGCCCTCTCTGCCGGGAGGAAGACCTGGGGGAGGAAGGAGGCTGCAGCCTGGTTGTAGCTGCCTGGGAACCTCTTGGACTCTGGTGCTTTTTCCTGATGAGGCCCCGCGAATCCCACAGCGAGACCTTGGCTCGAGTTGCACAGTGTAACGTATGGATCCAATATAGCGCAAGCCATCTTTGTCAGAGCAGCCTCTGAGCTCCAGCAGATGCAAAGTTTCTAGGAAACTGCGGTTTTTGCATGGGTCTTTAACTGCCGAACCCAAACAGGGTGTTTCTCCTTCACCTCTCGCTCTTGCTGGGAGGTAGCAGGACAGCAGGCTGCTTCCCTCTCTGCTTTCCTCCCTTGAAAAGGATCCAGGAGGGGCTGCATTTCCAAACACATGGCTTTCCTCGGGAGGGTGTGCTGCCACTTATGCTGGTGGGAGAAAAAAAACCAGCTCGTGTATTTGGGGAGCGAAGCCGTAGGACAGCCATCGTGACAGCCAGCTCGCAGGTAGCCGTGGACAGGCATGATTGCTGTGCTCGTTTCCAATTAAAAGCTGATTTGCTACAGACCTCTCCTGACCTTCAGCCTGGCAGACTGCTGTTTTGCAGGGGAAAACAGCCCCACTCTCTACCTCCCTCCCTCCAAGCTCTCGTTTCCTTCCACCGTGCCTGAGATAACACCCTGTCTTGCTCTGTCATCATGTCTTTATCTTAACCCTACAGATTTTTTCCTTCCCTAGTGAGCTGGATGCTTTCTTAATGCTTATTGACACGGTTTCGCAAGCACGATATAGGACCTGGGTGTAGGACGTGCAGGAACCCGGGTGGTGGTCCTTGCTCCCGTCTCGGGGAAGGGAAAGCTATTTGGGGCAGCTCCCTGTAGCGTTGGCCCTGGGGGGTTCCTGGAGCTCAGCACAGCCCTGTGCTGAGGTACCGTGGCGGGAGGTACCATGCACATACAAGACCCTTGGCTCACCTAACTGCAACCCACAGGTACGCCCATCCCCAACCCCTGCAGCTGCTGCCGCTGCCAGTGTTGCTGCCACATAACCAGGGTCCAAAGAGATTCCCCTTTCCCGGGGGTCCTGAGGCATCTCCCATCCCCACTGCTCCCAAACCATCCCTCTTCCCCGTGTGCTTCGGAGATTTTGAGGCCGTTGCATGGCCAGGAGCCAGGAATTGCCGGGCAGGGTCTGGCTCAGCGTCCCCGGTGCTGAGCCTGGGGACCCGCAGGCAGGGCAGCTTCGGCTGGGCCCTCTGCCAGCACTGTGACTGCAATGACAGCTTTGAATTTAGCAAGCTGTGGACTTTGCCTTCTGGTCGCCAGCCTCTGAGTACCTCCTATTGATTTGTTTGTGAGAAGGAAAAAATATTGAGCTTGGAGAAAGGGAAGGAGGAGAGAGTTACCTGTCGGGATGGAGAGCTACTGCCGGGGGGGGATAGAGATGGAAGGGTGGGAGGCAGGGGTGTCCCAGGGGCCCTGCAGCAGAGGAGGTAGCTTGCAATCCCCTGGGGATAGATTTTTTATTTATTTCCCGGATATTTGATTTATTTCCCACGTGAGACTTGTCCCCCAGCTCAGCTGAGTGTCTCTGCTGGCTCAGCCCACAGCGGTGCCTGCAAGAAAAAGCTTTACGTGAGAGCAAGGCAGATCGAACAACATGAGCTTGCCGAGGCAGTGGCAGCCTGGCTGAGCACGGATGCATTCAGTGCACATGTGACAGCAAGGGACAGCAGGGTCCCTGCCAGCAGGGAAGCCAGGCCTGGGGTGCGAGCCGGGCTGTCCCTGCTCTCCCAGCCCCTGGGCCAGCAGAGGGCAACAGTGAACTTTGCAACCGGCTGCCCCCAAAAAAACTCACCCTCCCTGCACAGGGGCGGCTTGGCCGGTGCATCCCGGCTGCAGGGGACAGCGGGGTCCCGGGGTGTCCCATGACAGCAGGTGGGTGCACTGGTCCTTCCCTGCAAAACATGGGTTTTCCTCATCTTCTGCTGTCAAAGTGGTGGGGTGCATGCTTGACCTGGCATGGTAACCCCATCAGTGGCATGATAATTCCCACCTTGGAGCTCATTAAGGGGCTCACCTCATTGATAGGCTCCAAGGTGGGGATCGTTACCCCATCATCAGGCTCCCGGTGGGCTATATAGCAGGGAGAGCTGCTCTGTGCCTAAGTCTTGGGCCTAAGTAGGGCTGCCCTTGCTCCTGGTACTACCTTGGAGAGTGATGGTGTTACTGCTAGCAGCACCACTGTGCTTCCTACACCGTGCATCCTCCAGATGGATGGGATTTCAAGTAAGCGCCACTATAATACTCCTAAAAGAAGTTTGAATGCTGCCTTGAAGCCTGAGTGGAGCTGTCTTGGGAGGTTTGTGGGTGCCAATCTGTGTGGGGATGGGCAGTGGGTTATGGAGGTGGTGGGTGGTGGAGCAGCCCTTGCAGGGGTGCTGGAGGAGGGTTGGGATGGGGGAGATGGTCACAGCCAGACCCAGCTCAGCTGTATTTTGGAGGCTGGAGCAGGATGTGCGCTGAGGAACCTGAAACCCGGAGTGGATGTGAACCAGCAACCCCAGTTCTCAATTACCAACTGCTCTGCAGTTAGTCTCCTGAACCAGTCAGCAGGCTGAAGTTGCAATTTTCCTGACGAAATAGGTCAGTACCTCAGCCTGCATGAAGGTCAAACCCAGAGCGGTCATTAGCCATCGCATCGACTTCCCATTAACGCCCCTGAGCTGCTGGGAGGGAGAGTCTGGCAGCCACTGTCCTGCCACCCTGGCCAGCCGGAGGGGCGGGCGTGGGGGCCCCTTCGATCTTCCCGCAGATGTGGGAGTCCAATCCATTTGCTGAAATGAATGGGAAATGGTTGAAAGGCTAAACCTCAAATTAGGTATTGACTATCTGCCGAGCCGGGCAGCGCTACCTGCTGTAAACCGAGTCATGCTTCCCATCGCTGTGCACACACACGTGTGCGTGGGGTGGCTGGACCCCCTGGCCATGCCAAGGGGATGCTGGCATCTCATCTCGTGGCTCAAAGGGATGCTGGAGCTGGCTGGGCTTGGTATCAGGTTTTACCCTGCCCGCTAGATGAGCTTGCTAGGGAGCCGGAGCCCTCGGCGAGGCTGTGCGCTCCGAGGCGAGACAGTTGGGCTGAAATCCTGCCGTCACGCTTCAGTTAATATTAAACCATTAAATGTGCTCAGCTCTTAATAGAGGGGCTGGTTGGAGCCTTAACCCTGTGCTCACTGGCAGTTGGTGATCATTTGTCCCTCCTCTTGTGGGGATGGCAGTCCTGGCCCTGGCTTGCACATCCTTGCTGCTTAGGCCTGTTTGCTCTGCAGGCAATCTCCATCTCTGCCCGCCCCCCCACACCCCCCCCCCAAAAGATATTCTCCTGCCTCCTTCCCTGGTCATAAATTGAAGGCCACCCCACAAAAATATGTTTTTTAAAACCCTATTCATTCAAAATCCCGTGATACTTTGCAAAAATGATGTTTGAACAAACTCTAAATTGTACTTTAAAGAAAACACAGCTGTTTAATTACAGCTTGAATGTAAAGCAGCCTCCATCATGTGAGTGGTAGGAGCTGGGTGCTGACTGTGTGTTTGGCCTCTGATCCCCTTTAATCTCTGCAGTCAAAGGATTTTGGTTTGATTTCCTTTTATTGCCCCACCCAGCTTGGAATCTGCAACCAATTTGTTGTTGTTGTTTGGGAAATAAACCCCAGGGAAAAGGTCTGGATCCGGCGCAGCCGGGCTTGCACCGGCTCTGCCGTGCTGCCTCCTGGCTACCCCAGCGCCAAAAAAAAAAAAGTAAAATCAATCTGTTTTCCCTTTGCCTATCCCACTCTGGGTTTTTTTGGCCTTTCTCTGCCCCTCCCCAAAGGAGCCGATGACTTTAGCATCTGCTGCTGCATCTGTTTTACCCATTGGGTCCAAGCACGGAGATAACTTCAGCTGGGAATGGGAGTCTGCAGGCGAGCCAGGGCTGGGGGTGGTGGGGGGGGGGAAATTTCCTCTGAGCCCATTGCTCTGGGAGGAATTAAGTGCGAAGAAATGTGGGGATATGTGAGCAGCTGGGCACCCTGCCAGGGGCTCGGGCCCCTTCGGAGGTGATAAATCCAACCTGGGATTTTAGGATTTGATGAGGATGCTGGTTGCACTGAGCCAGGCTCCTTCCAGAGCATCAATTTTTTTTGGATGGGGAGCACTTGGTGAGGCTGCCGGGCTGCTTGGCTCACGAGGACGCGGTGATGCATGTGGCCCCAGGTTCATGCCTGGTACAAATCCATTGCTTCCAGGCCTGGGCTCTGCCGCCGCCGCGGCTCTTGCCCGAGGGGGATCCAATAGCAGTTCGCAAAAAGGCAAATAAACCCCTGGCCCTGGATTAAAGCACAAAGCTCCCAGGCAAGTCCTGGGTTTGCATCACTGGTGGCGTGGCTGGGGGCTGTCCCTGAGCCGCAGGGGCTGGTGTCCCAGGGGATTGCTGGCTCTAGACCAGGACCCCCCAAGGCAGCAGGATGAGCTCCCTCGGATCTAGCAGCTGGTTGCTTTACCACAAGATGTGGTAAAGGTGGGAGGGCTGAGCATTCCCATGATGTCTGGGGATGCCAGCCGTTGGGGGCAGTGGGTTATGTCTCCCTCTGGCTGCCTGGGCTCCCTGGGGGGAGTTTTTGCTGCTGCATTAAGCCAAGGGTGGCTTTGGCCGGGCTCTCCTGTGGCTGTGGTGCTTCAAGCAATGCAAACCTTTCCCTTTGCCTCTCCTTGTCCTGCTGAGCTTTACCCTGCACCTCCAGCCTGGTCGGCTCCAGGCCGGTCCTGTCCAGACCCTGCATCCCTCCATGGGCTCTGAGCTGTGCTCAGCTCCAGTCACTGCCTTTGATTTCTCCTTGGAGGCTGCACCGGCCTTTCATTTTGCTCTCCTTCCCGTGCACGGTGCCTGTGCCATAAGCCTTTTCAGGCGAACATTAAAGCCTTTGTCTGGTTGGGAGCACGGAGCAGACCATTTAGGAGGAATTAGTGGTTACATTGAAAGGGGAAAATAAGGGCTTCTGGGTTAAATGCACTTTAAATGTCTTAATAATTGCAATTGGCCAACTTGTTCCTCCCCGGAGCCAAAAGCCTGTAATATGGGAAGCTTTTCTCTAATCAAGAGCAGTACTGATACCTTATGTAGGAAGCCACATAGGATGGAGAGAATTATTTCTCAGAGCTCAGCAAGCAGAGCTGCCTGCCTGTCTGTCATCCCTCAGCTGCCCGCCAGCCCCTCCAAACCCACCAGTCACCAGCACAGCCAGGGTGGGGCTTGGGATGGCTGCGTGTCACCTTCATCCCAGGTGATGTGTCCCCATGGGACCCTGACCCAGCTCTCTGCTCTGAGCGAGGGTGGCCGTTCCTTTCCTGGTGCAAACCCTCCCCAGGGACCCCCAGTTGCCCCCCATGCCTGGGAAGCACCGCGGAGCCCCGGCAGCCGCCGTGTTGCTGGCGGGGAGCCTGTTAGTGCCATCCAGGTGGCTGGCTGAGCCCCTGTGCAGACACATCCCGGCTCTCTGGCTCCAGCCACTGTGCGGCCACGTCATCCATCAGCGATGACAAGCTCCTTTTGCAAGGAGCCTTTGTTGGCACCCTGTGCCGAGCTTGGGGGGGGGGGAAAACAGGCTCACTGGCTTGCGGCAGACCTCCAAGGTGAGAGCGTCGGCCCCGGCAAGGAGCAGCCCCCTTCCTGCCAGCAGCCCAGGGAGGGAGGTTAAAAGGTGCAGCTTGGAGGAGCTTAAAAGCAAAGCAGCTTTTAATTTATAACGTGGCCGAAAGAGAAATTGTAGCCAAAAAAGATAAAGATGTTGGAATAGCTGGAATTCTCCAGCCGCTGTGACTCCGAAGGGTAAAGCCGCTGGAATGCGTGTGTGTCGGGGTGGGAGGGTTCTGCTCTGTCCCCCCTGGGGTCTCCCCCACGTCCCCTCTGCAAGAGGAGGCGGCTGCCTGGGGGTGCGGCAGGAGGGATGGAGGCAGTGATGCCCGGGGATGCATATGCACCCGCACAGCTGCAGCAGGGATGGGTCTGCGGGGGTGCAAGCCTGCCCTTGCCCTCCCCCCAGCTGCTTTCCGTGCTGATCCGGGACCTGCTGCTGCGCTGGCTGGGCGAGGGCAGGCTCGGAGGCGCTCACAGGGAAGGGATGGGGGCCAAAGCGCCTCCGTATTTGGGCTCACAGCTTGGCCTGGGGTTTCTGTGAAGTGCAGGCAAAATTGAACAACTGCCCAAGGAGGATGGACCAGGCAGCTCCTGCCCTGGAAAGCAAAGAGCAGGGGCTGCTGCCCAGTCTTCACCCCACCAGGCTCCTGGGGCACCCCCACTGGCAAAGTGGGTGGCAAAGGAGTGCAAGCCCAAGGGGAGGTCTGCTCCTTTAGTGGTGGTGAGGGGCTGTGAGGCTGGGTCTACCCTTTTGCAAGGTCTTTTGCATCTCAGGTTTCTCTGATCTGGGTAACCTTCAAGCAAGGCTGGCCTTTAGCACCTGGCTGTATCGCTCAGGGCTTGGGCCACCAGCCTGCGATGAGGATGAGCCCGCTCCCCATCTGCTCCCTTCCCTCTCCCTGATCTGGTTACAATAGCCCATTCACAAAACCTTCCCAGGAAATATCCCACAAAACCGTCCTCTCATGGAAGAGAGGAGGAGGGGAAGAGCCATCAAACCCCCTATAGATGGGGAAAACCTATAGGAAAATGGGTGGAAGCACTCTGTCCCCTCAACGCCACGCTTGCATCCCTGCTTGGGGGCTGAAATGCCTCCACTGGGGAGGCTTGAGATGGAGCTGGTGCTGCCTGTGCCGCCTCCCTGCTCCATGCCATCTGCTCTGCGCTGGGAAAGCCGTCTGGAGCCTTTGCAGGGGTTTGGGGACCAAAGGAGGACAGAGGCCCCCAGCGCACCATGTGTGCGCCGGCATGCGTGCAGCAGCGCTGCCCGGAGGATGCTTGGTGGGAGCCGTTTGTGCCCCGGCTCTGTGCTGGAGCATCTGTGGGTCTCCCTGGACCTGGCAGCATCAGCAGACATGGGTTGGGGGAGAAAAAGCTGTTGGAGCTGTGCAAAGTGCAAGGCCTGGGTGGGGATTTATCTCCTGGCGCCTGGCAGAACAAGGAGTCCCTGTCTGCTGCTGGCAGCGCAGAGCCGGGGCAGGCGGCTCAGCTAGAGGCGCTGGTTATTTTTTTTCTGTAAGCAGCTTCAATCTGCTCTCCTGGGGTGAGCTGGGGAGGATGTCCATGCCCAGGCTGGTGGACCGGGGCTTGGGCAGGTCCGAGCCTCCTGCCCCGGCCTTGCCAGCTCTGCCTGCACGGATGGATGCCCTGACCCAGTTATTGGCTCTTTGATATTGCAAACTCCAGCCAGGCATGAAAGCCAGAGCTGGGGCTGCCTTGACAGAAACACGGGAGCTTTGGGGTTTTGTTTTCCATACAGAGCTGGAGCGAGGTCAGCCCCATAGCTGGAGGCAGAGCCAGTCCTGCCCAGCCCGTTCCCTCCCAGTACGGTACAAAATCACCCAGGGCATCCCGGGTGGTGCCGACCTGCCCAGAGTTGGTCTGGGTTGCTGCCACTTATTTCAACGCCCTGATTTCTCCTTTTCACAGTTCGCTTCCCTTCATCTGGGAGACAGGACAAAAAGGTTCCTTGATTATTATTTTTTTTTTCATGGTGTTTGTAACAGCAAATCTTGCACCTGTGGCTGCTTAATGGGAATGGTGTTGGAGCAATGGCGTTTATTTGTTGCTGCACCTCCAGGCTGCCTGGCATCCCCTCCCCAGCGGGGTTAGAAGCAAAATCTAGGTTGGCAGCCAAATTATCTGTGCTCTGTTTGTGTGATGGGCAGCAGCCCCCAGGATGACACAACCCTGCTGTCGGGGCAGAGAAGCCTGGGATGCCTCCTTTTGTGATGTGGGTTTTGCAGGAGGAAAAAAAAAACACAAATATTTTCTGCTTTATGCTCCAGCATTTTGCTTCCAGCCTGCGTACTGGGAGGAGCAGTGCTGGTGAAAGCGGGCAGCCCCTTGTTCCTGTGGGTGTTCAGGGAGCAGAGGTGCTGCTCAGGGCTTCTGGGTCTGGGTGGCAGCTCCCAAAAGGCACTTTTCTCCCCGAGCTGCTCCCAGGGCTCAGAGACAGACCCCAGTAGGCATTTGGCATCACGGTTGGGTCTGAATGTGGTTTTGTACAGCATGACAGAACTCCTGGGGTGGAGGAGACCCTGCTATTAAATTCAGGGAGGAGGGAGTGAGATTATATCCCCCTCTAGGGAGAAAAATTCTCATTTTTTCCACTGCCTACAGTGGAATGTGAAAGAGGGGGTATGTATTTCTCCCCCTCCCCACCACATTTGCACAGCCCCAGCTTCCAGCATCCTCCCAGCCACCAAGGAGCCTCTTCCCCTGCCTCCCCTCCAGATCAAAGCTGAGGTCTGCATGGGCTGTGTTCATCCCAGGCCTGGCTTTAATACAAATAAGATCATTACCAGGAGCTAATGGGGCATGTGTGCCATGACTTCCTTGCTCCGTTGCTGCACCTTCCGTATTTACTTTGAGTTATTTAGGAGGAAAAAGAAGTAAAACAAGGGCCAAGCCCTCCCCCATTGCCAGGGCTGTGTAATTAGTGTTACAGCAAAACCGCTAATATCATCGCTGGAACAGGAACTCCTCCAGCTGCTGGCCTGCGAAACAAAAGGGATTTTTTTTTTCCCCCCATGGCTTTATTGTTGTGGGAATACCCAGTGCCCCAGCTCAAAGCTCTGTCAGGCAGATGTCGTTGGCCTGCCTAGGTCCTGGCTCCTGAAATCCCATTCCTCTTGCTCCCCGGCTTCCCTACTCTTCCCTTCCTCTCCCTGCGATGGAGGTTTGCCCCTGGTTGGCAGGATGAGGATGCAGCTCCTTCCCCCTGCACCCATCCCCAGCAGCTGCTGGTCCTCAGTAGCCTGAACTGGAGCAGACGCCAGAGGAAATCTCCGCGGAGAAGTGGTGATGGGGAGGGTTGCTTTCCCTGCTAGAGGCTTGTTTTGCCGCTGAAAAAGCGGCATTATTTTACCTGGGGTAAGTAACACCCGAGAGCTTTTCTGCAGCAAAACTCTGGTTGCACCAAACCCAGCAGGTCCAGCCCTGGGAGGATGCCTGTGGCCTGTCACAGGGAGTTATTTCATGATAAAATGAAAGCAACTCATCCCTGCTCTGTTTTCACCCTGTGAGGGCTCACAGGCACTGCTGAGCTTTTTCCCAGCTTTTTAAGCTCAAGTCTAAGCTTTGAAATGGCAGCGCTGTCCCTGCGCTGGGACACCGGGTAAAAATAATGCTGGGGAGATGAAAGGGGATTTGCCATTTTTAGTTTAACTGCTGGAAGTTCTGCTTTTTGGCATGTTGTCAGGGCGTTGCAAGAGGGGGGGCAGTTCCCGTTATTCCCCCCGGCACGGGCTGTTGGCTTTGGCGTGGTGTAGGCATCGTGCATGTGGAGCTGCCTTAGCAAAAGCGAGTGGTTTTGCCAGATGGGAAACGTGTTGTTTTGCAGCCTATGTTAAATAATTTCTAATCTATAATCTGTTAACAAATAAGCTCTGTGGTATAGGGTAAGGCGATGCTCTGGGTGCTGCATCAGGAACCACCTGGGTGCTGCCCTGCTGAGCATCGCTCGTGCATTGCAGTGTGCCTGTGGGCTGCAAAAACCTGCTCTGAGGCTCCTCTCTTCTTACCAAATTGAGCAAACCCGCTGTTTTTTTCCAGTGGTTGGGTATCAGGATGGCAGCAGGGAAAACTTACCTTCAGGTCTGACTGGATTATGGTTCTACAGCCTGAGATTTCCTCTTACGTCTGTGCTTTTTATCACAATAAATGTACCCGTTGATGCTCTTGCTGTCCATATAACTGCCTAATAGATATTTATTTGTTGAGAAAGGAATTAGTCCATGACTTTAATCCCATTGAGCTTCTAGCTTTGCAGCTCTGCAGTGGTGAGGAGTCCCTCAGGTTAGCACTGAGCTTGGTTTGGGGGACAAAAGGGAAGTAATTTTCTTTCTGTGGGCTGGCTCCCCCTGCTTAATATTTCCTCCGCTGCTTTTCTGGTTGTCTTTAACCCCATCACCAAAGGGTTTCCTTTCCTTTATTTTCCCTCCTCTTGCATTTCAGCACTTGGCTTTGCTGCACGAAGGAGCAGCCGGCAGTGTTGGGCGCAGAGCTGCCTGCTCTGCCCGCTACCCTCTGCCTGCCCCAGCCCCTCCTCCTCCTCCATCGCCTTCGCTTCCTTTCTGGTTATGCCTCTCCCCGCTGGCGTGCAGCAAGCCGAGTGGTTTGCATTGATCCGTCTGCCGCCACACTCAGATCTCCTTCCCGAGGGATTTTGCCTTGTTTCGAGCCCGGCAGCGTGCAGGAATTGCTCGCTCCATCTTTGATGTGCCTTCCTCGATGCTGAAACTCATCTGCTGCTGGCTCACCCAAGGGCCTTCCCCAAAACCCCACAAACCTGCTCGGTGCCGGCCCCACAGGCCCCTCCAGCATGCTCCTGTGTGCTTGGCTGGATCAAGCCTCAATTCTTTCCTGCTGGAGCTATTTGCAGCCCTCCTGATGTCGCTGACCTCCGTGGAGGCTGTGGCAGCATCTGGCAGTGCTCTGCATCCTTTTCCCCCCGCTGCCCGCCTTGCAGCCTCCCACCTCCGTGCCCCCTGCCATGCACCGGCTGCGGCATCTCCCTCTGTGCACGCATCCTGCTCAGCCCCTGGCGTGCTCCTGTGCCAGAAGCCGTTAGTGGGAATATCTTGGCTTGGCCAACCTCTCTAATGCGAAGGTTTGCATCCAACACGCCCGTGTTGGCGCCCAGCGCTGCGTCTGGGCTGCTGCGTGGGTGGTGGGGAGCAGGTTCAGATAGTTTCCCTTTATGGGGAGGGGGGAAAAAAAGCTTTCCTGGGGATTTTTCAGCCATAAAGCTGCTATTTCTTTTCCATGCACTCTCCAGCACTTACAGAGCCTGGGACATCCTGCTCTAGTACAGCAGCAGTGAGTGATGGGAGAGAGTGGGGCCCCCAGAGCATCCCCCTTTCTGCAGCCTCCCAAGCACCCTCTCCCAGCTGGTGATGGTGGCCTGAGGTCCCTAAATTGGGGAGGGGGATCCTGGACCATGTCTATCCCGGTGTTTCCAAAACATGGAGGGTTTGTCTACGCATCCCAGCCTCCTTCCCCGGGTGTGCTGCTGCCTTCTCCTCCCTCTCCGCGAGTGCTCGTGCTGGGGGGGATGCTGGCTTCCCAGCAGGAAGGGGTGGCTTGAGGTCTGGGGGTCCCCTGTGCCCTGGTTGTGGGGAGACCCTGGGAGGGTCTGGGCTGATATTTATAGGAACTGGCTGTCTCAGCACTGGCTTGAAAAACCCCACGTAGCGCTGCGTTGGATCCGTGTTCTCTGGGACTTTCCCTCCTGCATTTGTCAGTGTCAGCAGCAGTAATTTCATAAATATGCTGGGAGCAGGGGTGGGGACTTCACCCAGACTTTACGTCAATGTAAACAGCCCTAATTGATGCTGGAGCCTCATAATTCCAGGATTTCCCCCCCTCCTTGCCCGCATGCATCGAGGAAATTTGCAGTGCCAAGGCGAAGCGTGTTTTCATTCATAAATCCTGGGGGTGGGGGGAGCAGGGGCTCACTGGTGTTTCTTGCCTGGGGGTGCTTTTTATTTCCCCGCCCCTCACCCTCCCAAATCTGACTTATCACTTACTTAAAGCGGTGGCGGAAATGCGTGCATGTTAATGGTGTGAGTGCTGGGAAGAGAATATAGCCATTTACTGCTCAAAGGCTGCTCCGGGGGCTGCCTTACGGCCCCTGGGAGTCTTCCTGCCTTCTCACAGTTAGTCATTTGATGGCGTACAAGCTGGTTGTATGACTGTAACCATATGGTCTTTGTTGGGAGGCAGACCCGCCTGCCTGCACCCAGCCTGGGGGCTGCGATTGCTGCAGGTCACTCCCCGGGACAGGGCAATGAGTCCTGTTTGCTCGCTGGCGAGCATCGCCCGGGGGGCTGTTTGTATTTGCAGTGAGGAGGGCTTAATGCATCCTGTGCTGGGAACCAGCTGGGGTGGGGGTGAGGTTGGTGGCTGCGTCTAGCAGGGTGTCGCAGATCTGGGAGCACCCGCCTCCCACCCGTGTCCCAGTTTCTCTGCCCTGGCATGAAGGTGAAGCCACCCATGTCGTCTGCACCCGTGCATGGGCTTGGAAAGTCAGGTCAAGGCTGTGTGGGGGCGTCTGCCTTGCAGGGCACTGTCCGGCCATGGCTGAAGCTGCGTGGCAGGGTGCTGGGCTTGCTGGTGAGAGCAGAGCTGAGAGTGATGCTGCTGTCCCCTACCAAGCATCTTGCAGCATCTTTGAGCTCCTGAGCGCCAAACCAGGCAAGGCTGGGCAGGTCCTGGCACGAGCTCAAGCAGACATCAACTGCCCACTCCTCCTCCCCACCTGGGAGGGTGTGGGGATGCGATTTGCCTGCGATTCCTGTGGGATCCAGCTTTTCCCATGTGTGGGGTTTTTTTTTGTTGTTTTTCCAAAGGGCTTGGAGGAGGAACTGGTTGGCTGGGCAGTCTCCCCGCTTGCCTTTCTCGGCCTCCACTGTGCGGGATTTGCAACCTGGCTGAGCTGGGGAGCTGAAGCAGATAAAGCATAGCTGGGGGGGCTCCTCCTTGGCAGCCCCCAGCACAGTGTTCCCAGGAGCTGGCTGTCAATCATCCACTTGCATTAAAGGCTCTTTCCTTCCTATGAAATTAGGCTCATAAAAGCAAGAACTTGGCAGCAGCCAGGACAGAGTTACGCTCAGCTGCAATTGCACCCGGCAGCTGCCATGTCCCCCTGACCCACAGCGAAGGTCAGCAGCCTCGGGATGTGGCTCTGGTGTGATGCTGCCTGGCTGTTCTGCTGAACCGGGAGTGGGTGTGAGTGTGGTTTTTGGGGGTCCCATGGATGGCAGCATCGCCCCTGCTTCTCCTTTTGAGGCTCAGAGACTGGCTTGGCAGGCGCGGGGTGGTGTGTGGGAGGGGTTGTGGTCCCTTTGGTCCCTTTGGTCCCTTTTCTGTGCTGCTGTTTCACTTCTGGTGCCTAGAAATAGACTTAAATCCTTCCCTCTGCTGCACCCCCACCCCCACCCCAAAGAGCTGAAGTGAAATCTAGAGGAAATCAACCATCGTGGCCGCATCTGTGGTCCCATGCTGGGGGCTGCTGCTGCGACCCTCCATCACAGCTGCCCTGCTGGCATGGGGTGAGCCATGGGGATGCAATGCAGGGAGGGATGTGGAGCAGGGGAATACACCCCAAAACCCCCCATGGGGATTTTTGCTCTGGGTGCATGCCCAACTTTCAGTATCTCTTAATACTGGGGCACAGATGGGCTTTGCTCCCTGTCCCTCCTTCATCCCAGGGTGAAGGACCTGCCTGCTTATGCAGAGCGGGAGCAGACTGCCCCCTCCGGGGTCTCTTCTGGCTTTTGCAGGCTGAACAGCCCCCTGCTCGCATGTACCAGGGGAGCTCCGGGTCTCCTGTAGCGCACCACAGGGCCACCTTTCCCTCTGGGTGCCAAGAGGAGAAATGCTGGCTCTGCCAAGGAGTCCGTGAATGGATCAAGGTGTTAATGCCACTGTAGAAGTTGAAGATTTCATCTTGCAGACCAGGAGTGGTCCTGGCAGGGCTGCACCAATGCTGCAGGCACCTCGTAGCCTGGCGGGCTGCTGCTTAGGAGGCAGTTGGGTCCAAGCCATTTTGCTGAGGATGTGTAGGAGGGATGAAGCTTGCAGTCCTGGGATCGTGTGTGTGTGGTGGGAGCTGGCTGCAGGTCTGAACACAAGATCCCTCAGCCCACTGGGACCAGAGTTGTCCTTAGCTCTGCCTGGAGTGTGATGGGGTCTGGAGGAGCGCACGCTCGGGCTGCAGCCATGCCTTGTACAAGGTGCTTGCGTGCACCGTTAGCAATGGAGATGGTAGTGCCTTTGCACAGCTGGCAGTCAGGCCCAAAATGCTGTCCCCAGCCTGGGACACCAGCACCTTTGTCCTGGTGTGTTGTTTCTAGCAATAGCCAGGACCTACCTGCACAGAAAAATCCCATTTCCATGGTGGGGTTTGCTGTTTGCTCCCCAAGGTGGTGGCTTCCGTGGAGCCAGGGGTCTGTCCATCTCACAGCTCCATTGCTGGTGTGAAGTGATGCCGCTCACCCCCCTTATCCAAGTCCCCAGGGGCCGTAATGGGTGGTAAAACCATGCAGCCAAGGTGGGGGAACCCAGCTGGCCCTGGGGGGCTGCGTGTGGGTCAGACCCCTCCACTGGCAGCACTTGCCTGGAGCCAGTGCCAGGAGGGTGTGGGTGCAGCTGAGACGTTTCCGACCTGCTCTCAACACCTGGGATGCTGCTGTGGGTGTTGGATTTGGCTGGGGTGGGAGGGCTCAGTGGAGCAGGGGCTGGGGGCCGCTGGGTACGCTCCCACCTGCGCTCCAAGCTTGCCGGGGTAAATCCAGCATTGAACAGAGCTGGGCTCCATCCCCTCGTAACTGGCTCTGGTGGGAAAAGCAGCCTGTTCATTTAAAGCATGTTTTAGTACCTCTGGGCTCTGCCACTGGAGGGGGAAGCCCCAGGAAGGACAGTGGGAAGGATCCAGGTGTCCTCGAGTGGGACCGGCTGCTCCACGGCCAGAGGCTCCTGCCCCGGCTTGGCCGGCGCCGGGCACAGGGACGTGCTGGGGCTCGTGTCGCCCTGCCCTCCAGCACAACGCCTATTTACGCCTTCGTCCCTCTCGCTGACTTTGACGTATTGCAGATGTTTTCTTTTCAGGCTGGTCAGTGGAAGAGGAATGGCTTCGTATACATCGGAAGCACCGTAAATCACTGCGATGGGTTTCTCGGAAGGGCTTCCAGCCAGGGCCATAAACGTATTGCCTTCGGCCAATATGACATCCGTGGAGCTCCCTGGCCGTCCACCCGGCCGGCGTGCAGCTCAACGGCGCTCTCGCATCCAGCTAGCACTCAACAGCTGATAACTTCCCCCCCCCTCCCTTTTCTTCCAAGAGTTGAGCTGTTCTTCGAACTAAAAAGCTCAGAAGGGCCTCCAGCCAACAGCTTAAAGCCCAAGACGTAGGTTTTGTGAGCTGGGTGGTTTAGTGGTTACAGAACACATGTGTTGGCGTTCAGGTTGCTCTGGGACCCCCATCATGGGCCAGGTTACCCTGAGCAGGAGCTCAGTCCTTCCCCAGTGAGCAAAAGGTCTGGTAACTCTGGAAAAGGTAATTTATTTCTACTGGCCACAACTCCCGCTTCTTTGGGGGAAAAGGTTAAAAAAAAAATAAAGAAAAGGAAAATCTTTGTGCACAATTAAATTTTTTTAAACCATAGTCCTCCCCTTCTGTTCTTCACAGTGTTTTCCCACCAGCAGGATTAGGAAATCGTGTTTCATGTCACTTTGGCTGCCGACCCTTGTGAGAGATGCTGGATTTTAGACAAAAGAGCTGGAAGGGGTCTTCTGAGCTCACCTCAGCCTAGAGGAGGGGAAGTCCTTTCATAAAGAGGTTTAGTAAGCAGCTTGGTCTAAAGAAAATGGCATGGAAAAAAATCCTGGGCAATGGATGTCCCGGTTATGTTGTGGAATATGAAGCGTTCTGCTGGGGAGAAGGTGCTTCCCTGCGAGTGCTGCTGCTCTGTGGTTTGGGGACACTGGGTCCTTCGGGACCCTCGGGGAAGGGTTGCCCTTTCCAAAAGTTTGCAGCGGATGGGGTCCGATGTGGGGGGGAAAAAAGCAAATTGGGGATTTTAAATTAAACTCATCAATGTTTAATCACTGCAAAGGTGGTGTTTTCATGCACAGGTTGCAGCAGCCTCAGCAGGATGGCCGGGGGGCACAGGGGATGTGATAGGGCTAGGACCACCGTGGGAGCAAAAGGGTTTTCCATCCCCCATTTTCTGGGTGTCTTTGAGCCCTGCTGGTGTTTGTAGTAGGGTCTGGCTGGGATTTTATCCTGGCTTCCCAGTGGGTCTTTCCATATGTGTGGCTGCTTGGCATAAGCCCATGTGCACAGGGGAGCTGCCCGCCCTCGGGATGCTTGTAAGAGCCGTAGCTTGGCCCCTAGACAGGTATTTGCTGCCCTTTAAAGGCAGGATACTGGCTTTGATGCTCTGTCCCTCTCTCCTGCAGCTTCTCTGTGTGTGCTGACCTGCGGGGTTTGAGGACCTTTCCATGCCCAGGGGTTCTGGCTGGCAGGCGTTGCACGCAGCATCCTCACCGCGGCTGCCGGCAGCCCGGACCACCGCTGGCGCAGGTGAGCTGCTGGCGGCAGAGCAAGCCAGGAGCTGCTCCCCCCTCCTGCTCTCTCGCCCTCTCTCTTTCCCCGTGGAGCATTTGGACAAATAAAGTTCGGAAAAAATCCGAGCTGGAGCTGCTGACTCCTTGTGCAAGCGGTTTAAAATAGGCCACGCTGTTCCAGCCCGGCAGCAGCCAGCTGGCCCCACGGCCTCCCCGCTGGAAAACAACCGGGAACAATAACACGGGAGCCCCGCACCGAGGCTGTCACCGCGGCACAGGCAGCGCTGGGACGTGACCCGCTCCCACCCTGCCTCCCTGCATGGCCTCCTGCCCAAACGCAGGTCCCTGGGGGCATCGCGGGGCTGGCAGGAGCAGAAGGGCTGGTGGTGGCGGGGAGGAGGGCAGTTTCGTGACATTAATGAGTCATTTCCCTTTGCTGTGCAGGTGGGATGTCACCGGGAAGGGGAACCGAGGCACCGGCATTGGGGGTGTGGGGCACACAGAGGAGCATCTCCCCTGCAATAGCATCTCCCCTGACCTCGCACCAGCTGTGCCTGAGTGTCTGCCTCCGAGGGGGTCCTGGGCAAATCAACCCTCTGCTCCTATTCCTGTATTTTTAATACAAAGTGGCGCTGCTGGCCAGGAGCCTGGGGGGAAGCAGGCCCCAGGTGGGCTGGACAGTGAGGTGCCGTGGGGTAGGACCGCGTTCCCCCCGGGGCCGGCTGGTGCCGTCAGCCCGCGGTGCCTTTTCCGTGCTCGGCGGTCCTTCGGGGACAGGAAGGGCTGCATTGTAAGACGGCCTTCCAGGATTTCCTCCAGCAGCCCTCGGAGCAGGATGCGGCCACACACTGGCTTCCAGGGGAACCTGCAGCCTGCGTGGATGCTGGGGTAGCCTGAGGACCCTCTGCTGCTCCTTTCCAAACTAGCCCTGGGGCAAGCCCAGGTCCTTGTGGTCCTGGTCCTGTGATCCCTGCAAAGCATCAGTCAGTTCCCAAGGCACGAAGGAGGGCTGGGAGCTGGCAAAGAGGTGGGAGCCCCATCAGCCCTGGCCTGATCCAGCACAGCTAACAGGCTCATTCACCACCCTGGCCCAAAAGTGTTGTGTAAAGGAGGCAACAGGGTCCCCAGTGCAGGCAGTTTAGCTCATGTCTGCTCCTAAAGATGATCCTTGAGCACCCTTGGCAGTCTTGTGGACTGGCGTGCCAGCAAGGGCTCAGCCAGACATGGAGCAAGAGTATGGTCCCCCCAGGGTAGATCCCAAAGTGCAGGCACTGTGATGCAGCTTATGAGGATGTGAGCAATGCACCCCGGGGGTCCGGGGCCATCACCCCATCCCAAGCCTGCATGCAAACACAGGGAGCACCCCATCACTGTCCCTGGCTTATTTCCTTGTCCCTGGCTGCCACTGCTGGCATCTGCTTTGCTTCCCGTCATCGTGGTGCTTTCTGATCTTCCTTCCAATGTGGTCTGGGAAAATCCATCTGTGGGGACACAGTGGCCAGAGCCATCTGCTCTGGCAGCATCACACCAGCCCAGAGTCAGGGCATCAGCTGAAACCTGAGGGGTGCAGCATACCCCCTGCCACTGGCGCCGGCTGTGCATGACATTGGCGCTGCCGCTCATCCTCTTGCGCCTGCTCCCTCTGTACCGGCTGCTCCAAGAAGGACAATTCCTTGTTGCGAGGATTAATGGTTGTGTGCAACTTGCCTTGAAGAGCTCAGCACCTTGGCTGGAGAGAGGAGGAGGATTTGGCAGCCAAGAGCAGGGGGATTAGCAGAGATTTGTTGGATCTCAAGGGGAGAGGTGCCAAGTTTTATTTGCCGGAGTAGAAGTCCCGCAGCAGGGGACCCCGAAGGATGCCGCATGTCCCTATCAGCTCGCTGCAGCACTCGGGGCCTGCCGAGGGGGACCGGGGCTTTCTGTGTGGGGGAGCCCATGTGCCAGCGCCGCAGGGAGATGCCACGGAGCCAGCTTTTTGGCTTGTGTGGTGTTGAACAGGTACCACAGGCGCCTCGCTGGCATGGCCAGGGTCATGGGGGTGTCCGTGTGCCCTGGAGGATGGAGCTCTCTGGGGCAGCATGAGATGGATCAAACGCAACGCTCCTTGGGATGTGCAGGAGGTTAAAACCAGCTTGTGTTTAAGCCGAGCCCACGTGGTGCTGGTGCTAAAATACCTTTGGGAGTTCAGCCCCACGCTGGCGGGGAAGGGGGTGAGCTCGTACTGCCAGCGCTTCGCTGGGCAGCACGGCGAGCCTGCAACATCTTGTGTAACAAGGAGCGAGCATCAAAGGGAAATGCCTGAGCGAAGCAATAACCCACGCTAACAACAACAACAAAAAAAACCCCTCTCCCCTTTCATTTCCCTCCCTCCCCTCTTGACCTTGAAGAATGGTGGAAGGTGTCATGTCATCAGCATTTCCCAGCCGCTGGGAGCTGGAGGGGGGGGGATTTTTTTCTTCCTTCGGGGCACCCTGCCAAGAATAACAGCCGACTCCAGCAGGTCGGCACAGGAAGGGAACGGCTGGAACCTGATTTGCAGTCAGACGCTCAGAGAGGCAGAACGCGTTTTATTGAAGAGGTCTCCAGGGAGGCATAAACCTTTCCCCCCCGCAAAAAAAAAAAGAAAGAAAGTTAAAAAAAAAGCCTTTCCGATGAAGCTGTATTTTTTGTTAATATGTATTTTAAAAAGCCTTTAAGATAAACTTGCTTTTAGTTCATGTTGCTGGTGTTGATGTACTGCAGGGGTGGGAGTGGGGAGGAATGAGGAGAGGACAGGACGGGGACCCCATCCCTGGTGCACCCTGATTTGGGGCTGGGCGTGCGTGGAGTCCCCTCGGATGACTGTAGTTTGGCCCGGTGGGATCAGCCTTCATCTCTGGTGGCAGGGCGAGCACATCCCTTGGGATGGATGCGTTTAGCAGAAGTCAGAGGGAGACACAGAGGCGCAATTCCTCCCAGGAAGGGGATGTTGCTTGCCTTGGATACAACCTGGGCACAGGTCAAGAGGTTCAGTGTCCCCATAGTAATCAGTCCTCCTGAGTCTGACTGTGCTTAAACACCCTGTGGCTGGAGGCGTGGGAAGGTCCCCGGGGCAGGCACCGCTGGGCTCTGAGAGCCTCTGCATGGCTGGAGGGGGCAAATCCCTGCTGGAAGCCCACATTTGGTTGCGAAATCAATTAGAAGGACACAGGGACGTGCTTTAACTGGACAGACCGGACAGGAGCTGGCAAAGGGGGAGGTGCCCGGCCCACGTGGAAGCTGCAGGAGGATGGAGGGCTTCACGGCCCGCAGAGGTACCTGCCAAGCTGGGGAGGGGGCTCTGGGGACTGGTGATGCCTCTTGACAGGCATGGGGGGAGAAGGACTCCATACAGGGAAGGGATGAGCTGGTGGCTATGGGAATTTGGGAGGTGTGGGCTCACACTCCTGCAGATTTGCCCCTTTGCCTCAGTTTCCCCAGGCGTGACGGCTGCATCTTGAGTCTGAAGGGATGTCTGTCGCGGCTGATGGGATCCAGTGGCACGCAGGGAAGGTGAGCCCACAGCGGCAGGAATGAGTGTCTGCTTCAGCTGCACGGCCAGCACCTTTCCCGTGCATTGGTGCTTTCCACAGCGGGGCTGGACCCTGCATGGGCTGTGCTTGCCGCTGTGGAGCTGCGGGCTTCTGCCCCATTATTGCCAAGAAAAATCTTGCCCACAAAGTAGTTTCTCTTCTCACCCTTTGGCTGCAGAAGGGACAATTGATTCCTGATCCGCTCCAGCCTGGTTTTACCAACCTGTTTTCAAAAAAGAAAGAAAACAAACCCTGTCCACCGCTTGGCCATATGAAGGCACAGGAGAACCTCCCAAACAAGCGCTTCCACCTATTCTTAGAGTGAAGACACCAGCAGCAGCCCTTGATCTGCAGCCCCTGCAGATCAAACCTGCTGAGCTCCTGGCCCTTGGTCTGCTAATCTCGTTCCGCAGCTCGCTAAATCCTGCAAGATGTTCCCAATAACAAGCACAGGCTGGACTTGGTTTGTTTGCAGAGCTTCATCCTTGGGGACGTCTAGTACCCTTGGCTCCCTTGAGCTTCAGATAAGCAACAATCGGCTTTGTGGGAGCCTGGACCGTGGGTGTTCGCACCTCGGTGAGACATCCTGGGGTGCCAGCAGGGTTGGGGTGATGTTTGGGCCAGGGTGACAGTCACCAGTGCCGGGATCTCAGGGTGCTGCTGGCCAGGTGCTGTGCTGACAGCTCGGCTTCTCCTGGCCGATCCGCATCCCTCCACCGGGAAGCACCGGGGAGGAGCGGGGTCCTTGCTGCCGGCTCGCAGCCGGGGCCGTGGGATGTGGTGAAGCCGTGCAGCTCTCCAGCTCCCTTTTAATTCTTTTCCCAGCTGCGTTGCCTCATCGCCATGACCAGGCTGTAACCGGAGCGGGTCAGCGTTTTGCTGATGGAATGTTTTTCCATCGGGAAATACCAATTTCTGTGGGAACATCTCCATTTTGACCAATTTTTTCTTTTTTTTTTTTTGGGGGGGGGAGAGAATACTTAAAAACCTGGCCTTTCAAGGAGGTTTGCTTTCCTCCTAACACTGCTTTTGAGGCAAGCCCAAAAGGGCAGGGTGTGGAGGGCGCAGGGTGCGTGCTGATGTGGGAGTAAAATCAGGGCTGAGCAAAGCCCGAGGATTGCTTCAGAAGGAGTACGCTGGAATATTTTTTAAAAAGTCAAAATGGAGTAAACTGGCGTATTAACCTCAGAAGGACTTTCAATCTGCGTTTTGGAGCAAGATTCAGTCTTTCTTTATCACTCCCTTTGTATTTGCCTTTTCTCATGCTGTGCTACTTGGGCATCCCAGGCACCGCTCCATCCGCTTGGGTTTGACATCCCGGGTACCAGATATCGGCAGGGGGAGAGGCAACACCAAGGGGGATTTTCAGCTGGGTAGGAGCTGTAACCTCCACCTGCTTCCCAGGACGAGGGTGCCTAACTCTCTTGGGCTCTTTTGGAGCTCCACCAGCTGCGGACCCGGCCCCAGCTCCCCGTGGCTGCCCAGCAGGGCAGATGGCATCTTCAACTGGTGAATAACGGGCTGGGAATAGAAAGCTGAAACCAGAGACTGCGTCTTCCCGTTGCATCTTCAGCGTCATGTGAGAGGCTCCTTCCCTCCCATCCTGCTCGGCAGCAGCCAGGGATTGCCTAGAAATAGCTCCTGGCACTCACGCGGCAGGACCTCGACCTGCCCTGCCGCGTGCCGGGGAGCCGATGCCATGCACAGCCCCACCGCAGCTCCCTGTGTCGGGGCCCGGTGGCCAAGCAGGAGCAGAGGGGGCTGGGAAAACACTTTGAGCTTGGAAAACACTTTGTGCTGCCCACAGCGGGGATGCCAAGTTGCTGGGATGGGTTTGTTCCCTGGGCTGCTGGGCCCCGAGCAGGACACGGGGTGCAGAGTCCCTGCTTGGTGCAAGCCCCCAGGGGCACTGCGGGGCTCAGCTGCTGCTACCGAATTTTTACTGCTGTGCAAACTGTTACTATTTGCACTGACAAACCTTTTCTTCCTTTCTCCCTCACCCCGCCTCTCCTCTCCACCCTTTTTTAATAGCAGCCTCTAACAGCCACACTCATTCTTCTATGTTGACACGGCCCTTTGGCATCAGCGCTTGGCATTTGCAGAGCAGCTCGTTCTGGAAAGGAATAGAAAAAAAAATTTAAAAAAAAAAAAGTGCAACTCGGCCCTTATGCCTTGCAGGGGACGTGGCTCCCTCCTGCCTCGCAGGGCACGGTGCCACCGGGTGAATCAGCGCCCAGCCCCGCCGGGGGTGAGCCGGGAGGTGCGGTACGAGGTTAACGCCACCAGATGCCCGTGCAGGGACTCGGAGCAAGGGCTGAGGGTGCTGGGTCTTCACTTTGCTTCCACGTGTGTTGGTGCACTCCCACAGGTGTGTGCACACTCATGTGTACCCCCAGGCTGGCCCCGGGACCCAGCCACCGGCGGCCACCGGGCCAGGCACCGAACGTGTCCCCATGATGGCTTTGTCCTCTGGCTGTCACAGGAGCAGCAATTCCTTTGCCGCAGCATCTCCGAAAGCAGTTGGCGGAGCGGAGCAGCTCTGGCTCAGCCGCAGCGTGTCCCTGCAGGGCTGCGGTGGCTCTCGGTGGCCCCTTCCTCTCCCAGGAGTCATCTTTCTCCATCCTGCCTCATGGGGACCATCCCAGCAGCATCCCTCCCTGCCGGGCACGGACCACCCTGCATTATCCCTCACTGCGGACCCCATGCTCCAGTCCACGGCTGCGGTTTCAGCACAGGGCGGCTGCCTCTCCATCCCCTCCGCTCGCCCCACAGCTCCCGCTCGCCTGCACGCAGCTTCTTTTGGGTCATCTTTTTTTTTTTATTTCAGGTTCCAAGCCGCGCAGAGGCAGATGTTCCTGCTCGCACCAGCCGCGATCTTGGCTGAGAGCATCCTTGAATCACCTGCACGGCCACGCGAAGGACTGGGGGAAATAGTTTACAAGCAGGAGAAAACCTGTCTGGGCTTTTCCAGCAAAAGGAATAGAAGGGAAAAAAATCAATTATGAAAGTAAAAAAAAATCAAAGAAAGGTTAAAGCAGCAGATAAAGGATATATCCTGACTATTTCTATGAACCAGCCCTATCTTTTCCATCTGAAAATGCAGCACCAACCAAGTGCAGAGATCAGCCCTTTTTTTTAAAAAAAAAAAAGAAAAAAAAAAAAAAGCTTGCAGAGACAAATACAGCTGTTGAGTGCAGAGTTCAAGGTCGTCGAACGCCAGGCCAGTGCCCCGGTGTCCCGCGGCCGTGTCCTGCTGGCCTTGCCCCGTGCAGGTGACACCGTGGTGCTCAGCCTGGCTGCCCCACGCCTCAGTTTCCCCAGGGGATCGCCACCCGTGCCTGCGCATGGTGGCATTTATAGGTCTCTTGAATTTTGAAGAGGGATGACGGCGGCGCTGGGCTGCCCGGCACGGTGCCCTTCCCCGCCTGGGTTCGCGCTCCGGCAGGACGCCGGGAGCCCACGGGCAGAGGTGGGAGCCTGGTCAGGCGCCACGGCCAAGCAGCGGCTGTTCCGCCTCCCTGGCCGCGCACGGCTGGGAATCGCCTCCTTGGAGAAATATTCCCTTTTCAAACACCAGACCCCGTGGAGGATTATCTAGAGGGGGTGGCTGGGGGAGCAGTCACGCTGTCTCGAAGGCACTGTGTTGTTTGAAATGCTCTTTAAGGCACTTGATGACTCACAGCAACAGCTGGAAGGAATAAGCAGTTGGTAATTTCCATATTAACCTCCCAGTCCTGGGGACTGGGGGGATCTGCAGCACGTGCCTGCTCATGAGGGTGCAGCGGCACCTCGCCGGCGTGCTGCGGAGTGGGTGCTGCTGGGCACCGTCCTGCAGTGCCCGAGGGGCTGCGGGCATGGGGATGAGGATGACCCCAGAACCGGGCAGGCTGGTGGCGTACCCATCCTGAGCCCCTGTCCAGTGCAAGCCTGGGGAGCGCCGTGCTGCGAGTCTGCCCGTGGCTGGCTGTACAGCACCTTACACAACCAGCACTGAGTCCTGATGCAATAGGGTCACGCAGCAGCTGTCTGGCCCCTGCCTTGTAGGGGACATCTGTCCCTGGGGCTTGCCTTTGTGCAAGGGGATGATCCTGTACTGCAAGCCAGCGAGGAGGTCTAAGATGGGTGCAGCGAGGACGTTTACCTCCTGAACCTGGACTGAGAGAGGAGCAGAGGAGCCATCCTGCACCACGTCCCGCTCCGTCTGCATTGCATCCTGCTACCCCCGTGGCACTGGGCTCGGAGGAACGGACCTGGCTGTCACCATCCCCAACCCTCGGGTCTCTTTAAAACGCCAACTCCAGCAGGAGGGCTGCGCGCCGGCGGGAGCCGCGGTGGAAAATCCTGTGCTAGGCTTGCCTTGAACCCCGCGCGCCCCGGGGGACGCGTTTGCCGCCAGGGCATATGTTTTCAGTTCTTGCCGAGGCCGACTTGAGAAATTTTCTCTCCCTCCCAGCTTCTCTGTTGCAAACAGCAACCGCAGGGCCGGGGCGGCACAGGATGATAAATGAGCTGCTCTGTCCGTGTGCAGCCAAGGCCCGGGAAGCTGCACCGAGGCAGGCTGCATCCCGACGGGGCATGGGGGGAGACGGGGGGCTTGTGGCGCCTCCGGAGAGGCCGGGGAGCTGAGCGGAGGGTTGGTGTTTTGGGGCAGGGTGAGGAGGGGGGGTCTGGCCCTGCTGAGCTCTGGTCCTTGAATGCAGCACGTTGTTTTCTCGCCCATCTGTGGAGCAGGCGGGAGAGCATCTGTTGGCCGTGCTCGAAGGGTGGGCTGAGCCGGCGGCTGCATCTCCCCTGGGGAGCTCAGGCTGGGCAGCCGGGGGCAGCCCGAGCCCCTGCTCCCCAGGGAAAACGAAGAAGCAGCAAAGGATGCACGGATGTGGTGAAGCATTCCCTGACCCGGTGCTGGCGCCCGGGGTCATGGACCCCATCCTGCCCAGATGTCCCCTTCCCACCTGGGAAAAGGGGTGACACTGAGAGGCCACATGCACCTTTAAAGAACATCTGAGTCATGTCCACTGCGACACGCTCAGCCCTCCCAACGCCCTCGGTGCATAGAGCAACCGCCACATCAGGCCTATAAATAAATAAAATATAACGAGGCCCTGCTGTCTTCTGGAAACCCCTGAAAAAAAGCCCTGCGGAGCTAGTTCTCCCAAGGTATCGTGTTCCCCGCTTTGTGGGTCGCCTCCCACCTCCCCCCCTTGCTTCTTTATTGCCGGAGCCATCTGCATGGAAACTAGAGCCGGGTCCCCGAAGAGCCCTCCTGCCCCCTGCCCGCGCTCCAGCTGATGTCACACAATCTGTTTGATCTCACGACCAGTTGCCGGGGAGCGCTGGACGCTGTCACCCTGCGGTCTGGGTGGGAGATGACATCAAGTGTTGGTCAACCCAAGGGGGGGGGGGGGGGGATGCAGCTGGGGTGCCCCGAGGGCCAGGATCGTGCTCGCACCCCCTGATGATGAGGAACGGGGATGGTGTGGCTTCTCCGCATCAGCCGGGTGGCCCGACACGTGGCTCGGGTGTTCAGCGCGCGGTCCCTCTGTCCCTCTGTCCCCGTGTCCTATTGCAATTACCAACCTTGCCTCTTTGGCTTTGAACCTGCGCAGCACCCTCCTTCAGCCGGACAGGCTCAGGCTTTGCAAGGACAGGACTGAGGATGTTGCAGTGGCTTGTGACGAACTCAAACTCACCAGTACTGCCGGGCGCAGGCTTCCTCCTAAAATGACCACTTGAAAAATATCCCTACAGCTACTAATATATATTTTTTTAATCGGGAGAGCTGTGCCGAGCCAGTGGGCATGCTGACTAGATGCTCGGGCGGTTAATAAGTCAGGTTTAATTGTGGCTGGACCTCGGTACAGTTTGCACTTCCGCGGTGCCTATTGTCCAAGGACAGCAAAGTGCTTTACAAGCATTAAATCTTATCGCAGGCTGCAAGGCAGGTAAGGATATACCGGGATTATTGCATGCGTCGCTGAAACGCGGCCAACTCCGGCTGGGAACACATCAGCTATTTACCAGTGAGTGGCAAAACGATGCAGCATTTTAGGACCGAGCGGGAAATAGAATCTGGTATTGAACTGGAACAGCAGCAGGACTTTTAAAATGTGAAATAAATTACAGGGGCTGATCGTCGGTCGGGACACTGAGTTAAGGGCTGGTGGGCAACGCTGTGAAGGGCAGGGACGTGGCCGGTGCTTTCGGGGAAGCGCCGTGGGATCCGTCCTGCCGGTGTTTACACGGACACGGTGGTGGCTTTTCCATGCTGCTTTGGGGAGGGGGAGCCGCACAAAGGGCACGCCGTGGCGTGGGGAGGGGGCCGCGGGTGGAAGAGCGGTGATGGAGGGGGAGGGAACAACGCGTGGAGGCCCTCTGGGGGGGTTGGGGTGCGAATCCCCGCGTGGGGCCGGTTCTAAACCACCCGCCCGGGGTGGGTTTGTAAATCTCTTCCCCCCCCCCCCCCCCGCGTGGGGTCCCGTCGCACCCCCCCGCCGCGGCTGCCGCCGTTCCCAGCCGGGCTGGCGGCGGGCGGGCGGGCGGGTGCGGGGTGGGGGGGCGGCAGGGACTCGTTCCTCCCCCCGGCTCCCCCCTCGCAGGCAGGTCGCGGCGGGGGGGCCGGGGAGGAGCCGGGCCGGGGGCGCCGGGGCCGGGAGGCGGCGGGCAGCCGCCCTTCCTCCGCGCCGCCAGCGGGACCCAAACTTTCGCACCGAACTTTTTATTATTCTTTTTTTTTTTTTTTAAATTATTCTTTGGGGATATTTTTGGTTGGGTTTGGGGTTTGTTGTGGTTTTTTTTTTTTTTTTTCCTTCTCTCCTTGCCTTCTCGGCGGCGGGAGGAGGCGGGCGGCAGCGGCGGGGGGGGGGGAGAAGGGGGGGGAAGCGCTTTGCAAACCCGCCCCCCGAGCCTGCGTGTCCGGCGGAGCCGCGGGATGAGCCGGGGGCGGCGATGAGCTCGGCGGGGCCGGGGGCGGCGGCGGCGGCGGCGGCGCCGCTCCTCTCCCGCAAACAGCGGCTGATGGCCGCGCTGGCGGCCGGCGAACCGGCGGTGGCGGGTGGTCCCGGGGCTCCGCAACCCCCGGCCCCTCCGCTTTGCTGTTTTATTTGCGGCGGCGGCATCAGTCGCGGTAAAGAGCTAAAGCTTCAAGTGCGACCCCCCCGCGACCACCGACCCTTCTTCCCTTTCCTCCAGCACCAGGAACCGGCGCCCGGCGCCCGCGCCGTCTCGGCGGAGGGCTGCGCCCTGGTCTGCGCCGTCTGCCGCTGCTTCCTGGGCGAGCAGTGGGACTCCTTCGAGCGCAGCCGCACGCCGGTGGAGAAGCGCATGTACTGGCTCAAACGGCCCCATCAGTGCGAGGCGGCGGCGGCGGCTGCGGCGGCGGCGGCGGGGGGAACCGGGCTGCGCAGGGGGGCCACGGGCTGGGACCCCGCCGCGCCGCCCCGCCGCCCCGCCGGCCACGAGGAGGAGGAGGAGGAGGAGGAGGAGGAGGAGGAGGAGGAGGAGGAGGAGGAGGAAGAAGGGCCGGCAGCCGGTTCTGACCTCTCCGAGCTCTCCGACGCCGAACCCCTTTCGGAGCCCGAAGGGGCGGGGGGCGCGGCGCGGACCCCCCCGGTGGCGGCGGGGGGCAAGAGGGGGCCGCCCTGCTGCTCCTCGGAGGACAGCGAGATCAACATCACCAGCGAGGAGGAGGAGGAGGAGGAGGAAGGCAGCGAGCGGCCCGCTTGGGCATCGGGCACCGCTTGCTACATCTGCGGCAGCCCCTTGTCACCCACCACCCAACACCGCGTCCACGTGCAGAAGCAGGAGAAGACCTCACCGGCACCCTTCTTCCCCTTCCTCTGGCTGCACAGCCCCCCGCCGGGTGCCCAGCCCCTCTCGCCCACCGGCAGCACCCTGGTGTGTCCCTGCTGCTTCGCCTCCCTCATGCAGCAGTGGCAAAGCTTCGAGCTGGCCAACGTGCCCGTGCTGCAGCGGCTCTACGTGGTGCCCCTCAACGCCGGTGCCATGCCCGCCAAGGGCCGGCGAGGGATGAAGGAGGATGGAGCGGGCGCCCCGCCGGCACCCGAGGCTTGCTACCTCTGCGGGGAGGAGTGCGGCAAGGAGGCAAGGCCGGTGGCGGCCAAGATCACCAACGGCAACGCGAAGAGCACCATGCATTTCCCCTTCCTCAGCCTCCTGCCTTGCCCGCCCAGCGCCAAGGGGCTGAACAAGCACTGGGAGGTGAGCAGCTGCCGCAAGTGCTTCGGGGTCTTGCAGGACCTGTGGGCCATGTACAGGGCCTGCCACAACGAGGAGCTCATCACCTCGGTGCAGAGCTTCCTGGGGAGGTACCACCAGGTCTTCTCTGCCGGTGACCCCGGCGGCCTGGCCGGCCACCCTGCTGTCAAGCCCGGTCCCACCTCCGTCTGCTACATCTGCGGGGCCGAGCTGGGAGCCGGCAAAGAGTTCCAGCTTAACGTCAACCCGCCGGGACGATTTGGGGAGAAGGAACCTTTTTTCCCCTTCCTGACGGTCTACCCGCCTGCCCCGCGGGCCAGACCGGCCGACTCGACTGGGCTGGTGGCCACCTGTGTCCTCTGCTACCATGACCTGCTGGGACAGTGGCTGCAGCATGAGGGCAGGAACTCCCACCACCCTAGCAGCGCCTGGTCCCGGCAATACAAAGTGGAGACCTTCGTCTGCTTCTTCTGCCGGCAGGAGAAGAAGCGATGCCTTGGATTAAAAGCAGTTCAAGTGGCCAGGCTCCCCGTCTTCCTCTACACCCTCCGCGTGGCCAACAGCTTGCTGGTGGATGACGGGAAGCAGCTGACCATCGGCGCCTGTGCCGAGTGCGGTGCCGTGGTCCTGGCTGGCAAGAGCATGACCCCGCCGGAGCTGCTGGCGGCGGCACCCCCGGCTCTCCTCCCCAAGGTAAGGCGTTTGGCCTGGACCCCACCCCTCCCCTCCTGGCATTTCCCACTTCTGGCGTCAAGGAGGAGGAGGAGCGGTGACATAGATGGATGCTCTCCTTTTGGGTCTGGTCCCTGGGGATGAACATTAATGGATGGGGTGCCTTTAGCAATGAACTTTTGGAGCTGTCAAGCCGCAAAGGAAAGGATGAAAATCCTTCCAAGAGGTGGGGAGAGCCAAGACCTGTCCTGTTGCAGAAGCGTGTATCTGTGTTATTGGTGCCTGCTGGCTCGCAGCCCTGCGTGAGGGAGGTGGGGGCCAGCACGGAGGAAATCCTGATCCCGTACCGCTCGCCGTCAAGGGTGATCAGAGGTGCCGAAGGGGAGGGAGGGCTGCCTGGCCTGCCCACCGCAGCAGCATCCTCGGGAAGCTCGAAGGAGCGCGTGGCCTCTGCTGCCATGGGAAACTTCCCAAGTTATATCTGGCTTTATAAGGTGCTTTAATCAAAGGATTTCCCCTTGGAGAAACCCCAGCCCTTCCCGCAGCCGGGGGGCTGATGTGTAGGCTCGGGGCTGGGTGCCCCCCACCTGCGCTGCTCTGGTTATCCTGCGGCAAGGGTCCCCCGGGCAGCGTCGTCCCTGGCCTCCAGCCCCCTGTGCCCCCCAAGCCGCTGCGATGGAGCCCTGCAGCCCCGAAGGGTGTCGTGGGTGTCATCGCCCAGGTGCTGCCAGTTTCCCGGGTTGCTCTTTTCCGTACCTCCTGCCGGGGTTACGCAGGGTGCTTCAGGGGCATCACCCAGAAAGCAGCACGGCAGAGCCAAGGTTTAGTCGTCACAAGCTCGCTTTTCTCATGGGATGGGGAAATAACTGCTTTTACCCCCCGATTTCCAGCTTGCAGGGAGCGTGCTGGAGAGCCGCCGCTCTGTATCTGCAAACCAGGCCCCAGGCTGGGCTCTGTAAAATGCCGGCACCCTAAATCCCCGAGTTCATTTTCAAAGCCTTTTGGCTCCGTTTGTAGCCAGAACCCTGCGGCTCTCCGAAGCGCTGGCATTTTCTTTAGAAATGTAAACCAGCCCTTCCAAGACAGCGCTCCTTTTCTCTCCGTTTGCTCTCCCTTGGCTGGTTACAAATATAATTTTCCATTCAGCCGTGCCGGCTCCTGAGCTGGGGAGGGGGGGACACGACGCTGCTTGGAAAGGCACCAGGCAGTAGCTGCACGCACCGGAGGGTCGGTGCGCAGCGCCGGTGCGGAGAGTGCCAGGATGGCACGGGAGGTTGGGTTGGCACCGGTGATGGGAATCCTCTGGAAGCCATTGCTTTCGGGTGGTTTCCCCCAGGCTCCGTCGGGCCGAGCCGGACAGTCCCGACATCGTTGCAGGTCATTCGTGGATGCAGATGATTTATTTTCAGGCTCGCCTACACAGGAGCCTGCTTCCAGCCAACACAACTTGCTGTGTGCGGAGGGGTCTGAGGCGGTGGAGACTTACTGGATGTTGGACCTGGTGCGGGGCTGCATGGGTTGCGATGCCCATGTGGTCACAGCTATGCTGTCCGTCTGTCTGTCCCCTTGGTCTGTTGGCATTTGCAAGGTGCTGGAGCCCTTAGCGACTGGTGTCCGCAGAGGAATCGAGAGGCAAGCGAGCATCCTCCGGTGCTAACGCAGGGGTTGATGCTGTGGTGATGCTCCAGCAGAGCCCAGATGGGTGCAGCTGGTGAGGAGGGTGGCATCCGCGAGCCCACAGCCAGTGTTTCACACCTCTGCCCTGTTAGTGTCCCCTGGCCATGCCAATGGGATGTTATAGACAGCAATTCTATCCCAGCTCGGATGCCAGTGTTGGGTGCTCGGGGGTGCTTCCTGCAGGGTTTGTTAGTGCCCCCCCAGAGCCTGGCATTTCTCAGACACGGCAGTCCTCATCCCCGCTGGCCCCAGCCCCAAACTCCCACTTGGGCTCTTGCCTGCAGCCCCGTCTCTGACCCGAACAGCTCTGAAAAGCTTTTGTGTGGGGCTATGAAAGGCAGAGGGGGAGGAGGAGGACGTGGAGGGTGTCCCGGGGAAGGGATGCTATTCAGTTCCTCCCTCTTGTTCCCGGGTTTGCTAATGAGCAAATTAAGCTGCTACAACGGGCAGGGTGGCAGGAGGCAAGGCAGAGCTCTTGCACCGGGGAGCTGTCTGGGGAGACCACAGCCGGCCTAGGGAGCACTGTGCTTTGCTGGGCTCTGCCATGTCCTGGTGGTGACTCTGCCTGGCCAGAAGGTCCTCTTGCCTTTTTCCTCCCCATCTGCACACACTTCCCATCAGGCTGGGATCTCAAAGACATCAAGGTTATTTAAAACATGGCTTAATCCTTGGGTAGGGTGCTTGGCTAATTTAACTGTACGCTTATTGAGCCACGCTGCCTGCTGGGAGTCACCCCGGATGAGCCTTTCACCCTTGTGTGACACCCAGGTCCCTGTTCAAATGGGACCAGGCAGGAGGGAGTAAGCCCGAGGGGTTAAAACTGTCTCCCCATTCCTCCTTGCAGCTCTGCAACTTCATTTTTTGAATGTACGTGCTTTTCCACACACCCAGGATTGACACCCCCCCCCCCCCCCCCCGGCATGTAGGGCTGGTGATTTGTTGCTGTCCTGCCTGCAGGTGTTTGACCCAGATGGCTCAAAGTTTGAGGCACCAGGTAAATGCACAAAATTCCACCAGACACCCCCACATCCCCCTCTCTTGGCAGGGTAACAACAGCAGGAGGGGCTTATGCCCTCTCTATAACAGCTTGGAGGTGCTAATGAGGGAATCCCACATCTGAGGCTCATCAGGAGGGCGGAAGCTCCGGTATTTTGGGTGGGGTGGTGCCTCTGCTGCTGGTTTCGTTTGGGGAGTGGTGGGGTAGGTGATGCTCTGTGGAGGTGTGGTGCTGCCTGTGGTCCTGCCTGCTGCAGGAGGGTCTCCTGGAGGTGAGCTCTGTAGGCAGAGGGGCTGCTGCAGAAACACCACTGTTGTTGGCTTGTGTGGGGTTTGTGTTCTCCCACCAAGAAAAAATGGCACTGCTGAGCTTTGGTAAGGGTACCCTGGCATGGGTGTCCTTTGGCTTGTCCCCCTTGGTCCCCTCCAAGGCATGCAGGTGTGCACCATGTGTGTTTTCTTTCCAGCTGTGTTGCTTGCAAAGGGGACCTGTGCCGATCTAAGCACCCATCAGTGCAGGGCTCCTGAGTTTGGGGTGGCTGCTGCCACCAGGTATGATGTCTTGTCCTCTTGATCTGGTGAAACCCACTGCATCCCAGCGTTGAGCCCCTGCTGCTGGCCGGGAGAAGCTGGCTCCCTGGGGCACTGCGGGACAGGCGGCTGCTGCGAGCGGAGCAGGTGTTGAGGCTGATTGCTTTGAATAAACCATAAAACGCCCAAGCTTGGCCTGTGTCCAGAGGCGATGCTGACCCGCGTCCCGGGCCGGCCGTGCCTGCTGAAGGGGCCTCTGGGGCCACCCCTTGAGCCCTCCTGCCCTCTCTAAAGAGGCAAAGCGCGGTGTTGCTGGCAGTCCCAGGTCAAGGGCTGCTTGTGCTTGACCTAGCTGGGGTTTTCTGTGCTTGCTCCGATCCTTTCTCTCTGTCAGCACTGGGAAAAGCGTCCCCCGCCTTTCCGACTTTTCCCATCTTCGCCTGCCACTGCTCTCGCTGCAGTTATGTCCCTGTAAAAGTGAGCTCTGTTGGTTTTGGGTTCCCCCCGCATGCAACTTTCTGCAGATACATTCAGATTTCTGGGAAGCTCTCAAATCCCTCCGTAACTCGAGCAAAGCTGTTCAAGTTTCCTTTGGGTGCCCCACGGCACCGTGTAGAATTTGCAGCTGGTGTCATCCCGCTCCTTGGGAGGGCCGAGCACTTGCTGCTGTGTCTCCAGCCCTGTCCTCAGGCTGGTTCCTGAGCATCGCCCAGTGTTTTCCATGTCCCGTTCCTGCTTTGTGGGGGTCCCTTGGGTCTCACTGCATGGGGCTGTGCCTGGCGGGGCGCAGTCAGACTCATGGGACCGAGTCCGCTGCATTTATTGCTTGGCAGTGACGGTGTTAGCTCAGCTGGGGATTTGGCCCCTTTTTTTCAGGTTACAAGCTCCAAAGGTCACGCTGCATTTCCAAAACGCTGCGTTGAGCTTACAGCTGTTGTTGGGCATTTTCTCTTTGCCTTTTGAAAAAGGTTTTGGGCAAACATCAAAGAGTTCTTGTGCTCTTGACTAAACCTCGTCCCACTGATGCTGAGCAGCAGCAGAAACTACGGGATGCAACAAAAGCAAACCCAGGAGGTGGAGGGTGATGCCTGACCCTCTTCCTGCATTGCACCGGGCCATATTCCTGGTGCAGGTATGGATATTTGGGTGTATCGCAGCATGAGACATAAGAAGCCTGTGCAGGAAGGGTCCCAGGTCATGGCTGGACAGGCAGGACCTCTGTCTTGTTTGCATCTTTTATTAATTTTGAAGAAAACAGAAAACCTTCTGGCGACTGGCAGTGTTTTGGGTGGTTGCACTTTCTCTGCCAAGCTGATGGCTCCTCCATGCATCCCAAGCCCAGGCTTCATGTGTGGGCTCTGGAGGGGTGGCATGAGCTGCATCAGGCTTCTGCTTGTCCCTTAGACATGAGGGAGGAGCAGTGTCTGTCTCACTCATCTCAAGTTTTCAGCTTCCAGCTCGGGTAGGCTTTGGTGGTAATATCTGTGCTTGTGCCAATTTTTGCCATCGCTAATTCTAGCAGATGTAGAGCAAAATCAGGCCAGGGTATTTTAAGCCAACTTCATTGGGATAAACCTGGTTTGTTTGCAGCATATGTCTATGTAAAGATGTTTTTAGCGAGGCTTACATTGCCTTTCAGTAAAGCAGCTTCCTCCGCAGTGCCTGCTGCGGCTAACACCGACTGGGTCTGGCATTTTTCGGATGAGATCTCAATCCCGACACGGAGGTGGCAATATAATCATGATATGACTTCATGTCTTGGGGCACGGCATCCCGTAGGATCGTGTTCCCAGATGGCAAACAAAGAAACAACACGAGAAAAATGTGCCGCTTGCTTTTTCCTGCCGATGAGGTCAGGGTGGGTTTGGTATGTACCCAGCCAGGCTGGAAACCTGCACCCCTCCATCCCTCCTCATTCTCATCTGCCACTTAGGTTGTTTAAAAGTCACCCCATGGGCTGGTGGCTCTTCCCCCCGGGGTCTCCGGCCAGGGGTGCATGTCCTTCAACTGTGGCGGAGGGGGGAACAGCAAAGGGGCCTTTTGCTTTGGCCAGGCTGACCTTGCTGTACCAGCTGTCCAAAATACCAGGGCTCCCGCGCCATTGCCAGCCGCCGTGTCCTCCAGACCTTGTGCTGACTCCACAGCTCACCAGCTGGCTGCTATATATTTATTTTTTACCCACCCCCCGCCTCTTGCCTTTTCTCTGCCTTTCCCAAAAGCAGCAGCGGAGGACAGGCAGCCCGAGTGCTGCCTCTCTTCTGCAGGCACCTGCCAAAAACACTGGCCTGAAATGTGTGCTGCCCAGGAAACCCTGCCTGCACCCCCTACTCCCCGAAATATCCCCCACAGCCTCCCTGGGGAGAGGAACTGGCTCCGCTCAGGACCCCTGCAGTGAAAATGCTTTCGCAACCACTGGAGCATCTTGCAGCAGCCTCCCTGTCGGCGCCTCGTACGAAGCTACGGCCAAGTCGGGAGGTGGGGTAGAGGGACGGACGGCTCTGGCTGTTGCGGACAGACAGATGTTTTGTCCAGATACTTGGCCTTTCTCAGCTGTCCGGAAAGCACGGTCACAGAGGGCAGCCCAGGATGCTCGTCGGACGCTTCCCAGCGAGGAGGAACCTCCCCGCAGTAGCAGTGTGGGTGCCTGATTTTGCAACCGTGCCAGTGATGGCAGGAGCTGGCTTTTCACTGACCTCTGCCCCTTGGTGCTCAAGCTAGGTCCTGTGCCAACACCCCCGCTGTCATCGTCCTTGGGTGCTGAGCCGGGGCCGAGGAGATGTCTTAATCTCCTGAGCAGGTTTTGGGGACCTGGGAGGTTTTGGGACTGCATGGGCACAGAGCACAGCTGGTTTGCTGGGAGCCTTGTTGGCTGCGATGGGTGTCCACTGTGCCCTGGGTCTGTCCCCATGCTGGTTTTGGGTGGGGGGGATCTGTTTGCTCCCTACCGGCATGCACTGCTCAGAGAAGGGTGCTCCCTGGCTCCCCAGAAAGGGCTGTTGTCCAAACAGCTCCTGTGCTGCTGGGCAGCATCTGGCCAGATGTTGTTCTTCCTCCCTGCAGCAAAAGGCCTGTGCTGCACGCTGGCATCCTGGGCTTGAAGGGGTGGTATGGAAATGTCCCTCTGTGTTGGGGGGGACGCTGCCCTTCTTGGGGACTGCGAGTTTGGCGGCTTGGGAGGGACTTTGCAGGGGTAAATCCAGGAGGGTGGTGGGGCAGGAGCACCCTGTTGCGTGGGGAGCAGGGTGGGAGCTTGAGAAGGAGCCACCAGAGCTTGGCTGGTGGTGGCAGGTTCCCAGCCACGCTGGGCTTTCCCCCGACGTGAGCAGCTGGTGATGGGAGCCCTTCCAGCGGCACAATCCTCCCGGGCCCCGGCCCAGGGCTCTGACAGCTCCGGGTACCCCGCCGCCAAGGCGGGCAGCAGCAGCACCTCGAGCGTGCCTTGGCTCCTTGCAGAGCCGATGCTGCACGTTGGCAGGTGCTAGCCCAGCTTTCAGGGATGTGGTGCTGCTTCTTACTTGTACCCCTGTTTGCAAAAAGCATTGCTCCCAGCCATCAGAGAGCATGGTTTCCCTCCCTGTGCTGTGGAGAGGATGCCGGAGCCGTGGTGCCAGCCAGTTTGCTCCCAGTGCTGGGTGAGCAGCTGCTCTGGTGTGGTGCCGGTGGCCCCGCCAGCCTCTCCCCCCTCTCCAGCCACTCCAGCACACGCGAGCCTTGCTGCAGCATGGCTGGATAAACAGCCTCGTGCAGCTGGCCTGGCCTTGGCATGATGTTTTTCTCCCCCCGCATCTTGAGAAGCTGAGTCGGGAGGAAGGCGACAGCTCTGGGAGGGAGTTTTGGCTGGGCTGGGCGGAGAAGGACATTACCTGGGTGCACTTTGCAGCCTGGCATGAATATGATGCTGCTTCTTTATTTTCCTTATTTTCCTCCCCACCTTCCACGTTAGTGCAAGTGCTGCCGGGCTTTAGTAGCTCTCGGGAGACTGAAGTCATCTGTTTACCCGTGGAGCTGGCGTGCTCGGAGCAGCAGCTGCCCCGGCTTTCCTCCTCTAACCTGCTGGCCCGCGGCGAGGTGCCTGTGCCGAGCGTGCTGTGACCTGCACCGGGGCAGAGCGAGCGCAGCGGCTGCCCCGGGCTGCCTCGCATCGCACGCCAGCCGGCGGCACAGGCGAAACGGGGCTGCCTTGCCGCAGGTGTGGGAGCTCCCTCCAGCCGGAGAACTGACAAGACTCTCTGTTTCGGTGCCTATATACAGGCACCAGTGCTGGATGGGCCATTCCCAGTTGCAGCGGGGACCCACTGCAGGATTTACCAGGGCTTATTCAAGCCCTTGCACACAAACTCAGGAAATCACTGTCTGGCCTGCTGCTGCCTCTTCCCGCTGGGTTCTGGCATCGCCCATCCCGGTACCTGGGGAGAGGCAGGTGCTGTCATGGCTGGCAGGGGTATTTCAACCAGGGGTGCATGGGGAGGGTCCTGGCACCCCCCCCCCGAGGGATGTGGAGTGGGGCAGGAGGGCTTGCAGGGACTGGTGTGCACCCCATACTCTCTCCCAGTTCTTCCTGGTGATCTTTTGGCTTCTAGTTTAGAGCTAAAACAAGGCTGAGATCCAGCTCGGATGCAAAGGAGGGTCATATGGGGAGATGGGTGGTGCTCCCTGCAGCCAGGAGCATCCCCTTTTTGCTGCAGGGGTGGGGGGCTGCCTGCTGGGGCTGGAGGGTAGGAGCGCGGTGGTGTTTTCCAGCCAGAGAGGATGCCGGGGCTGACTTAGCACAGAGCTTAGGCTGCCTCCAGGGCTGCCTGCCCCTCTGTGACCCCACTTGAGGCTGTGTCCTGGCATGCTGGCACCCGATGCGTCCCCATCTCCTGCTGCTTTTGGGGCTGGCGACTTCCATCGTGAGGGCATTTTGTTCTTTCAAGCCCCAGCTGGGGCTAAGTGCCTTTCCCTGCAGGACCCACTGCACCCCAAGGCACAGCCCGGGCTCTGTTGCAACCCCATGCAGGGTGGTTTCCACCACTGACTCTCCAAAATGGTTTTGATCGTCCCCCCCTGGCCTTCCCCCCCGCTGAAGGGGGGAGCTTATCAGCTGATGGCTCCAGAGGGTCACCAGCAGCCGCTTCGGTCCCTGGAGAGCCAGACACAAGGACACTGTGGTCGCTGGAAGGGACCTTGGAGCTGGGAATGTTTTGGCGACAGCCGAGGCGTCAGCCTCTCGCTCAGCAGTTTGCAGCCACGGCAGGGTGGACAGACCCAGGGAGGGAGGGACGGACGGACGGACAGGCAGACAGCTGTGCAAGGCGTCTCGGGGGCCGCGTGTGGGGTGTTGGGCGAGGAGCAAATTGCCACCGTCGCCTCCCATCTGCCTGCAGCATGTTTCTGGAAGCGGGCTGACTTCAGTCGGCCGTGAAGCTTTTCATCGAGTGATGATCAAGTGCTAGTGATTTCAGTTATTACCCTGGCCAGGAATAAATATATAGATATGTATGTATGTCTCCTGCCCTCCCTCCTTGTCTTCACTGCTAAAACAGCTGCATTTTCTTCCCTCCATCTCTTCTCCCCCCTCCTTGGAGCAGGCAGCATGAGTTATCCTGAAGTGAAAACACAGTGAAGACAAGGCCCTTCAGTTTTCCCGGGAGGTAACCGTGCCAAGGTCAACCCGGCGCAGGGACGGGGCCCTGGCTGCCGCCCTGGCTCTCGGGCGTGGGTGGCACCCCGGGGGGCTCAGTGTACCCTGGCCGTCCCCGGTGTGGAGGACTCCCCCGGGGAGCTGGGGGGACGCCGCTTCTGCCTGCAGACAGAGTCCAGATGCCCTGGCTGCGGCATCTCTGGAGGGGGAGATGAATTCGCTCCTGCCGTCTTCTGTTTTCAGTCCAGAACATCTGCACAGTAACTGGGATATCTGGGCTTTCTCCTGCTTCTCGGCCAGGTCCTGTCAGCCCTTTCCTCTTCCAAAAAGGGGTTTGGTGGGTGTTTTTTTTTCCCCTTTCCCTCTGTTGCTTGTGCTGTGTAACCTGCTCCCTGTTGTGTATCCTGTTGGGGCTGTGCCTGGATTTTACTCTGTGCAGCTGCTGCAAAGCAGGGGAGGCTTTTGGGGGACCCCCTGCCTCTGCTACCCCCCAAGCAGCCGGTTTGCTCCCCTGTGAGCAGTTTTTCCCATGGGACTGTCACCAGGGTGGGTGACTGGTGGCATGGGGATGCAATGGGGTTGCCCAAGCTGCTACATCACTTATATAGCTGGTTTTCCTTTGCTGATTCCCCCATCGTCATGCTTTCAGGCCTGATGCTGCATCCCCAGAGCCCGGGCACTGCTTGCAGTGTGTGTGGGGCTGTTTAACCCCTTTGCACCCGTGTCTCCCTCCCAAGAGCTTGCACTGGGAAGCATGGAGGGCTGCAACAGGGTGGGGGCCACCCTGGTCCCAAACCAACCCCCCTGGCTCCCTGGTATTTCCAGCAGCGAGTGGGTTGGCGAGCCTGGCCCTGGGCTGGCCAGGCTGGCTCTTGGCTTGGCAGCATCCCGCACGGGTGAGGTTTCTCCTGCAGCCCTGCTGCTGGCTCGGGCTCTTGGCAGGGCTGTGCATGGGTGCTGGGCACCTCCTCTTCCTCACTGCTGCTTCCACAATGCCATGATATGGGGACCCTCGGCAATGCATTGCCCCAATATTTGCAGCCCTCAAGGAAGTAAGTCCTGCTGCATCTCGCCTCCTTCCTCCTCTCCCTGTGCACGGGCAACCCCTGCCCTCAGCATCCAGACCTTCTGCACCTGAGCTGCTGGGGTCTGGCGAGCCCTAACCCTGCTCCATCCTTTATTGTGTCTCCTTCTCCTTCATGCACAATGTTTTCCTCCCTCTCTGCTTGCCTCTTTGTCCCTTTGCTATGTTCCCTCCGCCTCGCTGCCCTATTTCTGGCCGCACTGGCCCCGTGCCCAGCGCCCTCAGCTCGGAGCGGAAGGAAGGACTCCAGGGGAAGGAGGGCAAAGCCTGGGTGATGCCAGCAGGGGTTTGACCCTGGCTTGGAGAATGGACCGACTGCTCAGAAGGCGTTTGGGGCCACAGCTATTGTGGGTGCCGTCTCTCTCATGGGTACCCATATGCAGAGCCGGTGGCTGGGTTGCAGCCAGGGCAGCCCAGGGCGAGCTGGGGTCTTGCAGCACCCAAAGAGACAGGGGAGGAGGGTGATGCCACTCCTCTTTTGGCACTTTGGGGACCTTGGGGTAAGCGCCTGAATATGCAAGTGGCGCTGCCTACTCTTGGGTTTCCTGCTCCTGGAGGAGGGGGCACCCCTCGGGACAGGGTGGTTTTGGGTGGGCTTGAGGGCTAGCATGTTCCTGGAGGAGATGGCCAGGCAGGGTGGCTTGGGACTGGGGCACCCCTGGGCACCTGGAAGTGACGTGCACCCGATGTCCTTGTCCTGGGGACAGCTGTGCAGCACTGGCTTCACAGCTGCTATTTCTGGCCAGTCCATGGCCTCTGTGCCACGGTCTCCAGCACCGGGGCAGGCAGGGTCTTGCTGCCGGCAGCTGCTGCCCGTTTCCTTTTCATTCCCTCAGACCCGTGGGATGGATGGGGACAGGATGAGGAATCCCCCCTGGCGTGGGCAGCGATGGAGAAGCTTGAGACCTCTTGGGATCTACACCCCCCCCCCCAGCCCTGTTTCCCTCCCATTTAAACCCGGCATACGTCTCTGTTTGGTGGGCGGCTGTAAAAATAGCACTTGGTTTGAGTTAGAAGGGTGGCGGGGAAGGGCTGGGAGGGGGCCGCGGTGTGGGGGGGAGGTCCGGTTTCTCCCTTTCCTGGAGGAATTAGGGAGGCCACATGCTGCCAGGAGTGTTTGGCTGGTAGAGGCAAGCGGAGGCTCCGAGGAGGCGAGCAGGCGTCCGCACAGATGGAAATTTGATCACCCACGGCTCAACAGATTGTTTGATTTATTTTAAAATCAAGCAGATGGCTGCAACAGGAGTTTGTTTAAGTTCAGCTCCGAGCTGGGCCAACGGCCAGGATACTCGGGGGTAGGCGTGCCAAAAAATGTTCAATGACTTTGGTCATCACCACCTCTCCTCCTCCTCCTCCCCTCTCCCTCACTCCAGCGCACACACCCCGGCTCCCCCTCTTATCACATCCTCGCCTTCATCTCTTGGCTCTAGCATTTTGCTTTGTCTCTCCCGGGGCGGGAGCACACACTTGCCCTCCACTTTTCCTCCCCATCAACTCACTCAGGAGGGTTTAACTCTTCCCCGTCCACCCCCTTGCCCTGGCTTTCTTGTGTTGTGGGGGTGCAGGGAGGGCCCCCGCAATGGAGAGAGGGAGCAGCCCCTTCTCTGGGCTCCCTCCTCATCTCCTTCTTCTCTGGGTCTGGCTTGGGGTGTGGTGCTGGCGGGAATGGAGGGGTAGGGGTCCTGGCTGGGTGCCCAGAGGGATGCCCTGACCCCCACGGTCATCCCTCCATGGTGGGGAGGGGATGGATGGGTCCTGGTGTCCCCCCCACCCTGCCCTGAATCAGTAGTGGCCTGAATGGAGATGGGGTCTCAGCAGCATCACGTGCTGCTGGATGGTGGGCCATTGAGCACTTGGCCTGCATCCCCCATCTTGGGGTGCAAGGGGTGACCTGGGGATGGAGAAGAGACCCTGATGCAGCACGTGGTGGTTCTGGATGTGTTTCTGGCCTCGCCACCATATGGCCGGCAGGGAAAGGGCTGGAGGAGCTGGTGGGAAGCAGCCTGGGATGTGCTGAAGTGTTGTAAACGGGACAGGGGAGGCTGTACTCAGGGCTTTAAATAGCTCTGCACCACCAGGCTGGCACTGCGTGGGGGGTCTGGCCACCCCAGGGAGACACAGGGTCCCCAGCACATGCGGCCGTGTCCCCTTGCCCTGCCAAGGGGTGTCTCAGATGCTCTCTGTCGCAGCAGCAAGGAGCTCTGCATCTCCTGGGGTGAGCAAGCGGGATGCTCCAGGAGCACCAGGTGTCCTGCTCCTTGGTGGCCTCGGCATGTCCCTTTGCCCTGCGCCAGCCCCGCGCACCTCCCGGCACCGCGGCAGGTTCGGCGCACATCTGGCACATCCTCTCGCTGTGGGTTTTCTCACCGGGGAATTGCCCGTCATCCCATTTCTAGGAGCAGGGAGGCTGGGCGGTGGGATGAGGCTTTTCCCTGGCACCCGACCCCTCTCTGCGGTGGGGCTGGGGGCTGCAGGTCCCACTGGGGAGAGGGGCTGGGGCTGGAAGGGGTTAAGGAAGGCGAAGGAAAACAAGAGTGCTGCAGGGCCTGGGTGGCTGACAAGCCAAACAACTGTTTTTGACTCACTGTTGCTGCCTTGCCAAGTGCAATTGCTTCCACATTCTCATCCCCTGGCTGGAGGGGCGCGGGGAGACATTGGCTTTTCGCGGTTGGGAGGGGAAGGGGGATGCCGGGGGGAGCGGCAGTGGGAAGGGCTGGCTCCACACTGCTTTTTCTCGGCTCTTCTCTCTTTTATTCCCCTCCCTGTCGAGCGGCAGGAAGGGGCAGGGGATGATGCTGCTGGGGGATGATGCTACCAGTGTCACTCGTGCCAGCTCCTGGTGGAGCATCCCTTCCGCCGAGCCCCAGAGGTGCGAGAGGGAATGGAGGGGGGCTGAAATGCACCCCCAGGGTTGGGCTGCCTTCCCTTCTCTTGCTAGTTGTCTGCAGGGGGGACCCTGAAAGGCAGCTCCTTCCCTGCCAGGGGATGCTGAAGGGTGCTGGGTGTGCGGCAGCATCCCTTTGCCCTCTCTCCAGCTCCTGTTCCCCCTCGCCCTGTGGCAGCCGGGGATGGAGCCCCGCATCCTCGATGTCCCTATTGCAGCCACATATAGGGATAGAGAGTGACCCCGTTGCAACTCTGCTCGGAGATGTGGGGTCTCATGTGGGGGCCAGGCCCCCCCAGTGCCTGGCCGAGGCAGCGAATGGAGTGTGCTGGAGGGGGGCAAATCTGCCAGTAGGGTTTAGGGGGGGGTGCTAATAAAATCCCCAGGACTCCGAGTGCTGGTGCCGTTGTGTTGCAGACAGCAAGAAATAAGCCCTTGGAGAAGAGGCTTGGTAGTTGCACCGAAGATTTGAGCTACTCGGGGTCGCTGCTTTGTGGAGTTAATTATCATCTGAGTCTGGGTTTTTGGTCGGGTTTTTTTTTTTTTTTTTGTTCCTAGGGATTATTTCTTGGCAAACGAGGCGTCATTTTAAAGCACTGAGCTCTGCTCCCTCTGAACTCCTGGCTGCTAAGTGGTATGTAGGAGATCCTGGTCTTAAAAAAAAACAAAAAACAAAACCAACAAAAAACCAAATGAAAACCCCCAAAAACACACCCTCAAAAAAAACCTGCTGCCTTTGCACTGCAAATATGAGGTCTGGGGCAGCTCAGGAAGATTTTGTATGTGTTCCTGGAGCTGTTACCTCAGGGGAGCTGGAGCAGCAACCTCCCTCGGGGAGTCCTGGTGCAGCGCATCCCTCCTGGGCGGCACTGGAGCGGAGCGTGCTGCTTCCCTGGGAGCACCACGCAGCACTGGGCCGGCTGGGAGCGACTGCGCTGCCGAGGGGCTGGCGGCAGGGGAGGATGCAGAGGTCCCCTGGGAGCAGTGTCTGGGGAGGTGCTTGGTCCCTGCAGGGCTGGGGGCTGTTTGGTCCCCCACACAAAGTCGAGCCTGGGTTAGGGTGCCTGGAGGGAAACCCCCAGCCTTTGGGAAAGCGTGAGGGTCATGCTGCGAGCTGGCCCTCGGACAAGGAGGGGGATGCCTGGGGCATCTTGGCTGGCAGCCATTTCCCCTGTTGGGATGCTGCAGGGTTGGGACATTGCTCTGGCATCGCATACCCCTGGCCTGATGGCTCCTGGGGCTCTGCATCCGCCTCTTGCTGCTTTGTAGAGGTTGTTTCCCCGCTCCCGGCTGCGGTGAGGGGCCATGTGTGCTGGGGGAGCCGGGGTTGCGGTGCAGGGGAGCTGGCCTGGATGCTGTCAGCCGCGTGGGATAAACGCGGTCCCCTGACGGGAGGGAAGGCAAATGCATGCCTGGCTCCCGCTCTGCCCCCAGAGCCACTCCTGCGGGGTGCGACACTTCGGAGGGACTCCTCTCCCTTCTGCCACTGGTACCTGTTTAATCTCAGCCTTGCGTGCTGAAACTTGGGGGATTGGATGCAGCAGCAGCCTTCGGGTGTTGCAGAGCAGGAGCTGGCAGCGATGGAGGTCAGGAAGAATATCCCTTCCTTGTTAATGCTGCAAGAAGGACTTGCAGAGCTTTGCCTGAAACATCCTGCGTCTGCCAGGGATGCGGGAGAGCAGCTCATGCTCTGGTCCAGCAGCTGTGATGTTACACCACTGGAATAGACCCACTGTCCATCATCCTTGCACCAGGAGGGCTGCCTGGCCAACCTCTTCCTGTACCCCACGTGCATCTGCACCATCCCGTGGGGTTCATCCCCACTGCGCCCATCACCCTGGCGTCACGTCACCCCAGGCAAATCCTCCAAACTCCATGCGGGGGGCTTTGCAAGGGAAGCAAAAGGCCCTCCTGGTGCTCCCCCAACCACAAGTGACAGGGGATGCCCGCAACCCCCTTGTCGGACACCTTGTTGGCTCCTAATCCGGACATGAGAAGGCAATTAAGGCCCGGGATCCCCTTTCCGAGGCAGCAGATGGGGTGCGGCGACGTGCCGTGGGGCTGGGGAGCAGCGGCGGAGGGGCCGGCGCGCAGCGGCTCTGCCTCCTAATGTGTTTGCAAATCCTCACCAGCTGAGGGGATTAAAGCCGGCATCTGGCTCGCTTTATAATATTAAAACAAAGGGAGTTGTAGGCGCCATGATCGGGGGCAGGCGAGGGAGGGAAGGGGCCGCTGCTCTGCTTGCTGTGCTGGGAAAGTCTGCAGGAATCCCCCCCCCAAGGCCTTCCTGGGAGGTTTTCCCCGGGGAATAAAACAACCGGGTGGGGGTTTCCTCGCCCCACCGGGCTACACGACTCTTCTTGCAGCAGGGTGCAGGAGCCAGCCCCCCAGAACGAAGGGCAGCGCTGGGGATGCTGGAGGCGGGTGGGCTGCGGGGGCTTTTTGGAGGGGGGGTGGGGGGCAGTTTAGATCTGCTTTTTTCCACCCCGTTGCGCCGCTCTGGAAGCAGCAAGAATTCAGGAAGCCGGCGCGCGGTGAGTGCCAAGTCAGGCTGTACCGCAGCCAAGCCCCTGCTTGTTTTCTCGTCTTGCTGGAGCCAGTAAGTGACCTTATTAGCTTAGGGGGCAGCTGCCTTATTAACACACATCTGGCGGCGAGGAGGCCGCATAGTCCCTATATTGTCTCCCTGCTTGCTCCTAACCCAGCGGTACGTTGCTGGGGGGGCTCACCCCCCGCCCCCCACCCTGGTAGCAGGGCTGGCACCCAGGCAGTCCTGCTCCCGCCATAAACCCAGTGGGGTTTATACTGGGCGGGGGGGCAGGATTAGGCAGATGGGTTTTGGGTCTGTTGAAGATTATGATATAAGATTATAATCTCTGCAAGGTTATAATTTGTGGTGGAGAGGATAGGGAGCCCCCCCCATCCAGCGTAGGGACTGTGCTGCTGACTTTCCCATGGATGCCACGCCATCTCCCACAGTCCTTTCTTCTTTCCTACAGGGCAGGCTCTGCTTTTTGGGGTGCAGCATCACCCCTCAGGACAAGGGATTACTCCGGGGGGCTAGACCACCCATGCAGCATCCTCGCCTCCCTGCCAGCAGCTGGGGTGGGCACTAGGATTCCCCTCTGGCACATGGCAGGGATCAGCATCGGAACATCCCTCACCAAGGAGAGCTTCCGACGCGCTGGCTTCGGGGCTTTTCCAGCAGATTTGGCCCTTGAAGGGGGCAGGTTCCTGAGAGGGCATGAGCTTGGCCAGGATGGGGAGCTAGGGGCTTCGCCACATGCCAGATCACCCCAGGCTTTGCTCTGGGCTGCCCGGCGGGTGCACATCCCACCCGCAGCCACCCATCATCCCCGTTTGGGACCTGCTGGGGAGCCATCACCAGCCCCATGCCTGGCACCACCGTGCTTCCTCTCCCTGGCTATAATTAGAGCCAAGCTGGAGGGGGGCCCCTGTGCCGCATCGCCCCGGTGCTGTGCATCCCAGGGGACGGAGGGTGAGCCGGGGTGGGGGGGAGCCGGGGCGCTGGGTGCCTGCCCACGCCTCCGCTACGCAGGGATGCCCTTTGTCCCTCTTGGCGTGTGGGGGAAGTCGGCAGCTCTTGGCTTCTCCCTCCTGTTTTGGAAATTCAAAACATTTACAGGGCGGCCCACTCGCGCCCTGCCTGCCACGGAGCGAGGCACTTGGCTGACTCCTCTGCTTTCCTTGGCCGCTTCTCCCTCGCCTTCAGGCTCGGGGGGGGGGCTTTTCTCCACCCCCTCCCCCCCTTTTTTTTTTCCTTTTATTTTTTTCCTATACTATAAGCTTGAAAAAAAACCACCAGCCTGCAGGAAGGACCATCGAGGGGGGACGGGAGGCAGAACCCGGGGCGAGTGCGGTGGCGATGCCGGTGCCGGACGGCCCCTTGTGCTGACCTTGCTCTCCGCCGGGAAGGGCGGCTGTGCCGGGCAGCTAGAGCAGCCCTGTGCTGCACCAGTGCTAATGAGCTCTGCCTGAGCAGAAGGATTAATTAGCTGCTGGGAGGGGGAGGGCATCCTGCTGCAGTGACTCCGGTGCCGCTGGGTGCAGCGGCGGAGCCTGGCACATGGTGCCTGGTGCTGCCGTACCGGTGGTGCTTTTGCTCAGGGCTGGGGGCTGCTGGGGGGATGCTCTGAAAGGAGCCGCGGTTCTTCCCGGAGCAAACGCCATGGGTCAGGCAGGGAGAGGAAATCCCTGAGTGAGCCAGCGCTGGGAAGCTGCGGGAGCTGCCGCTTGCCTGCCCTCTTTTTTCCAGGTTTTTTTTTTTTCCAAAAAAAGCCGTGCAGGGTTTTTTCTCCATGGTTGTTCCTGTGCTGTTGTCCGCCTGGGAACAGGCACCGAGGTTGGGACCTGGACGTGGCAGGAGTGCTTAAATATGTCCTGTGAGGTCTAAAATGACCCTAAAGGGACGAGGTGGCAGCTGGCCTGGAGTTGTGCATGGGCAGCGTCCAGCTATGTGCTGCGGCTCGGTCCTGGCCTCGATTCTGCTGCGGCTGGGCTCAGGGATGCTCAGGAGCATTGTGCTGGGGACTGTCACCCTCCTGTCCCTGGGAGGGGGACACCAGGCTTGGCTTGGGGCTTTTGGTGTCCTGTTTAGCTGGGGGTCTTTCTGGGGGGCCTATGGGGCTGCTCGGTGCCCATCTTCCCACCGGGTGAGGATGGGGTACCCCTCTCCCCTCCAGCAAGCAGGAGAGCCAGGCACAGGGGGGACATTGAGGGGGGCCCAGAGAGACGAGCAGGGACATCATGTGGAGGCCGGGAAGGTCGTGAGGACACAGAGCTTGAACTTGAAGTAGATGGTAATTGCGACATGCCTAATTACAGGGAAAGAGCAAATCACTCCGGTGCTTCATAAAGTGCCTGACATGGAATGACGAGGATAATTAGCAATCAGATGGGAAGCTGCTACCTCCCTGCTTGCGTGCTGTCCCCTGAAAGCCTCGGGGAGCCCTGCTCCCCCTCCTGCCTCGCAGGTCCCACTCTGCAAAGCATCTGCCCCCGTACGGGGTGGTGACATCGCTTTTGCCCCTTCCCAGTGTGGGACATCTGCCCTGCAAAGCCACCCGTGCAGGGATGGGGTGCAGCCGCTGGCCGTGTCCCCCTCCAAGGGGGTCCGGTGGCCGTGCCAGGCATCCCCGCATGCGTCCGTGTCCAGCAGTGCTGCTGCACGGCGCTGGCAATGCATTAATGCTGGCTGACGCTAGAGCGCACCAGAAGCATGCCGTGGCATCCTCCCGGGGACACGGCACCCAGCAGGGCCACCTGCCCCGGCCACCTGCCCAAGGGCACCCTGGAGTGGCCCTAGAGGCACCCACTGCCACCCTGCTGGGGACCCCGGCAGCCCTCGGTGGCTGCAGGGGATGTCATCGTTAGTGGATGTCAGGGCTGTGATTGATGCTGCCTAATTGCACGTGGGGCTTCACCCCTTGGAGAAGCCGGGAGCGGTGGAAGGACATGGCACTCTGAAAAACACCCCTGCCCTCCCAGCTCGGCCAGTGTCACCCGCAGGGGACCGGGAGGAGGACGAGGAGTGTCCAGCTCCCAATTAACTGCACCTTTTAATGATGCTGTAGTTGGCTTAGAGAGTGCATCCCCCTCAGGGAGTCTGTGCTGTGCTGGGGGGCTCATCCCAAACCTTGTGTCCCCCCATCCCAGAGCAGGGGGGCTGGAGGAGTATCTGCCAGACAGCATTGCCCCAGGTGGGGGCTGATGCCACAGCTTCCAGGCACCCCCAAGCATCCCCTGTCTGCTCCCCCCATGTGAGACCTGTCCACTCCTGCCACCCAGGGAGGACTTGCTGCCCTTGGGCAGGTGACAGGCACCCGAAGGCTGAGGAATAACCTCCCTCCCAGGCACAAGGGGACCTTCCAGCCCCAATATGCCCCCCATTCAGGGGGTGCTAGGCTGCTTCGGTGGCTTTGCTCCAGCTCCTGCTTTCCCTGGAGGTCCTGCAGCCACCTCGCTCCTGTCCCCAGCCATGGCAGGGATTGTCACCCCCAGGGACCATCCCTCTGCCCTCTTCCCGGCACCTCTCGGTAAGCCTGCAGCGGATCCCAGCACGGTTTTCAGACTGGTCCCACCACCGGGATTGCAGAGAGGGCTGGGCACGCCGGCGGAACCGCAGGGATGGGTGCGGGTGTCCCCAGGTGCCGGGGCAGGGTGGAGGTCACCCTTCCCAGCCTGTCCTCCTACGTGCTCATCTCCTTGCCATCTCTCCTCCTGTTCCCCCCCTCTCTTTGAGCAGCTGTTCTCTAATAAGCTGTTAATGATGATACAGTAAGTAGAAGCGGAGAGTCCTGCGGGAGCTGCCACGATTTGTGTAATTGGTCTCGGAGGAGGCAAAAGTATCTAATATTTACATGCCGGTATTAGTCCCCTGGGAGCGCTGTCTGGGCTGGCACAGGGAAGGCAGCTCCCAGCCTCAACCTGTCTGCTCCCAGCTGATGGATCGTCAGATCTCTAATGTATGGAAATTGCTGCGCGGGTGGTGAGGGGGGGGACCCTGTGCCATGCCGTCAACCGGGGATGGAGGACCCCCCTGCCCCCCGAGAGGTCAGGGACAGCCGAGCATCCCTGTGGCATGGCACCCAGCCTGTTTGTGGGAGCAATGGGGTTTGGCTGAGCTGCTTCCAGAGGGCAGAGGGAGGATGCTTTGGTGCGGGGAGCCCTGCGCTGGTGCGGGATGGAGGCAGGAACCAGCCTCCGCCTGGGTCAGGGCTCCCCAGGGTGGGTTTATGAGGGCTTTGGCCAGGCTCATGAGGTGTTGGTGGCCGATACCTGGAGCGAGGAGTGGGAGAGGGGTGCTTGCAGTCCCTCTCCCTTGTGCCAATGGGTGGGGTGGCTCGGCCAGGTCTGCCAGGAGCTGTGCTGGAGCTCCTGGATGGGCAGGTTCGAAGGCAGCACAGGCGTCTTGCTCCCAGCTGGCCAGGTGAGCCGTGGGGCTGGGCGGCTGCCGGTAAAACGGCCTGTAGTGTTCCTGCCTGCAGTTGGTAAGGCCTTAATGGCAGGGGAAACTGAGGCACGGCAGGGCTGGGGAGCAGCCTGCCCTCCCTTCTGGCAACCCTGACCCTGCTGGGGCCCTACCCTGGGCCCCATCCTGCACTATCACACGGGCAAGGTGCCCACTGGGGCTTTCCCGCTTCCCCTGGTACCCCGAGCCCCTGAATGCAGAGTGTCCCCAAGGCTTTGGGGTTGTCCCCTCTTGCTGGGAGTCAGACACTGGCTGGGTTTGCCTCAGTGTCACTGCCACTGAGACAAGCTGTCCTGGGATGCCGAGGCTGCGTTTGCTCTGGTACCCACATTCCTGCACCCCCACACCTGCCAGCGCTCCCCCCCCCGAGGGAGAGATGTCAGCGGGAGGGGGGTGGCATGGAGGCACCCAGCCACAAGCAGAGGGGCCACCGTGGATGTAGAGGTGGGTGCGTCCTTATTCCCTGCCTGGGGCAGAAGACGGGGGGGGATGGGTGCCACAGCACCCCGACCTGCCTCCTGTTGCACAATGGGGCTCTGGAGGGGGGGCCCCGAGCACCATGCTGTGCTCCCGCATCCCTGCGGGATCGCATCCCCCCTCCTTTTCCACCTAGATTCCTGCTTTCCCATTGCCGTGGCAACCTCAGGCATGGTAACAGAGCCTCCTGCAAGGGGATGTCTCACATGTGCCCTACGCATCCCTGGGGTCCCCCCCTGAGGGGGGGGCGAGGGGGGCTGGTGCGGGTGGCTGGGGGAGGGGGTTAGTTTGCAGGGTGCCAGGCTGGGCATCGCTGTTTGCCCTGAGCCGCCCCGCCGCCCGCAGAATCAAAGGCGCAGTGTTTTTGCAACAGCTTAAAAGGAGAGCGGGCAGGTTTGCTTTGGAGGCTGCTGGCCTCATCCTGCCCGCTGGGGCTGGGCTGGGTGCTGCCAGGACCTGGCAGCTGCGGCTGGGGTTATCCGGGGGCTCCAGGGGGGGGCTGTGGTGGGAAACAGCTGTGAGGTGAAGGTCGCTGAGCCCTGCCGAACTCGTGGCAGGGGTGGAGGTGCTCAGGTGGAGTGTCATGGGGTACACACTGGTGTCACAGTGATGAGAAGCCGTTGGCTCCTGTCCATCCAGCAGGCCCTCCATCCCTTTTCGGTTGTCCTCTCTGCTCCTGGTCCGAGATGCTCCAGCCTCTCCGTCCTTGGCCTCCCGCCAGCCTTTTCCCACAGTCCCTAATCCCAGGCTCCAGTCTGGGCTGTTGATGCCACCTCCCAAGCGCTGGGAGCAGCTGCTTAAATATCCCCCAGCCGGGGAAAGCGGGACCTGGCCCCTGACCTCCTGGAGAAGGGGGCGGTGGGTGCTGTGCAGGGGTGGTGGGTTTGGCATGGGGACAGCATGCAGCCTGGGTGTCCCCAAGTCCCCTGAACCCCGTCCAGGGCAGGATGGGTGGACTTCATGTTTGCAAAGGGTTTGGTGCATACTGGCTGCATCCTGAATGCTCTGCACCCTCTGGGTGTTTTTCAATTTTTTTTTTCCAATTTTTTTGATTTTCCAAATGGATTTGGCCCCAAATTTCCGGCAAATCATATTGTGGGTGTGCTGTGTGGTGCACATGGGGAGCAGGGCAGCATCCCCAGCCTCTCATGGCTTTTGGGGTGTGTGTGTGTTTTTTGCCCTCCCCATGCCCCTGCTGTGTGTGTTTGGGGGGGAGAACCCCCCGCCCCCCTTCCCTCCCTCCCTCCTTATCTGTTAAATCTGCTAAGCAGGGGAATCGGTGCAGTCGCCATCTGTGAGCCTGCCAATAATGGGATTAACTCTTTCCCCTGGCCGGGGCTGAGCCTTGCAGCGTTTCTGGCACCCCTTTCCCGGGGTACCCCCCCTCCCCTCCAACTCCTGTCTCCCCAGGAAGAGCCAGCCTCACGGGAGATGCCAGCCGTGATGTCCTGGGGTCGTGGGGACATCATGTCCCATGGGGAGATGGTGTCCCCGTCCAGATCTGAGCCACTGGCGTGGACTCAATCCCCGCCTGCCTCAGTTTCCCCGCCTGCCAGGCAGGGTGGTTTTGGCCATTGCAAAGGGCTCTGGCAGCACAGGAGCCACTTTTCCTGCGTGGGGGGAGACGCACACGGTCAGGGGGGGCCATGCTGAGCCGTGCTGCCTGGCTGTGGGCTCCGGTCCTCGGGGCGGTGGGAAGAAGGGATGCCCACCCCACCCCCTCCAGGGATGCTGGGTGTCCTCTGCCCGGGCCTGGGGCAGAGGTGGGACACCACGAGGGGGGGACACCCCCTCCCCAGCCCTGCAGCTTCAGGCCTGTATCCCGGGGGTGGGGGCGGGAGTCGGGAGCCGCCCCCGTTAATCCTCTTAGGCGCTGGCGGTCCGTGCGCCCCGGAGCAGCTGGCGAGGCTGGATCCGGCCGCTGCCCATCCTCCCCTCCCAACAGGTGCCCCGCCGACCCCCCCCCCGGCCCCCCTGCGCTCCCGGGGCCGTGTCACCACCCCCACCCCCCCTTTCCCCGTCGGGCCAAGGGCTCCCCGCAGCAGGCAGCCCCCTCCCCCCGAGGCCGGCCCGGGAGCGCTCATTAATTATCTAATCTTCCCTTTATGTTTAATTTACAGCCCCGCGCGGCTCTGGCCATATGCTGCTTTTGTTGTGTCTGGCTCTTTGTTGTGGCAGGCAGCGGGGGCTGGCGAGACCCCCCCCCCCCCCCCCAGCCTTTGATCCCCCCCATCCTCCCCAGCGCCACCCTCCAGCCACCCCCGCGGCACGGGGGCGAGCCCCGGGGAGGGGGTAAGTGCCTTTTTCTCGGTTATTAATTTCCCTGACCCCCCCCCCCCATCTTCAACCGCCCCATCCCCTTCCTCACCGTGCCCCCCCCCCGCCCCCGCCGCCTCTCGCCCGGCGGCTCGGGATTTGATCGTGCGTGTGCGTGTGCGCGGCGCTGCCTCCTCCCGCTCGCTGCCGCCGGCGGGGCTGCGTGGGGTCACCGCTCCTGCCCGCACCCCGCCACCGCGCCCGCCGCTGCCGCACAGGTAGGTGCAGGGCAGGCAGCTGCCTGTACGTCCCCCCCCCCCCATCCCTGTATGGGGGGGGCACCGCGCCAGCCCGGGGGGGTCCTTGCTGGGGGGGTGCGGCGTGGTGTGGGAGGGTCTAACCCCCTCCCTGGACTTGTTGCGTGCCCCCCCTTCCCACCCCCCAGCGAGGTTTTGGGTGGGTGAGGGTCCCGAGGTGCGGGGGGGTGGCCGGGGGGCTGCCCCTGCTGCGGGGGGGTGTGAGCACATGATGGGGGGGGGTGTGCTCAGCGGTGGGACCCCCGCGGTACCCTGACCTGCCGTGGGCACCCCAGCGGGGGGGCTCCCACGCAACTTGCTGCAAACTTTGCTCAGCGCTGGTGGGCCGGGCTCCCTCCGCTGATGGAGTTTATTTTATATTTAAAAAAAAAAGGTAAAATGGTCTTTCTGCACCCCAGTAGGCCCGTGCGCAGCTCTCCGGGGGTGCACGGGGGGGTGGGCAGCCCAACTGAGGGGCTGCCCCATGGCTATAGCACATGCGCTCATCCTCGGGGGAGTTGGGTCTGGCTTCTTGGGGGGCAGCGGTGCTTGGGAGGGGGGCGAAGGGGTTTGGTCCACATGGCTGCTGCCTCCCTGGCGGCTCTGCGAGGCTCTGTTTGTGGGTGATGGGGGACAAATTTCCTCCCCCCACTCCGACTCCTGGGGTGCTCGGCTGGGTGCGCTGAGGTTGGAGCCGTCTGTCCCCGAGGGATGCTCGGAGCTGGGTGGCCCTGGGAGCGGGCAGTGCCAGGCAGCATCCCTGCAGGGCTGCCTGCACCCAGGCTTTGCCGGGTCCTGGCATGGGCAGGGGATGCCCAAACCTCCACCCCGGGGCTTGGGGCAGCGCGCGTAGGGGTCTGTGGTCTTGCTGTCTGTCTGTCTGCACCTCCTAGGGGTGCTGCCCGCCTCCCTGCCAGCCCCGGGGGGAGAGGAGGGCGGATGCGGGGTGGGAGCTGCGGGCAGGCGGCAGGCAGGGTGGATGCCAAGCCGCCAGCCTGCCTTGGCTGCAGGAGCCGTGTGCCGGGCCAAGCGCTGGGCTGGCGGCAGAGCACGGGCTCTCTCTGCAGCGACACGTAAGGTCACCGCGACCGCTGGGGAGGTGGCCCTGCCAGGGTGTGCTGGCTCCAGTAGCGGCTCCTGCGTGCCGGGAGCCACGAGGTGGTGGCAGGGGCTGGCCCCGAGGGCCACCGAGCCGCTCGCCAGGTGAACAACCTCCCTTTCATGCTTGCCGGAGGTAGCTGGCTCGGCACGTGTCCTGCTGCGGGGTATCCCAAGTGTGGTGCCTGCTCTGGGGGTCTCCGGGGGCGGACAAGGGACCCCTCGTCCCCGGGGGCTGCAAGGGGATGCAGAGGCTGGGGGACCCCCATGCCCTGGGGTGGGATGTGGCACCGGGGGACAGTGCCAGCTGCTGGCGTGGCCTCAGCAGGGGCAGCGGCACGGGGGCAGCGACCACTGACCCACGCACGCGTCCTGGCAGCGAGGTGACACCCCTGCTGGGGAGGGTGGGACAGGGTGGACACCAGTCCACTGACACCCCACGTCCTTGCATTTGGGGCTGGCTGTCCCCACGCAGCCTGCTGTGCCACCGGGGTGGCCTGTTGGCCTTTTTCGGGGTTGTTTTCCACCCGCCGGCTGTGGGGAACAGAGGAGGGGCCGTGCCACCGCGGCGGCTCGCGGCAGGTGGCCGCTGCCGCTGTCTCGCCGGGGCCCATCCTCATACAAAGCCCCCGCTCTCTCCCTCCCTCCTGGCCCCACGCCGCGGGGCCGCTTGCCAAACGAGACGCCGAGGCTTCGCGCCGCGGCGGGTTTGCACCGCGTGTCGCAAGAAGGAGCCGGGACATGGTGCTGGGCTCGCCCCCGCCATGGCTGCCCGCCCCCTGCCCGTGTCCCTGGCATCCCTGCGGACTCCTGGGTGCTGGGGAAACTGAGGCAGCGGGGCAGGAGGCAGCTTGCCCAAGGGAGCCAGTGCCGGGGCTGGGGAGGCAAAGCAGGATTCTTGGCACAGGCTGGCGTTGCCACGCTCTCTGCCCGCAGGCGAGGGTTGCTCTTTGCCGGGTGTTGTAGGCTAGCTCTCCCTGCCGGCGCCGCGGCGAGGCTCGCTGCTGCTCTGAGCCCCTGCTTTTGCGGGGCTGCCCTGCACGGGGGGCACCCTGGGGACTGTGACTCCATCCCTGCAGGTGACACCCCCCCCCCCCTCAGCGCTGGTGAAAGAGGTGATTGTTCCCCCCCCACCCCGGGGGTGGCTGGCTGGCCCCCGGCGCTGTGTGTGGCGGGGCTGGCGCGGGCAGCGGGTTGGCCTTGGCCCCCTGCCCGCCGCCGTGCCCTTTTTCCAGAGGCAGCTGCCTGTGGGCACGGCTTGGCAGCCGTCCTGCCTGCAGGCTCGGCCGGGGCAGGACCCGTGCTCCCCTGGGCCTCCAGATCACCTCTGCGCGGGGTTGCAACACCCTGGGGCTGCAACACCCTGGGGCTGCAACACCCGGGGCTGGTGCCACAGCTGTCACGAGTTTACAGTTCTCAGCCCAGCGGTGGCTTTTCTCTGCACCAACTCCAACCCTAAATCAGAGCCTGACCAGAGCAGGCTTGGATGGGATGAGCAGGGAGCCGGTTCTCCCTGTCCTGCCAAAAAGTCCCTCTGGAGAGAGGTGCCTGGTGGCTTCACCCCTGCAGAAGTGATGTGTCAGCTCTGAAAGCCCCTGATTTTCCATCCTGGAGCTGTGTGTGGGAGCGGACTGTTCTGCCCCTGCTTCCTGGGCACACTGGAGCTCTTGGGAGACCACAGTGTCTCTCCCAGGGGGTTTGTGGGCATCCTGCAGCATGTAGGCTGGTGAGATTCCCCAGTCCACGCTCAGCTCCCCCCGCCGCGCATCCCTCCCCTCCCAGCTCACTTGTCAGCTAATGGCGCAGCTTATTCCTATGGCTTTTTAAGTGCTTAATGGCGCGCGGGGCTAATGATGCGGCTCCCTCTGTTCGTGCTGCCCGGGTAGATGGATGGTGTCAGGGTTTGGTGCTGCCCGAACCTCCGGGGATGGGGACAGGGACAAGAAGGGGCCCCGCTGGTGCCCCACGGAGCTAGGGGCTGCAAGCGGGCGTCCGCCTGCCCGCCTCTCCTCCCTCCTCCGCATGGCTGCTCCAAGCAGTAATGTCACCGTAAACGATATTTATCACGAGGTGATAAAAATCTATTTCCAGCGACCTCTTGGAAATGGCCCTCGTAAAACCAGGCAGCAGACAGAGGCAGGAGGCAGACAGCGGGGAGGGGGAACGGGCAGGGAAATGGCTGTAATCAGCCGCAGAGCAGGGGCTGGCTCTGCCGGGGAGCCAGCCCTGCCGCTCCCAACCCTGGTAAATCGATGGCAGCCGCGAAGGCCCGAGGGCTGCCTGGGCATGGCTGGATGGATGCTTGGGCATCCCGGGGCTTGAGCATCGTGAGGATGCAGCACCTCTCTCCAGGCTGTGAAGGGAGGACCAGAGTGACGTTTGTGTTTAAGTGAGCGGAATGGGGGGGGGGGGGGCTTTTGCGTGCCATAGCTGCATCACGGGGCTGTTTGCTGGAGCGTTCCCAAAGTGATACCTCGAGGGACCGACTCAGAGATGAGATGCTGGGCCAGAGCTGGTCCCAGAGGAGCAGCTCAGGGATGGGATGCTGCTGTCAGTCCCACAGTCCCTGTCAGCTCAGGGCTGCGTGATCCCTCCACCTCCAGCTCCATCCCTTTGGTGCTGACTGTTGGGTGCTGATTCAGCCATTTCCCTCCCGGCACTAATTACTCAGCCCGTCGTGGAGTCCTGGCCGTAAATTCTCCAGCAGGAGCAGGCCAGGAGGCGGAAAGCCTCCTTGGCTCCTTTCCCCGCTGACCTGAGCAGGGACCTGTAATCCGGTGTAATTCATCGGCGCGCTGAGTCGGCAGGCGGCTGCCCCGTCCTCCTCCACTTGCCTTTGGGGTGCGTTGTGCCCTGCCAGCATCCCTCCTCCCTGCTGAGTGGTACCCGCCATCCCTCCCATCTCCACCGGATGCTCAGCCTAGCTCTGTCCCCCCCATCACTAGGGGCAGCCCCACATCCCTGCAGTGCCCTGGGTGATGCTGCTGGCCTGGGCATCCCTGGGGGCTTTGCCAAGCTGGAGGGGGCAGACGGCACCTGGGCCAACTTTGTGGGGTCGGAGAGGTGGGATTTGCTCTTAAAAATGGGGACAGGGCAGGATCCCCCCGTCATGCTGTCTGCTGGGGGAGGAGGGAGGGCTGTGGGGGAAGACAGCTCCTGGCTGCAGGGTCTAATCCGCTGCCTGATGAAGTAACTCGTAATCACTTAAAGTAATTAACCAGGTGGGAACACCCTGAGCGCCTGGGTGTCCCCTGCCTGGGGGCGGCTGCCCCAGGGGGGACACAGGGGCTGGTGAGTAGGGGGCTGGTTGGGGCTGCAGCTCCAACCACAGCCAGATGTGGGTCGTTGTGGGGCTGTGGCGGGAGGGGACAGCGAGGAGGATGGGGACATCCAGCCTGGGTACCACTCACACGTGCAAAGCCCTCGAAATCCCCGCTGAGGAGCATCGTGCCGCTAAGGGACTTCATGCCACGGAGGGGCTTTGTGCCCACCCGCCTGGCATGCCCGGGGCGCGCGGTGACACGGCAGCCTGTGTGCGGCAGGTATTATCCTGCATTAAAGTTTCCCCTTGCAGATGGTGCGCGTTTAATCTGCGGCTTAACGAAGCGCCGGACCTGGTGGTAAGTCCGTCTTTAGATGGCAGGCGGGAGCTGAGAACCGGCACGCTAAGCTGCCCGGCTGGATAAAGAAGGGGGACATGGGTGGGGGGGGGGGGGATGATTGAGGCTTTAATGCCACTGCGTTGCAAGCTGATTGCCTGGCCGGCGTGTGGCACTCGCCGGGACCCGTGCTGAAGCAGGCGAGGGCTTTTGCCACGCATGTGATTGCCGTAACATGCCCCTCCTTGAGTTGGAGGGGGTCCTCTCACACGGTGCCATCCCCCTGCTCAGCCTTGCACTGTCCTGGCTGCTCTTCCCTGCCTCAGTTTACCCCGTGCACGCCATGGGGCTTTGCACTTGTCGGAATGCCCCGAAAACATGAGCCGCTGTGGGGTGGGTGGGATTTTCCAGAGTGAAAAGCCCCTTGGGGCAGTCACCTCTCCCTGCAGCAGGTATTTAGGGTGGCGGGGAGAGGACGCAAGGATTTAGGGTGGCAGGGAGGGGACTGCAGCCGCAGACTGCCTGGCAGCTCCGGAGCTGGAGGTGGGTGTGCTGGGCACCGTGACAGCTTGCAGGGTCATGGTATCCCCAAGATGGGGAGTGTGGGGGACGGAGCAGGGTCCCGGGGCTGAGCAGCAGCATGTCCCGTGTGGTCTCTGCAGAATTTAGGTCCAGGTCCTGCTCTGCAGTTGGCTGCATCCCTCCCCTCCTGGCCTGGGGCCCCCTAGTCCTGGGGAGACACAGGCAGCGGTGGTCTGGAGCCGGGGCTGTGGTGTGGAGGGAGATGGGAGCTGCAGGGACAACCCAGGCCAGAGGGTCACTGCTCTGGCCAGGGTAGTTTGTCTCAGTGTGGAATGGCACTATTTCAGCTGTTTACTCTGGAGTCTAATGATGATGGTGTTGGCACTGTGCTGCGCAGGCTTGGGGAAATCCTTGCAGATTTGAGAGGGCTGGTGGTTCTCTGCAGGGCCAGCTCCCCTTTCAGTGCCAGCAGTGGAGGTGCTGCTGCCAGCCCTGCTCTCTGTCCATGGGCAGGATGCTCACATCCTTCCCTGCCTCAGTTTCCCTGCCTTGAAAGCGGTGTGGGGGGAACATTTTCCACCCTGGCAGGGACCGGCAGGTGTAGGCAAGGGCTGTGTGTCCCCACAGTGGGATGGGGGCTGCTCTGACACTGAGCAGGGCGCGGGTCCCATCCTGCTCAGCCAGCCTGGCTCTGGGGTGACAGGGTGGCAAGCACGGGGTTGGTCTCGGTGTGGAAGCGGGGTGGCACAGGACCCAGCACCGCCTGGGTGGTGGGGTGGAGGTGCTGGCATCCCCCAGGGCCTCATGCATTGCCACCAGCCATGGCTCATCCCACAACTTGGGGCAACTGAGGCACGGAGGGGGACGCGGTGCAGCCGGGGCTGCTGGAGCAGCGAGCGGCTGCCAATCCCCACGCCCAGAGCCCCGGAGGACTTGAGGAAAGCCGGGAGCGAGCGGCTGCGCGGCCCCCGCCTCCCCCTCCATCACCTCCCCGCTTGCTGGCGAACAAATGTCTGTTCTTGCAAAAAAAAGAAGTGACAGGGGTCGGCGCAGCGCTTTCCACATGACCTGCCCGGGAACAGAGGACGTCTTTGTTAATCCAGCGAGCTGTCAGTTCAGCCTCTTCACAAAAGGCATAAACCACTTATTGCTGCTCTCACCCCTGACCCCGGATCCGCCTGCGCGCCCTCCATTGTGCCGTCTCGAGGAAGCTGGCAAACAATTTCGGCTCCGGCTCCCCTCCCCGCCGGCGGCTGCGCGCGGGGGCCGCCTCTCGCCCTGCTGGCGTGGGGAGCCGCAGTGGGGGACACCCCCCCCCCCCCCCACATCCCACCCCGCCACCCCTCCCGGCCGCATCTGCGTGCTCGCCGCCTCGCCTGGCAGCTGCTGCAAGGGGACGGGGGCTGCCACAAAGGGATGGGGGCCGGCGGCAGGACCACCTCCCTCCTTCCATCCATCCCTCCCTCCCCGGGCTGCCGGAGCAGCTGGCCGGAGCCTGCGGGCTGCAGTGAGGGGGTGCCGGGTGCTGTACCCCATGGCCCCCCGGCTGAAACCCCTTAATGAGAGGGGACAAAAGCTCCTTAGGGCCGCTGGCTGGGACGGGCTGGGACGGCAGCTTTAGCCAAAGCCGCTTATGGCCCGGCACAAAGCCAGCAAGAACAGCCCTGCTTCCTGGGGCCAGCATGGTATGGGGCGATGCTCTCGCCCTGCCAGCCTCGGGGGGCCCGGTGGGTCACGTGGGGTGACGGCCGGCGTGGGGGGACAGAGCACGTGCCGCCCGCCCCATGCCTCTGTGCCTAGCACCCAGACCCCACGGCGGGGCCGGTGCGTGCTGGAGCAATTAGATGCAGTCACTTTGGGGCTATATATAACCCAAATTGCTGCCTGCAGCTCGTTAGCTGGCTGTCAGAGCCGCTGCGGCCGCAGCGGGTGAGATGGTGTCGCTTGGGGGGGAGGAGGGGGGGAGGGTGGGTGACGCAGGGACCTGCTGCTCCCTGGGAATGGGGGCACAAGGGGGGGATGTGGCCACGCTGGGGTAGCGGCAGGGTCAGGCCCTTGCTGGGGACGGGGTCCTGGAGGCCGCCGTGCTCCACCCCAAAAGCAGCAGTGAGTGGGGCGGTGCTGCACCCGCTTCCACCGGGAGCTTCCTCCGCCATGCCGGTGGTGGGTGGTTGCAAACCTGCTTTGCCGGCGCAGTACAGGGGGGGCTGTGGTGACACAGGGGTCAGGGTCAGGCCTTTCCCCCTGCCTGGTGTCCCCCAGGCTCGTAGCACAGCCTGGCCCCTGGGTCAGGGCGCTCGGGCACGGGAGGGGGGGGGTTGCGGGTGCATCTTTTCGCGGTGCCGGCGGCGTTTCCAGCATCATCTACCCATGTGGCATCCAGCTTGACCGCAGTCTCTGGCGCTGCCTGTCCGGCCCCCTCCATCCCTGCCTGCCCCGCTGCCGGTCCCCGCCTGGGCTCGCCGGCGCGTCGTGGCTCTGCCGGCACACACCGGCCCCCGCGCCGGGGAGGAGCGCGGCACCTCGGGCTGTCTGGGGGCAGCTGCGAGATGAGTGCGAACATATTGTGTGGGCTCCTGCAGCAGGCGTCACGGTGTCGCTGCTGGAGAGCGAGCAGGAACCGCAGCCTCGCCGTGACAAACGGCTCCGGCACAGCCGCAGCCGTGCCCACGCGGGCGCCGCCGGCGGGCTGGGCCGTGCCGCGGCACAGCCAGCTTCGCCGCTGCACTGGGACCCGGAGGGGGGATCTGGTTGAGCAGTGGTACCCACGGCTGTGGGGATGGACTGACCCCCGGCACACAGTGTCACCGCCAGCTTCCCGCCACCGTGCAACGTGTCCCCACGGCCGTATTAATTTGCTGGAGGGGACCACCTGGGTTGGGCACATCCCTGGTTGGGAAGGGTTAACGGCGCTGTGTCTCTCTCTGGAGCCTTTTGTTTCTTTCCCATTTTTTTTCTCCCCCCCTTCCCCTTTTTAATGAGGGGTTAGCACAGCTGTAATTGCAGGTTCCAACTTTCCGCCAGCAAACACGGCTGAGAAACTTTAAACACGGCGGCGGCGGGGATGTGCGGATCCAGCCACCGCCCCTCCTGTGGGCACCCAACGGGGTGGCAGGGACCCACAGGGCGCTGAGCCGTGCCACCGGCGGGGACCCCTGCCGCACCGGGTCTCCAGGCACAGCCTGCTTGTGGGGGAAAACCCTCTGGTTTCAGGACTCGAGGAGGAGGAGGAGGAAGATGATGGAGAAGGCAAAGGCTTCCTGGAGGGAAGAGCAGCTGAAACTGCCTGGGTGAACATGCTGCAGGGGCTGTGCCTGTGGCGGAGGTGATAAAGCCCCAGCGTGAGTCGGGGGGCTTGGCAGCCTCACTGACAAAGGGAGCTGCGGGAAGCCTGCTTGCCGCAGCCCTAAACACTCCAAAACCACCTTTTATTTTGAGGGCTGCCTCGCAGGCCTGGGGGGAAGCAGGGTGATGGGAAGTGGTGGGGTCTTGTCCCCCTCCAGCCCTGCAGTTGGGTGCTGGGGTGCGCTGCTCCCCCCATGCCAAGGCTCCTCCTGCAGCCAGCTCTCTGCAATCCCCCGGGAAGTGCAGGATGCGGCCCCTCGGGCCGAGCGTCCTCCCCACCTCGGCCCTCGCTCGCTCACAGGAGCTTGCACGCAGGCTGTGCCAAAAACCATTGCTGGTGCAGCTGTGCCGGTGCTCGCCGGGCTCCGTGCCCGCCGCCCTACCGTGGTGGTGCCAGCCAAGAGGCAAAGCACCGTCACCCCATCCACCCCCGGTGCCCTGGCTGCCGGGAGCACGGGGACTTTCCAGGGTGCTGCCAGCCGGGAGGGTGGAGGCTGGGGCTGTGCGGGTGCGATGCTCCTGGCGTGGGGTGGGCTTTGCTGTGCCCATGGCACGCCGTGGGCGGCATCGCCGCTGCAGGTGCTGCAGCCCGCCCCGGCGGCAGGCGAGGCACAGGGGAGGTGGAACGGGGAAGCCGCATTTTCTGGTGTCCCGAAGGCACAGGAAACGCGCCGGTGACGCCGCCTGCGTGCCGGATCCCTCACCAGAGAGCCACTGCGGCCCTTTGCTTTCCCGCTCCGTCACCGCCGTCCCGAAGCCGGGGCCGAGGGGAGAGCCGAGTGCCGTGGCAGGTATTTATCCCCGTGACAGGAGCAGGAGGAATGTGCCCTTGGCGGGGAGAGACGGACACAGGGACACTGCTCCCTGCCCTTGCTGCCATCGTGTGCCCTGGCTGCGAAGCTGCCTGCCCTGGGCACCGAGCTGAGGGCCGGTGGGGCACCGTGGTGCTGCCATGCCGGTGGTGGGGAACACGGGTGACACAGAGTCTAGCAGTGCCTTTCTGTGCCTGTCCCTCGAGGCCACCAGCTGTGTTTTGACCCTGCTTGAGCTCGCCTTTGTACCGGGGACCTACAGAGACAGAGGCAGATGCCACACGGGGTTTTGTGGGAGCACCGTGCCGTGGGGCCATCTGTGCCAGCTCCAGGAACCTTTTCTCCCCTGGTTTTGTCACCTGTGGAGCTGCCCTGCCATCCCTGCCCACCTCCCCTGGCTTGCAGCCCTTGCCTGCATGCAAGCTCAATTTTTCCCGTGTTAATAACATCACGTAATGATGTGACATTGATGTCACCTTGTTGCACAGCTACCTTGGACCCAGACACTGCCCAGGGTGATGCCCTGTGGCCCTGGTTCCCCGCTGGGGCTGTGCACAGCCGGTGTGTGCTGCAGAGCTGTTGCAGTCCCTGAGTTCCTCTGTCCATGTGCGTGCTGCCTCGGTGCGTTTCTGCAGACAGCCACTCATGCAACGAGCGGGCCGACCTCAGCTCAGCACCATTTGGCAGGTGCAGCCAGCTGGTCCCCTCTCTTCACCCGTGGGGACGTGCATCTCCCCGAGCCCCAGGCTGGGCCAGGCTGAGCATCGCCGTGGTGGGGTGTGGGGGGGATGTCAGCCCTCGCCTTGAATTTTGGCGCTTGGTGGCAGAGCATGCTTGCTTCCTGGCCTCTGCCTGAGCGCCTTGGGGTGCTGCTGAGCAAATTAGCACCCAAATCAACCCACTCGCCTCTAATTGGGGGTGAGTCTTTGAGGACGTGGTTGGGGAGGAAGGCCCCCCCCCCCTCCGAGGGGCTGCCTCGATGCTTTATCTGGGTGGACAGATCCCTCCTAATTGAGCAGATATTCCGTGTTCGCAAACAGATGGCTCCTTTGCATCAATTATTCCTTATCTGTGTAACCGGGGATGATTTGCTGACAGATAGCGCTGGGTGAAGTTAAAGCAAGGAGGCGGCCGGTGCTCTGTGCTGGCTCCGGCTGCTGCCTGGGGGGTCCCAGGGGGCATGGGCAGGGATGGGGGATGGATCCTGGCTGCCCCTTGGGCAGGTGGGACCAGCCTCTGGTGCTTTTGCATCTCAGCATCCCCTGGCAGGAAAATTAAAGTGGTGGGGGCTGTGGGCTGCCACCGGCGTGGGGCTGATGGTGGGTTGGGGTCTGGGGTGCTGCTGGGGCTCCCTGGGGAGCAGGAGGGTGCCAGCCTTGACCTGTCAACCGCTGCCAAAATCCACCTTCCCCGCCGCGACCCCGGCCCAACTCGCTGCTCCCTGACTACATCTTGCCCAATGCTGCTGTGACGAGTGACGGGGGATGATTAATGCTAATTAATGATTAGTTGCTCCGGGTATCAAAGTGTGCCCCAGCCCTTTCCCATGCCCACAGGTAGGGGATTGCTGCCTGCTGCTGCCTGTGGCATTGCCCTGGGAGGAGGAGCAGGGCATGGCATCTGTTCTGGGACCCCAGAGGGATATCCCTGCCATCTCCAGGGATCCTGCGCCGAGCTTTTGGGGAGGGGGACTGGTCCCTGAGCTTGTCCCCTGCCCACTGTGAACATCATCTTCTGTTAATCGTTGGGAAAGAGAAGAGCATCCCGCCATTGCCGGGGCAGCCGGTGGCACCCTGCCAGTTGGAGCCGGTACGTGGTGGCACTCGAGGACTCTCAGGATATGCCGAGCACTTGCGGTTGTGCGGCGCTGCCATATGGATTCCATAAATTAAACCTTTCCAGGAAGCGAACGGTAAATTTATATGTCCGCTCGCGTGCGTGGCTCATTGAGTCTAAGGGCTTCCCAGCAAAAAACTCACCTACCATCCATCTCGCTTTGGCTCTCCATGTTTATAGGACTAATGCTGAGAAAAATGGGATCAGCTTAAAATCCTCGCTGTGCTGGAACCCTGACCCTCGTGTCCCCACACTGGGAGCGGGGTGTCCCTATGGGTGTCCTCTATGGCAGGAGTGGACGTCACCTGCATCCTGCCATGCCTGGGGTGGGTGCAGCATCCCGGGAACCCGCTTGGACCCAGGGCTGGGTTGTGCGTGTGCCTGTCCCAGAGCGGCATGGCGGTGCCGGGATGTGTGCGACGTCGCTGGCTGTCGCTTTATTAAAGATAAATAGAAGCGGCGACAGCCCAAGCTGTGTGCCTGGGCACGCCTGACGCAGGAGGGTGGCAGCTACGACAAACACGGGGGCCACAGCAGCACCCAGGGACACCCGGGGTCAGGGTCCCCAAACCGAGCGAGAAACAGCGGCAACGCCGTCCCTATCCCTGTGGCATGTTCGCCTTGCCCGCCAGGCAGGGATGGCGATGGGGGGGTTGTTGATCTCGAGTAAACACTGCCCGGTTGAGTAATCAGGAGCTGCCTAACCGGCCAGCTGCCGCCAGCGAGCAAGGGGACGCCGCTTTGATTCATGTCCTCTCCCCCCCCTCCAGCCTTTCTTGTCTGGCCACGCTGGGAGCCATCGGCCAGATCCAGCTGTAGCCCCGTGGTGCGGGCTGGCGTGCGGCTCCCCGCGCCGGCCACGTGCACCGGCCAGCAGGAAAACAAAAGCATCCTGTGTCTGTGCGCCCCGGTTCCCACCCCCGTGCCCCCCACCCGTGCCGGTGGTGCTCCGGTCCTGCCGCGCTCAGGCTGGGGAAGGGAAAAGCGCTGAGTCTCTGTCCTGCTTCTCTTCCAGGCGTCCTCTTCGACCGTCGAGACAGCCGCCACCAAGCCTGCTGCCGGCGAGCACCGGCACCGGGCGGCCAGTGCCGGGGAGAGCCCAGGGACGGGCGGCAGCGCTGCCCCAGACATCGGCCAGCGGACGGCTTTGGATGCGGAGGGTGCGGACGCTGGAGCCACAAGTAGGTGATGCCAGGGGATGCTGGGGGGTGTGGGGATGCTGCCTCCGAGGGCCGTCCCCTGCCCTGCTGCGGGGTGCACCGCCAGCCTGGCGTGCCGCCACGGTTTGGGTCTCCCGGCGAAGGTTTGTGCCCCGCGGTTTGGGGTTGGGGCTCTGAAACCCGCAGCGCTGCCGGGGAGGTGACCCTGATGGCACCTCGGTCCCTGCTTGCCGTCCCTGAGGCCGTGAGTCAGGCCACGGGCGCCAGGGAGAGCCGAGGCATTGGGCTGGCTGTGTTGGGGAGCTGGGGGGGGCCCCCGGGGCTGGGCCAGGCCGCGGCTCCCAGGACTCGGCCGCCCCGTCCGTCAGGAGTGGCAGCATTTTTGGGAGAGGTATCATGCGTGCTTCCCGCCTGCCGCCTCCCTGGACCGGCTTGTTTGCCAGCCCTTCCCGGCGGGCGCGCCGTGCTGCGCCGTGCTGTGCCGTGCCACGCCAGGCTGCTTTGATCTGGCAGCAACCGCCGATGCCGGTTCCTGGCGCTGGGCTGGGGAGAGCCGGGAACCGCAAGGTGCAGCGGCGCAGGGAGCTGGAGCGGGCAGGGAGCTGGGGCAGGTAGCGCTGCCTCCATGGGGCGAGGGGGCTGCTTGCCGCAGGGGGGGGTTGGGTTGTGACCCCACCCCATGTCGCCGAGGAAGGGCGCTTCCCGGGGACATGGTGGCCCGCGTCAGCTGTCAATCAGCCCCGTGGGGGTTTGGGCTGGGTTTGGGACCCCGCAAAGTGCTGTGTCCCCCGGGGTAGGGGGGCTGTGAGGCATTTGCAAGCTGCTCACAGCCCAGCCAGCAGCGGCACGGAGGCAAGCTGGGAGCCGTGGCCTGGAACGGGCCCGCTGGAGTCAGCTCGGGATTTATTACCCTGCCAGTGGCTGCCGGGCAAAGGTGACAGTGACTAATGGCTTGTTACACGCCTGCCACATCTCATCTGCGCACCGCGGCCGGCTGCTGGCGCTCCCAGCCCTGGTGTGCGGGCAGCCTGCGCCCTCTCCCTTCCCTGGGGGGGGGGAAGAGGTGAACCCCACTGTGCCCCCGTGGGGACCTCGGCCAGAGCGGGTGACGGTGACAGCTGGCCGGCTTGGCACAGGAACCCATCCCCATGCAGAGGATGGGGAGCCGCTCCGGCAGCGTCCCCACAGCGCTTGCCGCCTGCGCCGCGGCCGGGCAGAGCCGGGCTGGCATCCCCAGGGGTACCACCAGATTTTGGGGCTTCCCATCCGGTGGTACATCCCAGGATGTCCTTGTGTGACACACAGGACTTTCCGGCATGTGAAACTCTTCCGTGGTTGCAAAACCATGAGCTGTGCTTGCTACTGCTCTGCCGGCACCGTGGCAATCCCATGCCGGGGTTGCTGGGCTGGGACGCGGAGGGGCGCGGGTGCGTGCGTGTGCGGATGGATGCTGACAAAGCCACAAATGCATTCACTAGGAAAATTAAAAAATTAACAGGCATTGGCTCGCTCTAGATTAGCAAAGGCAGGGAGATAAAAGCGGCTCTTTATACCTTGTGAGAATTGCTGATAAGGGCATTTGTTCCTCTGTATTCTTTAAAAAGAATGCAATAAAAATTTAAAATAGAACGGGAAAAGGGAGACGGAGGGGAGAAAGGACTGGTGCTGCTGGCGAGAAGGGCTGGGGGAGGCTGCAGGCAGCGCCGGCATGGTGGGCAGCTGGGCCTGCTGGAGGAAGAGGAGGAAGATGGAGGGGGAGCGGAGGTGAGGGGGAGCCGCGAAGGGGCTCGGGTGGGTGGGTGTGCGTCGTGGCGTGGCAGCTTGCTTGGGGACGGCTGGATGTCCTCGCCGCGGCCTGCATGTCCTCCAGCAGAGCTGCAAGTTCATGGCTGGCAGAACCAGGACTGAATTCCTCACCGGAGCCTCCCTTCTGCCCCGGGAAGGCTGGGGTCCTGCCTTTTGGAGCCTGCCGAGCCTGTCCGGCGTGCGGAGCTGACCGGCATGGCTTGTAATGGCCGGTAAACGATTGGCAACTTCCTCCGCTTGCGAGCGGCTGAGCCCTACCCCGCTCGTTTCACTGGTGTCTCCAAACTCAGCTGTGGGCAGAGCCCGCAGGGTGACGGTGAGGTGGCACAGGGGTGACCACCACTGTCCCTGTCTGGTGGGGACGGTGCTGGCCCCAGTCCCGCACCCAGCGCAGGGGGCGCACGGGGCATCGGGGTGCACGGAGGGGGCCGTGGTGGGAGCACCCCTTGTCTCCGCAGGGCCCAGACTCAGGACCGCCCTGGGCGCTCGCCGCGACGGGTCAGGATATGGGTCAGGCTGGCACCTCTGACCTCAGGGGTGTCCCAGAGCCCGTTTGGAGGTCCAAGCAATTTTGGGGGGTCAGGTCACCCCAACCTACAGTGCGCCCCTCGCCCTCCACTCCGTCACCCCCCAAATGCAGTGCTGGGGCGGGGTGGGGGGAGTCAGGGCTGTCACCTCCCCATCACCCTAATTCTTGGGGGCGGGCACCTTTCCCGCTGGTGCCCCGTGACCCCCATGGGACGGGGGGGGGGGGGTGTTCCCCATCTGAAAGGAGCATCCCTTTTAGGGGACCTCCCCCCTCGGCCCCTCCCTTCCCCGGGGGGAAGGTGCCAGCCCCGGCCCCCCCCCACCCCCCCGCCCCGTCGGGGCCCTGCCCTGCCCGGCCCGGCCCCCGGTGAGTCACGCTCCAGCCGTGCGGCTCCCGGGGCGGCGGGCGGGCGCCGAGGGAAGCAGGAAGCAGCGGGGGGGAAGGCTCGGCTCGGCTCGGCTCGGCTCGGCTCAGCTCAGCTCGGCTCGGCTCGGCTCGGCTCCCTCCAGCGCTCAGCCCATGGACGAGCGCAGCCCCCGCTGGACGGCGCGGCCGACGGGTGAGTGCTGCCACCCCCGGCCCAAACCACCCCCCCTCCCGGGACACCCCCCCCCCCACCAGCGCCGGGGGGGGGCGGGACACGGGGACTGCCGGTGACCGGCTGAGCTGGAGGGGTGGGATGGGTCCGGTGTGCCCCCCCTCGCCCCGCCTCAGCCCCTTTGCCTCTGCTGCTGGTTGGGGGGGGGCTCCGGCACGGGGGACAGAGGTGGCCCTGGGGCTGGGGGATGGAGGGCACCCTGGGTTTGGGGGACTCCGTGGCGTGGGGGAAAGAGGTCACCCTGGGGTTGAGAGACCCCATGGTGTGGGGGATGGAGGTCACCCTGGAGTTGGGGGACCCTGTGGTATTGAGAGCAAAGGTCACCCTGGGCTTGGGGGACACTGCTGTTTGTGGGATGGAGGTTACCCTGGCCTTGGGGGACCCCCTGGTGTGGGGGACAGAGATCGCCTTGGAGTTGAGGGAACCTGTAGTATGGGGGATGAAGGTCACCCTCGAGTTGGGGGAACCCCATCATGTGGGGAGCAAAGGTTACCCTGGGCCTCGGGGAACCCACGGTGTGCGGGACAAAAGTCAGCCTGGGGTTGAGAGACCCCAAGGTGTGGAGGATGCAGGTCACCCTGGGGTTTAGGGGTCCCTGTGATGTGGGGGATGGAGGTCACCCCGGTGTTGTGGGACCCCATGGCACAGGGGGCCCCGGAGGGCACCCTGGGCTTGAGCGATACTGTTGTTCGGGGGATGGAGGTGACCCTGAGGTTGGGGGACCCTGTGGTGTGGGAGATGGAGGTTGCTTTTGGCTTGGGGGATCCCATTGTGTGAGGGGTGGAGGTCGCCCTAGGCTTGGGGGACCCCTATCATGTGGGGGAAAGAGGTCGCCCTGGGCTTAGGGGACCCTGTTGTGTGGGGTTTGGGGGACCCCACGGCATGAGGGTTGAAGGATGCCCAGGAGCTGGGGGATGCTGGGGGGCGATGAGACCCGCCGGGTGCTGTGGGCTCCGGGTCCGGTGTTGGCCGAGGCGCTCAGTCCCCATGTCCCACATGGCCACAGAGGCCCTTTGGGTTGTTTCCCCTGGGGGGGAGCCCGGCCGGCGGGCTGGCAGCACACGGGGGTGTGCAGGGCCGTGCTGGGGCTCAGCCAGCAGCACCGACCTTGGCATGTCCCCTTGCCTTGCTGCCTGTACGCTTCCTGAGCCGAGTGCACGGGCCGTGCCTCAGTTTACCCACGCACCGCTCCACCTGAGCCTTGTATTATCCGTATTTCTGGACACCTGGAACCGCCGGAGCTGGGGAGGGAGGGTGTTGCCAAACAAACCGCGCAGCTTGACGCGGGGAGGCCGGGCACCGCACGCCGCATCGGGGTGATACCGCAGCCCCGGCGTCTCGCCTGGCCCATCATCACACCGCCGTGTTTATTGCTGTGTTCCATCCTTGCTCTTCCACCCCTGCCTGCGCCGCCCGCCTTGCCCTTCGCCCCTGGGGCCCGGCGGTTCGCTGCGCTGTGCTTGCGCCCTGTGTTGTGCTACGTCCCAGCGACTACTTTGCACGGTGGAACCGGTGCCAGCGCCCGGCTGCTGTGCCCGAACCCTAGGCAAGTGCCCGCTGCCAGCCCTTGGAGCAGCAGGGCGAGCGCCGGGCTTTCTTCCTCCTCCTCCTCCTCCTCCTCCTCCAGCGCTGAGCCGCAGCAGCGGGCACGATGGTGGGGTGGGTGCCGGGGTGCCATGTGGGTGCCCGTCGGGCCACGAGCGGGAGCCACGGAGGGAGTTAATGGAGGGAAAAAGGCAGCGGGAAGCCAGCGCCTCTTCCTGCAAGCACGCGCGTGCGCGCCGGCCCCCCGTGCGAGCATCGGGGTGAGCCGTGTGGTTTGTGGGTGTGCCCCCGCGGGGCCGCGCGCGGGCGAGGTGAGCGTGCGCCAGGCTGCGTGTGTGCTTGGCAGCCTGTTTGTGTAACCTGGTGGGGAGGTGTTGGGTGTTGACGACGACGGCGAGCGGCGGCAGGGCTGGCCGGCCAAGGCCAGCCGCTCCTGTGGGGCTGGCGGGGGGAGGCGAGGCGAGGCGTGCGTGGCGGAGCTGCCTGCGCACACGCGCGTGCATGTGTTGCACGACCCAAAGGTGTGCCGGCAGCTGCTGGTGCACCTTGTTGGGTGCACGCCGGGGTGTGCGTGCACACGAGCGCGTGCGTGCACGCCCCTGTGTGCCTGTGACGAGCGTGCACGCCTGGGGCCTTTTTTGGGTGGGGGGGCATTTGGGGGGGGGTGTGTGTGTGTGTTGGCTGCAGGGCCGGGAGCATTACAGCTAAGACAGTGGCTTTGGCGGGGGGCCAGGCTGCTGGGGGGATGTGGGGGGGTGCCACAGGACAGTTTATCGCGTCCTGATGTGCCAGTGCCCAGGATGGGACTGCAGGTTTTGGGGCAGCTCAAGGGAGGGGACATTATTTTTAATTTCCACTGTCGTGCTCCTTCTTCTGGCCCCCCAGCCCTCTCCCCCAGGCACTGCCCCTCACTGTGGTGTCTGGCAGCGACCCATGGGAGGTTAGGGTCTGGGTGGGCTGTGCTTGGGGGGTTTCTGCTTGCCCCGGCCGTGCTCCAGCTGGATACAAGGTGGTGGTGCTCCCACTCCACATCGGAGGGGGTGCAGTGCCATGGGTCACACCCCTGTCCCCGAGCCCCAACACTGATGCCGGTCTTGGGTGCAAGGTTTGGCATCACAGCGTGGGCAGGGGGAAATGGCCTTTGCCTGCCTCTGCCATCGCGTCCCTGTGGGCAGACCCAACCCAGACTCCTGCGTGCTGGCGTTGCTCGAGTGCATCATCCGGCAGCAGGGTGGTGGGTGTCCCCGGGGGGCCACAGGGGAGCACCACCGAGTCCCAGCTCCCCCGTCCAGGAAGGGGCAGCTGGGACGGAGCTTGGCACGCCGCAGCCGCCCGGGCAGGCTGCCAGGGGGATTGCCCTTGAAATAGCCCTTGCTGTGACTCCTGCCTCGGCTGCCCTGGCTGCTCGGCCACGGGGCCGCTCCATGTCCCGGCAACCCCCCGCCCCCTGCTCCCGGCACCCCACTGCCTGCCGGCGGTTGCAATGCGGCGCGGGAGGAAGCGTGCCCTGGCACTCCCGCGCCGATAACGGCGGCCGCCTTATCGCGGGGCCTTCTGCAAGGGCGGGTGGCACGGCCCCCCATGGCCCTTATCTGCCTCGGCCGTTGGCCCTGGCTCGGCTCGCAGCCCCCCCTTTGGCACCCGAAACACCCGGCGTAGCGCCTGCAGGGTCGTCCCTTCGGGGGCGGCCGCTTGGCAGCCTGCCCCCTCTATCCTTTTTGAAGTTTAAAATCCATTTAAGTCAAGAGGAGGGAAAGTTATTGCCTCTAAAGCCCCTTGCATTGAGCAGTAAATCCTCTTTGCTGTGCTGACTCCACCTCATAGCATCCATGGAACTGGGGGTGACTCCTGGCGGGGGGGCCTGGCTGTGTGTCCCTTTCCCCCAGCCCTGGCATCCTGCAGCTAGGTGCTGTGGGTGCTTTTACAGCTGGGAGAGAGCGGGGAGCCCCAAGTGCCCCCTCTAAAGCATGGCCAGCGTGGGGTTGGGGTCCCTTTGATGCCCCCCAGCCTCTCTGAGCTGGCAGGAGCATCCCTGCTGCTTGCTTGGTGCTTGTGCTTGTGCAACGGGGTGCTCGCTTGCCACTCGTTTGCTGCTTGCTCACCGTTTGCTCACCACCTCCTTGCTCATCACATTGATTCAGCCCAGAAAGGGGGTTCTCCTCGTAGCATCGATGCCCTCGTGTCCCCCACAGTGTAGCATGGCACGGGAGCCTGCCCCCCCTCCCCACTGCTGTGCACCTGGAGGGTTTTGAGGCTGGTGGAGCGGGAGCTTGATGCACTGCCGGCACGCCAGCGTTTTTATTTGATTTCCCTTCTCCAGAGCTGGCAATATTTAAATATTAATGCCTGCCTCTAATTGCTGTGTCAGAGGAGGGGGTCGGTGTGGGAGTGGGTTCAGGGGCGGCAGCGCCGGCTAATTTTGTTGTCTCGGGGAGTGTTTGCCGAGGAGAAATGTTTGTGCACACACACGCACATGTGGATTTTTACTCCCTTGGGATTTGCTTGGCCCTGGCAGCGACGTGCAGCAGTGGTGCCACCAGGGTGGAGTGGTCTCAGGGCCTGACGCCCCCCACCCCCTCCCATTTTGCAGTGGGGTTTGCAATGGGGTGCCCCCAGCATCCGGGCACCCCTCTCCCACGCCTGGGGCCGGAGGGTTAATGGCAAGAGAAGGGGGTTTTCTTTGGGCAGAGCGGCGTCAGATGCTTGCATGCTCGCTTCCTGTAATAAAGCGACCGCCGGCGCGCTTGTCACCTGCTCTCTGTTGTGCTGCCAAGCGGCAGACATGCCGCTTCTTGCTGCGGGCCCTGGCGCGCTCCCCACCGCCGCCGCTCCTCCTGCCCGCCCCGGGCGCTCGCCCTGTGCCAGCGCGGCATTAGCAGGTGTTTCGGGGAGGGTGCGACGGTGCCTGTTGCCGCACGCCCTGTGCGGGTGGGGGCCCCGCCTCCCCCGGGGCGTAGCGGCGATGCTGGAGCTTGGCATTTGCGTGCTCGCACCCCGGGTCCCCGTGCTGCCTCCTCTCCTCTGGGACCCGCCGCCGGGGTGCCACGTCCTCCCTGCGGCACCCTTGCTCCGTGGCCCTGCTGCTCCCCAGCATTTGGGGTGCGGAGCCCCGCTGGGAGTTGGCAGAGCCCCGTGGCGGAGCTAGCTAAGCTACAGGCAGGTGTCTCCGGTTGTCTGCGGCTGTGCCGCGCTGTGCCGCACAGTTGGATCAAGGGGGTGCACGCAACGTGCTGTGCAAGCTGCTTGGTGCTGCTGCTGCCTGCTGTGCTGGGCCATGCAACCCCCTCGGACGCACGGCCCTGGTGCCAGCATCTTCCCACACTTTCCAGCCCTGTGGGGGGGATTTTTCCCCATTGGGGGTTAGCTTTGCTCGCCCCGATGCCCTCTGGATCCCCAGCCGTTGCTCCCTGCCTGCTCCCGCCGAGGTGCCAGCTGTGCAATCTCCTTCCTCCCACCCGGCACAGCACGGCGGCGGCACCTCCGTCCCCATTAACCCTGTGGCGAGGTGCTGCATTTACTGGGGTCCTGCTCCCGTTAGCCTCAGCTGCAGGGGACTGGCACCACCGTGACCTGGCAGGGAGGCTCACTGGAAGGAGCTAACATCAGATCTGCTCCCGAGGGACAGCCGGTGCCTCTCCCCAGCCACTCGCTGGCTGGAGCATGGTTTTTGTGGGGGGCAGGGAGGTCTGGGGGTGAACTGCACCCGAATATCCCCCGTGGAGGAGGCAGGATGGGTTTTGCTCCTTCCTGCCCCGGTCCAGCCCCAGCTCCTGGCACCGGCTTTGTTTCCGCCGTATAACAAGATGATGGGTTAGGGTCAAGCTGTGGGTTCATAACTTGTTGGAAGACTTTGCCGAACAATAAAGGTGTCTGGCTTTATATCTGCTCGTATTTTATCCGCGCCACGGCCTTTCCCCAGTGCCGGCCGGGATTTACGGCGGGGGATATTTGAACGTGTCGAGGCGAGCTGGGGAAGCCGAGGCCGACCCCCCCCTCCCCTGCCTTTGCATTCAGTGCCTGTGCGCTGAAATATTTACCTTCCAGCTCCTCTGACAGTTCAAGCCGTCTCGTGAAGCAAAGGTTATTGAACTGCGAATGTTATGACATTACATTTTTGTGTCTGCACTTTCAAGATGCGTGATGCAGCCTGAATGATAAGTGATCTTGGGGTTAAGGGTGGGGTGGTTTTTTTCCTTCTCCTTTCCCTCCCTCCTGTTCTCCTCCCCGCCTCGGCGCGGGCTGTCTGCTCTGCTGGGGCTTGATAACGCTCCCTTTTATTGCCCTGCCTTTGCATTCCTACAGCTGGCCTCCCTGCAGTTGGGGTGGGTGCTGGGGAGGCTTCTAGGAGGTGGGAGAGGGACATTCCCAGCACAGAAGCTGGTCACACGGGTGCGTGCCTCAGTTTCCTCAGCCCTGGGCTCATCCCTCATGCTGTGGGGCACGCCATGGTGGGCAGACCCCTGCGCAGGAGGGTGACGGTGACACCCATGCCACCCATATCTGAGGATACTAATGCCGACTCGGGTACCCCGACCCCTCCCGCATCCCGACGCGGAGGGAAACACGGCATCCCGCATCCTACCGGGACTGTGCCGCGGGGCAGAGGAGGTGATGTGCCAGGCTGTGCCCCAGTGCCGACCTTGCGGCTCCATTAGCGGGGTTTTGGGGAGCTGGCGGGACTCCAGGCTGGGGACCCCAGCCGTCTGGACTTTGAGCATCTCAGCAGCCAGCCTCGCTTGAGGCACAGCATCCTGCGTGGCCCTGGGGACATGCGGGGAGGGGGACAAGTGACAGCGGGTCTGGCCTGGCTTGTACACACTAGAGGGCAGCAACAAACTGGATCAGCGGGCTCTGTTGGGTCCCCGGGGGCGTTGAGGGGTCTGACCCCCCAGCTTTGCCCTTGCATGGCAGGTTTGCAGCGGGGGAGCCGCTTGTTTTTAAGGGATGCTTAAACAAACCCGTTTGCAAACCGAATTCAGTCGAGCAGCAGGACGAGGGCCCTCAAACCAGTCCGACCCGCGGTGTCATGTCATTCCGGGAGCAAATTAATTAAGTCATTCCATAAATTTGGCCGTGTTCGCTGCCAGTGAATCACATCTGCCCCCTGCTCCCTCCTTCCTTCCCGGGGGTCCCCCTCCCCGCTCCGTCTCGGCTGCCTGCTAGAGTCAACATCTCACCCCGCAGCGCCTGGAGATTTCTATCGGCTCGGGGCCGGCCGAGCATCCCGAGCATCCCGGGTCGGGGCCGGCCGCCAGCGCTAACAGAAACCAGCTGTGCGGGAGGGCAGGCAGGGGGGGCCGCCGGGGAGGGAGGAAGGGAAAAAAAAAAGAGGTCAGGGCCTGGGAAATTAAATGTTCATAAACGTAGGGCCGAGCGCTTAAAAAGTAGGGCAGTGCCATTAAATCTCATTAAAGTTTAATACCTATCAGTGCCACTTCAGGCAGCCCTTGGACATTGCTTTAATTTGATGGGTGTTAAGGGAGAATTATCAAATAATTGTGCTGGCTGGGGACTTGCTTTTATCATGTTACATGGAAAGCTCTCCCGGCTTTGTGCTGCACATCAAAACAGCTGCGGATAGGTATTGTTCTGAGAAGGGGCTGGGGGGAGTCTGCAGGGGGGGTCCCCGCCATCCCCATCACCCTCGGCGGTGGCAGGAGGGATGAGGGACACCGGATCAGGTTGTCACAGGGATTAGCAGCCCTGTGGATCTGTTTTTTTCTGCCCCAATTTAACCCATCTGCCTGCGGGAGTGGTGGTGGGGGGATCTGCTGCCCCCGAGCCAGCATCCCTGGGGGTGGCATGGGGACAGCGAGCATCCTGCCACCATCCCCATGGGTCCTGCTGGTGTTCCCGTGTCCCAGCAGGGTCGTGCCGCCCTTCCTGCACTCGCTGCCTCGGGATGCTGCTGCAGACCTGTGGGTGCTGCTAATTAATACTAATTTTTGGAGAGGCTCTGGGGGCCGGAGGGAATTGCCGATGGGAAGCGCTGAGCACGCTGGGGATCACCGGCTCCGTGCGGAGGCGAGCACATGAGCCCGTGCATTTTTTATAGGGTGCACCCAGGGTTATTTTTATTTCTTTCTATTTCCTCCCTCCTCCCCTTGCTGTTAAAGTCCCGGTTGATAAAGAATTAGTGCCAGGTCGTTAGTCCTGGTTTTTATGAGATAAACCCCGGCGCAAGGTGCTGTCGTGTAAATGCTGGGGCCAGGGGAGCACAGGGATGGGGAGAGCGGAGCTGCTGCCATGAATTATTCAGCAGCGCCTGATTTCACATTATTCTCACTGATACTTTTACAACCTGTCAGTAAATAAAAAGATTCTACATTATTTATAGAAATGGACCCGAATTGGTTAGGAGAATTTACTGTTGCTATTATTAGGGGCTGCTCAGAACCGCGTTAATGAGAGCCGGGTGATGGCAAATGCTGCTTCCCGCCGGCTTGGCGTCCCTGACGCCCTCCTGGGCTGCCGCCTTGCTCCCCAAGGCTGGCTGCGTCCCCGTGGCCTTCACCGCTGCCGGCTGCCTTGGCTGGGGCCCGGTCATGCGTCCCCAGATGCAGGCTGGGCACGGAGGGATGAGGGTCTCCCTGGTTTTGGGCTGCTTGAACCAGGGATGTCTCCTTCCCGGGGACATCTTCTTCCCGGGGACATCTTCCCAGGGACATCTCCCTCCCAGGGACATCATCTTCCTGGGGACATCTTCTTCCCAGGGACATTTCCCTGCAGCTGACGCCTGCCCAGGGACATCTTGATGAAGATGTCTCCTTCCTGGGGGTGACATCTTCCCAGGGATGCCTCCTTCCGGGGATGTCTCCTTCCTGGGGATGTCTCCTTCCCAGGGATGTCTCCTTCCCAAAGATATCTGCTTCCTGGGGACATCTTCCTGGGAACATCTCCCTCCTGGGGACCACATGTTCCTCCCAGGGATGTCTCCTTCCTAGGGACACCTCCTTCCCAGGTGCCAGCCCTGGGACACACGCCTCTGCCGGAGGGGGATGCTTTCCAGGCATGGTGCAGTTAGCCTTTCTACCCCCCCGGTGAAGCAACCCCCCCATGCATGTGCCCTCCTGGCTCTGCATCCCAGCACAGCGCAGGAGTCCGGGGGCTCCAGCGCTTGCCTGTCTCCCGAGCAGGAGCCATCCCACCCACGCACCCACCAGCCCCCTGGATCCCATCCGGGCTTCCCGCATCCCTGATGTGACAGCTCCGGAGAGGTGGAAAAGCTTCGCATGGGTTTGGAAAGCCCCAGGGAGGGGGGGCTCGGCTGGGGTTAAACCGAGGCATGTCAGCGATGCGCCGTACGGACAAACGGATGGAAAAACCAAGAGGAAACCCAAGAGCGTAATGGTTTGTCTGTGGTGTCCTAAGGTGGCTGCTCCCAGCCTGCCGGTGACAGGTTTATTGGCAGGCAGGCCGGGCTGGAAGGATTGTCGGCTATTTACAGTGCTGGGGCCGTGACTTTGCGAGCAGACAGTTAACATAAATTCACATGATGGATCAGTTATCACTTCATTGAACTTGTGGCGGATCCATTGAAGGCTGTGCAGTAACATACTGTTTCCTGGCTCTGCGCAGCGCTGGGATACATTAAATACACTTTATTTATAGCTTACCATTGCTGCACTGTGGGCAGGAGAATGCAGCTTTTGCAACTATCATCTAATTTTATGATGAGCATTAAAGCAAGGCCTATAATTTGCACCTTTTTATTCATTAGACACTGGTGCAGCCATAAGTCAAGAATGCCCAGGGATTTAGATGCAGATCCAGAAGATAAACTATTGACAAGCCAGATGTATTTTTACATTAGTGTGCCTTTACAATAGTTTATGTTGAGAGTGGAATATAAATTGCATTATTAAATACGAACCACTCTTGTAACCGTGGCTCTGCCTGCTTCTGTGCAGGCAGGGCAGGATTCGGAGCCGCAGAGCAAGGAGGCTTTGCCTCAAGGCTCGAGGTTGGGTGGGGGATTTTTGTTTTGGCTTTATTTTAGCCCTGGATGCGCCCACGCAGCGGAGCAGGGGTCTGTCCCGGGGCTGTCCCTGGGAAGAGGCGGTGGCCCTGCGGGATGTCCCCATTCGGAGCAAAGCCATAGCAGCCACGTGCCCCCACCGGAGACCTCCGCTCGGCCGCTGCCACCCAGCCAGCAGCGAGTTAAATCCTTTTGTTTCCGAGGCAATACAGTTTATATTATGAGCATGAATAAAAGATGGTTGTGCTAGGGGTAGCTGTCAGGATCTTCGCCGCCTATAAAGGCTTCTACTGTAGCTTGACAGTAAAAGACTGTGTTTGGGGACTGATGTGGTTTCTCAAAGGAGCTAAATAAATAAGGGACGCTTATTTTTACACCAGTAAAGGCTGCTGGAAATTTAAAGCCCTGTTTATCTCGCTGAAATCACGGTGTTTATTGTTATCTCATGGAGGGGGAATTTGCATGTTCGCTAATAATTAACCGAACCCAGTGCTTCTCCCTCCTGTACGTGCTGCGGCCCTGCTGTTATCTGGGGGGAGGAAACGCTTGCAAATCAAATGCAAATATTGACCATGCCTGGGCCAGGCGCGCTGCGATGGCCGGGTGCCCCCTGGTACCCCGTCCCGTGGCCGCTTCGGGGGGCGGCGGGCCAGGACGGAAGGGCTGGGTGCTTGTGTGTGGCACGAGGGCGCTGATGGGAGCCGTCCCCATGGCCACCCCATCCTCATTTCCACCCCTTCCTCATTTCCACCCCATCGCCACCCCATCCTTATTTCTGCCCTGTCCCCATTTCCACCCAGTCCTTATTTCCACCACACTGCAACGCTGTCGCCGTGGCCACCTCATCCTTATTTCTACCCTGTCCCCTTTGCCACCCTGTCCTCGTTTCCAACCCATCGCCACCCCGTCACCATTGCCACCCCATTGTCACCCCATCCTCACCCCATCCTTATTTCTCCCCTGTCCCCATCACCAACCCATCCTCATCACCACCCCATCCTTATTGCCACCCTGTCCCCATCGCCACCCCGTCTTTGTGCCCGGCGCTAACAGGCGTTCCGTCCCGGTTGCCGGTCCCTGTGCCACCAGATGCTGCCACTCCGTGTCACACCATCATGTCACTAGCGGAGTGTAACGGGGAGAGCAGTCGGTGCCTTTGTTTCTCCTGCTCTCCGCACAGCTGTCACTTCCAGTGATCAGTAGAAAAATCATCACCCCACCGGATCATACATATGGAACGGTGTCTGTGCGGAATATTTATTGTAACATGTGTCGGGGCCGCGCTGGTCACAAGCCCCGGGCTTGGCTCGTGCTGCGCCAGCCCTGGAAGGATGCTCTGGTCCCCCAGGGCTCTGCCTGCCGGGGAGGTGCACGTGTCCCCATGGCCGTGTCACTGTGGTGGTGTCCCCGTTGTGGCTGGGGGACTCCGGGCTAATTGCGCTCGGTGGCCTCGGGCTGTGCAGCATCCTTGTGGGGGGGCGGGGAAAGCCCTCCCTCTCCCAGCCTGTCCCCAAGCCGGGGGGGTGGCTGAGACATGGGGGTGTGCAGAGCCCCAGTGGTGAAGCTGCAGGCTCCTTCCTTGGGGAGCAGAAGCCCAGGGGCTGCCCCTTGCTGGGGTCACCTATCAGGTGGCCTTTGGGGTCTCCAAGGGCAGGAGGCGAAGGCGCTCGGGAGCCTTGGCCCCATCAGTGTCTCGGGGAGCTCTCTCCCGTCTCCGGAGCTGTCAGCTCGGCACCTTTCATGTGTGATGGGTAAACAGCGTGGCGCGCCCGCCGGGGAAGGCTGTTGGATCCCTGCTGGTGCTAAAACGGCGTCTGGCAGGGATGGGGAATGTGCCGTCGCCTGCGCGAGGCACGGCGGACGTGACGCCCCGCTGGGGCTCCTTGCGGCTTTCCCGATGGGGGGGAGAGACCGAGCCACCCCAGTGCCGGGAGTGGGGTGAAGCAGTATCCCCTGGAGACATGGGTGCCAGCGTGGCAGCCCCGGCAAAGCGGCTCCCATCACCTCCCGTCGCCAAAAAACGGTACCCGCATCCCCATCCCATCCACTGGTCATTGCGGGGGGCACGGAGCTCCCCCGTGCCCCATCGCTGTGTGTTTTCCCTTGCTGGGGCAGACAGATGCCACGCGGGCAGCGGGGGGTCACCGGGTCCCCCCAGCACATGGCTGGGGGAAGGTGTTGCCGTCGCCTTTTGGCACCCGCCGCCACACGAGCGCGCTCCTCTGACAGCTTTATCAAGCCTCCAGACTTCCCAATTCCATTGTTCCTGACATCTGTTTCGGTAAGTGATTAATTGCAATTAGTGAACGGTTTGAAAGCCCGTGGAAGAATATTCAGCAGAAAACTCGTCAAGATTAATGAGTGGTGGCAGTTGTCAGAAGGGCTGCTGCGTTGCCGGGATGTGGCGGTGGCGGGGAGGTGCGGGAGGCTGGGCGAGCGGAGTGCCCCCCTCCCCGCGCCCGTGTACCCCCCCCCCCCCACCGTGTCCCCCCTCCCGGAGAATAACACAGGCTGATTTTTCATCCGAATGCATGAATTATCTGCTAATGCGCTATTAATAAAGCGCTGTGGAGTTTCACCGAGATTAGGTCCTAAATCATGCAGAATGAATTTTAATCAGACCGAAAGACACTGGTGTTAGCCACTCCCGGGGACCTGTGGGAAACCAGGCTGGATCCAGCCGGGATCTGCTGCCTGCACCTTTGCTCCTGTGCCCGGCCGTGCCGTGCCCTGCCGTGTGTGTGTGGCGGCAGAGCCGGGCTGCCTTTGTGGGGTGCTTTCAGGGCCAGGGGGGTTTGCAGGGCATGAGCTCTGCCGGCTCTCCAAATCCCACCGCCTGCGCCGGCGGGACAGCCGGCGTGCCTCGCAGCAGCGCCGACGGGCACCCTGCCCAGCCGGCTGCGCGGGACGTCCGTGGCTGCCGTGCCTGGGGTGCTGGGGGGGGGGACCAGGGATCCTCTGCGCTGCTGCCCCATGTCCGAATTCCCAAAGGAACCCCATCTTGGCGGGGGTGTCACTCCTGCAGTGAGTTTCCCAGGTCTTTGCAATGCGCCTTTGCTCTCAGCCTGGTTTTGCCCCCAGCTCGGTGCGAGGGTCCACCCTGAGGTGCCGGGGGCTCGCGGCGGTGCGGAGCCGCGGGGGTGATACACCCATGGCCCCGGGGGAGGGAGGGTGCAACATCTGCTCCTGCAAACTGTTTGCCACGCTGAGGTCAGGGCAGCTCGACAGCCCCGGGTCCTGTGAGCAGATGGCTCCGGCACACTCCCCAGCCAGGCTCCGTGGTACCGCACCCATGAAATTCCCCATTAATAGGCTGTGACCGGAGGGTGTGTGGGGGGAGAAGCATCTTTCACCCCCCTGCCTGGTCGTGCTCAGCCTGGGAGCGTGCACGGGCTGCGCCGGGGAGGGGGGATGCCCACCCATGCTTTGCACAGCCTTGCCGATTTGGGGGGAAGGGCTGCAGAGCAGTCGGGGTTCACCGCTTGGATGCAGGGGGTGCACCCACGTGTTGGTGGCGGAGGGAGTCCCCATCCCCGCCTGCCAGCCCGTCCCCATCTCATCCCTTTGATTTATTGCTCTTTTGGCAGAGGGGCCGGCAGAGGGCAGGGGGTGGCAGGGGTCAGCAGGGGCTGGCAGGGGTCGGGAGGTCCCGCCGTCGGCCGCCCTTTGTTGGTGTCCGGCACAATGACCCGGCGCAGGCTGTTTGCTCGGCGTGGCGGGTAATTACCGTGCTGGGGGAGGATGACGGGGGGGGTGGGGGTGTCAGGGCTGGCGGAGCTGTCGCGACCCGCCGCCGGCGAGGTCCTGGTGTGGCAGTGGCTTGTCCTTCCCCTGGCACCATCTGCTCGGAGGCGGCCGCTCCGAGTGGCGGGGCTGTGGCTTCGGCGGCGGCGCTCAGACGGACGGACAGATGGTGGTGGGTTTGAAGAGGTAGAGTGTGTACTTTGTTCTGGAGAGCTTTGATAAGGAGAAAAAAAAAAAAAAGAAGGGAAAAAAGAGAAGGAGAGGAGAGGGAGGGGACATCTTCCTGCCCTGTCCCCCCCCTCCAACCTGCCATCGTCCCCCACGTCGTAGCGGCAAGCTGGGGATTGTCACTGTGCCAGGGACAGGGCTGTGGATGCTGGCACCTGCAGCGTGCCAGGGTTTGAAACGGTGGTGAGCGGGGATGGGTCCTGGTGGCTGCTTGCACGGAGTCATCACCTGTCCTGAGCGTCCCCAGCCCGTGCTGCCTCGTGCCACCGTCCCCGGGGGATGCGGGGGTCCCTGCGAAGTGGTGCCAGGGATACCCTTAAAACCGCTGCGTCTCTCCCAGGGTCCGGCCCCGGCGTGCTCCCTGCCTCCTGCCTGCCGGCACGGCACGTACCTACCTGCAAGCGGTGCCAGCTGGGCCGGAGCTGATGCAAGCGGCGTTCCCGGGCAAGCCCAGCCGCTTCCCAACCGGCTGGGGCGGCCGGACGGGGGAAAAGGCGCGGGCGTGGGGTCCCTGCAGCGGTGCTGCGGACGCTGGGTGGCAGGCGCAGGCGGGGCGACGCGGCGTTCGGCGGCTCCCCGGGGCCCTCCCGACCCGCTGGACCCGCTCGGGGAGCGGTGGCGTGGGTTGGTGGTTTTGGCTCTGGTGCAAAAGGTGGGGCCGGCCGCCTCCGCCGCCCCGCAGACGCCTTTTCCAGCGGCGCCTGCCCTCCGCGTCCCGGCATCGCCTCCCGCCGCTCAGCGGACCTCTTTCGACGCCCATGCAACGGTGCCTCCCCAGCGCCCACGGCCAGGGCGGGGCGCGCCGGCATCGCACCCAAGCACCCGGTTCGGCCCCAGGCTTTACCGGAGCACGCCGGCGCCGTGCCAGCAGCGGAGGGGTGGCAAAAGGGTTTGCTGCGAGCTTGCGGGGCTTGGGGCCGCGGCGCGTGGGCCAACGTCCCGGCGCGGGGATGCGAGCGCCCCGTCTCGGGGGGCTCGCCAAGGTGGGATTCCCAGGGGAGCCAGGCCTGTGTTTGGGTTGCCCGATGGCAGCGTGGGCACCCCTGCCCGCGGCCGTTGCAATCCTGGCTTTGCCATCTCTTAATTACCACCCGCGCCAGGCCTGGCCCCGCGTTACACTTCATTACGTGATTGTGATCGGGGCCGCTCCTCCCTCCTGTCCGACTCCGGCTGGATAATTAGGTGTGTTTTCTCCCGTGTGCAGACAGACACTTACTACGGCTTTAATCACCTGCTCCGGCGGCTCCCACCCACTGCCCTGCGCCCGCGCCGCTGCGCTGCTGCTGCCCACAGACCGCACGGATGGGGGTAATTACAGGCTGCAGATGCCCGGTGCAAACGCCCTGCGCAAATACCCGGTGCGGATGCAGGCTGCAAACGCCCCATGCAAATGCCTGGTGCAGATGCCCAGTGCAAACACCCCATGCAAATACCCCGTGCAATTGCCCGGCGCAAAGACCCTGTGCAAATGCCCGGTGGAGATGGCACGGTACGAACACCCTGTGCAAACACCCCATTCAAATGCCTGGTGCGGATAAATGGCGCAAGCATAAACACCCAGTGCAAACACCATCCAGGCTGGGATTCGGCTCGTAAAGGGGTGTTGTGGTGCTGGCAGGCGGTGGTGCCCAGCTCACCGGCCGGCAGAGCCGGAGCAGGCGGCCCGGCGGCTCCTCGCAGGTGTAAGCACAGACTCTGCGGCGTTCGAGCTTCTGTGTGGCAGGCGCGTGCCAGCACACTGCTGTGCCTTGCGAAGGTAGCAGCCATCTGCACTGTGATAAAAAGCCCTGAGGATGATAAATAGACAAGTAGCACTTTTATTGGATTGCCGTTTCGAAGCAGCCACTTTGGGTTTGGCACGGCGCTAACGACAGACTCGCCGCACGCTGCGCCCAGCCGCCCCGGCCGGGGGAAAGGGGCTGCCCGGCAGCAAAGCCGGCACCCGGCCGGGCACCTCCGCTGCATCCCGGAGCGCTCCCGGCTGCCTCTTCCCCCACGCCCCCCCCCCCCCGCTCCATTTTTTAGCGGTGACATCTCTGGATGCGCGCGACCCGGAGCGGGCTCGATGCCAAAGCGATTCGGGGTGCAGCGGATGGAAAGGGCATCGCTGGCGGCACCGCGCCGGGGGGCAGGAGGGGCCGAGCAGGGCAGGCCAGCTGGCACGGCACGGGGCCGGTGCGCGCGCCCGTGCCCCAGCTGCTGCGCTGGCCTCGCCATCACCTGCGCGAAGCAGCTTGTTTGTCAATAATGGAGCAGAGAAAATTGCAGCCGAAACGCCTCTCGGTTCTGCTTTGTGTTGCCTTAATGCATCCACCCCGGAGGTGCCGGCTCGGAGGCGGCACAAAGGCTGCCGGGAGGGGAGGAAGGGGCGGGGGGGCTTGGCGAGGCTCTGCGGGGGCTTTGCGTCCCCCTGCCCCAGGCAGACCCCCAGTGCCGGGGTGAGAGGGCAGAGACGGGCTCTGAGCCCTGCGGTTGGCACTGTCACGCTACCACGGCTCGGCCGTGCCCGGTGCCGGGGACATCAGCCCAGTGGGATCGGTCCCAGAGGGCAGTGCATTTTGGGGGTACCTTTGGGTTGGGCAGCATCGCATGGCGCCTGCCCAAAACACTTGCCGCTGCTGGTGGGGAGCTGGCTGCTGGCTTAGGGGTGAGCGGTGGGGGGCTGCCGGGGTGGTTTCTGGCCGGGTGGAGAGCTGGGGCGAGCATCCCCACCTCACCACGCCGGGACACTGGCCTCGGGGCCATGTTTTCCAGTGAGTTCCCTTTGCATGAGTCACGGCTGCGCTCGCTGTCCCACCCCAGTCTGTCCCACCAGAGCCCTGCTGTGGAGGTGACGCCGGCTTTGGGGGGGGCAGGCGGTGACCCCCTGCTCACTGGTTTGGGTGGGGAGACATTGCGGTGGGTGGCTCTTGCGGGTGAGCGTTGGGGTGGTTGTGAGTATCCCCGTCCCTGTCCGTGTCCCCCTGCGGTGGCGGCTTGTGCCCGGCACAGGACATGGTTTGGGGGTGCTGTGGGATGGGGCAGGTCGGGGACGTCAGTTCAGGGGTGCTGTGGGATGGGGCAGGTCGGGGACGTCAGTTCAGGGGTGCTGTGGGATGGGGCAGGTCGGGGACATCGGTTCAGGGGTGCTGTGGGATGGGGCAGGTCGGGGACATCGGTTCAGGGGTGCTGTGGGATGGGGCAGGTCGGGGACATCGGTTCAGGGGTGCTGTGGGATGGGGCAGGTCGGGGACATCAGTTCAGGGGTGCTGTGGGATGGGGCAGGTCGGGGACATCGGTTCAGGGGTGCTGTGGGATGGGGCAGGTCGGGGACATCGGTTCAGGGGTGCTGTGGGATGGGGCAGGTCAGGGACATCGGTTCAGGGGTGCTGTGGGATGGGGCAGGTCGGGGACATCGGTTCAGGGGTGCTGTGGGATGGGGCAGGTCGGGGACGTCAGTTCAGGGGTGCTGTGGGATGGGGCAGGTCGGGGACGTCAGTTCAGGGATGCTGTGGGATGGGGCAGGTCGGGGGTGCCATTTCAAGCAGCAGTCCCCATGGCAGGGGGTGCCAAGGGGAGGCTGGATTGGCGGCGTGGGGACTCGGGGTGCCGGGGGGGCTGTCCCCACACCCTGCCAGCCCCCCACCTGCGGGGCAGGGGCCATGCGCAGCTGCCTGCCCGGGCGTGCATCCCAGGAATTTGGCAGCGCGGGGGGGCCGGCTGCTTCCCCTGCCCTCTGACCCGCTGGGATGATACAAGCCCTCTTCTGTTTCTCCTCAGCCCGCCGGCAGGGTCAGGACGACGGCTGGCGCTGGCTCCCTCGCCGCGATAAAACAGCTCGTCTGTCACGACACAATAGATCCGTCAGGCTGCTGGCACGGCCAGGGGGGCACGGCTGGGGGGGACACACAGTGCTGGGCTGCTCCTGCAACCCCAGCGTGACCGCGCTGCAGCTTTCTGGCGTGCACACAAGTGTCATGATTTCTGCAGGGACTCAGCAGGGGGGTGGCCAGGGCTGTGTGCGGGGACAGGACCCAGATGTCCGGGCCGATACCCTGCACCCGTGCCCGAGCCAGTCCCCGCTCTGCTGCTGGGAGATACAGCCATGTGTCTTGGCTCCCTGCCGTGCCCGCTGCCCTCACTCCTCCTCACCATCCAAAAATACATCAGAAGGCACCGGCGCGAGGTGCCCCCCACCCTTCCCAGCCTGGGGACGCTCCTGGGGGGAATCGCTTGCCTCTTTCATCCCCCTCCTGACTTTCCTCCTGACTTCAGGGCCTTTTTATCGCGTTGTGCATCACCTTTGCAATAATTTCTGCCCGCACATGGGAGCCCAGCGGCCAGGGCACCAGTGGGTGCGGGCAGGACGCTGCATCCCCCTGCACCAGCACCACCCAGGATGGGTGCAAACCCCCCACCCCCCACCCCCCAGACCCTCCAACCCTGACATGGCGGCTATTGAGAAATAAAAAGCGTCTCCAATTAGAAGCGGCGGTGCTGCAAACTGGCGGCGAGGCACTTGAACTGTCACTGTGCAGCCTTAATTAGCAGCAGCGGGGCAGGGGTCAGCAGCAACTCAGCAGTCTTGACAAGGATGCTATCAAGTGCAAGGAGGGAGGAGGAGGGAAGGGAGGGAAAAGCAAAGCTCCCCGAACTCAGGACCAGCCCTGGGCGACGGGGAGGGGGAGGACGAGTGCGCCAGAGACGCAGGCAGAGTTAAAAGGGAATAAAATGGTCGCTATCTCCCACCGGCGGCTCATCGCCGGTGCTGTGCATCCCGGAGCGAGAGGCCGGTCACGGGCTCTGCCGGCAGCCTGAGCTCCGGGGTGGGGAGGGGGCCTTGGGACCCCCGCGATGCTGGAGATGAAGAGCTGGTCATCTTTGCTGCAGAGCGTCAGTAAGTGATGGGGGCTGCGAGGCTGGGGGCTGTGGGGATACCCCCGCCCCCAGCGCGGTCCCCACCAGCGGCCCCCCCCCCCCGCCCCCGGTCCCATCGTGCAAGGGGAATCGGGTGGGTGGCATGGCTGGGGCAAGGGTCCCGCACCCCCTGGCCCCGCGTGCCGCCCCGTCCCCTCCCCGGCGTCCCCCTCCTCGGGGTCAGTGCCCGACCGCAGCCAGGCTTAACCTCTTGCCCTTTCCCTCCTGACCTCCAGCCCTGTTAAAAAGGGTTTAAATGCAAAGTTATTTGATAGCTAATCCTGGCCCAGGGCCAGGGGCAGCCCTGGGCTTTGGCGCTGGGAATCGCCCCGAGCCGGGACCCTCCGGCGTCACCGCCGGCATGGACGTGGTTTCACCAGGGTGGAGGTCAGGCAAATGCGACAATTAAAGGCCGGCGGGTGAAAAGAGCTTAAACAAATCCCAAATCCCTCAGCTGCCAGATGAGGCTGTTGGAAATTTGCTCAGGAGCTGCTGCAGGGAGGGGGAGAGATGCTGAAACCCCCCGGAGCTGCATTGCCATCCTTGTGGGATGTAGTGGGGCCGCTGAACTGGGAGCACTGGGAGGGCTGGAGCTGCGTGGGTGCTAGGAGGGCTTGGGGCTGGGCAGGGTGCTCGGTTGATGTTATGGGGGCCAGGTCTGCGTTTGGGGGGCCCTGTGTGCCCTCCTGCCCTACACCCCTTTGCTGCTGGACTTTGCTGCTTTGCTGCTGGACCAGCATCAGGGAAGCCCCCGTTTCACCATCATCTCCCAATTTTTCCCCACACCCCTCCTCCCAAATGCCACTTTTGGGGTGCCAAGGGGAGACCCTGGGTGTGTGTCCCCACTGCCGAGCAGTCACCCCTCAAGCTGCTTGTTTGGGAGCAGAAAATTCTTGATTTTTTTTCCCCTTCCAGGCATTGTGCCGCAGGGATGCTCGCTCGTTCCCGGGGCTGTGCTGCTCCCGTGCCGCAGAGCAGGTCATTAGCCCCCAGTTTGCTGCGTCCCCTCACCTCCCTGGTTGGGTATGGGGGTGCTGGGGGGGTGCTGGGCTGCAGCGTCATCCCCAGGGCCAGCAGAATGGGGACCGAGCTGTCCCCGGGGAGCCAGACCCTGCCGTTGCCACTGCAATGGCATTAGGGAAACTGAGGCAGATGCAACCAGGAGGTGCCGGGACCTGCAGCATGGGGTGGGATGGCTGGGATGGGGCCCGTGGGTGGGAGGCAGCTGGATGCCGAGGGCAGGAGGAACAGGGGGGGCTGGAGGTGCCCGGACAGGCTCCGCCCCCTCGGTCCTTACCCATCCCCCTTGGTAATGAGTCCCCAAACGGCTGGCCAGGCCAGCTGAACCCCAGCCCTGGGACAAGTGGGGAGAGGCTGGGGCGAAGGTCATCGATGGTGTGGCTGCGTGGAGCCGCACAGGCCTGTTAGCCCTTTAACTGGGGAGGATGGATGGGCTACAGGAGGGGCTGGGGACCTGCTGCCCTCCCTGGCCGGCCGCCGTGGGGTGCCCTGCTTTCCCGTGCCAGCCTCTCCCACACGTTTGCACGCGCCATCATCACGCCCACGCCGTCGTGCAAGCTCCATCATCGTGCACGCTCTGTCTTCGTGCACGCTCCGTCGCTTTGCATGCTCCATTTTTGTGTGTGCTCCAGCGTTGCCCACGCTCCGTCGCCTTGCACGCTCCGTCTTCGTGCACACTCCATCACTGTGCACACCCGTGCAAGCTCCATCATTGTGCACACTCTTGTCTTCATGTATGCTGCATCATGCGCGCTCCAGCGTCTCGCGCGCTCCATCTCTGCGCACGCTCCGTCGTTACGCACGCTCCGTCTTCGTGTGTGCTCTGTCGTGCGTGCTCCCATCGTGCGTGCTCCGCTGTCGTGCACGCTCCATCGTTGTGCGCGCACTCCTTCATCACACCCACGTGTGGCCACCGAGGAAAACCCTGAATTTAGGCAGCCGGTGGCAGGGTGGGCTCTGCGTGGCGACCCATGCCCATCGCTGGGGCACGGTCTCCATCCCCCCAGCCGCTGCCTCCCACACATCCCTGGCCAGCAAGGGTTAACACCGGGGAGGGGAAGGATGCCTGCGAGCCCTCGTGCCAGTTCAGAAATGAATGTTGCCTTTAATATACCATCCTTCAATCCTTATCTCTCCTAATTTATTGGACATAACTGGTTGCGCTGATGGATTCGTGGCTTAGACCTTGGCTTCTAAATTTCAGCATTAATAATCTGCCCCTTCATTCTGCTCTCCAGATGTCTTTCATTTATCTGCTTATTCAGTAGGGGTGCAACCTCGTGTCCTCGGTGCCAGCGCTAATGTGGCCTGGTGACAATAAATTTGGACTTGTAATAACATGGCCAGATGAATGAATTGACCTCTTGGTGACTGTCACTCCCAGCCTCCCCCCTCGTTAGGTGCCGGTGGGAACGAGCGGGCCCCTAATAACGGATGCCGGTGTCAGCCCCCTCCTCCCCACCTCCTTTTTTCTCTCTTTTTCTCCTTTTTTTTTCTTTTCTTTTCTTTTTTTTTTTTTCAAAGGGGAAATTTGTAGCAAAGTGTAGACAAGGGAATTGCTTAATCTTTAATCAGCTTTGGAGTACAGGGCGAGAGCAGCCGTCCCCATCCCTGGGGAGAGCTCCAGTCCTAGTAACAAGGAGCCCTAATAACGCCCCCGTAACCCACCCACCCCCTCCCCCCCCGGAGGGCTGGGACCCCTTGGCCAGGCAGGGATGTGGCGCCGGCATCTGCGCCGTGCCGGGATGAACCGCGACGGGGCAGGTTGCACACCTGAGAGCGTGCCGAGGAATGTGTTTGCTTAATTAATTGGCGGCGGGAGCGCGCCGGGGGTGTAAATCTAACGTGGGCCTTGGCAGCCTGCAGTGCCGCGCACGCAAGACTAGACTTTAAATAAGGGTGCAATTATTGTTTGAATAATTGACGAACAACGGGCGCGCATCGGCGCTCAGCCTAATGGGCTTTGATCGCTCGCCAGGGCTTCCCGGCGCGCTGGCATCCCACCGGTGAAGGATGCTCGGGGTCTGGTGAGGGGCGTGGGTGGGTCAGCGGTGGAAATTGGGGTGCTGCTTCCCTCTGGGTGGGTGCTGTGGGGTCGGTGGTGGAAATTGGGGTGCTATTCCCTCCCTGGCTGACCCCGCGGCGCCGCGGAGGGGCAAAGCCCCTCCGCGGCGCCGCAGGGTCGGCCGGGGAGGGGGAGGACCCTGCGTGTAGCAATTGATTTAAATCATTTTAGAGAGGACCTATGGAAAATAAAAAGCCTTTAATCACATTTGTATCCATTTCCAGCCTCCGTAAATCAATTTGGATTGAGCTGGGTGCCACAGTTACAGCTGATTAGCGCACGGCGGATGGGGTCAAATTAATGCTAGCTCGGTTCGCTTAATGGGGTCACCATCGCTAGCTTCTCGTGAGCATCCCTCCTCAGGGGTGGTGGTGGGGGGATGAACATCTCGGTTCTACCCATACCATGGAGGGTTTATCTGGTGAGGAAGCACCAGGACTTGGGCTCTGTGCCGCTCCGTGCCTCAATTTCCCCTTGCATCAGCCATAACCATTGCAGAGGAGCCGGCGAGCAGCGTCGGGGGGCATTTGGGCTGTCCCACCTTCCTCCTCCCAATCCCACGGGGCCATGCCGGTCCTCGCCCTCATCGCCAGCATGCCGGAGAGCCGCTCACGTGTCCTCCCCACCACCCCGCGGAGGAGCCGTAAACAGGTCCCTGCGCCCCGGTGCCGGTTAATTTGTTTTCAATAGGTTCCAATCAATTAAGTGTGGTCCCGGCGAAGGGAAAAGTGCCCCGGTAATTGGTGAGAATAAATCACTCGTCACGGCCCCGGCAGAGCTGCGGTGGTGGCTGGGCTGTGTCCGTGTGGCACCGTGGGGACGGGGACACGGAGGACGGGCCCCACTTTGCCTGGCTAGCATTCACATGAGGCTGGCTTGTGATCCACTGGGGATGGTGTGCTTGCAAGCTCCCGGCTCGCTTCCTAAGCATCTCCCTCCCTGCCTCGCCGGCTGCTTGCACGCGATGCCTGCCTGCACCCCGGGGCGAGGGCGATGCCTCCCTGCCCGCTCCCTGCCCGTCCCCGCAGTGGGAAGCATCCCCCTGCATCCCTTCGCCCGGGCACCGCCGCCTCCCCCAGCCCCGCTCCAACCCGGGCTGTAATTACCGCACACGGCGCTTTGATTGCTCCATTCCAATTAATTAAACCCGGCGGTGACCCAAATTATGATCCCTTGTCTTGTTGAGCGCTGTATTTTTAACCTTAACCGGCTGGGCTGTGTTTAGATTTCCAATCCGGGCAGAAATGTCACCCGGGGAGAGTGACTGGCGTTGAACCCAGCCTTCCCGTGACGAACCCCATAATTAGAAACCCTCGTGTCCTCGAGACGGGTCTTTAAAGCTGTCAGAAGCCAAGATCCAGCCATTTGATACAAGGCTATCATTAGCTGCGCCCAACCTATTAGCTGCAGGTAAATAACAGGCTGTACCGGAGCTAGGGAACAGGCGGGTTGGGGAATTGGTTGGTTCTTAATTAGGAGAAGCGGCGCAAGGGATGCTTTCCCCTCTAATTGCCTTCGTTAGGAGCCCTGGGTGTGTGTCCCCACGCCTGTATCCCCTTTCCCGGCGTGGCGACGGCTCCTGTGTCCCGTTTTCCCATCGCGGTGCCCATCCCACCTGCCGTGGCGATGCCGGGACAGCGGGTGGGATGGGCACCATGGTGGGAAGACAGGGACATTAAGCAATTTACCAGGGATGGATAGGGATTGATGGTCTCCGGTCCAAGTGGAGGATAAATCTGGGCTTGCTTCAGCTTTCCGAGGGCTTGTCTGGGTGACATATTCGGTTGGTTTGAATGTCTGGATGGAAAATCAATCACCGGGGCTGTTTCCATCCCCCCCTTTTGCACTACGTTTTAATTTGCCAGGCTGCGGGGTTCGTACGTCGAGGATCCATCTATATTTGTGTCAAGTGCCGGCGTCTTTGTCTCCCTGGCGCGGCATCGTCCTTCCCAAGCCTGGCATGCTCTGTCCTGGGCACGGTGTTGGGGTGCAGATGGGCACCGGGGGGCTCTGCATCCCTTCTGGGGCTTTTTCCTGGTGTGGAGCTGCCATGGGGGGTGGTAGCGGTGCACGGGATGCCCTGTGTGGGGAAACTGAGGCACGGTGCAACGCTGTCTGCTCTGGGCTCTGCTTTCCCCGCCACCCGGATGGGGATCCCATCCTGCTCTGCCCCCTGCGACAGCGGGAGGGCCCCCATACCCACCGTATGGGTTTGGCCAGCGCCATGGGGGGCCAGGAGAGACCCGGCGGTGCCGCGGCAGTGGTGCCGACTGCCTGGCCCTCGCCGGCCTGCCCCCGCCTGATCCCTCTCCCGCAGACGCTCTCCCTGACACCGGCTGACAAGAGCCATTTCCAAGATGGATTGATTCAATTTAGCACCGATTTTTTGCCGGGGCTGGTGACGTACGGCTCCCCAGCCGGTGCTGGGCGGCACGTGACTCCCCAGCGCCCGCCGTCATTAGAGCAGCTCAGCACCGGCTGCCGCAACCCGCCTCGCCTAATCAGCCCCGCGCGTGCCGCCGGCACGGGAGGGGGCCGCATCCTGCCCTGGCGCGGCTCCACGAGACTGCCTGTCCCCAGCATCCCCAGCAGGATCCGGCCCCCGGGGCGCTGGGGTGGTGGGAGAACCCGGGGGTGGTACCCAGGGATACTGGTGGTGGTACCTAGGGATGCGGGTGGGGTACCCAAGGATGCTGGTGGTGATACCCAGGGATGCTGGCGGTGATACCCAGGGATGATGATGGTGATACCTAGGGATGCTGGCAGTGGTACCCAGCGATGCTGACGGTGATACCCAGGGATGCTGGCAGTGGTACCCAGCAGTGCTGGAAATGCTGGTGGGGCTGTGCGGGGGGGATTTTGTTTTGTTCCCTCGCTTTCTGGGTTTTTCTCCAGGCTTGATGAGTACGTCTGGTTCTCTCTCGCTGTCTGTCTTCTCCTCTCTCCTTCCTTTCGAGGCAAATGGCTGACTGATTGCTTTTCATCTCCCGCTCTGAGGAGCTGTAAGAGCTACTTTATACAAACATCAATTACAGGCACGTAATAAATTAAGGCTCCCTTACACCGAACCCATTAGAGTCCACTCTCATATCAAAGCGCTCCCATCACACACGGAATGGGGTGGAGTGGGGGGGAGGAGGGAGAGGGAGGAAAATGTCTTATTAGCCAGCAGATTGTTAGCAGAACACTGATTTAATTGTATCCCCGCGCCCGAGCGCAGGAGGAGGACGCGGGGTGCAGAGGGGGGGCACCCGGGGCCTGCCAAAAAAGAAATGGCCGGGGATTGTTCCCTTCCCCGAGGGGCTGGGGGGCAGCCTCCCTCCCAGGCTTGTCCCCGTGCCAGCGCCGGCTGCCAGCGCTTCTCCTGGTAACGGCCAAGGGGGCCGCGTTTCAGAGGTGCCCCCAACCCCGGCTCACAGTGCCGAGCGGCAAAGCGCAAGGTTGGGTGCCTACCCTCCTCCTGCTCCCAGCTGCTTTTGGGGTGCCACCTCCAGACCCTTGGCCATGAGGCGGGCGATGCCGAGGGGTTCTGGGGATGGGGGGAGCGTGGCAGCCTTCCAGCATCCCCGCATGCCTTGTGCCAAGTCCTGCCGTGGCACAGTGAGCATCGGGGCTAGGACCCCCCAGCTGGGAACCTCCCCAGTGCCTTCCTGGGGTTCAGATGGTGCATTGGGGCACAGAGGAGGAAAGAGGGGCTGGGGGGAGATGGGGGGCAGCCGGTGGAGGCGACGAGCAAACTTCCCTGTAGGACAAAGGCGACTGCATCCGCCAGCAGCTCCCGCTGCCTCTGCCTGCGAATAAATAGCCTCCAGGCTGTCAGTCTGGCACTACCCCCGGGGCTGGAGGCTCTCGGAGAGGAACCGAGCCCAGGAACAGCAGGCATGGCTGGAGCGCTGCCCGACGGGGCTTTGCAGGCGCTGGCACGCCGCGTCGGCGCGCTTCGCCCAGGCGGGGCTTCCTCCCAAACCAGCAGCGCCCGGCCACGGCCCATGGCCTCGCCACGCGTCCCCTGGGACGCACACGGCCCCCGGCCGGCGGGCAGCGAGCGAGGGTGGGGGGCTGCGGTGGGGTGCGCGGGGGTCCCTGTGCTGCGAGGGCTGGTGGGCGCGCATGGGTGCACGTGGGTGCGCGTGCACTCCTCGGTGGAGGGGTAGCGCACGGATGCGTGCGCATGCACGTCAGTCTGCTGAGGTTGTCTGTCCTTCTGCAGAGGTGCTGATGGTGCATGCACGCATCCCGCTCCGCAGAGACGGTGTGTGTGCGCACGCAGGCACGCATCCCGCTCTGCATAGACCATGTGCACACCATGCTCCCCGCTGCAGCAGCTCTGGCCCAGGTGAGCGTGTGTGTGCACACGTGTGTGCCCCTGCCTCCCCGCCCCCACCCCAGCTCCTGTATACCCACGGGTGCGGGGTGGGGGTCCCGTTCACCCCCCTCCCTTTCAGGGCAGGTTTTATCTCCCCTGCACGGCTCCCGCAGCCTGCCGTTCCCTTGCTGCCCTCCCGAGCCTGACATTTACATATTAATATTTTCCAAGGGAGGCAATGCGTTGCGGTGCAAGTGTCTGCATTGTGGTTGCACATAATGTAAAGTGAGATAAAGCGCCCGGCTCCGCTATGAATAACTGCAAATGAAAACCCATGTGGCCATAAAAGCCTTCACATTTGCCCTGTCAGCATGTGGTACATCGGCTAAACAACTGATTTAGCTTTTCTTTTTTTTCAAGGTTTATCGCCACTTACAGAGGACATGCTCTTTGTGTACTGCCTGTCGCTTTCTGCTCAGCTTCCTTGTCACTTCCCCTCGGCGTCCTCCGAGCCGGGCCCCGAAACGATGGTCTGCTCCTCTAAACCGCCCTGACAGCCCCTATTAGCTTCTGGCCGAGTACAGCTTGGCGCTGCTGGGGCTATTTATCTCGCCGGCGCAGAGGGCTGTTATCACCCCCGCTCCTTACAGCCCTGCTCCTCTGCTTCTGCTGATGGTGGGGATTTGGGATGGGGTCCTGGTGGGGTCTGGCGGGAGAGAGGGGACCTGGTAACGCTTATCCCTCCTCCCAAAGGGGCCAGATCTGGTCTTCAGGCTTTGCTTTTGGCTGTGGTGGCTCCTCATCCCGGTGCAGCCAAAACCGCTCGGGATAACCCCGCGCGCCATGGGGTGGGGATTATTCCTGCTCCTACGCGGCGCGGCCGGTGCCGTCCCCGTGGCGGTGGCCCCGGGCGGGGGTGATGTCCCCGTGGTACCGCTGGCTCCCGAAGGCGCCAGCTTGGGTGCCAGACCTGAAATACCGGGTGGGGAGCTCGGTGGGGTGGTGACGCCAGGGAGCGGGACAAGCAGCTCCGTGCTGTGCCAGCGGGAAGGGGGGAGGACCAGGGGTCCCCGCTCGGCGTCCGTGGAGCCTCCTGGCCCTCGGCCAAGGGCCCTGGCACCCAGCCGGCCCCCGGCACTGCTGGTAACTGGAGCTACCTCCCCTCGCTGTTATTTCAGGAGGTGGGGGCAGATCGGTTTACGTGGCCAGGCAGATGCCTATCGGTCCCCTCCTGCTGCATCGTCCCCGTGCCGCCGCCACTGCCGCAGCCGCGTTACCAGGGGTGGGCATCACCGGTGATGGCGATTGCGACCCAGTGCCCAGATGTCCTCGCCTGGGCACGCTGCCCTCTGGGGTGTACCCGTCCCCGCCACCGGCTCGTGCTGACAGAAGGACCACAGCGTCAGCCGGCATGGCTGGCTTTGCTCCGTGCCACTGACGGGTACCACGCCGGCTCGTCCCCTTGAGTCACGCCTGTAGCCGGGGCGGTGTGGCGGGCGCCGGCGAGGTGTTGTCCTGCGAGGCCGGCTGGGGCTGGTGCAAGCTCTGCGTCACACCACGCCTTGCCCGGGGTGCCAGCGTCCCTGGGGGCCGGGCAGGGGCTTGGGGGGGCCCCGTCCCCCCCACCGGGGCTTGCGTCAGAGCATGGAGAGGGGGGTGTTTCACAAGCGCTTTCCTGTCTCAACCTGCCCCTGGCCGGTGCCTGGGGGGGCCGTGGGGGGCCGTGGGTGGGAATCGGGGGGCCGGGGGGAGGGTTGTTTACAGCCACAGAGCTTGTTTCCTTCCACCTGCCTCGGGGGAAGCAGTTAGCGATTTGTTAGTCAAACCAGATGAGCCTTCCTGGAGCGGCTTCCTGCCAGGCTCAGCATCGCCCCGCCGGCGGGTCCCCCCACGTCCCCCGGCTCTGCTGGGCGCCCCGGCGCAGTGCCGTGCCAGAGCCTGTGCGGGCAGGATGCGGGGAGCCTCGACGCCGTTTCCCACCGGCAGCTTCCTGGGTTTACCGGTCGGTGTGGGCACCCCGTGAGCCGGCTGGGTGGGAGCGCCGGAGCCATGCTTGAAAAACCGGGGCGGCGCTTGCTCTCAGTGCCTCTGCCCGAGTATCTACGGGGAGGTTGCGCTGGGCACGGTGGAACTCGTGATGGTTTGGCAGGACGGCGGGGTTGGGGGTTGCTCTGCTGCGGTGCTCGGGCGATGGTTGGGTGCTTGGGTGATGGTTGGACGCTGCCAAGCTTGCCCTGCCACGCCGCTGGGCGCTGCCGGGAGCGTGATGCGCTGAACGCCGTGCCATGTGCACCACGAGCCAAGCACCGTGCATCGTACACCGAGCGCCATGCGTTGTGCATCATCCTCCATGCGCCAAGCACCACGCACCAAGCACCGTGCACGCATCCAGCACCGTTGCCCGAGGAGCACGGGCACCACCCCTGCAGAAACGGGGCCCACGCATGGACAAGGAAGTGCCAGCCCGCGCCCCCTCGCTAATCGAGTGGCGCCGGGTGATAAATAAGGAAGTTAACACCCAACCCGGGCTGCTAATTAGCTTTTAACCTGTACTAGCAGTTAACTACAAAAGGCAGTCATTTGTTCCGGGGAGCTGGTAGCGTAGAAAGAACGAAACACGGCCAATTTTGTTCAGGATGAATTAAGACTTGCAAATGTAAAATGAGTTCATCTATTTAATTAAGTAGCGGCAATATGGATGTTAAATTAAGTTAATGGCAGGCATGCCAAAACAAGGTTATAAAAATCTTGTCCTGGCGGGGTGGGTTCCGGATCTGGCCCTTGGGTGGGGGGTTGCGGGGGCTCTGCCCTGCCCGCGGGTGGCCCTGGGGTGGGCTGGAGGCTGCTGGCTGGTGGCCCTGGGGACACCCCTTCGGCCACCGCAGGGATGGAGGGAGAGGGAGAAGGAGCTGGAGAGGAAAAAAAAGCAGGAGGAAAGGAAAAGCGTGTCTCACCCAGCGCCACAATCTTATCAGGGCTGAACTTTACTCTCCTGCCAAAGATATAGGATACTTTAGGGACATCGGAAAGAAATAATAACCCTCTGATTTGTAGCTCTTGGGCTCTGGCAGCCGAGGGGGAAGGAAGACTGTCTTCTGCCATTACCATTTTTTGTATGAACTATTCCCCAAAGAAATCAAACTCTTGTACAAGCCCTCCTGCGCGGCAGCCCCTGCTCCGGCGCTGACCCGAGCCGTGCGGATTATCACCGCGCATCGCAGCCGGAGACAGGAACATTCATTAAAATTTGAAACACAAATGGAAAATTGCTACTTGAAGCCTCCTTGCCGGAGAGCCAGCCGCTTGATCAGAGACCTCATTAATGTATCTAATGTGTAAGGAACAATTAGACTTTTCAAAGACATCCTTTTCCCAGCCAGGGAAAAAAAAAAGCAGCAGCTTGAACCCCCCCCCCCATCCAAACCCAAACCAGCCTCGAGGGATCGGGGTGCACAACCCCAGCGGGAGCCTATGAGCCGCCGGAGAGTCTCGGATCCATCCCGGCACCCGAAATGCCCGTTTCTCCTTAAGTTAGATGGGGAGGAAAGTGGGCTGATTAAAAAGCTGATTTCTTTTCCCAGCGACCGGCGGGGTTTTGCCATCCTCCCGTAATTAGCCGGTTACGCGGCCGTATGTTTTATTTATGAGCCGAGGGCGGAGGGAAGGGGAAGCGGAGGAACGACCGTGCCCTATATATCTGCAAATAAAACACTTCATTTCCCTCCTGGGGAATGTCACCTCGAGAAACCATCGCTTTCCTGCTCACTGCCCCGTCCAAATCGCAGGCTGTAAATGGCTTTGTGGGCCTGGCTGGCGCTCAGATGGGTTTAAAATATGGATTTATGTCTTTATTCTGCATAGTCAAAGGTCAACAAGAGCAGGAAATCATCGCTGAGCCGCTTATTTACAGCAAGAGGCGGCCTCTCGCTCCTCTTCTTGCTCGTGCATCCCCGCCGATGGATGCTTTTGGGGTGCCAGGTTGCGGGGAGTGCGGTGGAGCCCAGTGCTGGCTGGCAGAGACCGGCCGTGCCTCAGTTTCCCCAGGGTGGGTTGCTTGGGGGTGGGCATCCCGCTGGGAACCGCAGCCTGGATATCCCCAGCACGGCTGCATCCCCTTCCTTGGGGACACCCATGGGTGGGTCGAGCATCCCCGAGGAGGTCGGGCATCCCCGTGGCGAGGGTCCTGCGTGGCCGAGCGAGCCAGGAGCACCCCGTGCCCATCCGCCATCGCCCCGGCTCGCTCGGGCGGCGTGGGCAGGGCTGGCAGCGCGCTTGCCCGGCCGGCCCCGCGAGCTGCGCTCTCATGCTTTGCTAATCCCGCCTGGCACCTGCCCCAGCTCCCGGCGGCTTCGTGTGAGCAAGGAACCAATTAATCCTCCCGGCGCTCGGGGAAGTGGGTCAGGCTCGTCAAGCTCTCCCGCTAACGAGGGGCGAGGCGAGGTGCAGCAGAGCCGGCTGCTGGGTGGCCGGGCGGGTGTCTCACGCCGGTGCCCTGCGTCCCGTCTCCCGTGGGGGTGGTAAGTGGGTAAACTGAGGCAGGGCGATGGTCGCCGCCGGTGCGTGCATGCAATCGCCCGCAGAGCGGGGACAACCGAGGAGGAGGAGGAGGAGGGTGGCGGGTAAATCGGTTGGGCCGATGTCGCAAAGAGCCGGGGGTTGGTTTCCCAACGGGGCTGCCCAGCCGCCGTGCCTCGCTTTCCCCATCGCAGCGAAGCAACGAGGGCTCCCGGTTTGGGGTGCTGGCGGGGTTAGGGCTTTCTTGGCAGGGTGGGGAGCGCAGGCAGCGCAGGGCAGCGTGCCCCTTTGAAGTGCAGCCCAACTTCCAGAAGTGAAGCAATTCTCGTTTGCATAATGAACAAAGGGAGCAGGGGGGGAGGCGAAACCCCAAAGCCCGAGCTGGCAGGCAGGCCTGCCCTCCCTGCCTGCCCTCCCTGCCTGCCCTCCCTGCCTGCCTGCCCGCTCCCCCAGCCGCCTGTAATTACAGGTTTATTGCCTGTACAGCTATTGTGTAATGACATGTTTGCAAATTAATTTTTACGGCTCATGCCATGGAGGTGGGGGGGGGGGATGGGGGAGCAAAGGAGGGGTCCCCCGGTGCTTGTGTGAGCCCAGCGAATTAAACCCCCTATAAAATTGTGGGGGCTGCGAGTGGGGTAGCGACGGGGGCCTGGGGCAATTAGGTGACATGGTGACCCCGCAGCCTTTCCAGCCCCCGGGGTATGGGGTCCCCCTTGCACCCGCACTATGGGCAAGGCATTGGGTTTGGGGCTCCCAGAGCTGTGTCACCCCATAAGTGACACTTCCTAATGCACCAGCAAGGGGGGTGTGTGTGTGTGGGGGGGTTGGCTGGGGAGGGGGGAAGCAGCGATGGAGCAGCAGCACCCAGCACCCTGGGGCTGGGAGCATGGCGGCGCAGGGGAGCTGCCTTGGAGGGAGCGGGACGCGGGCGATGACTCAAGGGACAGGCCAGAAATACTCTCAGCGCCGATCTTGACAGATGTAGGTTAGGAAGGAAGAAAATACATAACAATAATCCCCCGACCTGGAATTAGAAAAGCAATATTTAACGTGGGGGACGGGGAAAAGGAGTTTTTCACCGGCTCCGTCTTTGCCAAACGGGTTCCTGGGGAGCTCGGCTGAAAGGGTGTGTGTGTGCGTGTGTTTGCACGCGTGTGTTTGCAGAGCACATGCATGCGGCTCTGCATGTGTGCATGCATGCGGGTGCACGCATACGTGAGAGTGCATGCACGCAGACGTGCAGAAGCACGCACATGTGTGCAGTTGCAGCCAGAAGACTTTTTGCAAAGGCCCTCCCGCTCGATTGCGCCCTACACCAGGGCCACCCTCCCCGCCATGGGGCCGGATGGGCCTGGGGGAGTACCGGGACCCCCGGGGCCCCCCCTGGCCCCGCGCTGGATGGGGAGCAGGCAGGGGCAGGCAGCGGGGGCCTGGGAATGCCCTGTATCTTTAAGCTGTTTGAAGGGCTGGTCATTATCATACAGGATGTGGCTTCTCTTGCAGGGGCGAGATATCACACGTCGCCTTCACGAACTTTGGTGTTAAAAGCAGCCGGCAGTTTGGGAAGAGAGGGCCAGAGATTGGGGGGGGGGGTGTGGGGGGTGTGTTTGGGGGCAGGAGGGGGGGGCCGCGAAGCGCACACGCACACAGCCGTGCCCGCGCCCACAAGCGCGCACCCGTGCAGAGGCGCTCCCGTGCAAGCACGCACCCGTGCAAGCGCGCCCATGCGTGCCTGGAGCGCGCAACGCTTCCCCCCCCCACCCGCCCTCCGCTTCCTTTTCCACCCCGCCTTGGCTGATCGTTTGCTTAAAGCAAATTAAGCCGGGCCCTCGTTACTATGGTGCAGCCAGGATCTCCAGCCTCCCTCGCTCTCCCCGTAATAGCATTTATTAGCCCTATTTGCCTGCAAGCATGTCTTCCCGGATCTGCTAATGCATCAGCGGAGAGGGAATGGGGGAGATCCTATCGGGCGGCTGATTACGGCCCCATGGGGCGGGCAGGGCCAGGCAGGGGGGATTTGGGGGTGCAGGGGGTGGTGGCGGGAGCTCGCCCCCAGCCCCCCGTGCAGGGGTCGGGGCAGGCAGCCTTCCTGCGCCTGCCTTTTGTGAAGCAGCGGGCAGCTCCCGGCAGGCAGGAAAGTTGGGTTATTTATTGTTTTATTTCCTAAAGCGACTGGGGGGCTTGATTTTCTATTTATTTTATTCTCCCCCCCCCCCGCCGCCCCTCCTCGGCAGCTGTTTGAAAACAGCATCCCGGAAAAGAAAAAAAAAAAAATTATTCTGTCTTTAGGCGAGGAGGAGGAGGAGGAGTGGGGTTTGAGGGGGAAGGAGGCTTCTGCTGCCCTCCTGTCCCCGGCTGGCGGGGTGCCCCGGGGCTCGCCTCCCCGAAAACGCCGGGGATGAAGGTTGAAGCCCGGGGGAAGCGGGGCGGCGTGATGCGGGGAGGAGGGTGCCGGGGCGAGCAGCTGCCTGCCGCTCCCCTGCCCGCTCCCCTTCATTAGGGGAGACAAATCTGCTGTCAAGTAGCCAGATTTCCAATTTACCGATAATGATTCTTGCATGAAAATTGATCGAGGGGCAAGTCTGCCGCCTCTCGCCCGCCCGGCTTGGCGCAGCCCAAGGGAGCCTGGGCTTTCTGCTCGCCTTGGGACGCACCGCTTGGACGGACGGACGGACGGACGGACGCCGGCTCGCAGCCCCGTGTGGGCCACCCACCCCACGCCACCAGCACCCTTCTCTGGTGTAGGGGGGGGACGACCCCATTGCACCATCCAGCTCAGGGGGTGCGTCCCCCCCACGCCGAGGGTCCCACCGCTGCCGCCGCCGCCTCCTCCTCCTCCTCCTCCTCCTCCTCGCTGGCTTTTTGTGTGCCTGCGATTCGCAGCTCGGGGCTCAAGCGGCAGGAAAACCCCCGGGAAGGCGTCACGCCATGGCAGCCGGGCTCCTGCCCTGGCCCCGCTGGTGACAGCCGCCACCGCCACCCCTCCGCCAGCGCCCTGGGCTCGCTGCTATTTCAATTTTTATTTTTCCTCCTCCCCCCACGCACTTGATTCCCCCCGCTCCTCCTCCTCCTCCTCCTCCTCCTCCTCCACCTCCTCCTCCTCCTCCCCGTTCCACCGTATTTTTTCGCCTCTGGTTTATTTTTCCAACCCCCTCCGTGTGGCTTGGTGATAATTTTTTTGGTGGTTTTTTTTTTTTTTTTTTTCCTGCTTCCTGACACATCCTCTTCACCTTGGGTCTTTTATTTTTATTTTTATTTTTTTCCTGGCCGCAATGGAACTGTAACATAAATCATGTTTGGGTTGAAACCACCTCTCTATTACTTACCAGGTAAGGCACCGTGCGATGCTGCCGCCGGCCCTCCCCAACCCCTCTTCCCCCCGGGGTCTTCCTGCGGGGTCCCCCCCCAGCTTGGGGACACCCCTTTGTCCGCCCTGGCCAGCAGTAGCCAAGGGGAATTTGGGGGTGAAGTTACTTTCTTCCAGCACCTAATAGGGTTTTGGGGGTCTGGCAAGCTTTATGGCGGGGGGAGCAGGCAGCCCCAGCACGGCACTGCAAGGCTCTGCAGGGTTTTGGGGTGCTTGAATCCACCCCTCTTCTCCTGCTGCTGCTCCCCTGCCGTGGGTGGGGGGTTTCTCCTTTCCCTGAGGATCCGGGAGGGTTTCTAGCCAAGGAGGGATGGGGAGAGATGCCGGGTGCGCCGTGTTTTGGGGTGGGGGTCCCCGCTCACAGCCCCGCTGCTGCCGGGGCATGGGGACTCGGGGCACCAAAGTTTGCTGTGCCGCCGCAGCCGGCAGCACCGGCCCCCGCGGCAGCCGGCGAGGGAGGGGGGACCCCCCTCTCTCCAGGGGCGTTTGGGGTGTTTTGAGAGCATCGGTGGCGAGGGGGGCTGGGGTGCGACCTCGGGTGCGCGCTCGGGGGGGGGGGGGGGCATGCTCAGGGTGCGTGTTTGGGGTGCGCGCTCGGGGTGCACACTTATGTGCGCTCAGGGTGGGAGCCCGAGGTGCTCTTGGGGTGCAGGCTCAGGGTGTATGTTTGGGGTGGACACTTGGGGTGCACACTCTGCGTGCACCCTCCGGATGCAGCCTTGGGCTGTGAGCTCAAGCTGTGAACTCGGGGTGTTCTTGGGGTGGAGGCTCAGGGTGCGCACTCGGACTGCGAGCTTGGGGTGCTCTTGGGGTGCTTTTGGGGTGCACGCTTAGGGTGCACGTTCAGGGTGCATACTCTGGGCGCACGCTCCAGATGCGAGCCTGGGCTGTGAGCTCAAGCGGTGAGCTCGAGGTGCTCTGGGGGTGCCGTCTCGGGGTGCACGCTTGGGCTGCGAGCTCGGGGAGCGCTTGGGGGTGTGTTCGGAGAGGCGGGGGGCTGTGGCGGGGCCCCTCTCCTGGGGGGCCATGCCCCCGCACGGCGGTTTCCCCGCGGAAGGTTGTTTGTTTCAGGAAATGGCTTTTGCATGTGGCAGTTGTTAGAGGAACGAGTGGCTCTGCCCAAGCGCGCCTGCGCCGGAGCGTGCGAAGGCGAGCCGGGAAGGGCGGCAGAGGGGCGCCAGGGTTGAACTTGGGGGCCCCCCCCCTCCCCCAGGAGGGGTTGCGGTGTGAGATCCCGCCCCAGAGCTGTGCCATGGCGGGGATGTGGGTGACCTGCTTGTCCATGGCACCCACGACACTGTGCCTTCCTCCCTGTCAGCTGTGGGGGTCCCGCTCCCTGTGCCCCCCCATGACACCATCCCCTTGCCCGCTCCTTGCTGGTTCTCAGCTGCTTGCAGCACCCGCGGGCAATTCCTGCTTGGCCTCCACGCCATCCCCCCGCGGCGGGGACTCCTCCAAAGGCTGCAGGTGCAGGGAGGCGGGTTGGGGGTTGTATTTTTTTTTTCCCCGTAAATTCCATATTTAGCACGCTCCGGTCGAGCGGGGGTTCCCGGCGGCGGCTCCTGTTGCGTGAAACTTCTGGCTTTGCCGTTGTTGCTAATGCATTAATTCCTGTGCCCTGGAAAACCCTGCTCTGGCCAGCTCTTTGCTTTCCAGCTGCCTCAGAGAAGAAATAAAAAAATTGGAGGAGAAAAGCAAGACAGAGAGGAGCATGGAAGTGTCAGGCTGTGAGATTTAAAGCAATTAAGGGAAATTATGTTTGAGGCGCTGGCAAGCAGAGAAATCGCCAGCGGCAGCTGCCGGGGCGTTGGGAGATGCTGGTGGGCCAGGTCGGGTGGGAGCAGATGGAGATGTGAACCTTCCCCCTCCCCGTGGGCTCGCAGGGGTTTCACGAGCGCTGGGCTGGTGGCGGTGACTCAGCGGCCCAAGTCCTCTTGGGGACTGTCACCACCTCGGGCACTGCCTGGCCGTGGCCTGTGTCACACGTTCCTCGCTGGCTTGCTTGCCCGGCTCAGCTGGCGCGGGATCCGGCTGGCTCCTCTGTGTCCCCTGCATCCCTCTGGTCACCGATGCTTCTGTCCCCTGCATCCCTCTGGTCATGGGGCTGGAGACGTGCAGCAGGGCTCAGCCGGCTGCGAGGGGACACCGGGTACGGTGGGGACGTGGCATCAAGCATAGCTGAGAACAGGGGGCCAGGGAGGGGACGCCACTCTGCTGGTACATATGGGAACCATGCTCAGTCGCAGTTGTCACCCTGCGGCTGGTGGCAGCATCCCTCGGGGACGGCAGTATCCTTTGGGGACAGCGGCACCCCTTGGGGACACAGAGCATCCCCAGAGGGCCTGGCTGTCTGATCCAGCACGCGTGAGGGTGGCACCCAAATGCACGCAGCCTTTTGGGGTCCCCCCTCCCTATGGGTGTCCCCAAATCACCAACCTCCCCGGTGCCGGAGGGACCCCAGGGCTCCTGGCGCATCCCCTGGCGGGGTGGGACGGGGTCCTCCGTGCCTCGGCGTGCCGGGGAGGGTGTCAGCGGGTGCCGGCGGCGGATGCTGCTGACTCAGGACCTTCCCAAATGGTTCCTATTTTTACACCGGGGACAGTAATATTTAGCCCGTGGATCAAAGCAGATGGAGGGAGCTGGGTGATGCCGTGTAAACACCCGCTCGGCGGGTGCCGCTGGAGCGAGGCGTGAGTCACCGGCGGCTTTCAAGCAGCGCCGGGTGGGGACGGCCACCCCCAGGCTGGATTTGGGGTGCTCGGGGCTGAGCCCTGCTTTTGGCAACCCCACAGCTGGGTGCTGGGGTTGGGGGCTGCCCTTCCTCATCCTCGCTTGGTTTGTGGTTGAGGGGTGCTTGAGGGTGATGCTCATGGGATGCTGGGGGGGTGCTGGGTGATGCTGGGGGGTCTATACTGGGTTGAGGTGTCAGGAAGCCCTCCTGCCTTCTTCCCTTGCCCACCCCACCATATTCCTCCTCCTCCTCTTGCCAGTCCTAAATTCGGTCGTCTTGGCAACCATGTCAACCACTTTCCAGCTTCCCCGTGATGGTTTGAGGAGGGGAGGGGAGGGAAGAGGGGAGCCAGGGGAAGGGGGGTGGCGGGTGAGGGCTGCACGCAGGGAGGGGGACTGGGCCATCGCTCCCGGATCGGGGCTTGGGGTGACGCTTCCCAGATGGTTTTTCCCCGCTGGGTTCTGTCTGGCGAGCAGGGGTCGATGCCAGCCCTGTGCGTGCCAAGGGGTCAGGGCTGGGGGTCCTGCTCTGGGGAGGGGGCCCAATCACAGCCCTCCAGCTCTGAGCAGGCGGGTGGGCACCCCCAAAATTCGGTGCCTATCTGGAGCTATCCTGCTTGTGGCAGGGCTCCAGTCGTACCCAGGACATCAGGAGCCACCCGGCTTGGAGCGGAATGAATTATTCCCAGACACCCCTTTTTTCTGCTGCTTTTCTTCCCACTCCCCCTCTCCGTAATCTCTTTATTCCTGGGCTAAGCCTAGTTCCCAACGGTTTTAAAGGCAGATTTGCCTGTAGCTATATAGGACAGGGTGTAAAGCCGGGCGGCTGCGTGGGTCGGTGTGTAACGCCAGCGCCGGCATCACCCCACGGCGGGTGGGTGCCCGGCTGCCCCCCGGGGATTGCTTCACTGGTGCAGAGCCACGGTGCTGCCAGGGGAGAGCAGGCGAGGTGTAAATTACCCCAGCAGGAGTTTGGCCCGTGATGAAAGCGGGGTACCGCTGCCGCCTCCCCATTGCCATGCAGTCGCCGTCCCCACCTCCCCTTCCTGGCGGTGCCGGACCCCGATACCCGTGGGTCCCCGGGGTGCTGCGGGCATCGCTCACCTCCAAACCCATGCCGGATTTTGGGGGGGCTGGGGGGGGGGAGCAGGTGCTTTCTTGCTTTGTGGCGTGTCCCCCCCATTCCCTTTCCTTGGCACCGGCTGGTGGCACCTGCCAGGGACGCTCCTCCTTGGCACGGCACCGCGGCACGTGCGCGGGCACCGCCGGCGGCTGCCACGCTCGAGGCGCCGGGGGGGAGCGGGGCCAGCCCTGCCCTGAGCCTGGCAGTGGGGTGCATATGTGTTGTCCCCCCCCAGTTTTATTATTAATTTTTAACTTTATTTCCCAAACACGGCGCTTAATTAAACGCCGCCGCCTCTTGCTGTGAGCCGACGCGGGGTATTTATTACTTCAAACGTCGATGGGAAGGATGCTCCCCCGCCGCAACACCCCTCCGATGGATTATTTCACCGGCATTAAAAGGAGGGGGTGACACCCCAACCCACCCCCTCCCAGCCCCCCGCAAGGGGCTTTGGGGGGGGAAGAATGCTGCGTTTCTGCATCACCGAGCTTTCTCCTTCCCCCCTTCTTTTAATAATAACGCTTTAAAGATGTTTGACATCTGTAACAAACAGCTGGCATCCTGTTATGGAAGAATGTCCTTTTATTTCCGAGCAGGTTGAACTGTCATTAATAGTATAATTAGGTGATTATCGGCGTACAGCAGAAAACTGCTTAATTGCACAGCCAGCTTTGCGAGGATCCCCGACTCCTTTATTGCTGGATTTGTTTTAGCCGCCTGAATTTTTTCGCGCTGTGTTGTTGTTTTTTTCCACGTTGATTATTATTTTTTAATGCGCGTGGCAGCTGGGGGAGCGTGGCGGCACCGGCGGCGCCGGGGAGGGGGGGACGCGCCGGCGCTGGCACCGTGTGCGTGTCCCCCCCCAAGTCCCCAGGGGATTTATTTTTAACCCTGTGTGTGCTGAAGTTGCTGAAAGGGGTCTCAGAGGTGGGGTTGGTGGGGTTTTGCTGGGTGCAGCACCCATGGGTGGGAGCACCCGTGGGTGGGAGCACCCATGGGTGGGAGCTGACCGCGTGCAGGATTATTTGAGGGGATAAAGGAGACATCTTTGTTAGCAGCTCCATGCCGTCAGCGGCCGGCGGGGAACAGAGCCGCAGCACCGCTCGGCGCTGGGTAGGAGGGCGCCCATCATGCCGGGGAGCCTTCACCCACCCTCACCCTTCCCTGCAGGCTGGGACCCTCCTATTGGAGCACTGTGCCCCTCTCCAACCCCACGGCGCGTGGGGCACGCACGTGGCTCACTGCGGTGCTTGGGCAGCTGCGATGGAGTCGCTCCATCCCAATTCCCATCCCCAGGATGCGGCGTTTTGGGGGGTAGAGCAGATTTTTTGGCGCCCGCCAGACAATAGCGCTTTGTATCTGCCCCCGGTGCCGCCAAACACACTTGTTAGCGCCGCAGCTTTGTGCTGTAAATTTCCATGGAGTAATTACGTCTTAATTTATGATAATCCCGGGTGGGCGATGGAGGCAGGCAAGCGCCAGTCAAGTTTGGAAGTTGCCTGCCGGGGCCCGGGGTCCCCCGTGGCTCATGCCGACCATGAACTTCTCCATCCCGGTGCAAAGCCAGAGGATGGGGAAAGCGTCCCTGAGCGGGGACCGGGGCTGTCCCCAGGGGAGCGGGGGACGAGGCCACGTGGGAGTTGGGTATCGGTCCCAGTTTGCAGAGCAGGAGCGTCCCCAGCGCTGTGATGCTGCCCATCCCACCGCCCATCCAGGACTCCATGGGTGCATGGGCTTGGGTCATCCCGGGATGATGCCGGGATGCTGTGTGTGTCCCGGTACCGGCTCCCCCAAACAGGAGGGAACCTTTCCCTTCCTTCAAGCCCCTGTCACCACTCCGGCATGGGGCCGAACCATTCCTCCTTCCCACCACTGAATGGTTCATCTCGCCTTTGTCTGGAGGGCTTATTACCGGCAAAATAGAGGCTCTTTTCCCTTGGCCTTCCTGGCGGGCAAATTAGATGCTTTGGCAATTTTCGAGGAGGATGACAGGGAGGGGAGGAAGGCTCTCATCGCTCGGCAGAGGACCCCAGTGCCAGGCAGGGTGCTGGCACTCTCCGGCAAGGATGTGGGGTGGGAAGCGAGGGTCTCCCCATGTCACCTTCAAAGCCATCGAAGCACCTCTGGGACCTGCCACAGGAATCCCGCGGGATTTGGGGAGCATTTAATGCATGCCCAATGGAGGGAGGCAGGTTTGGGGGACGCATGCCTGGAGCCACCAAACATCCCCTGCAGAGCTGGGAGGGTGCTGGCGCCCCTGCATCCCACCACCCATTGCTGACAGGGGCTGTGGGTGCTGTGGGCACCCTGTCCTGCACCCCAGGGTGGGTTTTGCCCCCTGGAGAGGGATGAAAGCCCAGGGCTGCGCCCACTGCACCTGCAGCCGGGTCCCCGGGGGAGGCAGTGCACACCCAGTGACATTTGCCAAGCGTAAAAATTCAATTAATTCCAGCAGGCAGATTAAATATAAGTGAATTTTAATAATTTGCTCGAAAGGCTGAGGATTACTGTAGGCGAAAAGGGAAGATGCTGCATGCGTGGGGGCACTGGCCAGCCTTGGTGGCACCGGCACGTGGGAACGCCGGTGCTCATCGCCCTAAATGCTGGTGTGGGAAAGGGGGGTCTGCTCCCCTTGGTGCCGAACCCCCAGACCTGCATTTTGGTTGATCTCCCCCTCTGATGAAGAACATGCTGGAGCCGTCCCAGTGGTGCTGGCAGCGTGCTGTGCCAGCCTCCAGCACAGTCTGGCTCCACGGGCACCGCTGCTGCTTCAGAACCTCCTCGGTGGTGCCCATTTCTTGGGGGGCTTCACGGAAAGGGTGAGACCCATCAAGGTGATGGTGGGAGCCTGGGCTTTCCTCTGGGGACCCCATGGGGTGTTGCATGGGGCTCCAGGGTGAGGAGCAAGCCAAGGTCTTGCCAAGACCGCCGCAGCATCTTGTAAATAAAAAACCGGTGACGTGGGGCACCAATTGGTAGCAGATGGCGCCGGTATTAGGAAAATGAAAATACATGCAGTAAATTTGCCGTTTGCCAGCGTTAATTTCTTATCCCAAGGTAAAACCTTCCCTCTGGCCCGTGCCGGGCCATCTGCACGGTCATAAACCACGGTGCTGCAGCACGTTTGGGGGGACCCCGGGAGCACGGGGGGAGACCCCCCATCCCGCCCAGCCTCCCGGCTTTGCTGGTGGCACAGTGGGATTGATGGAGATTGCCCATGACCTTTGCTAGGACACGAGGTATTACCATTAATACTTCTGTATTTCCGGAGTTCGTGCCATGCATAAATCTCATATCAAGCCGGGCGGGCAGAGTAATCTGCCAGGCAGCGTTATTAATACCCGTTATTAATACCTGTTATTAATACCCACCGCCCGGAGCCCTTCGTTAGCTGCTCGTGGATGAGGGGTGGGGGCTGCACTGTGTAACCCCCACACACACCTTTTTGGGGTGCAGCCAAGGCAGGTGCTGGCAAATCCCCAGTGTCGCCTGAGTCACCAGCTGCTTTCCACCGGTGGTGGGGGGTCCCCTGCGTGCACCCACCCGCATGGTGGGGGGGCAGTTTTTGGCTGTGGACCCCCTTGGCTCTGCTGGGGGTGGACGGCAGTGCTTCAAAGGCAGCAGGGTGGCAGGCGGCATCCCCTCGCCTTGCCACAGCACCTCCCAACTCTGCCCCATAGCCCCCAGCTCAGCTGGGTCCTGGCCCCTGCCCCTGCCTGCAGCCCCCTGCCCTGCCCCTGCCTCCCCCTGCCCCGCCAGGACCTGCCCCGTGCAAGATCCAGCCTGCGTGAAACTCTAATCTTCAATTTTATTCGCTCGGCTCCAGCCGATTTGCATAATCCACATAATCACCCCGGTTTTAATTGCCCACAACTCTGCAGAAAGATCATGTGGTTAAGTGGTAAATCATAATTAGATAAATAATTGGCTTGGCCGCAGCAAGCTGCTTTGTTATACCTGCCATCTGCTGGGCAAGGGCTTCTCGCGCCGAGAACAATGCGCCGCTGACGGCAAAGCCTGCGCTGCCCGCGGCGGGGCTGTGCCGAGCTGCCGGCTTTGGGGATGGCGCTGGGGATGGGAGGGCAGCCTGGCTGCGCCGGTCATCGCCTGCTCCCGGCCTGTGCGATGCCCGGTAGCACCGTGCAAGGCCCAGTGGTGCCGTGCGATGCCCAACAGCGCCGTGCAATGCCCAACGGCACCGTGTGATGCCCGGTTCTGACCCACATGCTGCCCAATAGCACCGTGCAATGCCCAGTGGTGCCGTGCGATGCCCAACGGCGCCGTGCAATGTCCAATGGCACCGTGTGATGCCCAACGGCACCGTGTGATGCCCAACGGCGCCGTGTGATGCCCAACGGTGCCGTGTGATGCCCAATGGCGCCGTGTGATGCCCAGTGGTGCCGTGCAATGCCCAACGGCACCGTGTGATGCCCAACGGCACCGTGTGATGCCCAACGGCACTGTGTGATGCCCAACGGCGCCGTGTGATGCCCAAGGGCGCCGTGTGATGCCCAGTGGTGCCGTGCAATGCCCAACGGCACCGTGTGATGCCCAACGGCGCCGTGTGATGCCCAGTGGTGCCGTGCAATGCCCAACGGCGCCATGTGATGCCCATCGGCACTGTGTGATGCCCAACAGCGCTGTGTGATGCCCAACGGCACCGTGTGATGCCCAGTGGCACCGTGCAATGCCCAAGAGTGCCGTGTGATGCCCAACGGCGCCATGCAATGCCCAACGGTGCCGTGCAATGCCCAGTGGTGCCGTGCAATGCCCAACAGCGCCGTGCAATGCCCATCAGCACCGTGCAATGCCCAACAGCACCGTGCAATGCCCAACGGCGCCGTGCAATGCCCAACGGCGCCGTGCGATGCCCAACGGCACCGTGTGATGCCCAACGGCACCGTGCAATGCCACGTGGTGCCATGCAATGCCCAACGGCGCCGTGCAATGCCCAACAGCGCCGTGCAATGCCCATCAGCACCGTGCAATGCCCAACAGCGCCGTGCAATGCCACGTGGTGCCGTGTAATGCCCAACGGCGCCGTGCAATGCCCAACAGCACCGTGTGATGCCCAACGGCACCGTGCAATGCCACGTGGTGCCATGCAATGCCCAACGGCGCCGTGCAATGCCCAACAGCGCCGTGCAATGCCCATCAGCACCGTGCAATGCCCAACAGCGCCGTGCAATGCCACGTGGTGCCGTGTAATGCCCAACAGCGCCGTGCAATGCCCAACAGCACCGTGTGATGCCCAACGGCACCGTGCAATGCCACGTGGTGCCATGCAATGCCCAACGGTGCCGTGCAATGCCCAACGGCGCCGTGCAATGCCCAACAGCGCCGTGCAATGCCCAACAGCGCCGTGCAATGCCACGTGGTGCCGTGCAATGCTCAACGGCGCCGCGCAATGCCCAACAGCGCCGTGCAATGCCCAACAGCGCCGTGCAATGCCACGTGGTGCCGTGCAATGCTCAACGGCGCCGCGCAATGCCCAGTGGTGCCGTGCAATGCTTGGCAGCACCGTGCAGTGCCTGGCCCTGTCCCACACAATTCCCAGTGGCACCGTTCAATGCCTGGTGGCACTGTGCAATGCCCAGCAGCGCCGTGCAGTGCCCGTCAGCCCCATGCAATGCCCAGCTCTCTCCCACGTGATGCCCAGCAGCCCTGTGCAGCACCCAGCCGTGTTGCATGATGCCAGGCACCCACCTGTGTGCCCCACATAGCCATTCACACACCCCCCAAGCAGCAGCCAATGCAAAGAGGAGGGGTGGTGGGCTGTACCCTGCTTTTCCCAAAGCAAGACGGGGGCCTTGAGAGATGTCTGGCGCCCGGATCCAGGCAGCAGGAGCTGAGAAGACCCTCCATCCCAACCTGGATGCTGCAGAGAGGGGCTTGGGGGGCCAGCAGCATCCTTTGGGCACAGGCACTTTATTTTTGAAGCCCTCATCTGACTCTGCCAGGGGAGAAATGGGGAAGAAAGTTGCTTTGAAGTAAATTTTTCACTGGCATGATTTACTACGAGCCTAAAAAGCACCCGGGGCTGGTTGGTTTGGGCATGAGAAGGCAAGGAAGGGAAAAAAATAATCTTGCGTCATGCCGGCCCTGGCCCCTTCTCGGCGCTGTGAGCTCTTATTATTTTGCTTGTTGTCGTTTGCCAGATCAATGGTCCATGGAGGAGTGATTGATGGAGACCCAGCCGGCTAATAGTGCCACGCGCTTGGATGCTCGGGGCCGTGCCGGGCTCCCTGGGGCGCCCTGAATCCCATCCTTAGGTGGGAAGGTGCTCCTCATCCCAGGGAGACCCATCCGGACCCCTCCAGGAGTGCTGGGGAGCCGGCCAAGGTGGGGGATGCTCCCAGCATGGGTCCTGCCCTCTGCCTTGAGGACCCCAAAAATGAGCTGTGTCTGCATCTCTCCATCCCTGGGGACACTTGGGGCCACCAAGCCCGGCCACCTCCCTTCGTTTCAGCTCCGTGCTGGGCGGTGTGGAAGGAGGGCAGGAGCGCGGCCTCCGATCGATCAATTAATTCATTAATGGAGCGTGTTGTAGGTGCAGTGGCAGAGCTGTTTTAATGAGGGGTGGAAGATGTGCGATGGCTGGGTGGGACATCACCAGGAGAGGAGGTGGTCCCCACTGCCTGTCCCCTGCCTGCTGGCTCTCAGGTGGGTGACGGGGTGTATGGCAGGGGGATGACAGGCACGCGCTGCCCCTGGCTGCCTGCCCTCCCTCCTGCCCGCACAGGCAGCCGCCGGGGCCCTGCCTGCTGCATTCAGGCAGCGCAGGGGGGGCTTGACAATGCGAGGCCATTAGCATTGAAAATCCATGCAAAGCAGCTGTTCCCCGCTCGGAGCGTGCAGCTGGATGCGGCTCCGGAGCGGGAACAGAGGCGCCGAGAGGAGCAGAAAGGACCTTGTGCCATGGAACATCACCCCAAATCCCTCAGGGACCCATCCAGGGCGAGCATGGAGGGACCGGGGTCCTGCGCGGTGGGTGCGGAGCCATCCCGGGGGAGGATGCAGGATGCTCATCTCTCCCTGCTCCCTCGGCCTCCCGCCACGCTGGGTTTTTTTCCGCTCCATTTGCCAGGGGCTGGAGCTGCTGCCTGATCGTATTTGGTAATAAATTATTAGTTCCAGCGCTCAGGAGCCCGGGAGCTCAAAATAGCTGCTTTTAAAGCGGGCGGCTGGTGCAGGTTGAGTTCAATGGCAATCTGCTCTGAAGGGCACTTCATGCTCATTAGGGGCCTTTCAAGGTGCTGGGAGGGGGGTGAGCTGGAACCAAGGTGCTAAACCTGCCTGCGCCGCATTTCCCGGCAGCTGCCTGCAGCAGGGATGGGGAGGCAAGGGAGGGCAGCCAGCAGCAGTGCTGAGACCCCTGCCCACATGCCTTTTGCTCCACCGGGAAGGACCCTAGGGTTTCAGGGTGCTGGGAGCCCGTCTCTGCCCCAGCACTGCCCGCTCCTGCCTGCCCACGGCGGCTGCTGGCGTGTTTATTTGTCTCCAGCCCCACCAGGCAGCCAGACTGGTTCTGCTCTCGCTGCCGGAGGAGGCTCCTGCTGCCAAAAAACCCGCCAGCGTCATCAGGAGCAGATGGAGAGAAGATGGCATGCTCCCAGCTCCCAGCTCCCAGCCCTGCGCCGGGGATGTGGGGGGCCAAGGGGGTGGGAGGGGGCCGGGGGACAGGGTCATCCCCCCCTTTTCCCCAGGAGCTTGGGGTCCTGCACCATCGGGGGTGCCAACCCCATGGCTGGTGCCATGTGCGGCACCACGGGGAGGCGTGCGGGGACGCGGGGTGGCCCAGGGAGGGGTGAAGGGGACACGGCGATGGCCCTACCGTCCCCTCCTCCTCCTCCTGCCGGGCAGGGACGTGCCCTCTCCCGCGGGCAGGCAGCCAGCAGGTACCGGGAATGCCAGACACTCCCTGCGCCGCTGTGCCCGGGCACATGCTGTGGGAGGGACGGGGACGGGGTGGCACATCGCCTGGACCACGGTCCTGACTTCCCCCGTGGCCTCAGCAGGGGACCCAGGCACCCTGCGGCCCCCGCACCCCCCACCCTGCCTTGGCGTGGCGGGGGGGGTGTACAGAGAGCAGCTGCCTGCCCGCAGGGGCGAGGGCAGCAAGCGGTGCCCGAGGGCAGGTACGTCGGGGGGTGCCAGCCCCTCTCCCTCCCCCATTTTGGGGTTCGGCTGCCCACCCCGGTGAGGCAACCGCTGGTGTGACCCCAGGCTGCTGCCAGGCTCCGAACTTGACCTGGTTTTCCGTGTGGATCTGCCTGCTGGGAAAAGCGGGGGGGGGAGGCGGGGGGTGTGTGTGAGAGCTGACTCCTCGCCGTGGGGCGGCGTGGCGTCCCCAGCCACCGCGGGGACGGCGGCACCCGCAGAACTGAGTGGCACCCACGCCGCGCCGGTGACGGTATGCCGGGGGGACACGGCGTGGTCCCCCATCCCCGCGCGGATGCTTGTGCCCGGCCGTCTCTCTGCCGCAGCGTGCCTCAGTTTCCCCAGATGGCAGTTCTCCCGTGGAGCAGCCTGGGGACACCCGGACAGACGGACGCCACCTCCGTCGGGGCAAGGCGGGTGAGCGGAACTGCTCAGGCCCCAGCCTGGGTGGAGGCGCCGATTTTATCACCGGACAGGAGCGGCAAAACTGGTTTGGAGCCTGGCTGGGGCAGCGGCACAGCTCGGGTTAGCGAGCTGGCCCTGGGAGGGGAACGTGAGGTCCCCACGCGCTTCCCAGCGAGCTGCTGGCTCGGAGCGGCCCCAGGCTCTCCCGGCAAATCCCAGCAGGATCATGAGTTTGTTGGGAGGCGTTTGGGGCCGCCAAGATCAGCTGAGCATCACACGGGGGATGCTCCGCCGCCAGCCCCGTGCCCTGGTGAGCGTGCACGAGTGTGCTGATCCCCACTGGCGGGTCAGCAAATGGTCTCCTGCCTTGGATTGGGGCTGAGGGGGGGGTTATGCCGGGGTTAATAGCTGGGGAGAAGCCAGGGGGGGCCACAGAGCAGTGCCCAGGGGGTGCAAGGCTGTGCCAAGGGGATGCCGTGCAGGGCTGTGCCCAGGGGATGCCGTGCTGTGCCCAGGGGGATGAAGGGCTGTGCTTAGGAGATGTGGGGTTGCGTCTTGGGGATGTGGGGCTGTCCCCGGGGAGGTGTGGGGCTATGCCCAGGGCTGCAGAGCAATGCCCAGGGGATGCCAGGCTGTGCCCGGGGTGCTACAGCCCCTTCAGACAGTGCATGGGCACATGGTGCTGCAGGCAGAGCCAGGTGCCCTGCTCTCCAGGGGGGCACCCAGATGATTATCTGGGGGTCCTCAGGCCAGTGCAAAGCCCAGGGGTGCCTGGGCCCGGCCAGCACGGCGGGTTGGCTTCCCAGCTGTTCTGGTAATGAATTTACATGAGCCGAGCGTGTCGACAAGGCGGCAGTCAATGGCTGAGAGCACCGGAGTTAATAAATGCTTGTATAATGAGGGCAGAGGGGAGCGCGCGCCGCCGCGCCGGCCGCCTCTCCTGGGGCCGGGGGGCAAAGATTAATCAACACTGAGTGGCACTCGCGGCCCCCCCGCCCTGGCTCCTGTGGCACCCGGCCACCCTCTGCCGCGGGATGCTCCGGGGTCTCCGGCATCGCCGGTGCCTCGAGTTTCCTCCAGCCCTGCTGCAAGCTGGGGGGCTGCCCCTCGGCCCCCCACCCGCCTGCCCACCAGGGAACTGGGCTAATTTTAGGCTGGTGTTAATGAAGCTGCTGGTTTGGAAGTCTATTTTAAGGACCTTGACATCAGCAGTTGCTATTTTGGGAGGTAGAGAGCCCTGGAGCAGCCAGCCGTGACAGCCGGGGTGGGGGGCACAGGGTGGGCTGCACCCTCCTGCTCAGCAGCACCCCCACCCCCACCCTTAGAGGCCACCGTGCCCTATAGCTGCTCCGTGCTTTGGGGTGCGACGATGGGGACTTGGGGATGCCATGGTGCGGATTTGAAGGTGCAGTGGTGGTGGGCTGGGGGTGCCATGATGGGGATTTGGGGGTGCGATGGTGAGAATTCAAAGATGCAGTGGTGGAGATTTGGGGTTGCAGTGCTGGGGACCCAGGGATGAAATATTGGGGGTTTGAGGGTTCAGTGGCAGGGTTTTGGGGGTGCAATGGTAGCAATTAGGGGTGCAGCGGTGGTGCTTTGGGTTTTGGCAGCACCGTGTGAGTCAGGGGGCTGCCCCACTCCCCATGGCCTCCATCAGGACGCTGAAGTCCCTGTGTGTCCGCCAAAACACCCTTCTCCCTCCTTGTGGGGCTTCACCAAGCCGCCCCGTGCTGTTATCTGGGAGCAGCCCAGGCTGTGGGATCAGCGGGGCCGTGGGACGCCGGCAGCCACTGCTGGCCCACGCGTAGCCTTGTTTTCCGCAGGCGAGCAGCCCGGGCACACTCGCTTTGTTAGATAAGCTCGTGCCCACTTGCTCGCTCCCCCCCATTGCATGGGCTCGGGGTGCGTTTTGGGGTGGGGGGGATAAACTAGAGGGAAGGTCTTGCTTGTCCTGGGGGTTGTTCCTTCTCCCCGGGGGATTTGGGGGTCCGCTCTCCCCGCTGCCACCTCTGTGTCCCTGTTTAACGTGGGCTGCTCTTGTTTGCAGGCATGAGCCATGAGCCGAAGTCGCCGTCCCTAGGAATGCTCTCCACCGCCACCCGCACCACTGCCACCGTCAGCCCCCTCACCCCCTCGCCGCTCAACGGCTCCATCGTCCCCAATGGCAGCCCGGCAGCCAGCAGCACTTTGTCCGTCCAGGCAGCACCTTCCTCCAGCTTCGCCGCTGCTCTCCGCAAGCTCGCCAAGCAAGCCGAGGAGCCCAGAGGTAGGGGACAGGGATGGGGATGGGGACAAGGGCCGGGGCGATGCTGAGCATCAGGGCCTTTCTGCTTTGCCACCCAGGAGCTGGCGGATGGTGTTTTCTCGCCATTTCCTGAGCTAACATCTTTCCTCGGCGTCATGTCTCGAGGGGGCATTTTAGAAATTCAATTCAGCCGGAGTAATCCAAATGCCGTATCACTTGCTGTACCCTGGGAGAAAGTCTGGGAGAGTGCAGCGTGGCGGGGGGGGGGGGCCCCTCTCCCTCCCTCCCTGCCCCCCCAGCCCCGCTCCTTCCTGCTATGCTTCACCGAAATGCTGGTTTTTTTCTGGAAGCTCCTCAACTCCCTTCCTCAGCTGAATTGCCTGGCTAAACAGCAAATTTAGGTGCTCCCGGGGTGTCCCCATCCCTCGTCGCCCTGTGGTGGCCTGGCCACGAAATCCTCCATTGCACCCCCCAATCTCTGCTCGGGTGCGGGGGTGCAGCTTGTGAGGGGGGCTGTGAGGTGCTGTGGTGCCGGAGCACTCCAAGGTCCCCGCCACCCTGTGGTCTTACAGGAATCACTGGGGCTGTCCTGCATGTGCAGGGGGAGGCAGCCTGTCCCTAGGCAGCAAAGCGTTTCACTAGGAGTCTGCTGGTATCATCCGTTTGCAACGAACTAGTATTTATCCCTGGTATTTCCATTGGTGGGTGCTCCCCGTTGGGTCGTTGCCCACTGCCCAGGCGCTTTGGTCCCTGGGGAGGATGCCCGACCCTTTAGGAGATGTTTTTTTTGCAAAGTCCTGTTTGCAAGGACTTTTTGGAAGACCCTTTTTGCAAGATCCTTCTTGGAAGACTCTTTTTGCAAGGCCCTTTTTGCAAGACCCCTTTTGCAAGGCTCTTTTTTGGAAGACCCTTTTTGCAAGCGCCAGCTGTGAAATGCCCCTGCACGGCCGTGACCCAAAGCCTCCGGCATCGGCTGCTCCCGAGGAAGCATGTGGTGATGCCAGGGGCCCGTGACATGGAGGGGACCAGGTGTCAGTGATGCTTCAGCCTCTCTGCGAGCTCCAGGCTCTCCCCAGCTGCCTGCTCTGGAGCCCATCGGCTTCCTTCAGGGCATTTGATTGGGTTTGGGGGGGGGTTATTTTGCCTTTTCTTCCCCCTGCACCCCATGGCTCGTGCTCCCGCTGCGCTGCTCAGCCCATCTGAAGGGATGTCAGTGGGTTTTGGCATGGGTTTTGTGGCGCTGGAGAGAAGAAGCCGCAGTCCCTTTGGATTTCCCCTTAATTACCGCATAGTTAGTTTGCAAAAAAACCCTGTCCTTGTCCATCTGGGTGCCCAAAGTGGCTTATCCCAGAGGTTTCTAATAGGCGTGGATTTGGGTGCATGTCGGGAAGGGTGTTTCTCTCCACACCATGGTTTTTACCCCCCAGGGAAATGAATTGCTTTGCCCCCAGATCCTCACCCCCCGCCCTTCCCACGATGGGAGATGCTCAGCCGTGGCGGATGCAGCCGATGGGGTGATGCCATCTGGGATCGGTGTCTTTCTAACCAGCTTTATGGACCGGCAGTTGTGCCGTGGCTGGGGCGTCCGTAGGTAGGGCTGTCCCACCCAGCTGAAGGGTCTCCTCCTGACTGACTCCACCCCAGCAAAACCCCAAGAAGCCACCGAAGCCATCGCCTGGCCGGGGGCTCCTACCCAGGGCTGTCTGCAGGGTGGGTTTTATTCCCCCCACTGCCTTCCTTTCTATTCCACCCCCCCTTCCTCCTTCAGGGTCTCAGCTGTTAATTACATTTGCCTGTCAGCCTGGGCTGCTAATCTGCTATCGCCGAGCGGAAAGCAGGAGGTCAGAAAACAAAGGTGACACCATCACATTGTGCCTCTTGTCATCTCCAATCCAGATTAGTTTCATTGACTAACTCCTGGCTGAATACCACCAGTTAATTATAACGATCACAAACCCTCCCGTTTAAAGCCACACAGCGAGAATTAAGGTTCTGAAGTAAGACTTTAGCTTCATTAATTGCCGGGCTCATTGTGATGGTATTGATTGTTAACGCTATCGCGTGGTGAGTAATGGCTTCCCAGCTCAGAGGGGATTAGGCTGCTAATTGTTGTTGGCCTTGCGCTGACAAGATAGACTTCAGTGGGTGTCAAATCCGTATCGGCGTCTTCCTTTGTCGCGGGCGGCCTTTCTCTTTCCCCGAGTCTTGCCGCTCTTGAAATGAAAGCGATTCGGAGCGACTCGGGAATAATTAATAAGGCAGGGCGGCCGGCAGCGGGCGGCCCTGCTTGGCCTCTCTGCTCCGCCGAGCATCCTTCCCGGGGCCTGGGGATGCTCCTGCATCCCTGCGGTGTTCCCAGCCCCCTCCCAGCGTTACCCTGGCGGTAAGCGTGGTGAGGAGCGCGTGGGGCGTTTGGAGGGGGGTGGAGATGGGTGGCAAGGAGCCAGCCTGCACGCTTCGGGGAGCTAGCTTGTACGCTTAGAGGGCAAGGGGCTGGCTTGCACGCTCGGGAGCCGAGCTGCATGCTTGCAGGGCGAGGAGCCGCCTTGCACACTCAGGGGAGGCAAATGACACACTTGCAGGGTGAGGAGGCAGCTTGCACACTTACAGGGTAAGGAGCCGGCTTTCACACACAGGAGCCAAATTGCACGCTTGCAGGGTTAGGAGCTGCTTGCACACTCAGGGAAGCTGCCTTCCATGCTCAGGGGTGCCAGCTTGCACACTTGCAGGGCGAGGAGCCGCCTTGCACACTCAGGGGAGCCAGCTTGCACACTTGCAGGGCGAGGAGCTGGCTTGCACGCTCAGGGGAGCCAGCTTGCAGACTCAGGGGAGCCAGCTTGCACGCTTGCAGGGCAAGGAGCTGGCTTGCACACTCAGGGGAGCCAGCTTGCAGACTCAGGGGAGCCAGCTTGCACGCTTGCAGGGCACGGAGCTGGCTTGCACGCTCAGGGGAGCCAGCTTGCACACTCAGGGGAGCCAGCTTGCACACTTGCAGGCTGAGGAGCCGGCTTGCACGCTCAGGGATGTGGCTTGCACGCTCAGGGGAGCCAGCTTGCACACTTGCAGGGCGAGGAGCTGGCTTGCACGCTCAGGGGAGCCAGCTTGCAGACTCAGGGGAGCCAGCTTGCACGCTTGCAGGGCGCGGAGCTGGCTTGCACGCTCAGGGGAGCCAGCTTGCACACTCAGGGGAGCCAGCTTGCACACTTGCAGGCTGAGGAGCCGGCTTGCACGCTCAGGGATGTGGCTTGCACGCTCAGGGGAGCCAGCTTGCACACTTGCAGGGAGAGGAGCTGGCTTGCACGCTCAGGGGAGCCAAGGCCTCTCTCGGTGCCAGGCTCAGTGCCGTGATGGGGGAGCATCGTCACCTCTCGGCTGGCATCCTGTGGTGACCACAGGCCACCCCTCGGCAGCCAGTAGCCGGTCCCTGACGGCGTGTTGGAAGCCTTCCCTCAGCCCAGACTCTGGGCTGGTGGGAGGAGGGTTTCGGGGGGTTGGAGCCCCCCGAGCTGCCTGGGTGGGGTTTAGGAGCGGGTGATGTGCCACAGGAGCAGATGCCGGCCGCCGTGTGCCCTAGTTAACGTTGAATTTGTCTTTCTGCTCCAGTTCTGCTTTTTCTCCCTACATTGCACTTTCTGCTTTAATTCCATTTTTATTTTTCCTTTGCAAATATCGCCAGCATCCCCGGGGTGGGTATAATTTAAAATACAGATGTATTATGCAAATAAAGCCAAAGCCTTGCCCGAGGGTTACCGGGAGTGACTCCTTCATCCCAGCATCTCCGAGTGCCCTGGCTTGTGCGCGGCGACTTTTGCAGCCGGATTAAGGAGCCTGTGGGTTCAGCTTGAGAATACGTGGCTGCCCAGGGCTGGCATCGCATCGGTGTTGCTCGTGCCAGGGCGTGGGCAGGGCTTGCTGTGCCCATAAAGGGATTTATGGGAGGCTGGGGAGTTGGCAGTCCCTATTAGATAGAAGCAAGAGGGTGCCTGTCCCACTGTGTGGGGCAGAGACTTTTAGCATTGGGGGGGACCTCCCTTGGGACAGGGCTCCCCGGGATCCCCTGGGATGGGAGGATGGGGGCCCAGCCTGAGGGCCAAAGGGATGCCGACCGCCCTATGCGCATCCCCACGCTCCATTCCTGGTCCCTGCAGCAGGGCATCCCACTGGGGATGGTGTGGGATGGCTTCATCTTGTTTGGGCGGGGGGCACATTTTCAGCCGGTTAATCGTTTTCCCCGCTGATTTTAATTTCTCAGGGTCCTCGATAAGCAGCGAGTCATCCCCAGTCTCCTCGCCGGCCACCAACCACAGCTCCCCCGCCAGCACGCCCAAGCGCGGCCCCATGGGCCCCATCATCGTGCCCCCGGGGGGGCACAGCGTGCCCAGCACGCCGCCCGTCGTCACCATCGCCCCCACAAAGACGGTCAATGGGGTCTGGAGGAGCGAGGGCAGACAGGTACGGCCGTGTTTGCGGGGTGCCCGGTGACCCCGGCAAAGGATGGAGGGTGTGGGATTCCTTGCACGGCACTGATTGTGCCAACCGAGGTCCGAGGTGCCAGGAGCCGCACCGCCACGCTGCTCCCAAGGGACCATGGGGCTGCCCCCCCCCATTTTGTCCCTTCTCCTCCCCGCCACGTCCCTGGGCTGCCACCGTCCCCAGCCTGCCACCGTCCCCGGGCTGCCATCGTCGCCAGGCTGCCATCCAGAGGGAAGTGCAAAGAAGAAAGGGGGGGGGGGGTGTTGGCTAATTAAGAAGCATCGTTAGTGGTTCTCCTCTCCTCTGCACGCTACAAGCAGATTCCCGGGGGGATTATGCCACTTGGAAAGACTAATTAAACCACAAAGCGGCGAGGCGATGGGAGGGGATGAGAAACGCCGAGGGCGGAGGGAGAAAAATAAATTGAACGATCTCCGGGCACTCGGAGGGGTGTGTGGGGTGTCCAGGTGCTCCCCACCCCCGTGTCCCGTGCCCCCCCCACCCCCGAAGTCACCCCCCTCCCCAGTGACCCCCGCAGCATGGGGGTTAACCGAGCGTGGGTTATTGTCTGGCAGAGCCGCGCTCGCAGCGTGATGCCCCCCGAGACGGGGAGGTAATTAGAGCAGAGCCTGGCACGCACAATAAGCCTTAATGCAGGCGGCGGAGGCGGTGGGGGGACGGGGGGATGCCCTTTGTGCTGGCCGAGGTGACCTTGGGACTGTCCCCTGATGGCCGGGAACCTGCGACCTGCCCGGAGGGTCTGGGTGCTGGGACTGGATGGGGAGGGGCTGCACAGTGGGGGGGATGTGGGGGGCCGCCGCCATCCTCTTCCTATAGCCACTGAATGGGAAGATGCCATGAAAAATAACCATTTTTAAACCCAACCTTGGCTTGCCGGAGGTCACCCCGTAATTACCAGACCCTGTGGGGTCCCTTGTCACACCAATGGGTCTCCCCTTGCCAGGGGTCCCTCCCCAGCCAGCGCAGGCGTGAGGAGGGAGCGACCTTCATCCTGGCACCGGGGATGGGGAGTTGATGGGAGACGGGTGAGACCCCATGGCGGGGCAGGGGTGCTGATGCTGGCCTGTCCGTGGGGCTGGGGGGATGCCGGGCTGACCCCCGTTTTATGGCTGTTAGCAAAGCCCTGCTGGATTTCCACCGGCCGTGTCTGTATCCCCTCTGGATGATTAATAGCTCTGAAGAACAAAGCGGCCTGTAAACCTCCAGGGAGGTAATGTGTCCTGCCATCAGCACTGCCCTCGCTTCAGGACCCCCTGTCCTGCTGGTGCCCCCTGGAGTAGCCCCGCCCAGACCCTCACACCCCTCCAGCCCGCCCTTTGACAGCCTGCACGCAGGAGGATGCTCCGGCAGATGCATCCTCCCCTGGGTACCGGTGCCAGCCACGGACCCCATGGGCACGCTGGGGACCCACCGAGGGTCTTGGGGTGGGGAGACAGCAGGGCCCCCCCATCCTTCATGGGGTCCCCGCCATCCCTTAACACCCGGTTCTTTGCCTTCCAGCAAGAAGCAGGGTCACGAGGCAGCAGCAGCAGCAGCGGCCGTGAGCGCCTCATCTCAGAGCCCCCCCTTGTGCAGGAGAAAGCAGGGGGCCCCACTGTGCCCTCCCACCTCCTGGGGACACCCTACTCCTTCGGGCTGCCCCCCAGCTCCGTGGTCCAGGACTCTCGCTTCCCACCTCTCAAGTGAGTCCAGTGGCAGTGGATGGGGGCGGGTTGCAGGACACGGGTGTCCCATGCGCGGTCTGGTCCCAGGGAGCATCCCGGGGGGGGGGTGACATCTCCCCCAGGGGACAGGGTGGCATGGTGACCATCTCCCTGCTCCCCACCAGCTTGCAGCGGCCGGTCCACCACGTGGTGCCTCCCAGCGCCGTCACCGAGGATTACCTGCGCAGCTTCCGTCCCTACCACACCGCCGAGGACCTCCGCATGTCCTCCCTGCCGCCCCTCGGCCTGGATCCAGCCGCCGCCGCCGCTTACTACCATCCCAGCTACCTGACGCATCACCCCTTCCCGCACCCCGCCTTCAGGTGGGCATCGCCGAGCTCGGGCCTGGGGGTCCTCAGGGGATGCTGGCGGCCGGAGGATGAGCCTTGTGGACAGGGGAGGTGGGAGCTTGGTCTGGGGAGGATGGTTGGGCTGTGCTGGGGGCATTTTGGGGCACTCCAAACCCCTCTCCCAGCAGAATGCAGCCCCCATCCAGCCTGGGGTCGCTCCTAGGGAGGGGAATTGGGGGTTTCTTTTCCCCCTTGAGCAGCACAAGCCACTGAGCATCCCCGTCTCCCCAGGATGGACGAGTCGTACTGCCTGTCGGCGCTGCGGTCCCCCTTCTACCCGCTGCCGGCGCCGGGTTCGCTGCCGCCCCTGCACCCCTCAGCCATGCACCTGCACCTCTCGGGGGTACGGTACCCCCCCGAGCTCTCGCACTCCTCCCTCTCCGCCCTGCAGTCCGAGCGCATCTCCAGCCTCACCGCTGAGAGGTATGGGGGGACGATGGCCGGGGATGGGGACAGACAGGGCACCCCAGGGGATGCTAACAGGCGTCTGGGGTCATTTGGGGTGGTTTTTCTTTTTTTTTGGCTTTTCTTTGCAGGCTGCAAATGGACGAGGAGCTGCGGCAGAGGGAGCGGGAGCGGGAGCGGGAGCGGGAGAAGGAGCGGGAGCGAGAAGCCGACCGGGAGCGGGAGAAGGAGCGGGAACGGGAGCGGGAACGTGAGAAGGAGCTGGAGCGGGAGCGGGAGAAGGAGCGCGAACGGGAGCTGGAGAGGCAGCGGGAGCGTGCCCGGGAGAAGGAGCTGAGCATGGTTAAAGCCATGGAAGGGCCCTTCCTCCCCGTGGCCGAGCTGCACGGACTGCGGGGGCACCCAGCCGAGGAGCGGAGCAAGCCGGTGGAGCCACTGGTGCCCGGCAGACCAGGTAGCATCCCCACAGGTGACACTTGGGAGGGCTGCCGCCTTGGGCACAGCTTGCCATGGTTTCCTTTCCCCTCCAGATGGCAAAGCCAAGGGGGTTGGTGGCCCCGGGAGGTGGCTCGGGATGGAGCTGGGCTCTCCCGGCTGCCAGCTCGCGTTGCCAAAAGCCCAGCTGCCGCGGCTGTCGGAGAGGCAGCGCGGTGCCTGTGCCATCTGACTCGGTCCGTGGCGGCAATGCGCCCGGTGCCGCGGCACGCCTGGCAGCTGGGCTGGCAGCGAGCAGGCAGCGCCGGGCTCTGGCTGGCGGCTGCCCCACAGCTCCGGGTGCCTCCCACCCACAGAGATGCTTGGGGAGGAGGGGGGCCCTGCACACCCCAAAATGCCCTGATAGCCAACAGATGGACATGGGTAGCCCTCCCTTTCCGTGCCCTGACTCTCTGGCACCCCCTTTCCAACCCAGAGAAACTCAAGGACTCGGTGTTGCCAACTCCGAAGCCCATCCAGCACCCGCTGCACCCGCCGCCGGCCTCCCATCACCCCGTGCCCAGCCTCATCCCCAACCACAACGTGTTCCCGCTGCCGGGGAGCAGCGCGGCCACGGCGCTGCTCATCCACCGCACCAACGAGGAGGAGAAGTGGCTGGCACGACAGCGCCGACTGCGCCAGGAGAAGGAAGATCGGCAGTCCCAAGTCTCAGAGTTTCGGCAACAAGTGCTGGAGCAGCACCTCGACATGGGGCGCACCCCGAGCCAGCCTGAGCCCGAGCATCGGCCCGAGCACCCCAGGTAGGGATGCTGCCAGCCCCGATCCGGGGATGGAGCTTCCCCCTATAAACCTAAAGTTGCATTTTTCCCACGTCGCAGCCATCCCTGCTATAATACCTATAGGGTTTTCCCCCATTGCCCTGTGGCTTTGCACCCCCGTTAGCTGGCTCCAGCCCCCCGTTAGGTAGCCAGCATCCCATAGCCGTGCCCCTCACTTCTTGCACGTCCCTGGGAGCAGAAGCCGCTGCGCTCGGCCGGTGCCAGCAGGTCCCTGTCGCGCAGTGCCAGCCGGGCCGGCTGCGCTGGCAGCGCCGGGCATTGCCGGTGCCCGACATCTGCGCGGCGGCAGGCGACGAGCCTGGGAGGTGGCGGGGGGCCAGCAGCGGGGGGCCAGCGGCGAGCGGCCAGGTGCTGCCCAGGCACCCGGCACTGCTAATTGCAGCTCCCCACCACGCAGCGGACCCAGGCGGTGGGATGCCCCGTTTTAGGGGGGCACCCACCCCAAACCCAGGTGGTTTGGTGGGGCAGAGGAGCGTGCATGCACCCCCTGATTGTCGGGGGCTTGCTCACCCCCATTGCTGAGTGCTTAAGCAGTGTGGGCTCATCCAGCCGGCTCTGCTGCCAGCTCCCTTTGTTACTTTTGGGTATCCAGGGGATTAGCGCGGCTCATCGAGGATAATAAGGAGCAGATCGTAGGGAGGCACAAAGGCGAGTGCCCGCTGCAGGCGTCCTTCCCTGTCCGCTCCTCCCACCCCAAACCAGAGAGGGGAGGGAGAGGTCACCCTGAAACACCTGCAGCTGGGGGATACCCCATCCCCATTCTCATCCCATCCCCATCCTGGCGCTGCCCACATCCAGCCAGGAGGGAGAGAAACCGATCCCCGGCAGGGCAGGTGACACTTCCCACTGGCAGTGACACCGTGCCGGGGCAGCGGATGGCGGCGCTGAGCTGAACTCGCTGCTTCGCGCACGGAGGTCCAGGGCGCTGGAGCGGAAAAGCGTTAAATGCACAGCTTGGGCACATGAAATATTTATCCTGCTAACGGGCTGGCTCCATCCCCGGCTGTTGGAGGAGGGTTGCAGTGAGATGCTGCCTTTGCTGTGGGGAGAGCAGGGCTGTGCCAGGACCGGTGGCTCTATTGTCCCCATGGTGGGCAGCCAGGGGGGCTGAGGCTGGGGTCCGCTGCCCAGCGCCCCGGGGATGCGGCCACATCCCTGCTCAAGCCGCCTGGAGGCAGCCTTAACTCTGCCCCCCTGTCCCTCCTGGCACAGGAGGGGATGAGCGTGGCAGCCCCACGCGCACAAATCCCTCCGGGTGGTCCTAACTAGCGCATTTCTCCCCCAAAAGCAGTCCGCTGCTGGGGTGCGGCCGGCTCTCTGACGATGTTGCAGTCCCTCACCTCTCTGGTCCTCTCCCCTCCCCGCAGGTCGGGATCGAGCCGCCACGAGCCAAGCAGCCGGGAGCCGGCGCAGCACTTCGGTGGGCCCCCACCCCTCATCTCCCCCAAGCCCCAGCACCACCCCGTCACCACGTCCCTCTGGAACCCCGTCTCGCTGATGGAGAGCCCCCCCGAGCCCCCCCGGCGCCTCCCCGAGCCCCACGCTCTCCATGGCCACCCGGCCCCTTTCGAGCCCAGCCGTCAGGGCATCCCACTGGTGAAGGTGGAGAGGGTCTTCTGCCCTGAGAAGCTGGAGGAGGGGGCAAGGAAGAGGGATGCTCTGGAGAAATACCCCCCGGGACGGGAGCCCGGCGCCCCGGAACACGGGGGCTTCACCCACGCCCCATTCCTAGCTGAGTTGGAGAAGTCCACACAGAGCATCCTGAGCCAGCAAAGACCCCCAGCCGCCCCCTTCACCGAGGCCAGCAAGCCCAGTTCACCCTACCGGCCCCCCCAACCCCGCGCCCAGGACCCCATGTACATCTACGACGAGTTCGTGCAGCAGCACCGCAGGCTGGTCAGCAAACTCGACCTGGAGGAGCGCCGGCGGCGGGAGGCCCGCGAGAAAGGTGAGATGCCGGGTTTGCACCGCGCTGGGGACCCCCACCACCAGCACCGGGAGCTGGCGGTGCTGGGGGTGGCTGGTGGGTCTCCCGGGGATGCCGGCAGCCCGCAATGGAAACGCTACCGCAAGCCGAGTGGCTCGGTAAATCCTCCACTCTAGACATGCCCAATTAATAAATGATGAACTGAGGCTAATAAGAGGGCTTTAAATATTAATGGGACTGCGCGAGCGGGGATAAGAACAGCGGTGAGGAGATGGAGCACTTGAGGGGGGGCAACAGGCGTTGCCATCCCCCCTCCAGTGGGGATGGGGGCTCAGCCGCAGCCTCCCCCTGGCCATGGCCCATTAACCCGCCTGTTGAGCTCTTGCCACCCATCCCGAAGTGCTGCTGAGCAGGGATGCTGGGGTGGGTGACAGCCTCCAGGGTCCCACGGCTGGCAGAGCAGCGACAGGGCTCTGTTGGGTTACACCCCCTGCCCTGCTGGGACCCACACTGGGCCCCCACTGCTTCCCAGCATCCCGCCTCGCTGCACCAGCACCCTGTCCCCAGCGAGGTCCCAGCGGGTTCCCCAGGGCCCCAGCATATTCCCTGGGGTCCCAGAAGGTCTCTGGAGTCCCCACGGGGTCCCCACGGTCTCCCCAGTCTCACGCCAGCCTCTCTCCATCCCCAGGTTACTACTACGACCTGGACGACTCCTGCGACGACAGCGACGAGGAGGAGGTGCGGGCCCATCTCCGCTGCGTGGCCGAGCAGCCCCCGCTGAAGCTGGACACGTCCTCCGAGGTACAGCCGGCACTCGCCATTCCCTGTCCCCCTGTCCCCCTGGGGAGCAGCCCCTCCTCGGGCACCAGCTCCCAGTGCTCCGGTGCAGCCGCCGTCCCCAGCCGGCTGCACAGGCACCAGGGGGTCAGGGATGAGGATGAGGATGGGGATGGGGAGCGGTCTGGGGGTGACCGTGCTCTGCTCTCACCCTCGGCGCCCCAGAAGCTGGAGTTCCTGCAGCTCTTCGGCCTCACCACGCAGCAGCAGAAGGAGGAATTGCTGAGCCAGAAGCGGCGCAAGCGGCGGCGGATGCTGCGGGAGAGGAGCCCTTCGCCACCGACGGTGCAGAACAAGCGCCGCACGCCCTCCCCGCGCCTCCCGCTCTCCACCCGCTACAGCCCCGACGAGATGAACAACAGCCCCAACTTCGAGGAGAAGAAGCGCTTCCTCACCATCTTCAACCTCACGCACATCAGTGCCGAGAAGAGGAAAGGTAACAGCCATGCCCCGTGCATGCTCGGGGCCGGCCCTGGCTCGGGGGAGTCCCTGCTCCCTGGTTTGGGGGGTGCCAGGGAGGGGTCCCGCCTGGGTCCGTGACCTTGCTCTGCTGAGCAGAGGCTACACTAAACCTCAGCTTCCCATGCCGCAGACAAGGAGAAGCTGGTGGAGATGCTCCAGGCCATGAAGCAGAAGACTACGCCGGCTGCCGTGGTGGTGAAGAGCTCCCCGCGGGACAGCCCCAGCGGCCCCGCCGCCGGTGAGTGCCCCTGCTCCTTCCCTGGCTCTTGGATGGCCGGGAGCATCCCCTGCCCGGCGCGACAGGGGGTACGGCTTTGCCCTGTGGGGGACACGGAGCCCTGACGGCGGCCGACTCTGCTCCTCCTCTGCCCAAAGAGCCACCGGTGCCGCCGCTCCTGCTGGATCCAGATAAACCCGTGGGCATCGCCATCTCCGTGCCGGAGGCACAGAAGACGGTAGAACCCAGCAGGTTAGACCAGCTGAGACCCCAGGAGCTACCAAGGGCTAAGGAGTCGGCTGCTGCACCGGTGGAAAAGCCCCGGCTGAGCGATGGGCACCCCGGGAAGAAGGCGCTGAGCATCCTCAGCTACGTCAGGGGTCCGCTGCCCAAGGACATCCCGGTGCCGCTGTCCCACAGCATGAACGGCAAGAGCAAACCTTGGGAGCCCTTCATCGCCGAGGAGTTTGCCCACCAGTTCCACGAGTCGGTACTGCAATCCACCCAGAAGGCGTTGCAGAAGCACAAAGGTACCGGCAGGGAAGCAGAGAGCAGGCTGGGTAGCATCCCTGTGGGGTGGGAGACCCACCCTCGTACCCCACCCCGCTGGGGTTTGGCACCACTGAGGGCACAAAACCCACTGGCAAGCTTGTTGCTGGAGCATCCCAGGGGCTTAGCGATGAAGATAAATATAGGGTGCTGGGATAATAAGGCTCCATTCCCCCCAAACGTCTTCATTTCAATGAGGGAGGAAAATAAAGTTTACTCCAGTGCATGAAAACCCACACGAGATGCTGCAGCCCCTCCCAGAGATGGGCTCTGGGGGGTGGAAATTAATACCTTGAGGGGAGTGTATGTCTCAGTGCAGCCTCAGGGAGGGCAGCGCTGGGGTAGGGACACGAGGAGCAGGCAGGGGATGCAGGGACCAGGCAGGGGGTGCAGGGAGCAGGCAGGGGATGCAGGGAGCGGGTGGGGGACACGGGGAGCAGGCAGGGATGCGGGGAGTGGGCAGAGGGGCTGACGCTCGGTGCCCGTAGGGGGAACGGCGGCGCTGACGGCAGAGCAGAACCACAAGCTCGACGCCTCCATCCACTACAACATCCCTGAGCTGCAGGCGTCCAGCCGCCTGGCCGCCCCCCCGCACAACGGCACGGCCGAGGGGCCGCTGCCCCACCGGGCGCTGCCCCCGCTGCCCCACGACTCGGCCTCTGAGGAAGAGGAAGAGGAGGAGGAGGAAGAGGAGGAAGACTACCCCAGGCCCAAGTGGCAAGGGATCGAGGCAATTTTTGAAGCTTACCAGGAACATATAGAAGGTAGGGGATGGGGGCGGGGGTCAGGGCAGGGGCTGGGAGGGTAAACCCCCGTGTCGTGCCTCAGTTTCCCCTGGGCAGAACCACTCTGTGCCCTGACCAGGCATCTCCAGCTCCCGCTCAGACAGGCTGGGGAAGCACTGGTGGCTTCCCAGCACTGCAGGAGTGGCATAAAAGCAAGAGGCGCTGGTGAAAATTGATGTATATGTGAAAAATTAATGTATACACGGGTGCCCAGCGCCCTCCCAGTGGGACCTGGAGGTTCCCCGCGGGCAGCGCAGGCACCAGGGATGCTCTGGGGCGCTGGAGCCTTCGTCACCGGCTGCGCAGAGCCTAGCGCGGGGCTGGCGTCGTCTGCGGTGGCACCGTGGTGCTCGGGCATGGTCCTGCGGCGTGCACGGAGCCGGAGGGGCTGGCACTCACCCCACCCTCGCTCTCCTTTGGGCTTTGCAGAGCAAAACCTGGAGCGCCAAGTGCTGCAGACCCAGTGCCGGCGGCTGGAGGCCCAGCACTACAGCCTGAGCCTGACGGCAGAGCAGCTTTCGCACAGCATGGCGGTGAGTGGGGACGGGGCGCCCGGCCTCTGCCGGGCAACCAGGCCTCCCGAAGCGCGCCCGTGCACCTGCGGTGTCCCCCCTCCGTGCCCCCGCGCAGGCACCCCGCAGCCCCCGTCGGGCACCCAGGCGAGCCCAGCACCCCATGAGGGACCCCAGCCTCCCATGAGGGATCCCATCACATCACGAGGGATCCCATCACATCACGAGGGATCCCAGCCTCCCACGAGGGATCCCAGCCCCCCATGAGGGATCCCATCACCTCACAAGGGGATGCCAGCACCCCACGAGGGATCCCAGCCCCCCATGAGGGTCCCCAGCACTTCATGAGGGATCCCAGCCCCTCCCCAAGGGATCCCAACACCCCACGAGAGATCCCAGCACCCCACAAGGGATACCAGCCCCCCATAAGGGATCCCAGCCCCCCACAAGGGATACCAACACCCTACAAGGGATCCCAGCACCCCACGAGGGACACCAGCCCCCCCATAAGGGACCCCAGCACTTCATGAGGGATCCCAGCACCCCACAAGTGATCCCAGCCTCCCATAACGACAGACCCCATCACTTCACGAGGGATCCCAGCCCCGCCACGAGGGATCCCATCACCTCACGAGGGCTCCCAGCCCCCCACGAGGGCCCCCAGCCCCCACACGAGGGATCCCGTCCCTGCACCGCTGGCCCGGAGGCAGCCTGCCTGCCCTGACCGTGTCTTTCCCCTTGGCTGCCTGCAGGAATTAAGGACCCAGAAGCAGAAGATGGTCTCGGAGCGCGAGCGCCTGCAAGCCGAGCTGGATCACCTGCGGAAGTGCCTTGCCTTGCCTGCAATGCAGTGGTCTAGGGGTTATTTCAAGGGGTATCCCAGGTGACGCTCCTTGGGCTAGGCCGAACATATAGTCTAGAAATAATAATCTATTTTATTACCTTGAATATTTAATATTTTTCACTGGGAGGTTTGAAGCTAAAAAAATAAAATTTAAAAAAAAAAAATAAAAAAAATAAACGGAGAATGTGCCATGCATGAAGCAAAGGAGCACGGGAGCCGGGAGCCCACCCGACGGCGAGCAGACCCCCGTCCCGTCCCCTCCCGCGCCACCGGCCCTCTGCAAGCAACCGCCAGCCCAGCTCGGGCTCTCCTCCCGGGGGGGACAGGGCGCTGCAGCCCCCCCCTCCACCCACCCACACTTTATAGTGCTCAATTTCTGTTGGTTTTGGTTTTTTTTTTTAAAAAAAAAAAAAAAGAATTACAGTTAAAGACTCCACCGACAACACTAAAGCCGGAGGAGCCCCGCGGGGCTGGGTGCGGGATGGCCGGCCGGCAGCTGCCAAGCCCCCCCCGCCTTCCCGGCACGGCACCGGGAGCCTCCCCCCCACCCCAACCCCGGGGCTTTCCACTGGAAATGCACTTCGCTATAAAACAATAAAGTCAATAAACTGGTTGAAGGTACCTTTTTGTTCCTGTTTGGCGGGGAAGGGGCACAGACACGCGCCGGCGGTGGGCACCCGGCGGCGTTACCTTATCGGAGCCAGTCGCCGTGGTTTTGTGATTTAAGAGTCAAAAAAAAAAAAGGTGCTTCAGCCTTGTACTGTGTATATATATTAAAAAAAAAAAAGTTTTGTATGTTTTTATTACTTTAATTATTGTTATAAAAAGCTTGCCTTTTTTTTTAATACGTTTCTGCTTTTTTTTTTGCCTTTTTTTCCTTCCCCCTCCCCTTTTTTATTTCCTTTTTTGTTTTTTTTTTTTGTTTTTTTTTTTGGCAAAAGGATTAACTTGCTTTTAGTGTTTGTACTGCTGCTGGTCAGGACAGAAAAGATATTGAATTGTTTAAAAAAAACCACAACCTTAAAAACAGGAAAAATGAATCCCCTTTTCCAACGGGGCAGGTGCTGTCGCACCGCCAGTCCCTCAGGAACCCAGAGCTGAGCCCTTCCACCACCCTCAACCTCCCGGGTTGTGTTGTTTTTTTTTTCCTTTTTACCCTTTTTCTTTGGTTTCTGGGTCTTTTTCTGGTCCCTCTGGGCAGCTGTGGGTGTTGCGGTGCCGGGCAGTTTCTCAGCCTTGCGCGGGCTCCAAATTAAAAATATAAAAGCAATTGCGCCGAGAGGGCTGGAGGGTTTGGGGACGGGTGGCACTGGGGTCTCCTTGTCCCCCCAACCCCCCCAAACTACCGAGACAATCAGAGGGGTGCTAAGGCAGTTGGGGCAGGGGGAGCCGGGGTTTGCCCGCAGGCAGCACGGGGCTGGTGGCACGAAGGGGACAAGCCGTGTGGAGCTCTTCCTGCCCGTACCTCGTGCCCGCCGGCGGGCAGGAGCTGCCTGCGGCTCGCTGCCGGCACCGCCGCGGTGAAGCGCGATGGCAGCGCCGGGCCTGGGTTCAGGCTTGGCCCCACGCGCTGCCCTTTGTAGCCACTTTCTAATCACCGCCCGCTCCGACTCCCCAGGGAGGCTCTCTTTTTTTTTTTTTCCCCCTTTAAATTTTAAATTATTTATTAATTTTTTTTTTTAGTTCACCACGAGACAAGCTCACGTCTATGGGAAAAGGTGACCTCTGCTTTCTGCTTTAAATTCCCTTGTTGCACTCGCAAAGAAAGCATTAACCCCCCCTACAACCCCTTCCCCGCTCCCCGGTCTCCCATTGGCTTCACCAAAAAAAAAAAAAAAAAAAAAAAAAAAAAAAAAAAGCCATGCAAGATTAAAAAGCAAAATGCCCTTGTGACAGAAATTAGTTTAATCTTTTTTAAATCCCCAATTGCATCGCCAGCCTCTGGCCTAGCCGCTGCCAACTCCGGGCTTCACAATGAATTTTAACACGGCAAAATACGCTCGCTGCTCGACTCGCTTTTTCCCCTTCCCATGTGCTGTGGGGGTGGGGGAAGAAGCTGGGGATGGAAAAATCATCCGCAATTTATCCCTCACCGCCGCCGCGCCACGGTGAGGCCGTGGGCAGGAGCCTGGCTGGGATGTAGCCTCGCTTTGTAGCAGCTCCCGCACTGAGACTTTTCCCCCCTGCCCTCACCAGCCCGTAATTGGGAATTTTGGACCTATTCTCAGATTTATTCCTGCCGGGGCTGTGGCGAGCGGTCACGTCTGCACGTACCCCCCCGTGGAATCGCTCGAGCAGCTACGCCAGAGCCTGGGAGGGCTATGAGGATGGGAAGGCAAGGCAGAGCCCGCTGGGGGCAGTTTAGATGCTGTGAAAGAAAACAAAAACCCAAAAAAGGAGAAAAACCCTAAACATGTTCTAAGTGTACTTGTTTGAATTAATTGTAATGTAATATATTATTTGTTGAATGTAGTAATTAGGTATTTATGAATATATTGCTGTAATTTCTGAAAACACCCAAGAAAAAATAAACTCTTCCACAATGATGGCAAAGGATTCTTTCTCCCCCAGCGGCGATGGGAAAGCAGCCCCGCTCCGAGCATCCCCCAGCCTCCCCGGGGGGCAGCTCCTGCCGTCGCCCCCTTGGCAGAGCCCTTCGCCTGCGGGCAGCGCCGGAGGAAGCGGCCGAGGCAGGCAGGGCACAGATGGCAGGCAGGAGCTGCGCGGAGGCTGGCCCAGATGCTCCGGGAAGGGCACCGCTCGCGGCTTGCCACCCTTGGGTTCGAGCCGGCGCTTCCCCCTCGCCCGTAATCGTTACATCTGCCATCAACGCAGCCCGACGCCGGCGAGGATCCTGCCCTCGCCTGTCGGTCTGCCGCAGGGGAACGGGGCCAGAGCCAAAGGAGGAGAGCTGCGGGTTTTTCCGAGCATTGTTTAACCCACGTACGCTTGATGCGCAGCGTGCAACAAAACACAGGGGCTAATTTGATGCTGTTCATTCAGCTGCAATTATTTTTTTTTAATATTTTTATACACAGTTTCAGATAAAAAAAGAGGCAGATGTATGATATTACAAGACAGCCTGGCTTTGGAGAGGAAAAGCCATTTTCTTTTGTCCTTCTCCAAAGAGCAGATGGATCTGCTTCCCAGCTGATCTCCCCAGCAGAGTAGCAGACACCTCTCATTGCCGGCACATCTCCCTTTTCAAGGCTCTGAGAAAAATTCATGGCAAAGCACCGCCTATAAATTTATTGCTTTCAAGCCAGTGTGTGGCCCGTGCTGCCCTCAGAAGTTCCCTCTATGAAGTACACCCAGACTCTCCAGGGCAGAGAGATCCGCCTGACATCATTAGACAAGAGCCTGGTGCTGGCAAGCCACCACCTGCACCAAGCAGATCTCTGAACCCGAGAGGGAGGCCCACCTTCGCAAAGAGGGAGCGCGTAGGAGCTACCGTGCAGGGATGCTCCCGTGCCATCGGCAGCTCTGGACCGATTCCCGGCCTGCCACGAGGCTGCCGGCTCTCGCGGCTTCGGGAGATTGGTGCAGGGAGGCGGAGGCTGGCCAGATGAAGGTCCAGGGGTGAGGAGCAGAGCCTGCTCCCTTCCACTGCCCTCTCCTGGGAGGTTTGAGGGCTAGCGTGGCTAGTACCTCAGAAATCCTGGGAGTGGGCACTCTCGCCAGGCTGAAGGTTAGTCCGGAGCTTGTACATGTGATCTAAGGCTTGAGTAAGGAAAGTCCCCGTCGTGTTGATCTCCATCAAGGTTAAGTTATCCAGCTAAAAGAGAAAAGAGCAGAACGTGGGGAACCGGCCCTACCGCAGCAGGGGACAAGGAACTTGGGAAGCAGCTCTGCAGCACACGTTTTCCCTTCGGTGACACAAGGGACTGGCCCAGATGCCACCCCCGGTCAAGAGAAGCACATAAGCAACCAGAGCACTATTTCCACAATGCACAGGGAGCTGCAACCAGCCCATAAAGCGAGGTTTTCAGCATATGGCTTTAGTTCCCAACTGACGTACTCACAACCCAGGAAAAACATGCCCCAACCAGCATTTTCACGAGCAGCTCTCATCAGTCACAAGCCCACGCAATCACACGGCATCTGGAATCCTCCCAGCACAGAGCTGGCAAGCCTCTCCCCGCGTGTCCCCGCCGCACCTTGGCGTGAGCCTCCTGCTGCCTGACGAAGCTGTCCGCAGACAGCCGCAGCTTGGCTATCCGGGTGTCCCAGGTATCCTTCACCAGCGTTCGAATCTCATCGGCTTTGGGGATGTTGTCTGAGGCGCTAGAGGAGGAGAGAGTGGATCAGAACAGGCTGCAAGGGACTCGTATGTTATGTCACCGGCTTAAGTAATGTTGGCAGTTCTTCAGCCCTCTGAGGCATAAGCAGAGCAGTTTGCTATAGAGAAAAAAACCTGCAACTCAACATTAAAATCCAGCGTGGTACTTCTGCTGCTGGGATTTTTGGGATAGTTTATTTACCCAGGAATGCTCAGCTTTGATGCAGCATCTGGTTCTCGCTAGAATCCTTCTGCTCTTTAATTGCCCAGCTGGTATGAGGTACACAGAGGGCCAATAACCCGGCCAAAGTCACAGGCAGCCAGGGAATTGAAAGGACGCGGCTGCGATTAGAGCCCCGGCTCTGTGCTCTCGTGGCTCTATCAGAGAGTATGAAGTTGAAAGGACTGTACGAGTTGTGCCACATCCTCCCATTAAGGCAATTCAGTGCTGCCATAAGGACCTTGAGAGATCAGATCAATTCACATGGACAGAGCTATCACGGTTATTCTAGCGTGAGGGAAGGAGCCGCATGCCAAGAGCATCATCTCCAGAGGAAAAGCCAGCACTTAAATGACCGCCCTGCCGTAATCGAGGGCTTAAAGTCAGAAGAGTCCGTGCTGAGAAAAATACCAGCCAGCACATTTCACAAGTGAAATGCCTCAGCAGGCAGGAGTTCAGACTCGGAATATCCCTGGTCTCCTGCTTCTCAGGCCGAGGGAAGAGGAGCTTTTCTCCTGAAGGAGAGCCAAGGAAGAAGCCTGGAGGGTTTAGGCTGCTGAACAGATTGCAGCCATGGAACGTGTTGCTGATCCTCAAGGCCTCTACGCTTAGCTGCTGCTCAATAAAGCGGCACAGCCCCAATTATCAGGCCGCAGAACAAGCAATCCCCAAGTTACTGAAATGCAAAGTTACCATGAGAAAACTGCTGCAACGAGATCTTGGCACGCCGTGAAATAAACCTCCATTAACTCTCACTTTCCCACCGCCCTCTGGGGTTGCTGCCAATGAAAGCTTGAAAAATTGTCTATGCAAGCATGTACTCTGGCGGAAACTGTTACAATACGTTTCCTACTTACTAGTTCAACAGCAGCTTTGTAAGTTCCATATAATAGGGACTGGGCATTGGAGTGAAGGTGTCCTCTTTACGTTCCTGGTCCCGGATTTCCTCCAGTTTTTCTAAAACACAACCAGGAATGGTCAGGCATCGCCAGACTCTCAACACTCCAGGCACATTTTTTACCCCCTAGGAAAACCCATGTGCTATTTCTGGAGGACAAGCTCTACGTCCAAGCTTGAATCAATGTGCGGACAGAGAAAACGTTTCCGCAACGAAGCACACAAGGATGCTGAGAGGGACATCGAAGCTGTGCTTAGCACACCACGCCGGGAGGCTGGATCTACACCACCTTGATCCCCAAACCGGTCGCCTGTTGGGAGACGGTCCCTTCACTCACAAAGCACTCGCGCTAATTAGTGTTTATGGCCTTGAATGAATAAAGCAGGAAGGCTTGGTGCGGGTCTCCCTCTTACTGCAGCTCCATTAGTGTTTACTTCTTCTCCCTCTCCATTCCCTTTGAGATGACAAAAGGGAGGATGTCGTGATTCTCACTTTTTACAGTGAGATGACCTCCCATTTCCTATGCCCTTGAGGAAAACGATTCCACAGAGCGAATGAACCAGCGATCAACATAAATATATGCTCTCCAAGGTCTCCCTCCTCACAGAGTGTCATCCGAGTTGCCCAAAGCTCTTGCTGAACAAGCCTTGCAAGAGATGCAAGTGCTGCTTAGAAGGGCCAGCAGCCGCTGCTGAAGACAAATGTCAGGGCTGGGGATTCAATCTAACCCTCGTCCTTCCTCCTCCTCAGAGGAAGAGAAGTTAAATACCTGACTTAACTGGGAAGATTACATCTCCTGTAAATATAAAGAATTACCGTGGTGGAACATTAAATCCTTCTCTCAGAGTTATTTTGTGTTTGTTGAATTAAGCTTCCCACTAATGGTAAAAACCAGAGATCTTTTTTTTTTTTTAATTTCATGTTTCTCCTGTGCCCTCTGAAGCCCAGGGCCGACGCCGCCATCCTTACCAACGTCCATCCATTCTGGAGGAATCAGCCGACACTTCTGCCTCTGCTTCAGATTAATGGCCAACCAGACAGGCACTTCCACCGGCAAGCCGGGATTGAAAGGACCCAGATCTCCCTGGAAGACGAATTGAAGACGAGAGTCAGGCAGCAGCGAGGGCTGAGACACTGCAGTACTCATCTGCTAATTTGGCCTCGGCCATCTCTAGAGAGCATGAGCTTCCAGGGGATTTTGAAAAGCCCAAGTCAAATAGCATCTGAATTTTCTCCTCTCGTTTCCATAATGCTTGCTCTCAGACTTCTCCTCTCCCTTGAGAAGTAATAACTAACGTCTCCAATGCATTTTCTATTTCAAAGCATTTCACAGAAGTTGTAGCCAGAAATTACATCTCTCCTGGAAACGCAGCTGCCCAGGCTCAGGCCAAGGTGCTGTCGGAGGAGCACAGCTCGCACCACTGGCGCTGCCAGAGCTGGGGCTCAGTGGGCAGCCCTTCACCCCCCTCCAGCCCTCAACCAAGGCTCAGCTGCGCGGGACAAAGGCAATGGAGAGGTAGGGGACAGCGCTGCCCCCTCCGAAACCTCCTGGGGGGCTGCCCTGCCCCCTCCCAGCCTGCTTCCCCTCTCTGCCCCTGTCCCCCATCCATCCTGCTGGACCCCCGAGCCCTCCTGCTCCATCCCCACACCCCCCAGACCCCCTCCCCAATCCCAAACGCTCCAGCCCATCCCCAACCCCCTTAGCCCCAATCCCCCAATCTCCCCAGCTCTTGCCCCTCGATCCCAATCCCCCCTGCCCCGAGGCCTATCCATAAGCCCCCCAGACCCTGTCCTCAATCTCCCCAGGCTCTGGCCCCCAAGACCCCCAGCTCTTGACCCCCAAACACTGTCCCTAAGCCCCCCAGGCACTGACCTAGATTTCCTAGAGCCCTTGACCCCCCAGGCCGTGTCCCCAAGGCCCCCAGGCCAAGACTCCCAAACCCTGTCCCGAAGCCCCCCAGGCCCTCCCCAGGCCGCGTCCCCGAGCCTCCCAGGCCTGATCCCCCAGCTCCTGAGCCTCAAACCCAGTCCCCAAGCCCCCACACCCCCCAGGCCCAGCCCTTGATCTCCTAGAGCCCCTGACGATCCCCAGGCCGTGTCCACCAGTCCCCAAACCCTGTCCTCGCTCTCCCCAGGCTCTGGCCCCCCAGACCCCCAGCTCTTGACCCCCACACCCTGTCCCCAGGCTCCCCGAGCCACCCAGACCCCGTCCCCCAGACCCCCCCCGGGCCTGTCGCCGCCCCTCGGTCCCGCCGACCCCGATGAGGTGGATCCGGTCGAGGCTGAAGTTGGGCACGATCGTCACCAGCTCCTTCTCAGCCAGGAACTCCGCCTCAGCCGGCTCCATGATGGCGGCGACGGGTGGAGCCGGGCCGGCACCGAACCGGGACCGGGACCGGAACCGGAACCGGAACCGGCATCGGGCCCGGGCCCGGGCCCGCCCTCCCCATTGGCTGCGCTGCGGCGAGGCTCCGCCCACAGGGCCCCGCTTCCCGGCGCCAGGCGCGTTTTCGCGGTCTCGGCGTGGGGGCGGGGTCTGGGCCAGCTCGGAGCACTCTGACTGGTTCCCTACGAGCGGCGCTGTCCGGCCATTGGTTATCATGGCGCACCCTTTTCTGATTGGCTCTGTGTGTGGCGCCGCTCTCCGGCGGTGGCCCCCGCGGGCAGGCCCGGCGGAGGGCGGTGTCCGGAGGTCGCAGAGGGACCAATCACGATGTCCCCCCGGGGGCACTCGACCAATCAACGCTCAGCACTTGTTGCCGGGCTCCGCCGTCGCCCCAGCACACCCGTCCTCTGCGCATGTGCGCGGCGCCCACCGGCGCCTCCTGGCGGCCGGGAGGGGCAGCTCCCTGCGGGGACGCGCGCGGGGACCCCGGGGCCGTGGGTTGCGGGGGTGGACGGGTGGGGGGGTTCTCGGGGCCTGCCCCGGGCCCGGGGGACCCTGGCGCGGCCCAGCCCCACCTGTGCACCGTCCCTGCTCCACATGGAGCAGTGCTAGCCATCCGTCTGTCCGTGCAGTTGTCTCTATGCGCCCACCCATGCTGAGGCACCCACCGTCACCCATCCATCCCTTCCCTCCATCCATCCCTTCTCTCCATCCATCAGCCCGTCATCCATCCATCCATCCATCCATCTGTCCCTGCTGTCATCCACCCATCCAGTGACCCACCTGTGCCTCCACCCACCCACCCACTCACCCACCTGTCCATACCTCCATCCATCCACCCACCCACCCACACCTCCATCCACCCACTCACCCGTGCCTCCATCCATCCAGTGACCCACCCATGCCACCATCCACTCACCCATGCCTCCACCCCACCCACTCACCCACCTGTCCACGGCTCCATCCATCCACCCACCCACCCACGCCTCCATCTACCCACCCACGCATCCATCCAGGCCTCCATCCATCCTCCACCCACTCATCTATACCTCAGAGCAGCACTCAGCCCTCATCTTGCTGTCTGTCTGTGCACCACATCATCCCCCCCTCGAGCCATCCCTCATCCATCCATCCATCCATCCCTCATCCCTCCCTTCATCCCTCATCCCTCCATCCATTCATGCCCAGCCCACCCGAGCGGCCGAAGCCACTTGTCCCTGCCACTCTGGGTGATTTGGGGCTGGGGGGGGGCTGCAGCCTGGCTTGCAGGTTGCCATGGAAACAGAAACCCCCCCAGACTATGCCTGCTCTCCCCAATCCCCCTCCTCAACCACCTCAGGCACCCATGGGAGCGCCCCCGACCCATGGGGTGAGTGTTGCCCCAGGGGCACCCCTGGGCTGGAGGGCCAATCCCTGGGTCCCCCCCATCCACCCACCGCCGGGGGCTGTAGGAGGAGTGTCCCACCACCCCCCTCCTTCCGTTAACCGAGCGGCCCCCGCCGCGCCGCCGGCACACGCCGCGACTCCACCAGTCGCTCTATAAACGGCTCCTTCCATGCTGCGATTCCACTTGCGTGTCTTTTGCCATCTGCTGCTGTCATTAAAAAATTAAATTTCCATCTGCTTTCACACTCCCGCCGGCTTCTGGTGCCGCCGCTCCCCGGGAAGCGTCGCCCCCGGCTCCCTCCCCGGGACGTGGCCGATCCCACGGGGCCATGACGGTGGGTTGCAGGCGACACCGAGTTCATTTTTCCGGTGTCATTCGCAACCGGTTTCTTCAGTCTGGGCAGAAAGGTGGGATTGGAGTGTGAGGGTGTGTGTACCCCGCTTTTGGCCCCCCCATCCGGCACAGGGCTCTCTTTGGGGTTTTTTTTTTTGGGGGGGGGGAACGGGACAGCCCACCCACTGCCCTGTCAACACAGCCTGAGGGAGGCAGTGGGTGCCAAACCAGGGGGAGCGAAGCCCCGGGGGCTTTATTCACCGGGGAGGAGCTGTGCACTGCTACCCCCTCCCCAGCATTTTTAGGAAAAAAGAGAAAAACCAGTCACTGGTGTCCAAACCCACCCGTGTGGTGGGTGCTCCGCGTGTCCCCACAGAGCTCCTGGGGTGCTGGATCTGGCCAGTTTGCATCCCGGTGGCTGCGGCTCCATCCCGGTGGAGCGGGGAGAGATCCTGCTGGGCTGGCGTCCCCCCTCCCCGGTCCCTGAGCTTCAGCACTGGCTGCACGGCAGCGGCCCCCCCACCCGCCGGGCCTCGCGGGACAGCATGGTCCCTGTGGGCGTGGGCGGCGTGACGATGATGGAGGGCACGTGGAGGTGCTTCTCGCCCTGGGATGCCGCCGGGGTCCTGTCGCTGCCGTTCCCGCTGCTCACACACGTCTTCAAGCCTGCAGAAGTTGGGGAGGGGGTCACCAAGGGGAAGAGGAGGTCAGGCACGGTGCTGCGGCATCCCCTACCTCCCTGCCCTTCTGCATGTCCAACTCAATGCCTTATGAGCCACTAGAGAATCCACAGCCACCTCTGCAGCCAGGTGCAGCCTCGCACCCCCTCCCCACCCTGGATTTTGGAGTGTTCGATAGAGGCAGAGACCGCAGCCACCCCCCAACCGCCTGCCCGCCCCCCCCGGGGAGCAGATCGCTTTAATCTGCTTTTTTAATCGGAAGAAAAGCCCTGCGCGGCGCAGGCAGCAGCCAGGGAGGTTTCAGCTCTTCCCAAGCAGGAAAATGCCCGGAGGGGACAGACACTGATATTTTTAATCTCTTTTTAATTAAGGATAAAGCCTTGCCTTACGTAAGGGGGCTGGAAGAGGGGGGGATCTTTTATTTTATTGCAGACTCCAAGCTCGCCTGAGGGGTTTGGAGGAGCGGGGGGATATTTTGGGCTCTGGCTTGGATTTGGGGCAGGACAAGGACTCCCTGAGTGCCTCAGTTTCCCCTCTTAGCCACCCTGTGTTGGGCTGGGGGTGGTCTATGAGTCCCTCAAATGCCCCAGACCCCACATCACCAGCATCCCTGACACGGGGAGGGGGCAGACAGGCACAGAGCTCAGTTTTGGGTGACACATTCAAAGCCATGCCCATCACAGCCAGCATCTCACGTAGCGTTTGTGCTTGGGAAAAGCCAGGGAAGAAGCAGCTCTGTGTCTGAAGAGAGGCATGCTCGTTAGCTCCCATCCTTAATGACTCCAAGGATGATTAATACGAGCTGCTCAGGGGTCAGCGCTGGGATACGGAGCTAATGGGAGATGTGATATCCAGCCTTTGCCCCGCGCACCCGATGCAGTGAGGCCAGGAGCATTAAAAGCTCCTGCTTTTCTCTCTCGGCAGACAGCGCTGCCGCCATCCCCAGCCTAACTCCATTAAGAAAATTGAAGTTTGGGAGAAAGCAGAAGGATAGAAAGCTCCTGGGTTGGAATATCCCTGGGGGAAGCAGAGCAATGAAGGATGATGGGAGGCTCCCAGCCTCCGGGCTGGCCCCGAGCACCCCATCCGTACCCCGGGCATGACATCCATGCTGGCTCTTTCCCACCTGATTTCTTGACAGATACCATCAGCCCAAGGACGCTCAGAGCAAAGGATACAGGAATGACAAGCGGAGGACCAGACCCTTCTATTTTTTTATAGGGTAGGGGATGGGGAAAGCAGCTCTGGGGCGATGCACGAGCAACGTGTCACACATGGGACTTGCTTAAATGCCACCAGGACGCCAAACCACACCAGTCCTGCCCTCGGCAGAAATACCTAAGGCTCTTCCATATATAACCACCCCCAGATGCCTTCACGGAGCAGGAGAAACCCCATCATCCCCCCAAACTTACCTTTCAGGCAGGATAACTTGAGCCCCATGTTTTCATCCTCTTAGCAGGACCCAGCTCCCCAGCTGCGCCGCCGGTCCTCGCCGCTGGCGCTGCAAAAGAGAGGCGAGGGTTGTGGGAAGCGATGCCGGGAAGAAGGAGAGCAAACTTGATTGCTTGCTAAAAGCACGCACCTATGCGTACATATATATATATATATGTATATCTGTGGGAGCACTGGGCATAACAGGAAGCACGGCTGCTCGCTAGCAAAAACCGCTAGTGATGTCACGGTGTTTTAGTGACTCAATCTCGGCCACCGAGTTTCAGGAGGAACTTTTTGGGAGGGTGGAGAAGGAGCCTGTGGATGGGTGGGGAGTCCCATCGCAGCTTCTCTGCTCCCAAACATTTGCAAGCGAGAAGGTCGTGAGCAGGAGGAACCAGGTTGTTATTTATGAAGGCGAATGGTGTTTGCAGAGAAAAGCCTGAGCCGACGCGCAGGAAGTAGAGGGATGCTCGGCTGCAGCCTCGTGCCCGGGGCCGCCTCCCTCGGGGCCGAGCCGGAGCAGCCGCTGGCAGTCGGGGGTGTGCTGCCAGGGAGCACATGGTCCTGCTCCGTTTGGACATCCCTGATGACCTGAGGACTTTTGGGTGGATGATTCCCATTGCGGGACATTGGTTTTTTGGGTTTTTTTTTTTCTTTTAAGATACTGAAAATTATTCTGGGCAAAAATCCCTTTGCTGGGAAATCTGCATCCGTCCTGCCCACAGCTGCTGGGAAAAGCTTATTGGGATGAGGGTCAGTGACTCATTTTGGCTCTTCCAAGCTCGGGGGCCCACAGAGAGCCAAGTAAATCCTCCACCCCCTCCCCAACCCCCCCGCATGACCTCCGCCGTGGCTTTATTTTGCCTTTCCAAGCAGCCCTGAAGTGGCCCAGCAGCAGCTGGCAAGGGGAAGCGGGAACTTGCCATTGCTGGTTTTAATTCTGCATTTTTTTTTTATCAGCTCCCCACAGGCACCCTGAGCTGTGACACCCCCGCAGTCGGGGAGCCGTGACAGGGCTAGGAGCAGACCCCCCCCCGGGACCCCCTCTTTGCAGCTATCGTGGCAGCTGCCCAAATATCAAGAAACCTGTTTTGAGGCGAGTTCTCCTGTTTTTGGCACCTGCTGGTGGGTCACACCACCAGCCACCCGGGGCCAGAGGAGGGTTGTGCAGGGCAAACCCAGTCCCAGGGCACAGGGAAGGTCTCCTCTGGGACCAGACCCCTGTGACCAAGTCCTTGCAGGACACAGCAGCCCCCTCCCCACCACCACTGGCTTTTAGCCCCGTGTCCTCACCACGGCCAAACGCCAGCACCGCTTGCTCGCGCTGTTGGGAGAGACCCCCCCCCCCCCCCCATCAGTATTTCAGCAGGACTTCTGGTGGTGCGTGCTAGGGCTTCAACTTTGCTCCCACGCCGGCACCAGGCCAAGAAGCATTTGCATTCCCGACGAGTTCACGCTCCAAAAACCCCCAGACGCTCATCGCAAGCGTCACTAGAGCGGCGGCCGTGCTGCCCAGGCGGCCGAAGGGGGATGCTCGGCTGGCATGCGGGGCTGGGGGTGTGCCAGGGAGGGGGAGTGGGGCCGAAGCCGGCCGCAGTGCTCTGAGGGGGTGACACTTACCCGGTCCCGGGAGCCGGAGGCGCGATGCCTGCCTTTGCATCCCACCTCCCCACCATGCCTGGCTGCTCTGGGATGCGGGAGGGGAGCGGGGGCGTGAGGCTGGGGGGGTGGGGGTCCCACTTAGGACCAGCCGTACCCTGGGAGGGCAGGAGGAGGTTGCAGCGAGACGGCTTGGATTTTTGCAAGGTTGGGTTTTAACCTGGTTAATCAGGTTAGTGGAGTCCCGGCTCCTCCCATCCATCTCCCCCTCCAGCCCCATCCAAGCCCAGCAAAGCCCTTGGGGGATGAAGAAACGCTGCTTTACTCTCACCCCGCTGCACAATCCAGCCTGGTGCTTAGAGAGAGAGGAGCAGGAGTGCCCCTGGCCTGCAGCTGAAGCCACTGGACCACCGAGCATCCCTACACGCGGTCAGATGGGCTACCGAGTGCCTAGAAAGGCAAGTACTGGTTTGGTATGGGTGTATTACACCCAGCTCCAGCAGGACCCACCAGCAGCCCTGAGGTCCTAATGTCTAGAGAGCAGCAATGCTCCCAGCCTCTGGGAGCATCTTCATCTTCTCCAGCTCCCAGAAACAGGTCTTTCTCCCCTCCCACCAGCCCTAAAACCAGCCTGGCAGCAGGAACAGCACCAGGCAGAGGGTTTCTCACCACCCCCAGGATGAGAGCTCTGGGTCAGGTACCACCCTGCTGTGAGGATGCCTGGGCGAAGGCTCTGCCTCCAGAGCAGCCGCCTTTGCCTGCATTAAGCGCAGCCAGAGTCTTTTTCATGTTCACCTCCTCCACAATTAGGAGGCAAGGCCCTGAGACGGCTCCTTTTCAGACAGAGCTGAAAAGCAGCGGTTCACATCCAGGGCGCCAGCGTGCAGGGAATGCTGCCTGCACATTAAACACCCCGTGGCTGCAGGCAGGAAGGAAGGGAAAGCTTTGAACTTTGCCTGGGGATTTGGAGCAAGCTGATCCCAGGAGCCTGGGAGGTCTCCGGTGAGATCAGAGTCCCACACACAAGACCAAGCCCTGCTGGGATGGGCATAAAGGGGAACAGGGAGGGGAAATGGGTGGTTTTGCTCCAGTTTCTGCTGGCCTGGTCCTGCCATGCTCGGTGAAAATCACAAATATAGAAAGGGCTGATCTCCTCCCCCAGCTGGCTCCTCCAATTTCTCAAAGAAGTGAGTTATTGCAAAGTTTCAGACTCAAGAGCCAGGCAGGCAGCACGGGGGAAAGGCCACCACCCTGGCTGCAGGCACCGGTCCTGGATAAAGGGCCAGAGCAGAGATGTTTCCAACCCATGGCTCCAGTTTTGCCCCAGAAAAACAGACAAATGAACTGGTTCATGCGGGTTTTTTTTTCCCCTGTTCAGCTGCAGACTCCAAGAGCTGGAGGACAAGCTCCGAGCCAGAGCCTGGCAAGCCCTGTCTTCCCAGATCCAGTCCCAACCTCAGTGCATGCAGCATCCCCTGAGGCCGGGGACCCCTCACCGACAGCCCTGACACTGCAGCACAAATCCAGTCTAAGCTGCAGAAATCCTCCCCCTTCACATTTGATACGTCTCCTTCCAAAACTACCTGTTTGCCGCTGTTGGGTGAGAACAAACAGCCCCAAACCCAAGAGGGCTGGAATTAGCCTGGCCTGGAGCAGCGGCTGTTGCTAAAATAGTGAGCAACCGAGAGCGATGGCTTGCTGCAGCAGGGAGGTAAACATAAACATCAGCCTGCTAAAATAACTGTGGTTAGCTCTGCGGGCTGCAGCACTGCTCCAGCTGGTGTGGCGACACCCGATAGGCACAAACACAGCATCGCACACCCCTTCCTCTCCTCCCCACCGGCTGGGAAGCGAAGACAGGCTCGGGCAAGCTCACTGGGTAGGGGCTGGCCACCTCAAGGAGGCTGGGTATGGCGTGGGGACTCTCTGCTGGAGAAGGCCCCCGGATGACCAGGGTTAGGCAGAGCTGGGACCCGAGCACGGGAACAGCCCCACGGGCCAGATATCCCCTTTCCACAGGCACCGTGAGACCCTCATGCAGCCTGCCTCTGCTCCGGGTCCCTCCCAGGAGCTCCTGCTGCCTGTGGCAGGGCTGTGACATGCCAAGCAACACGTTAGGACAACCAGCCAAATCCCACGAAGAGCCAGCAGGCCAGGGGGAAGAAGAAAGTGGGCTCATAAAGCTTCCTTGGTGGGTCAGTATGGAGCTGGCTGACCTCTCCAGGTGAAGACATGTCTCTACAGCCCAGGGAAACACCCTGGGCAGTCCTCTGGTGTGGCTGGTGACTGGTTTCCAGTTCTGGCCGTGGCCTTTTGGCAGCCAGGCTGCTCCTCTCCCCAGGCTCAGCACTCCCCAACCAACCGGCCCCATCCTGCCTGGGTGCAGAGGAGGTGGAAAGGGCTGAAGCACCAACAAGAGGGTGAGGACAGAGGGCAACCTCATAACTTTGCTGGAAGGGAAAGGGCCGGGTGAGCTCACAGCTTCCCAGACGCCAGAGGAACCGCAGGGAGAGGGATGTGTTTTGCAAATACCGGCCACAAGAAAAGCTTCAGTTTGAGAGTCTGGCAGAGCAGAGCCCAGAGAGCCCACCACAGAGCTGCTCTGCCGGCTCCCTTCGAAGGGGCTGCTCCTGCAAACACCCGCTGGGCTTGTTTTAGAAAGGAGGGGTGAGAAGCAGCTTTCTGGGTCACAGAGTCTCAGGGTCTGCTAACGCAGGCAACACGTCACCCTGGCTCTGTGCTAACGGACCAACGAGGCTGCCTGCTCCCCCCTCTGCCCCAAGCAGGGGAAAGAAGTGGTCCCAGCCTGGCTCAGAAATTGCCCTAGAAGCGGGGCTGCAGGGCTGTTGCATGGGACTTGCTGAAGCTGGAGGTGGCAACGAGGTGCTGGGAGGGGAAAAGAAACCCCCTCCCGGAGCCCCTGTGCTGGGAAGAGGCTCGCAGCCATCCAGGGCAGGCGAGCGGTACCCGGAGGGGATGCCAGGCGTGGGAAGGGAGGAGGATGTCACGAGGAAGCAACTGAAGATGTAGGCTCCAGGGAAACTGGAGCAGCTCCAGCATTCCCCAAGCACAGGCTCTTGGCAGGGCCAGCAGACTGAACAACCGTCAGGAACCGTGCAGGCAGAAAACACCCCCGAAGAAAATCCACTGGGCCACGGCAGCAGCCCTCATGAGCAAGCCAGGAGCTGCCGTGGCGGGGGATAAGGAAGCAAAGCAGAAAGCGAGCACGTACCTGAAGTACAAAACCAGAGCGTGCTGGGCTCTCCTGCCAGACCTGCATCCAGGGCAAGCCGCCTCCCTGTCGGGCATGGATTCGGCGGGCAGCTGGGAGGCCGTGGCTGGGAATTGGCTTAGGGACCTGGCCACGGCTGCCGCGCTCCTCGGCTCACTGAGCTCCAGGTTTATCTTGCTTCAGCTTTCCCTTTTATCCCCTGGTACAACCACGATACATTTTTTCAATTAGGTCCATCTTTTAAGCTCTGAAGCACATTTCTAGGAAGGGCTGCGTTGTTTCTCGTGGCCCTTGTGGGCTGATGCTGCGCAGACCAGGACATCCCTGGCACCGGTCCTGCCCGCATCCAGCTAAAGTGCTGCCACGCTGCAGCCAGTGCGGCGCTGCCTGGAAGCACTCAAGGAGTTACCCGTTACCCCCACCAGCCCACCTACCGGGTATTTTTAAGAGCACCGTTCCCTGTCTGCCTCATCCCAGCTCCGGCAGACTGCGAAGCGCCAAGCTCGCCACGCAGGAGCACGGACCGCTTTCACCTTTCACGCGGTCCCGTGTATTGGAAACCCTGGCCAGCAACCTGCCTCCGTCCTCTCCGAAATCCGTGTCTGCCGCCTTTCACAGGGCGACGGCTGAAAAACTGAAGGAAAATAAGCATCTAGGGTGTACTTTTGGATGAGAAGGCTGGGTGAAAATGTGGTCTAAAAGCGACAGTAAAAAAAAAAAAACAACCAGAAATCGATAAAGTCCTCAGCGGATACTTTGGCAGAGGGAAATCGCTGCCTGCTGCGGCAGGGCTAGTTGCAGGGTGACGGGTAAAGCAAACGAGGGGGTTTGCAGCGCAGGAGTACGACGTGTTGAGACGTTTAACTCTAGTCAGGAGTAACGGAGCCTGGGCAGGACGGGAAGGAAGCAGGTTGCCCAGCCTGCTCTGTCCGATCCCGACCAGCTCACTACAGTTCCTACAGGCAAGGGTGGGCGACCCAGCTCCGCTGCAGCTGAATTAAAACACAAACTAGAAGAGCAGCTCACAAATGCACGCTGAGCGCATTTCCCCTTGAGGCCATTTTCCAAGCTGCAGTCAACCGCAAGTCCACCCCACTAACAGCCTCCTCCATTAGCATTCGCGTGCTCTTTCCGTATCAGTAATGCCCTCCACCAGAGCATCTTGAGACGTTTTACAAATAGCAGCAGCAGCAAAGTGCAGCGATTAGGCCTCTAGCCAGGGAGCAGAGAGACCCAGGTTTGCTTCCTACATCTGTCACTGTCACCTCTCTTCGGTGACGTGCGTCTCTGCCGCTTAGATAAGAAATTCTTGGGGGCAGGGGGCCGCCCCTCGCGGTGCAGCTCCGCAGCGCCATGCGGAGCGGGGCTGGGCTCTGCACAGCACTCTGCCCCCGGCTCCAGCTGTGTCAGGCAAAGAGGTTGCGGCTCCTCTGTCCTGTCAGCTGAACCACTCGGCTGCTTCCCGCACCCACATCAGCTCTAATGAGCTGAAACAGGTTACGCGGTAGGTCTTTGCTTGTTTTCACGCTGACATAGGCTAGGAAACATCCCACGAGCAGCTCAGCTGGCAGATGGGAGGGAGGAAAAACTCCAGCAGCAGGCTGCTTCGCCTGCTGAATGAAGAAAGGAACCCCAAAGCCCTCATATACGCACAGAGCGGCGAGCTCAGAGAGAACACGGCACCGGTGCGTTCCCTAGGAACACGTATCTCGCTTATGTGCGTGAGCAGCTGATCAAAGACATGTCTTGGCTCTTGCCACCCATCTGCTCTCCCCACTCGTGACACCGCATGAGCCAGGAGGAGCAGGGACCATTCCCACCGTGCACCTAGCCCCAACCAGCCACTGATTCTCTGAGCAATTTTAAGGCAGTCTCATTTCTTGGTGAAAACAATGCCTACGGGCCCCCCAAACTCTCTGCTCCCTTCTGGGTTTCTCAAGCTGAATCTGTACGTGGAGTTTCTGACCACAGCTGTAAGTGCCCTGAGCCATCAGCTGGTGGCACACCAGGGAACACTGCCTCGTGGTGTGCCTGGCTGCGTCTCAGGTCACTCTGATCCTTGATTTCAAACTGAATGGGTGCTTAAAGCTACGTGTGCTCAAGGCTCTTCCTTCTCCCCCTTGTGACTAAAGGATTCAAGGCGAACACTCGCGTGGAGCCAGCAAAGAGTAGCGTGCATCCTCCCACTCAGAAACCCAAGCACTTTGTACTGGTATTTTCAGATACTTGCGGGGTCTGTTTATTACTGTTTTGAAATATTAGGGTTGAGAGTGAAAAAAAAAAAAAAAAGAATCCCACACGGGAAGAATTTTGCATTTCTAAGTGCCTGAGATCCTATGGATGAGGTAAAGAGCTGGTTAAACATCTGGGCAGGCACAAATGCCACATCTCTGAATCTTGGTGAATACTGGGGGGGGTGAGGAATAAATAACCTTGCATGTGATTAATTGCTAACAAAACAGAGTAAGACACCCATTCCCAGTGCCACGAGGGCTCCAGCAACAGAGTTGCAACCACCTTCCCCAAGATTTCCTCCCCAAAAGTTTCAAAAGGAGTTACCTTGAATGCCTCCGATGAATCCAGCTGATCCACCAGCCAGGAAAGCAGCATGTGCTCCTGCAGGTAGGCTTGGTACATCAGCAGGAAAGGGGAACACAGCCTTCGCTGAGCCCAGCAGCTTCCTCATTCTTTCACAAGAGCCACCATGGCTGCAGGCTGCCTTGCCTTTATGAAATTGCTGCCTTTTGTCCAGCCTTCAATGCAAATAGGACAGGTGAGATAAGATCTGAGCACCACGGTGCTTGTCCTTTTTGCTTAAAGCCAGCCTGGGTTTCTACTGAGGGCAAAACACTCCCAGGACCTCTTTTAAAGCAAACAGAAGACAGAAAAAAAAAAAAAAAAACCCACCACAGGGAAAGACAAAGCATTAAAAGCTGCTCCCCTTCCTGCAAGGTGTCTCAACGGTTAGTCACAGGGAGCGTTTCCATCAGGTTACAGACTGATGATACACATTTTGCTTTGTCTTACATGGGTGAGGGGGGAAATATGTGCAAGGAGAGATTAGACTGTATTAACATATAGACGATCAAAGCTTGATTATGACATCTAGTTACAAAGAGTAAGAAATACATTTCCTGTGGCTCAGGAGACGTACCAGCTTATATGCTGACAATCTCGCATAACGAACGCAACATGTCTTGCTCAGATAACATCTGCCTCTGGAACAATGGGTTAGATTTCACGAGGCGTTTGTACAAAGTAAGACAACAGTCCTCTTCCTGCGGCATGCGCGCGATTTGCAGACTCTGCTCGGGAACATACGTTGCCGGAGCGCTGCCGTTTCCAGGGTATCTTTTCATACAGCTGTGGATGTGTAGGAAAACAGCCACTGGAATGTGTTTATCTTGCTGCTTGCGAGCTAGGTGCATGTTTTTATTGAACAAGTGAAAACATTTTCCTTTCCTGCAAGTGTATCTGACTCATGCTTAGGAAAGACTATTGACTTAAGTGCCAACCCCTTTTGCAAGGCCCATCATGCCTTACTGTGGCATAGTAGGGAGCCAAACCGTTGGCCACAAACTGTCATCGCCTCCTTGGACCGGGAGCTGAACCTCACACCTTGCCTCGTGGCTTTGGGGAATCTGAACTGCAGGACCCGACTGGAGCATCCCGGTTCTATTCGCTGCTTCAGGATGGGGTTTTAGCCTTATCCCGTCCCTCACTAAGACTGAGAGGAAAACTTGTGCTTATAGAAACAGAGGTAGACCAAGAGGTTTTGACAATCTCACCCCTTGTGTTTTAGAAGTAAGAACACTAAGGAAAAAGCAGGAACTTGGAGAGAGGCCGATCATTTGGTGGACATTTGGATCTTCCTTGTAAAAACATTTTTGGGTAGGATGAAATGAAATCTAGAGAAACCATTGCAGCCTGAGGTTACGTTTAACTACAGTTTGACAAACCACCACAACAGGTAAGGCCACAAGACCTGTGAAGAACTGGACTAGTCTGATGTAAAGCTTCACCATCCAGTAAACTTATTCTTAGAAACGAGCATTAATTAGAAGGACAGACAGAAGCTAGGCTAGACTGTATCTAGGCTCCTTGATTCAAGGTTCTCAGATTGCTTGCCTTCAACTTGGAGGGACATATTTTAGACCTACTTAAATGGACAACATATGAACCAGTTGAAAATGAGACCTCTTTATAAAACCCAAAAAAGACTGCATAAAATTAATAAGGTATTTCACTCTCCTCCTTCTGTAGGCTCAAACCGTTTTAGCACTGTCATCCAAACTCATTAGTGCCCTTCCAGTCCCTTGTACAAACCATTATGTGAATATTTGTTTTTACCTTGGGTTTAACGTTTTCAAGCAATAACTGTGGCCGCGTGCCCGCGGAGAGCGGGAATCACCGCAGCGTTTGGGAACGCTGCTTTAACACGTTCTCTGGAGCTGCAGCTGCGTCACGCTACACCACTGCAAAACAGGTGACACACAAGCACATACATCGTCCTCAGCAGTTCGCATTTTACTGTGCCAACAGAATGACATTTCCAAACCAGGCCAAAAGAAACAGTTAACCTTACATTTTATGTATTTGCCCTTAAAACGCCTCATCTGAGAACAAGACTGATTTTTGTGAAAGGTATTTCCATAAATCGTTAAAAAGTAATCACTCTAAAGATTAGAAAAGCTTAGTCAAAAATCTGTAATATGAACAGTAGGGACAAGCAGGAGTAGTTCTGGTTTTGAAGGAACAGCAACATTCACTACAACTGGGACGGCGTCCACGAGGACAGATGTAACTGACAGTTTGCAGCTCTTCCAAGGAATCTCACAAAAAAAGATTCAACGGCTTATGGACACATCACTCTGCAGTGTGACATGCCACTCCTTTTTAATCAGTCGGGTCTCCACACAAGGTACTGAATATTATTCTATTTACATTCAAAAATAGCATTTTTTTCTCTCTCTTCAGTACATAGTGGGAACGCCCGTAAATTAGTCAGTAGAAAGCCCTCTAGCACAGGTGGAGGACAGCTTTGTTGATCTCTGGGTTTGTCCAGTCGTTTCTGATATCATCCAGGTGATTATCAAAATCTACAAGCGTCTCGTAGGACTTGCTGTCCAAGAGAGATGCAGCGATTCTCTGAGCTTCGGCCCAATCTTCACAAAAATCACTAGGATGTAAAATAACCAGGAATTAAAAGTAATCGCAAAGAAAATCACCACCACCTCGTCTACTCTGGAAATTAAGCCACACTCTCTGCAGCGTGGTCACGGTGGTCATACGCTGCCTGGCTGCAGAAGCTGGCTGTTCTCTCTTACTACGGCAAAGAACAGCTCTAAAAGCACTGCCAGCCACGCCCACCGCCCTACAGCATCACTCACCACAGCCAAGGCTTTGCCCTTTGCCAGGGAACCTGTTTTTCCCTCACTGCCCGAACACAAATAAACACTGAAGTTTACTCACACATGCGGGTCCTTGCACCTCCACTTGTTCTCATGAAGCTCATACACGTGGATGGCAGGCTCTACACACTCCATTGTAAACTTGGTGTTATCGACCTGTTGTGCAACAGAAAAACACCACCTTAGTCTCCTCCTCAAGATTTCAAGTAGAGAGATTAAACAAACAAAGTCAGTTTTTACAAACAGGGCACCTGACACTAACTCATCCGCTGTTCTACCTTCAAATGAGCCAAATTTTACATGCTTAAACTGCCAGCATCCTTTGTCACTGCAGCAAGGAGGCAAGGCATTGTTTGCTTCATATAAGACATGAGTTTAAGTCGCAGAAGGGGGTCTGAAGTCATAAATACACTGCTCAGTCAGTGAAAACTAACTTCGAAATCAAGCGAAATCAAACACTTTGCTCAAGCCTCACAAGCAGAGAAGGCCTCTGCTTCCTTTGAGACAGCAGAGCGCTAACCACAGTCCTTCTGTAGGCTTACTAAGACCTTCGTCGGCTACAGGTCATTGCATCACTTCCCCAGAGCATTTGGAGGGAAAGAGAAAATTAGTTATTTCACTATTAAAAGAGCTGGAGAATGGCATTTAAATGGCTAGTCCAACACCTCAGCCATAATATTAACAATACAGAAGGGGGGGGGGACAAAACAAAGTAATTTACCATTATGAGCGCTGTATCGTTAAAGCCCTCTGCAATTCTGGAGGCCACCTTTTCCGCAACCTGGTTTGGACTGCAGCAGAAGGTAAAAGTAACTGTGTTATCTGAACCATGACATTTCAGCTGAAACCAGCAGGAAATATGCTTAAGGAGATGTGAAAATCACGCTGCGTGCTTACAAACAGGAACAAGATATCAAGCTGATGCTAGACTCGATTGAAGTCAGAAAGCCAAGAAAACCCCAGCTCCTCTCTCCAGTGCACGATCTGGATCTTAGCTATGCTCAGGCAATGGCTTTTTGAGCAGCAAAATGCTCACTGCAGACTTCATGTGGGATCAACACTTTGCGGCCTCCTACCTTCTTCCGCCAGCCCAAAGAGCTCAGCCACCTTTGCCCCAGCAGGCATTTGAAAAAGAAACCGAGTTTCCTCCCCAGTCTGCATTTGAACCTGCTCACTGCCCAGCTTCTCTACCAAAACCAGATTATCTTTTAAAGGAAAACCTTTACCATGTTTCAAAGATGACAATCTCTACATGGTGCCAGTTATCTTCAGAAATGAAATCAGTTTAAAAAACAAAACAAAACAAAACAAACAAAAAACAAGCCTGTGATATTCTTTCAAACCTCAAAGAGAACAGACAAACTGTATCTCCTCCATAAAAAGGGCTCCAGCAGATTTATTTCCCTTGTAAGGCAAGGACAAACAATGCCCTTCTCCTTGTTAGATACCTCAGCGGTCACAAGTATTCCTTAAAAAACACACTTGAGACGGAAGGATGTACATTAACAAGATAACTGAGGAACAGCATAATACTTTAAACAAGCTGTTTGTATTTATTTTAAGTGCAAGAATGACATACTCTCATTAGTCCCTATACTGGGTTTGTCTAACAGTTACGGGGAAAATATTTGACGCACATATCTACAACTACATCGTGGCTCCACAGGAAGGCCCCCTTATTGCTTGCTGTGTAATTTGAGTTAGCTGGCAGGGGAAAAAAATAAAAAAAAAGACTAATCCTGAGGAAAATAAGCAAAAAAAGATACCTCTGCTTGACTGACATCATCTTCCATTTCAAGAGCGTCCCTTTACCATGTAAGAAAACGCTTCAGTAAAACTTGGGGACAGTTAAGTAGTTTCAGAAATGACCCAATTCTTGCTAAAGACTTTCCAAAAGATACTCGGAGTCATTTGGGTTTACAAGACATGTACTGCACAAGCAAACACGCCTGCAAATTTTGGCTATTTCCCTGACAACTGTAATTAAACTGGTTGGCAGTCATTCAAATACTGGCCTTTTATAGTATCCACTAAAGAGGAGTGATTCTGGAAAGACTGGGGTTTCTGCACCTGAACAAAGGGCATATCCACCAGCCCCACAAAGACAATGTGAAACCAGATGACAGTTGTCAAAGTTAATCAACACGCACGATTTATGTCGATGATTTTTGTTGGCAGAGTACAAAGTACAACATAAAAGAGCAAACAGAAGGAAATATTGCACCAACACACCTGGCATCTTTCACGCGTTCATTTGCCTGGTAATATCCAGCTATCACGTAGCTATTCTCTTTGCACCAAGAGTCAATCTGAAAGAGTAATTGGAACAATTAAGCTCAGAAAAAAAAAAGAAAAAGAAAAAAAACCCTACAGAATTAAAGAAATCCCATGTCTGTCCTGTAAATAAAACCACAGTTGAAGCATTACAAGACCTTTGCCAATTGCTTTTTAAATATATACATATTTATATGTATTTACGTGCGCACTCGCACACAGAGTTTGGCTAATTTAACTAGCACAGAGAAACCGAACTGAACGTTCTTAGAATGCTGGAAAACATTAATCAAATGGAGCAAAAGAGGAAGACGTTATCTCAGTCAAAGCCTGGCCTAAATTTGAGTGACAGGACTTGTAAAGAGCTTCAGCAACGCTGCCTGGGAGAGGAGACTCGCTCGTACCTATCGCCGTTTGCAGCTATTTTCTGTTAGTGTTCGTTTGACAGACGATAGAAAGCGTTCCCCACGTGGATGTGTGACTGTGCTGCCATTTCAAAAAGAGCCTGTGGATTTTATTTCTAACCTAACATTTCTAGGCTGAAGTGGAAGCATTTTTAACCTTAATAAGCAAATAAATCTTGATGTGAAAGGTAAACGTGAGGCAGAAAAGGTTTGTCCCGATACCATTACTTCAACCCACCCTGTTACAAAAAGGTTTTTGCGATGAAATAGTTTTTCTTTGAGAGTTCACCTGCATGGGTTACTAACTGCTGGAGCAACTTATCAAACAACGTGGGCGGATTCTCCACTCTAAAATCTTTCAGTCAAAACTGAACCCTTTTCTAAATATACTCTCTAGCTCAGCCTGAAGATAAAGGCTTGATGAAAGAACTATTGGCATAAATTCTCTCATTTCTGTTATAGACACGGTCAGACCAGGCAGCTCCTCCTTAGTTAACACCTGTATGTAAATACTTCAATATATGCATTTATTTGCATACGATTTACACAACTTTTGAGTTACACAAGTACAGAAGTCTATGTAGTTTTGGTTTATTTGCAAGTGCAGTTTCAGCATGCGCACGCTGCTGTTCTTTCTGCTTTCTGCTGGCTCTGAATTCCTCCTGCTGAGTCTGTCTTGCTTTGAAAATACATACATACATATATATATATGATGTTTCTCCCTATAATTGAGGATATCGAGTCAGCATAATACAGAGCCCTGAAAAACAGAAGTGGAGAAAGCAGCTAGAATTTTCCTTTGCAGTCCCTAGAGAGCGTGCATCAAAAAAACCTCAACAACGATATTAAAACGGAGCCCAAAAATAAATCTGATGCTGACCTGTCACATCCTGCAAGTCAGATCAATCTCATTTTTAGCAATAATTATAGTATTAGACTGCATAAACAAAGCCATGCAAATAATCCCTCCTCTACAAGGGATGACATGGATTTACGTGGTTTAAAAAGAACCAAAAAGCCACGTAGCCCCACTGTAGAGCTGAGGGCCAACTGCTGTTTCAATTACAAACCCATTTCGAGGGCTTGGGACTAAGGTTTTAATTGTTAGTGGCTTGAAAGCTTGGCATTAAAGCCAGAAGCCGAGACACTAAAATTAATAATAATTAGAAAAAAAAGAGTCCATCAATTTAAAAATTAAAAACCTTAGTTCTAAATCAATTTTTGTTGCGTACTGAAATGGTCTTTTAAAAAAAAGGAGTATGATTTTTAAGTTCTCAGTTTCCTAAGTGGTAATTAAAAATTGCTTCTGTTAAAAAAACCCCAACAATCTTTTTGGAACTACAGCCGTTTCCACCTGCAATTTCCAAACACTCTCTAACCACGGCACTGTCACCACAGGCAGCCTTAGCATCAATTAGCCCCCGCTATTTTTAGTCACGTCCAGCCCTGATGAGGCCAAGCCAATGAGGGACAAATTACGTCTCGCTTCCACACGGCGCATGTCGCCCCTGAAAAATCAAAAGCGGCGTTCCCTCCAATCTGCTTCTGCAAGAGGAGCCACCGAAGGCGGGTGGCGGCGGGGTTCGGAGGAGCCCTGGGAGGAGGAAGGCTCTAACCTGCTGCTGGCTGACCGCTCTCCCAGGCGGAGGGGAGCCAGCCATGCCAACGGAGGGGGAAGTGCTGCTTGGTGTGTTGGTTTTTCTTTTTTTTTTTTGAGAAGATGCGGTTGCAAAACCACATCAATTAGCTGAGAAACTCAAAGGCACACACAGAAAAACAAACCCAAAACAAAACAACCCAACCAAAAAACCCATGTGAAACTTAATTCGCTTTTTCTTTAATGACTCCGTTTTTGAAAGGGATTTCAAACGGACAAGGCAATGTGCAAATTAAACGCACACGCTTCTGCTCTCTCCTCCAGAGCTAAACACCTGCAAGCTCTGCTGCGTGTTTAATAATAAAACCTAGTTTCGTTCATTCCTTGCACCCAGGCTGCTGCTAAAGCACCGCTAATTTTTAGAAGTTACCGCACGGACGTGTCCGTTTGAAAGCGTACCCTCTGTTTTCAGATTACTTCTGGAGACTATCTCTCCTGTTTCATGTTCTGGGATAATTCAGCTCAGAGAAGAGGAGGTAAAACTCGTGGGGCTGGGTCTAGAAAACCCTCACGCGTGTGACCAGGCCACGGGCTTGGCCAAGAATCAGCCGTAATTGAACTGGAAGAGAAACAGATCCCTTTGAAGCCTGCCAAAGCCTCAAAATCCTTTAGGAATGGAGGCACTTCGCTACAAAACCGCTCCATTCTGTGAAACGTTGAGTTTCAGCTGTGCTTGTCTTGCTGATTTATTCCGTAGCCACGCGTTGTATTGTACGGAACAGGCGAGAGCGCCCTCCTTTTAAACACTGCACCAATAAAATCCAATTTTCATAGCTACCATGCCAGTGTTTATTGACACCTTTGCCTTTGTTAAAACAAACAAACAAAAAAACTAGAGCAAAAGGCCCTGGGCTCTTGTCAAACACTGTGTTTTAAAGCTGCCAAGTATCACAGGAGTCATCAAATGTGACTGAAAACCACAATGCATCTTAGCAAGTCCTAATTAACGTAGGAAATGCCAGGGCTTTCCAACCTTTAACATTTTGTATCAAAAACCAAGAGCAAATACGCAAGACAGTGCCATTTCTTTGGCTCCGTAACAATCTGCTTACTGTAGATGTGGTAAGATAATTCAGATGTTGCAAGAAACAGGATTTATTTCCTAATAATACAATCCTGTAGCAAGATCTGCACCAGAAAACAACACTGAAGGCCTAAAGTTCACAAAAATTCACCACCACTGACCCTGAAAACAGACGTCTAATTCTAATTTAAAGACAAACCCTACACTAAATGTACTATACATGTTATTTTTTACTTCACTAGCAACTTCCAGTTACTCATTCCCAGAGGAAAAACAAATTACTGTTGTTCAAATAGGTAAAGTCAAGCCCTGCGTACATTAAAGCGATTATAAACAGTATTGTTACATTTTCCCAAGCAGTAACACGAGGAAAACCGTAAGCAGGAAATTATTATGCTAGTAGCACACATATCTGTGTAACTCCTACGCTGTTACGCTGGCGTAAGTATATTTCAGACTGACAAATCTTGCTCCACAGCAATATGGCAAACCTGAATGGGCAGGGCTCAGGCTCAGCCCCCATTCCTGTGCCTCTGGCTGCGTTTAATCACACCCAGGCTTCAGAAAGATCTCAACATCACCTCAGCCGGAGAAAACGGGAATTTGTTTACAAATAACTATTTTTTGATGAAGCAGTCTATTAAATGAAGGGAAATATTTAGGGCAAGAAGTCTGCAACAATCAGAAACGAGCTGGTTTTTTTTAGAGGTACCAAAACTAGATGGATTTTCTTCTGTTGATAATGACAAGTCTTTAAAAAGATAGAAAAGTCCACAGCTCGGATCACACCCAGGTCTCACTTTAGCAGCAGCCATGTCTACTGTGACAGTGCCAAAGCACTTTGCCTCCTGGTTTGCACCAGCCCACCCCAACTCCCCATTACAATAAAATCTGAGCATGTCTCACTCCCTCCATCTTCTGGTTTTGCCAAAGGGGCTCTCCCCAAACACCAGGTAGAAGGGAGCGGTGCCCCACTGCTCCTGGTTCATGACCAGGGGGGTGAGACTAGAAAATGTCAGCTCTATGGTCCTGACACCGTTCTCACCCTGCCTATGCAATGACAGGGGTGACCGTGGATTATCCCATGACGACTTACTGCAAGACTCTTCTGCAGCGGTGTGCGAGGGATGGAATATTGTCACGCGGAGTGCTCAGCTGCCCCCGGTTTGCTAACCAACAGGGAGCTTGTGGCACACCGAGTAAGATTTCAAACCCAAGCCAGACCTGCACTATGAAGAGACTTTGGGTTTTTTTTCCTATTTAGGCTAACGGTTTCAATAAATGGGGAAAGTACACCAAGATGGATTAAGAAATATGTACTTATAGGCATCTATACACTCATCCTTGGAGACAAGCCTGCCCTTTACCAAGTAGCTGATACTGCTTTTAAGTGCCCTAAATCGAAGACTGAGGGGGGATCTCATCAATGCTTATAAATATCTGAAGGGTGGGTGTCAGGAGGACGGGGCCGGGCTCTTTTCAGTGGTGCCCAACGCCAGGCCAAGGGGCACCGGGCACAAGCTGGAACACGGGAAGTTCCCCCTGAACATGAGGACAAACCCCTTCCCTGTGCGGGTGCCAGAGCAGGGGCACAGGCTGCCCAGAGAGGCTGTGGGGTCCCTTCCCTGGAGACATTCACCCCCCGCCTGGACGCGGCCCTGTGCCCCTGCTCTGGGGGTGCCTGCTCCAGCAGGGGTGGGATGGGGTGAGCTCCAGAGGGCCCTGCCAACCGCCACCATTCTGTGATTCTGTAAAGGTAAGCTGGGAAAAGCTCTGCTGTCAAATAAGTGCATTCCCTCTGGGAGTTATTCAGGGATAATGACACCAATATGACTAGCAGTTTCACCCCACTGAAAAATAAATTAGACAAAACTACACAGCTCTGTAGTTTTCTGCAGCAGAAATCCATACAGCAGACAGGTCTCGGGGGGCAGGAGTGGGGGGATTCCCACTCTGGAAAGACTCTGCTCACCCCACAGACTCAGCTACCGCTACTGCTAGTGCAGGGCTGTCAGGGCTACACCCTGCAGTGACCACAGCGCCCCCGGTCCCCCCCAACCCGGCCGCTCCCCCGAGCCCAGCCGGGGCCTGGAGCCCAGTCTCCCCGTGCCCAGTCCTCGACCCCCGGCCCAGGGAAAGGCCCGCGGCCTTACCAGGGTGAGGGCCACCTCCAGCATGGGCGCCAGGGCCAGGGTGCCGTGGAACAGCGGGATGCAGTCCACGAAGAGCGAGGGGGGGCCGGCCTGGTCGCGGCGTGGGGCACCCGACGGCCTTTCAGCCACCAGCAGCCCGTTCACGGCGCAGTGCGGATATTTAGCGCCGTGTAACACCATCTTACAGTAGGCCTGGGTGGTCAGCTTCATCCTGCCGCGGCAGGGCCCCGCTCCCGGACCCGGTCCCGGTGCCGGCCCCGCTCCCGGTCCCGGTGCCGGTGCCGCCGCCTCCCCTCAGGCCGCCCGGCCGCCAACTGTCGCTAAACGCCGCCAAGCGCTGCCGCCACTGTCGTAAAAAGCAAAGGAGAGACCGTCCGACCACATCCCATCAGCCCCTTCGGGGAGGGCGGGAGGAGGCGCTCCTTTACGGCTTCTTGCTCGCCCTGCGTATCCCGGCGTGCACCGCGCTTCCGGTTGGCGGCTCCTTCCGGTCGCAGCCCGGCGTAGAGGACGGTCGCCAGGTCGTTGGGCCGCGGAAGCCGGGAGGGGGGCGAGGGGACATGGGGGGCGCAGGGACCCTCCCGCCGCGGCCCGAGGGGCGGCCCGGGTCGGTGCGGGAGCGCTGCGACAGCGCTACGGCCTTCTCCCTTCCTCTCGAAGGGGGTCTCCGCGCTGTCCCGCATCGGTTTGGCGTCATATCGCCGGTGTGACGTCACGCCTGGCGGGTGCGAGGCGCCACCGCCGAGGGTAGCACCTTGTGTGTGTGGGGAGGCTCCACGCCAAGGTCAGGCATGGGCCGCGGGCTCCGCGCTCGCCTTGGGGCGGGGCGGGGAGGTGTGGTGTGGTTAGTCGAGGTCAAGGTTTTTAAGCTGAGCTTAGGGGCCTGTGAGAAACCCGTGTCCTGGTGCTGATGTGCCGCTCCCGCGAGCCTTGGCGTGGGCACACGGGTCTGCGGGAGAAGCCGTTAGCTGGGTGTCAGCCCTTCCCTCCGAGCTGCGGGTGTCTTTCATCGCTGGAACGTCTCCTCAGCGGATGCGAGATGTGCTTAGGCTCGGCTTGCCTGGGTCTCCTGCCCCAGGAACGACTTATTACTGAGCAAAAGCATCCTGGAAGGCTGACTTGAACATGAGAGTGCCTTTGGGCTAAAATACAGGAGGCTGTGGGAAGAAAGCACGGAGAGGAAGGCTCGCCCAAGTAGCTGTAGTGGGAAGATGCCCCTAAAACGCCCGGAGCAGTTCGGTGTGATGTGCTGCTCTTCAGAGAAGGGACAAGAAACCTCTAGGCTGTCTTTTTTAACACAGACAAGCAGAAAAATGGTGTTATTTCACCTTTGTACATTTGATGTCTTCACCTGACGCTGGCTTACCTGCTGCTGTTTTGTCCCAGCAGGATGTTGGCTTCAAGGGCATTCAGCCTCATTGGGAAGAGAGCCATTTCCACCTCCATCTGCCTGAGAGCGCATGGACACGGTAGGTGGCAGCTGCTTTGGTCTTTTTAGTAAGGACGGTAAAATGAGTGCGTGAGAGGAAGAACACAAAAAGCTGATGCTGGGTAAGGAAAGAACTGGGAGAGAGGGGGTTTGGCGAGGCTGGTGCCATGCCCGGTGGCAGGAGAGGTGTCGGAGCGGCCTGTGCCAGCAGGTGGCATCGCGGAGGAGCAGGCAGGGCCAGACAGGAGCAGGCAGGGGAGGCGGCAGGAGCCGAGGCCCAGGCAGAAACAAGGCGGGGAAATGTATAGAGGCCTTCCAGGTGTTTGGTAGGGGAGGTGATCGGTGTGACAGCCAGAAAGAGATGGCCGAGACATTAATAAAGTAACTTTGGGTATTACCTTTCATGTAGATCCTCCTCCTGCATTATTCTTACGATCTTAAAATAGCACCCACATTAAGTATTCTCTCTCTCTCGCCCCCTGATGAATGCTTTATCTGGAAGCCTTTTCCTTCCAGGATTTCTTAACCATCATCACGTTTTTGACTGAGCTGTTGGGTTTTTTTGTATTGTAACCAGTAGGGGGTTTTTGTGCAGGAGTCGCAAGCTTGAACGGCTGTCTCTTGTGTTCCCTTGTGCAGCTGGTGTTGTCAAAGCAGAGGATTTCAGCCTCCCAGCCTACGTCGACCGCCGTGATGTTCCCCTGCCTGAAGTGGCCTTTGTAAGGGATCTCTCTGCTCAGCAGAAGGCACTGAAAGAGAAGGAAAAGGCGTCTTGGACTGCTCTGTCCGTTGATGAGAAAGTTGAATGTAGGTAACGGGGCCTTTAAGTAACCCTACAACTAGATACAGCGCGGTCCGATCCGTTCCGCGTTCGTTATTCATGACTTTTACTAGAAAGACGGCCGCGAGTGGTGGCTGCTGAGGCAGCTGTTAAACCCTGCTCGTTCCAGCGGCTCTGCGAGCGAAGCCGTGAAGGAGCTTTGTTAATCACGAGGGAGCTCCTTGTGCGGACACAAGTGGAGATGGGTGGTTTGTGCTCCTGGGATCCTTGGTGCTGTTTCAGAAAGGTAGAAGCACCTGCCATGGTGTCTGTTACGTGCCTGAGGTCAAGGTCAGCAATTTTTAACTCTTCTAGAAAACAAATAATAATTATATTTAATATGTTTCCTGATTCCCATCTGCTTTCAACAAGCCAGAAGAAAACCTCTTTGTCACAACAACATGCAGTTGTTGGTCCAGCTGAGTAAAACAAGCCCCGTGTATTCGAACGTTAATGACCACTGACTTTGGCATTACCAAATTTCAGCGAATTGAAGTGCCGGGCGCGTGTTCCGACTTGCGAATAAAGCTGTGTCATCTTCTCTAACTGCCCTCGTGGCACGCAAGTGCGAACCTGAGCGGGGGACGGTGCTCTGTCCACCCGTGTCAAACGGAGAAGGCTTAAACTTCTTCTGGGTACTGCTCAAATATTCATAAGGACTCTCCAAATGCAGTTCTGAACCTCAGGATCCCGTGGGCCTCAGTGGCAAAGCTGAGGGAAAAGCCTTTTGAGCCACCAGCGTTCCCATTGAAATGGCTTGTGCCAGGAAGGTTTATGGTCAATAACTGCGTTGGGAATTGGAGGGAAGGAGGGAGAGCTCTCTTTCTCCTCCTGTAATGCACCTTTTGCGCAAGTTTACAATAAGCTATAAAATGGAGACTAAAGCTGACCTGGTGGGGGGTGAAACACGTGTGGGGATGGTGAAACACGACTCATTGACTTTGGCACAAGTGCCTTGGTCTTGGCACGGGCGAGGCCGGTGAGTTCAGAAGCTCTTTTAACATCTTGTCCCCTTTGGTCAGCTTTAGGCTTTGGTCGCCTCCCTCTGGAGAGCGGCGTGTTACCCGTGAGTTGCAGGAATAGTAAAAGGAAATGATTTGATGCTTTTAAAACTTTTTTTTTTCCTCCAGTGTATCGTATCAAATTTAACGAGACCTATGCAGAAATGAACAGAGGATCGAACGAATGGAAGACCGTCCTCGGTGGAGTGCTGTTCTTTCTTGGCGTAACCGGTCTCATCCTCATTTGGCAGAAACGTTATAGTAAGTAAATGCCGTACGGTGTTACCTCTTGACTGAAGAGCAAGATCGATTGATACCTGATGGGAAATTGGAGAAGTCTCTGCTCCAGGGGGTCGGAATGGTATATGGAACAGCCGTGCTGGTGACCTCCTGGCAGGTGCTGTTGGTTAGTCTCTGAAAACTCAATTCTGGAGTTGTAACTTCACATAGATCAGCGGGTACGTAGCATAAATATTCAGGAAGCTGCCTTGTAGAAAGGTGAAGGTGGTGGAGAGAGCTTTGCCGGGAGGGAAGGAAAGGAAGGGGAAAGAGTGGTGATAACGCTAATGATCCCAGAGCATCCCCTCCCTGTGAAACCTGCTGTCGCAAAGGCTTATTGCCGCCTTGGTGGTAAAGACTTGGGTTTCTGCCGCGTTTGGCTGCGTTCCCCGCGAACGATCTGACCTCGAGGGAGCCCTCCGGCTGCCGTGAGGCTGAGCTCGCAGTTACACGGGCTGCCCTCCGTCTTGAGGCTTCACCTGCTCGCGGCGAGAGCAGGAGAGGCTGTTGTCTCGGTACGCGCCTCTGCTGGTGAACAAAACGGGTAGAGAATTGATGTGGGAATCTGGGCTGAGCTGAACGCTTAGAAATGGATGTAGGGAACGGAGGGTCGAAGGGATGATGGTGAAGCTGGTGGCTTCGGGGCGGAGGGGGAAAGCTTTTCGTTAGTGAAGCTTGTACCTCGGTTCCCAACTTGCTCGTTCTGTATCGCGACATAATTCCGCCTGCCGTTGCATTGCAGTGTACGGCCCTATTCCGCACACCTTCTCTGACGAGTGGCTGTCGATGCAGACCAAGAGAATGTTGGACATGCGGATTAATCCCGTGGAGGGCATCTCTTCCCAGTGGGATTTTGAGAAGAACGAATGGAAGAAATGAAGCAACTCAGTGGAACCTGCTCTGCTTGAATATGAAATGATTCCATCACCTGTGTGTGACCTCGTTGCTTATGTACTGGAACAACCTCTCCACCTACATAGATGCTAATAAATGTCTGGTTAACTTGAAAGTTGCCTTTTATTGGTCTTCAAATGCCTTTTGTTGTGATGGTAGTGCAGGTTGACGGGCAGAGCTTTCCCAGATAGTCTTGGTGTATTGACAGCGTTAATTGCTTAAAGGGAACGTTTCTGGGGTGCAGCCGGCAGATCCCACGGCGCAGAGGTCTGAGCTACACGTAAGGTAAACAGATCCCAGCTCCTGCGGAGGCTTGGCGTCCCATAACTGCTCCAAAAATAGCACATGGGCGCTCCAAAAGGCAGCGGCGCAAGTCAAACTGCGCAGGTTGTGCGGCGGGGATCAGCGCTGCTCCGTCCGTCTGTCCTTGTGAAGGGAACGTGCTCTCAGCAGCACGGGCAGGCTGCAGACCTTGCTCCGGTGTCCTGTGCAGGCTCGAGGGAGGCAGAGGGAGAATTAACAGATCTAGTTCAGGCAAGAATAGGTTCAGATGAAACCCCACTGCGTGTTTCGTGCCTTGCCTCTTGCGTGAGGTGACCCGTCACAGGATTGCCGCAGCTGGAGGAGGGAAAGAAATGCTGCATTTAGTGGGAGCATCTCAGCTTTTATTAAATGTCCCGGTCTGAACAAGTTCTGGTTTGTGGCTTAAGTTTTCAGGGCCTGAACTAAGCAAGCTGGTGCCTTTGCTTTGCCCTGCCTGTAGGTGCTGAAGTTTTCCCTTCGGCTATCTCCTGGTGTGTCCCCGAGGCTTTCTGCAGGCAAACCTCTGCCTCTGCTTTAAAAACACCCTTCCAAAGACCAAAACTACTCAAGAGTTTCGACTTCAGTTTGCTTTTTTTCCTGAGTACAGAACTGTCACGGTTTTAAATCCATGCCTGTATTTGGCAGCCGTGGTGGGAAGCCTGGGGAGCCTCAGCTGCCTGTGACGGCTCAGTGTGCGCGGAGTGGCCAGCCTTTCCCTTCCAGTCAGAGAAGTGTGGGGAAGGTATTTAAGGGGAGATGATTTGGTGGGAGTTAAGCAACGAGCTCCCCTTCCTGTGCCTGAAAGGTCCCTTAGGTGAAATGTTTGTCTCTGGGATGCTGAGAAGGATGATAGGAGGATGACAGAGCTGCAGGCTGGTGACGGCTGCGGGGTTTTCGCTATGCTCGCAGTTTGCTTTTCTCTGCTCTTCGTATAGCTCGTGCCTCTGGCAGGCTGGTAGCGCTGCTCTGGAAGGGGGCCGGTGAGCTGCCAGGCGTATCTGCTTTGAAAAATCGATGTTTTGAAGCGTGTGCTGGAATTGTGCTGCTTTACAGCTCCTTCCTGCAGGGAGGGGGAGGTGGGGTTATCCTCAATGCTCCATTAGCTGCACGTCACTCGTGCCACGCTCTGGTTTTTGAGGTTAAGTGCCTTATTCTGAATTCTGCTCTCGTCCCTGTGATTGGGAGGAGTTAACGTGACTGGGAGAGAAAATCTGCTGAGTGCAGGGCTTGTAGCAGCCTGTAGCATCCCAGAATGAAGCCTGGTGAGCATTGCTGGGACGAGGGAGTTGGTCCTCCCAGGCGTCCTCCTCTTCACCCTCCCCAAAAGGCTGTGAGAGCCCCAGGGAGCCCAGGAGAGAAACCTGAGCCTTGTTGTGGCCCCAGATCTTTATTTCATTCTTCCCCGCCCTCCTTATTTCTTCCTTCCCTGCCCAGCACCAGCCACTCTCCTTGGTCCCCTTCATCTGCCAGAGCAACCCACAGTTGGTAAGCGAGCTGAATTTGCCGGGGCTCTGCAAGTCCCCCCTCCTTCTGCTTGCAGCCCTGGGACATGCTTTTGGAGGGGGGCAGATCTCTCCATGTGGGATTTTCGGGTGCTTATTTACAGATAGCCTTGGAGGACAAGAAGCCACCTGAATCCTGACCCTGGGGAGAGAAAAAACCATGGGGAGTGGAATGAGCAAGGTACTGAGGGGCCAGCGGGACGGTGGCCAGCGTGTCCTCCTTGGGGGGGGACCTTTCTCCTGCAGCCCAGTGGGATGCTTGTTCCCAGGCCGCCACGATGCCCTAAATACAACCGTTTGCATCTTCCCTTTCTCATTCGCCTTTGAAACTTCAAGGACATAAAAAGGGGAATTAAGAAAGCAAACAGTGATCCCTGGGTTTACATCCGAGGTGATGAGTGAAGTGTCTGCGGGCGTTAGAAAAGTGACAGCTGGCTTTAGATGCTCGTCCCTTGGGCAGTAAGGCCACAGCATTAAAATCCTCAGTGCTGACGGGGGTCCCTGTGGGGAAATTTCCTCCCCTTGCCACCCCCGGGATGTGTCTGTGCCTGGCAGGTGTGTGCTGCAAAGGGGGAAGTGGGGTTTTACCGCTCCTTGTTTCTCAGCTGAACTCCAGGGCTGGCAGAGGGGATTGATTTCTGTCTGTATCCTTAAATAACTGCTTGCTATGTGTGTTATCCAGTTTAAAATTAGACTCTGGGACAACAACAGAGAGACCAGATCAGGACAAACTCTCTCTGCATGGCTCTGGTGTGATTTAACACCGGGCTTTCACCCCCTGCAGACGCAGCCTGACCTGCAAAGCGGCTTTTACAGCTCCCTGGAGCCACCAAAGCCTCTTGGGGAGCCCAGGCTGCCTTTGCTGGCGGCTGGGTTGGTGCAGACACATTTGTGTTGCAAGATCCGGCTTTGGCTTGATGAGACACGGGGCTTGGCGTCCCCCTTCTAGTGGTAACTACTTGTGCCGTGCTGGGTGCAGATGTTTGCTGAATCCAGATGTTTGGACCCCAGAGGTGGGCTGGGGTTCAGGTGAATGGTACAGGTGGGCTGGATGTGACCCGGAGATGTTGAAAACCCTTCCTACAGCCTCTCAAACCAGGTGTTTTCTTCCAGGTGGGTGCAAATGAGTCCATATGTTAATCAGCTCTTCCTTTCGAGGCCCCTGGAAACTGCTCTGGCAAGCTCTTACACCCCTTCAATACTCTGTGCTGCCCCTTTATCTCCTCCGTAACCCTGCAGCAGTGAGTTGGAGACCAAATTTGCATACTTGATGGCACTTACTGCAACATCCTGGCCAGAAATGTGTTATAAATAGCCTGTGCCTTTGCCTGTCTATCCCCAGCTGGCAGAGGCAATCTTCGAAACTATTTGATAGGGGTGGTTGCTATAGAAGAGCAAAACAAAACCCAGCCTCAGCAAGCTGGCCTGCCTCCGGGAGTCAGGGTGATGGGGGGGGTCCCTGCAGGAGCCCCACCTTGAAGGAGGAGGCTGGGGAGCCATCTGGGGAATCCAGCCCCCAGCCCTGCCTTTCTGACTGCAATAGGACCAAATGCAAGCCCCCTCTGTTTATATGTGCTGAGTTTTTCGGTGCTCCTGGAGGGCTTTGGGCTGGTGGTTTGAGCAGGGTCAGCCTTTGATGTTCATTAATGAAGGTGGTTCACTGATTAGGTGCTTGGTTTATCGTTGCCTGGGGCGTTTGCTGCCAGATCCCTGGTCCTGCCGGTCCCACCATGCAGCTCGTTGCTCCCACCACCTCGGGTGCACGTTGTGCCTGGCACCATCTGAAATCTCTCTCCTTTTTGTCACCTCCCAGGTCGTCAAAGGCCTCTACCTCGGGAACATCCGTGGTGAGTGCCGTTCCCTGCTCTGCCTCCATGGATGTGGGATCCTTGGGCAGCTGGCGGGGCCAGAGGAGCCCCTCTCCTCAGGGGCTCCCTGTCCCTGCTCCTGGCTGGGTACCTCAGCATCTCCCAGAGATCCAAAGCCCCAGCAAAGCCCCATCCCAATTGCAAGTGGCCCCGTGCAGCTCTAGCCCATGAAAGGGCCGTCTGGGGGAGCTGCGGTCACTGGCTGTGCCGGAGCACCAGGGAAGCCCTGGCATGGCTGGAAACCTCCCCATGTTTGCTGAGACAATATCTGCAGTGGGCCAATGCCTGGCTTTCTCACTTTCTCTGGCTTTCACTGGCCCCGTGGGGAGCAGGGCAAAGCTTGGGTTTCACCCAAGAGGAAAGACACAACAGCCTTTTCCAAATTAGCAGTAAAATTTCTGATTCTGGGGGTGGTTTTAGGAGCCTGCTGGATACCCAGTGCATCCCAGGGGGATTTTGCTTTGAAGAAGGTGCATCGCCATGCCCGCTCTCCGTTCCTGCATCGTGCGGGGTGGGAGGCAGCGGGCAAAGGCTGGCACAGGGGTCGTGGGGCCGGGGGTGATGGATAAAGGCTGCTGGTGGGCGTTTGATCCAGCGGATCTCCCAGGAGGGCAGGTGACTCACGTGTCGCTTTTGCTTCCAGACTCTGAAGACCGGGAAAACCTGCTGAGAAACGGGGTTACGCACATCCTTTCCGTCCACAACGGCGCCAAGCCGGTGCTGGAGGTGAGTGCCCGGGTGGGGGTCTCGGGGCGCCACCCCGGGGGAGCAGGGGGTGCGAAGGTGCGGATAGGACACATGCTCATGTGGTGTGGGGCAGAGAGGGGAGAAGCGATGCTGGTTTCTCACTAATTTGCACCGCGAAATGTTGAATTGCACCCAAAGAGGCTCAGCGCACCTTCGACGGGGTGGGGAGGGGGGTGTTTTGGGACGCACGGTCACCCCCCTCGATGGTTTTTAGGGTGAAAGCGTGCAGCAGCAGCGCTGGCGGGACCGGGACCGGGACCGGGACCCGGCGGGGTGCCCGGTGCTGCCGCGGGGAGAACCGCGAGAGGGCGGCGGCGCCCCGCGGATGGCAGCACCGGGGCCGCATCCAGCCCCGACAGGGACGGGGGGCACGGCGGGGCCCGGAGACCCCCCTCCGCCTCCAGGACAGGGGGTCTGGGCAGCCCTGGCTTTGCCTGCCACCCCCCCCCCCCCCCCGGCACCCTGAGAACCCCGGGGTGGTACGGACCCCTCGGGCTGTGGGTGGGGGAAACTGAGGCAGGATGGAGCTGCCCGAAGGGTTGATGCCAGAGGTGCCGGCCAGGTCTTTCATAAACAAATCCTGCCTGCACGGCCCCGTGGGCCGTTGTGGAGCCTGCAGCAGGAGGAACAGCCCCGCGGTGGGGTCCGGGGGCCGTGGGGATGCTCTGGCCACGCTGCTCATGTCGCGGCAGGTGGCACCGCCATGCGACTTGTGCTTCATCCCGGTGTCGGACCCGCCGCCAGCTCCCAAATCCTGGGAGGCTGCAGAAGGCGAAGGGGACCCCTCATCCTTTGGGACCAGGATGGGCAGGGAGCCCCAGCAAAAGACCAGCTCGTGCTTTTTCCACACTAAGGCATTGAGTAATGTGGAGAGGGGAGAGAGAGAAGGAAAGAGGCTGCATAAAATTGGTGCAGAGAGTGGCTGGAGAAGGGGCAGCAGCTGGGGCTAGCAGGGCTCGGGGCATGGCCAGACGGGTAGCAAACCGCACGGCGAGCTTACAACACGGAGCAAGCCGCTGGGCTGGTGGAAAGGGGAACCAGGAAGGCATGGTGGGTTGAGCAATGTGTCAATCACGGCCTCGGATCGGGAACCGCAAACCCCAGCACCGTTCCCATGTGTGGCTCAGCTCCCCGAGGCGGGATGGAGGCACCCGGCCCCGTGGGGAAGGGGAAGCCGCTGGGAGCCTGGCAGTTAATCTGGGATCAGGGTGCAGGTTGGGGTTTGGGGAGGAGCGGCGTCGCTTTGGCTGCTCCGCTGGTTGGCGTGGTGGCTTTGCCAGCACGGTGGCTCTCCTCACCGCAGGGAGGTCGGGCTGGTGCCAGGCATGGTGGGGCACAGCCAGGTCATGGCTCATCCCACAAAACCAGCCAGCGTTTGCTTGCTGGTCCTCATGCCCCTGCCTTGATGCATGGTCCTCTTCCACCCACCAAGCTCCTGCCTGCATCCGCCATCCCCTGCGTGCCGGGGGGCTGCAGTTTGGCTGGGGGTGCAGATGAGGAACATGCCGGCTCTGTTTTTCCCCACAGTACCCTGGCCTCTCTGGCAGCCTCTCCGGGTGGGGAGCAGCCAGCTGGCACGCATGGGGAGCCAGCAAGCAGCACATCGCTGCGGCACCTCATCCCTGTTGCACGAGAGGCTGTGGGATGGTGGGGGCAGGCACGGGACGGGGCTGGGGAGGATGCCTGGGATGGAGAGGAGATGCATGGGAAAGCCCGCCTGCACTCATCCTCATAAAGTGGGTCTTTCCAGTGCAGAAATATCCCTGTGCTTGTCCCACTCTGCCCCTTCCCTCCTTAAATGATCGGCTTTTTCCAGCCTCCCAGTTTGCCCTGGGCTGGAGGGAAGCGAGGGTCACCTGTGGGTTCGAGCTGCATCAGCCCAGGGGGGACCTTTCGGCAGTGATGCCACAGGGAGCTGATGAAGATGAGGCAATCCGTGGTGCTGGCAGGATTTCCACCCATTTCGCTAAGAAAGTTTTTTAAAAAAAATTCAGATGAAAAGGATCTAATTTTAGCTCAGAACAGGGAGGATCGAGGAAGCGATGTTTTAAAGAAAGGAAAGTAATCTGACCTACGCCAACATGCGGCAGGATGATTTATTGTGTATTAAAAAGACCAGGAGGAAATAACTCATTGATGAGAGTGACATCATCAGTGCGTGTTCACACATGTCTTCCTGACGGGGGTCACCAGTCGGGGCCCCAGTGAAGGGATGGCTCAGTTTTGGGGGGCTCCTGAGCATCGCAGTCATTCCCTCCAACCTGGCCTCTCCTCTGGGCTGAAATGGGGGGGAAATAGCCTGGGGTGGGATGGACATGAACTTCATGGTTCTCTCTACCATTGGGGAGTGGGGTGATGGCACCTGAAAGCAGATTTCAGCTTTCCCATCACCGAAGGGTCAGCTGAGGAGAGGGAAAGAGACAAATGGGGAATTTTGTGTTTCTTGGAAGTGTCTTACTACCGCAACCGCCTTTGTGTTGCAGGACATGACCTATCTCTGTATCTCAGCCTCGGATTCATCCAGTCAAAACCTGTAAGTCATTTGCCATCCTTTTGCCTCCCGAGGTTTTTGGTAGCTATCATTCAATAAATGTTCAAATTCTGCAGGGTGAAGGTCCAGTTCACTTGTGCTGCAAAAACTTGGTATCACTGCTGAGCTTGACAAAAGCTGCAGTTCATTTTCAGGCAGTTAATAGCATTTGTAGAGCTTCAAATCTCTTTCTATGTGTGTTTACAGTCAGTAAATTTAATTTTCCATCAAATTTCAAAATTATTCTACTTGGCAGGGTTGAAAATTGGAGCATTTTTGTTGGTTTCGAAAAACAATGATTTGTGTTGGTCTTTCAGATATTCTCCTTGGAAAGAGAAATAAAACATTTATTAAAATGAATAGTTTTTTCCCCACCCAAAGCATAGATACTCATAAGTCCTTTAATGATGTTCTCGAGATGAAGCGGGCGAGTGGTGCTGCAAGGAAGCCCCAGGCTTTCACGGCCATGATGCTGGGGTGCGATGGGGTGCGATGGGGCGCAGGCGCTGCTGGCACCAGTGGGTTGCAGCACCCCGCTGCTGCTTTGGGTGACGGGCATCCCTAAACCATCCCTTGCAACCAGAAAATGGGTGACTCCAAGGGTTTTTTTCTCACCAGTCAAACCCTAAAAAGGAACAAATCTCCATGCACAGTGACCAGAGTGAAGCCTGCTTGTGGAGTTGCTGCTTTTCCAGCATCCTTGGGAGCAGCCGTGCCTGGGGTTGTGATTCTGCTTGCTCATGCTCCCACTGAGCGGAAAGAGAAGCTTTACAAGAAAGCCCTGCCTCAGCAAGAACAGGGTTTTTTGGTTGTTATTTTTTTTCTCTCTCTCACTTCTTTGCATTTGTGGCATGTCTACTGAAAGGAGGAAAAAAAAAAAAAGATAAGACTGGCTGCCGGAAGGAAGACTTATTCAAGGAGCTATTTTCTGCTTGTCAGTTTATGCCTTGGATTTCACAATCCTGGTGAACTTCTTGTCCTGCAGAGGAGATGCTTGTGACTCAGGACCTCAGTGGCTCTCAGCATTACCAGGGTCCATGCCCCGATCCCACGCTTCGAGGCTGGAAAAGCATGGGCAGAGCTTTCCTCTGCCTGGCCACCTGGGAGGAAAAAACCCCTGTGGAGTGGGTAAGGGTGGATGGGGTGGCTGAAGTGCTCACCTGCCTCCCTCTGGGATGAGCTGGGAGAGCGACGCTGTGTGCGTGGAGCAGGCTGGAGGCTGGCGGCGAGTGTGTCGAGGGAGCTGGAGGCAAAAGCATCGTGTCCTTGCAAGCAAGGTGCATCCCTGCTGGTCCCAGCCAAGGGGCTGCAGGGGAGGTCTGGGATCTGGAGAGCTCGGACTTGTGTAGGCAATATGTGCAGGCCCTGGGGGATGCTGTCTGCTCTGTGAAGATAAGCAGGACAAGGAGAAATCCCCCAGGACAAGCTTTAGGCAGGGAAAAGCTCCCCAGAGTGATGCTCCTTTTGCTACTGTGGTCAAGGAGGAGGCACATCTGTAGCCCACAAGGAGCAATGGATTTACATTTCCTTCCAGGGCCAAGAGGCTCAATATTTTTAGTATGACCACATATTCAGAGACTCCCCCATTTCTCCTTCTTGAGCAGCAGAACTATTTTTGAATATCTCCTTGGCTGGTTTCTTAGAAGGCGCATGAGCCCTGCCCTTCCAGGGCAGTGTGAAGAGAAGCATCCCCTTCAATTCCCCCTCCCAGGGCAGCGTGAAGAGCATCCCCTTTGATGGGCTGGCAGGGATGGGGGAGGTTTTGGAGGGTTCTGTCTCGCCCCTGCAAGGAAGCTGTCTCTGAGCTCTGGGGGGCTCTCAGGGAGCATGCACTGGGAGCGAGCCCTCGCTGAGGGGCAGGGGGGGAGTAACTCTGTGGTAGTTTGTGCATTGGCTTCTGAGAAATCAGGGAGGCTGTGCAGACGCACGCCCACCCCATCACGCGGAGGCAGAGGAAGTCTGGCACCAGCGCAGAGGCGCTGCTGGGTGGCTCTGGCTTGGCTGCACCAAAGGGACCCTCTTCTCCTCCTGAAAAAGCTGGGGCTGTGTGGTCAGGGAGTCCACCAGCAGCCCAAGTTACCCAGAACCACGTTTTCTGCCTCAAAACTCCCCGAGGGCTTAGCAGGATGGTGAGGATGAGCAGAGGTGGGCAGCATTTATCGCAAACACATGCCAAGAAGCCAAATTCCTGGCTCGTCGTGGGCTCTCAGAGATGCCCGCTGTCTGTGGGAGGGATTGGCAGTGGCTTCCAGCATCCCACACAGTGATGAGTGGGAGGGACGCGTCTCACTGGAACCTGCATAACCCTCCCATGAACAGTCACCTCTATCTCATCAGTATATATGGAGTTATTTATCCTGTTTTCTAGGTCTCCATGCCTTCAAAAATATGGGTGCTGCTCATGTTGCTGAGCATCCAGGCCAGCGGGAGAGAAGCACCATAGCACGTTGCAGCTGAGCTGCCAGAAAGCCCTGGCTCGCTGACCTGCCCAGTTTTGCTGCGAAACAGGCTGGTTGGGGTTAACGTGCTCCCTCTGCCTTGCCCACAGTTACTGGTTATGCTTTCAGGAATGCAGGCAGCTATATGGGGACAAGCCTGTGTTGTTGCTGGCAGCTCTACCTCCCTGGCGCAGGCACCTCTCTGTGCTCTCCCTTGGGTGGGAAGGGGCCAGAGGTGCTGCTTGGGGTGAGGAGGGGAAGGGAGTTGCACCATTTTGGGACCTGCAGGCAAAACATCTTGGGATCCACCTTCTCCCTACCTTCTTCCCTGCTGGCATCTTTCCCTTGGAGGGAACCGGGTGTTTTTGGCATCATTTGGGAATTAGGGGTGGGCTGATGGCTCAGGACCACCTCTGACATGGGGATGTGCATGTCCCTTGGGCACAGGATGACACCCTGCCCTGGAGGCTGCGTCCCTGGAGTCCTCCCTGAGCTGGTTTGGCTGATGGCATCACCCTACTCCTATCCCAATGCCTTGGGAAGCAGGAAATCCCCCGGAAAGTCTCCCAGGTCATTTCCTTCCTGGCAGATGAAGATCAGCTCCTCTGCCTTTGCCCGGCAGAGGAAGGATCTCTGCTCCCACCCCACGCCGGTGGTCCCAGGGTGGCGGGAAGTCCTGTGCAGGGGACACAACTGCTGCTGCTGGTGTGGCCAGGCACCTTGCAGGGGTGGGCAGCCCTCCCGTCCTCACCTCCCTGCCTCTCTCCTTGCAGGCTGCAGCATTTTAAGGAGTGCATCAAGTTCATCCATGAATGCCGGCTCGGTGGGGGAGGCTGCCTCGTCCATTGGTGAGAGCTTCTGTCACTGCCTCGCATCCCTGGTTTGCATCCTTCCTGTGGGAGGTGGGGATGGGCTCCCAAAAAGAGTCCTCGATGTCAAATGTCATTTGTGGTGGGGAGGAAGAAGAGGAGAAGACAGGGAATGGAGGGAGGGCAACAGGGGAAGATCTCCACTGCCAAGACCCATGGGGATGGGTGGTCCATACACTGAAAGCCTGAGCATCCAAAGAGGTGGGACACGGGAAGCCACCTGCCTGGAGCCACCAGCAGTGGCTCCCTGTCCCTGAGGCTCCCTATCCCTCCCCAACCCATGGCCGGGGAACCCTGCTAGCACCCCAGCGGGCGGGGGTGCCCATGGGAAGACGCATCCCATGGGTGTCCCTTGCTGTGGGGCTGCCTCAGCCTCCGCGGTGGGAGCACCTCTCCCTGACGCTGCTCCCTCGCGCCGTGCCAGCCTGGCTGGGATCTCCCGCAGCACCACCATCCTGGTGGCTTACCTCATGACGGTGACCGAGCTCGGCTGGGAGGGCTGCCTGGCCGCTACCAAGGCTGTGCGGTCCTACGTCAGCCCCAACTTTGGCTTCCAGCAGCAGCTTCAGGAGTACGAGGTGACCTTGCTGCAGGAGGTACGTCTCGCGGTGGCGTCCCCTTATATAGGTGTCTGCAGAGTTTGCAAGCAGGCACGGCTCTTTTGCATGCAGCTCTCTGCGGGGGCCAGCTGTTTGCCCAAGCTGGCCTTTGTGCATGCTATTTATTACCTGGGGAATTTGGGTTTTGCATGCAAAAAAAAGAAAAGAAAAAAAAGAAAATAATAAAAAAAAAGAAGTCCCTAGGCATTATGCGAGTGCACTTTAAAAAGCTCTTTAAAACCTCAGTGCTTTTCTCGAGAGTTCAGTTAGGACACGGTGGGAGGGATGGGTGAGCATCAAGTCCCCCAGGAGCCCCAGAAAGGACGCTGGGCTGGTTCCCAGGAATGCAGCACAGCGGGAGCCGGAGGCGGAAAGGGGGAGAGGAGAGGGAGGAAGGCTCTTGAGAGCAGCTTTGGGATGTCTGGGCGTGCTTGAATCTGGCAGGACTTCCTCTGACAGCAAGTCCTCTGCTTCTAGAGGCAGGCGATAGAAAGAAGCAAGTGTCGATGGAGAAATCCTCCTCTCCCCTCCCCAAAATGACTCAGAGCAGCAGGTTTTAGGAGGGCAGAAGCCCTGGCTGGGTAGGTTCCTGTCCCATGCAAAGGAGGGATGTTGTAGCTGAGCCGAGCTGGATGCCGCCAGTTTACTTGGGAGAGCAGTAGTTGCAGAGATCAGAGCTGCACTTTCAACCTGGAAAGCCTTCAAAAGCAAAGGGAAAGGCCTGCAAAAGCACAGCTCCTGGCTGGCTTGCCAGCTGCCCTCTGGCCTCCCACGCTGGACCTTGCTCCTCCACCCAGCCCTGGGCTCCGCAGCAAAGGATGAGTCCAAAACTGCCCTGGGAGGGCACAGATGAACCTCTGCGAGGAAAAAGTAACGCACAACGTGACATGTACAAGGCATTTCACCGCTCATGTCACCCTTAAACTTGGTCTCAACCCTGGAGGCAAAGTCCCCCCATCTGCCATAGCCATGAGCATCGTGCAATGGCCCCATGGCAAACGGCAGCAGAGACCCGGCGGTCCCTCCGGCCACACTGAGCAGTTCAAGGGGATTTCTCCCCTCCCAGGAGACAGGCAGGGACAGCATGTGACATTGGCACAAATGTCAGCCTCTTCCCTGCCGCTGAGTTCCCTTCCCTGGGCGTCGGAGGGAGTGGGCAGGCGCTGTCACATGAGGGACGCAGTCCTGCCCCGTTATCACCAGCTTCAAAAACACCCATGGTGGAGGACAGAAAATGGTCCAAGGGATTACAAAACACCCACGGTGCTGGAGATTCCCTTGAGGGCTTCCCCCGGCCAGGCCAGCTCCCCTAACTCTTCCCACGCTCTGGCTGTGTCCCAGCACAGATAGTGATGTGGGGCTTGCTGTGCTCCCTGCTCCATCTGAGCTATGCCTCCTGCTCCCCAAAATCCCGGCTGGGCTTAGCAGACGATGGACTTTCCCTTTCCCTTAGATGCTGCTTTTTCTTGTCCTTGAAGTTTTCCTGGGGTCTTTGCAAGCATTTCCCTGAAAATACCAAAGGCAGAGCCAAGGGTGGAGGCACTTGGATGGGTTGTTCTGAGCCGCGGGGTTTAGCAAGAGCTGCCTTTTACTCGAAACACCCCGCATTCCCCACAATCACAGCATCGGGGAGGGAAGCTGCGGATGGCCCTCGTGGGCGGACTGCTGTTAGCATGGCCCCAGGGGTGAAGACTGGAGATGGCACTGCTCTGGTATTACTCACCCGCAGCTGCATTTGAAGAAGGGGAAGAGCCGGATGGATGCTCCAACCCGACAGGCGATGCCCTGCTCCGAGCTCACCCCTGTGCCCTCCACCTTTGCAAGAGGAAGGGACTTGCAGGCGGCGTGGGCAGGTCAGCCAAGGCGGATGGCTGGGTGTCTCGTGGGGTGGTGGGCGCCATGGGCATTCACCGGCATGGCCGGGAGCCCACGGGACCCGAGGCCATGTGGGTCCTGTGCCTCGCTTCATGCCAAGCAGCAGTCGGCTTGCTTACCTCGGCTGCGGGAGGTCACACCTTGTTCCTGTTTGTGGCTTTGGGGTGGTTTTTTATGTGTGCAGGTAGGATGCAGGAGCAAGGGTGTCGTGACCAGAGCTTCAGATATCCCTGAGGATAGAAAAGATGTTAAATTTCCCTATTTAGCCCAGCTGTCATCCCGGCAGGCAGCATTTTTGAAGTGCAGTGGCTGGGAGCAGATGCAGATAAGGGCTAGGCAGGCTGTTCAGGAAGAAAAGCCTCATTTCTTGTTGGTTAAAACCTGCAAAAAACAGGTCAGTCTCCTGGGGACCTGCTCCCTAGGGCTGTGGGCGAGCATCCCTCGGTGCCTCGGTTTCCTCGACCTGGAGCAGGAACCCCAGATGGGACCCCGGGAGGTAGAAATGGGGAAGATGTTCTCTGGGACTGGCCAGCTGGCCCCTCGCCGCAGGAAGCGAGCCTTGAGCGTGCAGTTGTGGTTTTAAGATGGCAAATGATGCTTATCGGGGCTAGATGGATAAAGAAGGAAGGAAGGGACCAAGAGCAGCAGCAGGATGACGGGTAAGGCTAGAAAAGGAAGTAAGCAAGTGCAGAGAAGACATTGTGGATGTGAGAGAGGGGCACAGATGGGCATTTGGGTGATGGACCTATCCCCCCCCACCCCACGGTCCCCTTGTGGTGCTGGCACACTGTGGCAGGGCTGCCTTTCCCTCCCCGGTGCCGTCCCAGATGGGATGGGTGCCCCGGGCCCTAGGAGAGAGGAGGAGGAGGGCACTGGGTTAGTGGTCAGTGCTGGAGGAAATGGGTTGTAACCACTTCTTGCTCTGGCTTTAAAAGGAAATGCCTGGCAGCAGCAGGGTGGTTCCCCCGGCCTCCCACTGGCTCCTTCCCTCCTTCGCTGGATGGTGGGAGCCAGCTCCGAGGCTGGGCAGTGGGTGCTGAGCCTCGGTGGGTGGCGAGCTGTGGTGGCCAGGCTGGTCTCCCTGTGGAGGCTTCATCCATCCATTTGCACAGGAGGGATATTCCTCCTGTGACCAGGTAGCATGGATGCTTGCCCCAAGTTCTGTTCCAAATCCTTTGGGACTCACTTCCAGGGGTTCTAGCAAGGAAATCATGCCTGGCTCTCCTGTTGTCACCCCAAACAAAGGTTCTTCCTGCTTGCAGGCAGCAAGCATGCAGCAGCTGTGGTGAATCCCACTGTTCGAGGGAGTGGATTTGGGAAATCCAGACATTCCCAGTGGAAATCCCCTCTGCCTGAGCTGACTTTTCCTGGCTGCAGGAAGGGGCGATGCTGCCTGGGTTAGTCTCAGACTTTATCCTGTTGTGGGTCATGGTCCCTGTGCCTGCGGCAGCCCTGTCAGGACAGTGCTGTGCTGCCTGTCCGTCTGTCCTGCATCCTGCACCTTCGCCGTGAGCTTGGTGGCTCCTGACTGTGGGGTGCTGCTGTAGCACCCTGGAAAGCTGGAACCATTGTGGGGACATCTTACCCTGGGGGTGCTGAGGCTAGGCAGCTCGTGGGGCTGCCTGCCCTCTCCCTCTGGTTCCCCTGGCTGCACCCCATGCCTGCCCCACAGCTACCCCACACTGGGGCTCTGATGCTCGGTCCCTCTCTGGACCCTTTGCACCCGCAGGTCTCGCATTCACGACTCTGTGCCCTCCATCCTTTTTGTAAGGTGTTTAGTGTTGCTGGCCATGCTTCTCCCACCCATCCCAGTAAGTCCTGCTTGCTGGAGCAGCTGGTTCCCAGCCATTTAGGAAGGCAGCGGAGCCCTGCTCGCCTCCCGCAAGCACCAGGCAGCTGGCACGGCAGGTCCCAGCAGAGCTGCCCATTCCTGCCCACACTCTCGGGCGCTGCAGTCCGGGCCCATCTGACTGTTTCTCATCCCAGCAGTAGTGGGAAGCATTTCTACTGACCGTCTCTCACTTCCCGGCCACCTCCGGACCTCAGCCTGCTGCCAGCTGGCCCCCGGCCACTGACACGCTCCTGCTGCCGGAGCAGCATTTGCAGCTGGCTGCAGCAAAGTGGGGGACCAGAGGCAACCCCCAACAGCCCAGCAACGGGCAAGAGGCTCTGCAAACAAACCTGCCTCAGCATGCAAGAGCCGACTTGGCCGTGCGGCTTGTGGCAGCGAGTGCAGCCTGCCCCCACGCTGCCACGGCGGGGAGAAAATGTGGGGAAGCTTTTCTTACAGGAATCTGGGCACACAAGGAACAGCAGCAGCCTCTTGGCAATGAAAAGTAAATAAAGCTGCTGTCCCGATGGCAGCCTGCATGAAAAGCTGAGGATATTGCCAGCTCTCTGGCTCCATCTGTGCTGGCCTGGGGATGCGGGGAGCACTTGGTCGGGGGGAACCGTCGCATCTTTCATACGATGCAGTCGTGTTGTGTGGCATGCAAGCTCCTGAGAAACTGGGACCTTTCTGCTTGCTGGCTGTGGCTGGGGAACCCCCGGCCTCATCTGAGGCTGGGGCTGGGATGCAGCGTGCACCACGCCTGCTTGGCTCGCTGCTTTCCGCTGGGACTGTTGCAAGCCCTGGCTCTCGAGCTGGGGGCTTCTCAGCCCCCAGTGACCCTGACAGCCTGTTCTGGCTTTGTCCTGGCAGTACCGTGCCTGGATCCGCTGCAGCTACGGCAGGAACCCATTCAAGGACCAGGAGGAGCTGCAGCGCTTGCTGGCCCAGCAGGAGCAGAGGCAGAAGGAGCAGCAGCTGGAGAGCAGGGAGAGCTCCTGGCTCCGCTCTCCAGCTCCCACCTACCCGCTCCCCTACCACGCAGGTGGCACCAGCAGAAGCAGATGGATGAACAGATAAGCAGCCGGCTGCTCAAAGGCAGACATTGGCCCTGGGGCTTGAAAAACTCTGTATTTCCTTTGCCAAAAGCCTGCAGGGGGTTCATGTCTAGGGCAGCAAGCAGCCAGCGCCGGCCTCGGCCACGGGCTTGAGGATTGGTGGGGGGGTCAGGACTTGCAGACCCTCCCCTTGGCTGCTGGCTCCATGTATACCTCTGGGCAAGCCAGTTAATTGATGCCAGTGTCTTGCTCTATCCTGTTCCCCCATTCCCCAGTGGATTGCAGCCACTTTTCCATCACCCGTAGCAGCAGCAATCCCTGTCCCTCTCTCCAGCAGCACGGTACCCGGGCGCTCCTCCGGCAGGGCACAGGAATGCTAACACAGACCTTGGAAAGCCCAGAGCAGGGTGAGATGTGGAGAGGCCACCTTGTCTTCTGCTTTGCAGCGGAGCTGGGAGCTGATGCAGCCTGTGAGGCTGCCCCAAGGAGGGAGGGATGGCTCCTGGGGTGTGGGTGTGCTGCCAAGCCCGGCTGTCACCCTGTGGGATGGGGAGAGCGGCCAGAGGCCGAGCTGCTCCCGGGACTACAGATGTCCCTTGACGCATTGGACTTTCCTGGTCCTGCCTGGTCTTGGCAGATGTCTGTCTGGCATTTTTCTTAACCCACCCCAGGGGAGGGGGAAATCCAGCAGTGCCAGAGGCTGTCTGTCCCCACTGCCTCCATCCCCGGAGTCGAAGCGGTTTTGGGTTTCCCCTGCCGCCCAATCTGAATGTCCCCGGTTGCAAAAGAAGCCAATTGTTAGACTGGACTCGGTTGACTCGCAGAGCAACTTAACGCTGTCCCTCTCCAACAGCCTTTTTAATATTGAAAGACCGTGACTGTGTCCCTTTTTTCGTCCCAAACTCATACGCCGTGTTTCCAAACCATGGCCTCGCTGCCTTCCTTTGCCAGGACTCCCTCCATCTGTCTTACAAGGGGGGTGCCAACCCTTCGAGGCAGTCCTTCTACATTCAGACCTTCAAATCTTTCATGCCAGCTTGCTTTTTTGCTATAAATACCTTCTCTGGCTTCTCAAAAAATATCGGTTCTGGAATCCATTCTCAGAAAAGAAAAAAATATCCTTAAAATATTTCTAGGAATTGCCTTAATGAAAATTTCTGCGTACTCTGAGTGTGACAGCGCTGGGGGTGACTCGCTCAATTCCTAATAAAGAGTGATTAAAACCATAGGGATGGCTGGTCTTGATTTGCAGTGTTCCTGGTGGGAATGGAGGGATGAACTGACAAGACCGCTCTGCCACTGTGTCCTGTTTCCTATTTTCTTGATGAGAACCGCCGACTACATTAGAAGTTCTAAAAGCTCAATGTTTAGCCATAGCGGATAGGATTCTGGGAGAAAAATTATGGGGGCTTTTCTCTGTCTTTTTATGTTGAAAAAAGAATCTCTCTGCTGTCTGTTATTCTACGTGGAGGTACACCATGGTTCGTGCCTGCAACACACACCGTGCAGGAAAGAGGCCTGAGCAATTAATGGGATGAAGGGCCATAAATGTTGTTGATGGAGTGGACTGAAGGGAAGCTGAGCAAACCAGGTCGATATTGTATTTAATGCCCCCGTTATCATTTTAGGAAGCAGAAAAATGGAACTTGTGCGCAGGAAAAAAAAGAGAAGAAAGTTGGTTTCTGGTGTTAATAGGAAGTCATCAGAGATATGTGATAAGCAGAGATTGGGTTTGCAGTAGGTGTGATAACCTCTGTGGAGCGCTGCCGTCCCGTCACCTGCGCCAGCCTGCATGGCCGTGCCCCTTTCCTGTCCCACAACCGGGCGTCCCAGGACTCACATTCCCCAAGGAACTGTGGCACCAAACCAGCTGTTACCCCTGGAAAAATCCCCCTGATCTTGGGAATCGCAAGTGATGCTCCCTGTAAGCTGCAGCATCACCCACGCTCGGCATCACAGCAACTACTGTTGCCCAAATAGCATCTCCTAAGCCCAATTTCCCTTGAATTTGAGCGGTGTCCCAAGCAAATATATATATATTTTTCCACTCTGGCCTAAATCAGTGGGATCTGTGGTGGCTTTAGCACTTCTAGGCACTGGAAGCCAAGCCCTGAAGCAGGTAAAATCGAGCTAATTTCCACTTCTTTCTACATCGCTAAGAGCTCTGCACACTTCGCTGCTCAGCTCTCCCGTGCTGCATCAGCCCTCCAGAAAGCCTAGTGCCTCTGGCGCAGGGAAAATTGCACTGCTGAAGTGTGAACGAGCTTTCCAGGGCGTTACTCGCACACAGGGAACTACTTTGCAAGAAATTCCCGGCTGTGCTGCCTGACCCAGCGTGCGTTTTACATTTTCCCTTGCCAGCCACTGGCAGGGCTGCGGGGCATCTCGCTCCCTTCCAGCCCGCTGCTGCCAGCACCATAAGCGGTTGAAAAACCCATTTTAAGGGGGGTTTTATTTTATCCTCCTCCCACCAGGATCCCCCTCGTCCCAGGGAATTGAGATTTTTGCCTTGTCAGGCTGCCCGTGAAGTTGTGAAGCCAAAATGAAGCCAGAGAGGATGGAATGACCGCGCTGGTAGTGGGGTCACAATTAATCTCCATCTCGTTGGGCTTCAGAGGGGACAAGGGGATGGAGAGGCTTGGTTATACAAAGCCCCTTTAAAATATCCCAAATTTTCCAGAACTTTTGCAAAACAAACAATTATTTTCTGGGGGGGGTGTGTGTGTCTCTGGCTGGTGTGGAGAGGCAGGACCGGTGCTGTGGGGGTTGGTGATGCAAACCCCCCCTCCCTGCCGCAAAGTTTAACTTGTTTCTCGGTAGAAAAAAAAAAAAAATAACCCTCCTAACCGCATCTGATTGCAAAAGATGGTTTTGGCTCTCCCCAGATCTCACAGGGGGGATCTGATTAGGATCAGTCGGGTGTTTAAAAACAAGGGCTATTACAGCATTATTTATTATAAATGACAGTAAAGGTTGTGTACCTTAGATCATTATTTTTATTATACCATCTGTGCAGCTCCATACATTTCCCATTTCTCTGTATTACCCACATGGGAGTAATTATGGTTTTCTTCCAAGAAATGCGTGTGTAATCTGGTAATCCCAAAAAAAAACCCCTCTGAAGTCAGGCTGCAGATGGTTCTTTACACTCCGCTATGGCCCGCGGCCCCGGCTGGGTACATCCAGGCTGGGCTGGGGCTGCTGGGCACTGCCAGGGCACCGATCCTGGCTGGGGGAAGGGAGGGAGGGATGGATCCAGCACCAGTGGCTGATCTGCAAGGGAGCAGTGACTGGGCTGGGGCTAGAGCTGGACCAGTCTGGGAGTGGGGAGACTGGTCTGGGACTGGGGATGGACCAATCAGGACTGGGGACACTGGTCTGGGGCTGGAGGTGGACCAGTCTGGGGCTCGGGACACTGGTCTGGGACTGGGGATGGACCAGTCTGGGACTCGGGACATTGGTCTGGGACTGGATTGGTTTGGGACTGGAGATGGACCAGTCTGGGAGTGGGGACACTGGTCTGGGACTGGGAATGGACTGATCTTGGATAGAGGAGACTGGCCTGGGACTGGGGATGGACCAGTCTGGGAGTGGGGAGAGTGCTCCGGGGTGGGAGATGGACTGATCTGGGGCTGAGGAGACTGGTCTGGGAGTGGGGATGGACCAGGCTGGGAGTGGGGACACTGGTGTGGGACTGGGGATGGACCGGCCTTGGGAGGCTGAGCTCAGCCCGGGACTGACCCGCCGTGGGCAGCAGGCGGGTGGGAGTCGGGTCACCCACCGGGGGGGCGGTCCCGCCACCCCGCCCCGCCCCCTCCCCGCCCCCGCCCCGCCCCCGCCCCGCCCTCGCCCCTCCCCTCCCCGCGGGCTGATTTCCCGGAACGGCGCGCGCCCTTCAGAGAAAGTGCCGCCGGCCGCGCGCGCCCACCGGGCGCCTCCCCAGTGGGCCTCCGGAGGCAGGGACGGCTCCCCATTGGGCGGAGCGGATACGGGAGAGGCTGCCTATTGGCGGAGCGGCGCGGGGGCGTGGGCGTTGGCGGGCCCGCCCTCCGGGTCGCTATAAAATGGCGGGCGCGGTAGGCGGTGCGGGCAGTGGTGCGGAGCGGTGCGGAGGACAGGTACCGGCAGCGGCCACGCATGGCCGGGGGTGCGGGATACTGGGGGGCACTGGGGCAAGCCCAGCATGGTACCCACGGCCCCGTGTGGGGGCGCCGGGGTCGTGGGAGGCGCTGCTGCCTGCGTTGCTTTGAGGCAAAGTGTGGGATGGGAAGAGCTTGGAGGTGGCTTGGGGCTGGTGTGGGGAAGGCAGTGGGTTTTGGGGTGATGGTGCGGTGCTGCCAGCCAGGTTTTCTGGCTGCTTTCCCACCCCGCCCCCGGCGTGGGGTCAAGCTTGCTGCGTGGGAAGGGCTCTGTGTCCTGTACATGCTGGCTCATGTCGCTGGTGGTGGTGGCCTGAAGAGCTTGCTCAGCTTTTTGTGGAGGGGAAATGAAGCTCCAGCCTCTGCTAGTGATGGGAACAAATTTTTTAGAAAGTGGGCTTAGGAGAGAGTCCCACTTCAGCAAGCATTTCTGGGGCTCTTCATCTTGGCATAACTCAGGGTGTTTGGTGCAGGAGCCTCCATAGAGGCTCCGTGTGTCCCTGTCCTTCAGGGGATGAGCTGTGGCGTGTGCTTTGGGGCATCCACCTCTGGAGGGGCAGCTGGGATCCGGAGCTGTGCCCCTGGTGTTGTCTTGGCTGGTGGTGTTAGCTGTCTCCGTCCCTAAAAACAGAGGCTGTGCTGCAGATAGGCAGAGAGGTCTGTCTGTCCTACTGTGGGCCAGTGGAGAAAGGGACAGAAGTTGGTGGCATCGAGCTGGTGGCAAATCAGGGACCACCAGGAGCATCCTTGTCTCTTCTCCCCAAAAGCTTCCCATGGGGCAGCAAATAAAGAAAGAATGAGGGAGAGGCAGCTCTCTAAAATCTGGAGGAGGGCTGTGGGGCCTGGAGGGCTGGTCCTGGAGCTGTTGGTCACTTCTGCCAGGCCACCAGCTTCTGAATTCCCCGTGGGTCTTGCCATGGAGGTGACAGGCGATGCTGGGGGAGGGTCGAACCTGGCACTTTGCTTCCAGCCGGGTGGGAGAAGCTTTCTGCTGGCTCCTCCGTGAAGTCGCCCAGTGGTTTTGGCTGAAAAGAACCTGTGGTCCCCAGCAAGGGTGGCTTGATGTCACCCCGCTCTTTCCACACACCGGTCTCTTGTTCGAGAGGGTTGGTTGTACAGCCCCGGTCGCTGCGGTGACTCTGGGTGCTGCCTGGAGCCAGTGCCTGCTCCCCAGAGAGGCAGTGCCTGGCAAGAGGGGCTGCTGTCTGCTCCGGGGCAGACCCTCGTGCCAGGAGCAGCCAGGGACAGCACTTGGCTCCCGTCTCCTGCAGATGCTAAAGGGTGTCTGCCCTGGGGTGGCCTGTCCCAGTGTCACTTGCTCAGGTGACAGCACAACTGGGTGCTTTAATCCCTGCCCATCTGCTTCTTATGGGACTTACCCTGCATCAAAACAGGAGTAAGCAGGGCACCAAGTCAGCCAGTTTCTGTGAGCAGAGCTTTGATTGATAGAGCTGGAGGAAGGATTTGCAGTAATTCAGAGGAAATGCCTTGACTTTTTGCATTATAAAAGAAGCGGGGGGGGACACACTGTACATTTTAATGTACAAATGTTGGCATGTGGGACTTGCAGAGCTGCCGAAAGCCGCTTGTCTCTGTGGGCAGTGCCGCTACTAGCTGTGCTCTGGTTTGCCACATGCATGGCACGATCTCTTGTTACCCCAGTTGTGGTGGGATGGTGCTGGGGGAGCTAACAGGGCCTGGACCTCTTGCTCCATCCAGGATGTGCGACCGCAACGGTGGCCGGCGGCTCCGGCAGTGGCTGATCGAGCAGATCGACAGCGAGCTGTACCCTGGGCTCATCTGGGAGAATGAGGAGAAAACCATGTTCCGCATCCCATGGAAACATGCTGGGAAGCAGGACTACAACCAGGAGGTGGACGCCTCTATTTTCAAGGTAGGGACAGATGGTTAACGCCTTTTCTCCGTGGTACCTGGATTCAGCAATGCTGTTTTTCCTTGCTGACAGTCCTGCTGGCGGGAGGTGTCCTTGTTGTCTGTGGCTTTTGCATCTCTAATGCCTGCAGGAGGTGCTTTACCCTGCCATTGGTCTCTCAGGCTCTTTTGGGTGTATTTGTTCCTCTTTGCCAAATGCTGGTGCCAAGTTTAGGTTTGTTTTCAGCATGTTTCAATCTTGGTCAGACGTGAGAAGGAGCTTGGTGTGTTCCTTTTGACCTGCTCTAACCTTCTTAGCAGGCTATTCTTGATAAAAGGCTGGTAAAAAAAGGGAGGGAAGGAGGTTTTGGATTTCACTGAAGGGGGGAATTTCCAGTTTTGGGGAAAAACTCGAAAATTCCATCCTAAACCAAAAAGGTCAGGCTCTTCCCCAGGAATTCCCTCCCCTCTGCCCCCACTTCCAAATATTTGTACTGATGAGAGAGTTTGCTTTTGGGGCAGTGACAGCTGGTTGGTGGCTGCTTCGGGAGCACTGAGTTTTGAGGATGGCAGTGAATTCAGCCATCTGAAAATGTATAAATATAGAATAAATGTATATTCTAAAAATTATACATATTTTGGATTCTCCCTTCAGTGGTAAAATGTATTCTCCCACCAAAAGCACAAATGATGCTCTGATTTAAAGAAACCAGCTTTCAGTTATTAGTCAGGAGCTGGAGAATGAGGCTGGCTTTGATTTTTTTTTTTTTGAGGTGTTACTGAGTAATTAGGAGCACTACTCTTCAGCAGTGATTCCTCACGACCCCAGCAGCTCCTGACCTGCCAGTGCAGGGATGAAGTCACATGTTATGATCTTGATCTCTGCTTTAAAAACCTGGGTGCTGCAGCCCTTCCTGCACCCGGCTGCATCGCTGGGGCAGGTGGTGCTGCTCTGCACCCAGATACCCGTCCCCACCTGCAGCAGCTGTGCATGCGTCCGCAGTCTAGGAGCGAAACAGCACATATGCATGGGATGGTTGAGAGGGTGCAAGGGGCGGAGAGAGGCAGGGAGAGCGAAATGCAAAATGCTCTCTGCAGCCCCAGCTCCTTTGCCCTGGGGGCTGAGGGGATTTGCAGAGCTCACATGGAGGATTTTTTTGCTGTTGCTTTGTTTTAGGCCTGGGCTGTCTTTAAAGGCAAGTTCAAGGAAGGCGACAAAGCGGAGCCGGCCACGTGGAAGACACGACTGCGCTGTGCCTTGAACAAGAGCCCTGACTTTGAGGAGGTGACAGACAGGTCCCAGCTGGACATCTCTGAGCCCTACAAGGTCTACAGGATCGTGCCGGAGGAGGAACAGAAGTGTGAGTGCCCCGATAAGGGACTGACCCCCAGGTGCAGGTCGGTCCTGCAAGTAACCACAGGCTTGTGCCACTGACCTACATCTGAGCAGAGCTTCCTGGCCAGATACTGCTCTTATGCCATGATGCTTTGCTTGTTCTGCTTTGCAGATGATGTCCCCTGTGTCACTGTAGTGGCAGGGAAGGGAGGAGGAAGGACAGACTTTTTTTTCTACCCCCCAAAATAGCTGCTCAGGAAATAGGGGATAACTGCAGCATTGCATGAGCTTCCATCCCATTAAGGATGTTGTAGGGGCCAATCCAAAATCCATTCCCCTTTGGCGGGGTACTTGAGCCCCAACCTTTTAGCTCCCTGCCCAGGGTGGGCATTGGGAAGACACAAATCCCTTCTCTCTTGCCAGCAGTGATTAGAGTAGCAGTAATTTCACAGAGAGCAGTTGCTGCTGCGATGTCCGGTGTGGCGCAGGTCGTGCTAAGTATATCTCTATTTGTGGTTAGGTGTGTGTGCAGTTTTTCCTTTTTTAAAAAAAAATATAAAACTTGCAGTGGGGGGGACGTAAATCTCTCTGTCAGGAAATCTGCCTTTAGCATCTTGGTCTCCTCCAGCCACGTTCACATGGGGGACACGCCGCTGCTATGCAAATGGCACTGCAGGTTCCCACCAGCAGCATGACTGCACTCGGGGTGGCTGGCAGAAAAAGGAGAAGCAGCAGCAGCCCTGGTCTCTGGGGTCCTTAGAAAAAAAAAAAAAAAACCAAAACAAACCCATCTTCTGTTCTAGCAGTCTCTGCTACTGGCTGGATTTTTGATTTGCCTTGTGGCTGGTCACCGTGCACAGGGAAGATGGGTTGTGAACTGGTTTTTAGGTCTGAAAAGCAGCTCTGAGTGGAGCTGGAGGGGGCTGTGAGCCCCTGCCCTCAGGTGCTGTGACATGGCTCTGCTGTGGTTCTCGGTTTCATAACTTTCACAGGGTGAAAGGTTTCTAAAACTCAGCGGTGACGTGAGCTACGGCAGGGGGGTGGGTGTGCTCACATCATCCCGGCCTCTTCTTCCAGGCAAAGCGGGCATTGCCAATGGGAGCAGCCTGAATGATGTCACGGAGATGGACTGCAGCTCCTCTGCAATCGATGACCTCATTAAAGAGGTAAGCCCTCACCACGACTGCAGGTTGCCTTGGCTGGAGGCAGATGGGTGGCAGGCAGTTGCCTGACAGTGTTGCCTTCCTAAAATTTAATCTTCAAAGCTTTGGGAGTCAGCCTGGCGAGTGATGCCGGGTGTTGCAGCTCGTTCATGTGAGCCAGTGCTGGGACACAATTGCTGATGAATAGCTTGTGCTTGCAATTTGCATCCGGGCAAGTGAATGAGACCTTTGGGGGATGGAGGCTGTTTCTCAGCTTTGTTCCTCTTCTCAGCTGTGTCCCCTTGGGCTGCTTCTGCTCAGTAGCTCTTGAGGGTGTTATTTGAGTGTATGGCCTGGGGAATGCCAAACTTGCTCTTTCTAATCAAAAAAGTTCATTGGCATCCCAAATGGTGTTACTGTTTGGGCCCTCTCTGAGCACTGCAAGCCTCTCTGCGCAGGGCAGGGGCTGCCCAAGGCATCAAACCTGCTCTGATCTCAGTGTCTGGTCTCACACAGCCCTCCCACGTAGATGAATACCTGGGGATCATCAAGAGAAGCCCCTCACCCCCCCAGGAGACCTGCAGAAACCCCCTGATACCTGACTGGTGGGTGCAGCAGCCCAGCCCTAGTAAGTAGTGACAGTGTGTGCAATGCTTAATGGGACTGAGCTGTTTGTCCAGGGCAGAAAAAACTTCCTGTGCAGCAGTGGGTAATGGACAACAGTTGTATTATCTTCCTTATTAAGAATGCTTAATTTTGAACACTGGCTGGTTGCAAGCACCCAATTGCACAAGATTAAATCCACCTGGGAGTACTTGCTGGCATCTCCTCTGTGTGTGCTGGGAAGCCTGATGTGCCTGGGAGAGAGAACCAGGGGGCTGGTGGAGGGGAGAGGCTGGGGATTGGGGTCTGGGAGCTGGGCATGCAGGCACAACTCTGCTTTCTCTGCCCACAGTGTTGCCCCTGATGAATGGATACTCCGGCTATGAGCAGCATCATTCAGGTAAGGCAGCTTCCCTGCTTGGAGAGGCTTTTGATGACCACAACCGGGGCTTGGGCTTGTGCATGTGGTGGCAGAAGGTGTCTGACTCGCCTCCCTGCCTTGGGGGAGGGTTTGCTCTGGGTTTGGGAGGTCCCATGTCCTCCCTGAGTATCCACAGGGTTTGCATGCTGAGCAGGGATGCATCCTGCCTCTTGTCCTGTGGCTGTGACCCTGGCTTGGGAAGCTGCCCCAGGATGCTGGGATCAGTTGTGCCTTTAGTGTGGGGAGATCTGCCTGCAGGAGGAAGGGGGGTCAGTACTGGGGGCTCTCGCTTGCTGATCAGTGCTGCTATCAGGCTGAGTGCTGGAGGACGTGCCCTCTAGCAAGTAGGTCTCCTCCATCAAGTGAGACTTGCTCCCAGGAAACTTTGCTGCTCTCATGGAGTTTTGGCATTGCAGTGAAGAGCAGGCAGGGTTTGTCATCTTCTGATGGGTGGTATATGTGCCCTCCCAGGTTACTCCCAGATGGTGATCAGCTTCTACTACGGGGGGAGGCTGGTGGGCCACTTCACCACGTCGTGCACTGAGGGCTGCCGGATCTCGGTCAGCCAGCCCTCCAGCCACGGCGAGAAGCTGTATGCCCCAGATGCCCTGGAGCACGTGCAGTTCCCCTCGGCCGATGCCATCCAGAATGACCGCCAGAAGCAGATCACCAGGAAGCTCTTTGGGCACCTGGAGAGGGGCGTCCTGCTGCACAGCAACAAGCAGGGCATCTTCATCAAGAGGTTATGCCAAGGCAGGGTCTTCTGGAGTGGGAACACCATGGTCTACAAGGACAGGGCCAACAAACTGGACCGCGATGAGGTGGTGAAGATATTTGACACCAACTTGTTCTTCAGAGGTTTGTAGGAGCATTTCCCTCTTTCTTTGCCCGCTTGGTGGGTTGAAAGGGTGGGGCCCTTGGTCTTGGAGCACTTTGGAGTCATCACTGATGGGTTACTCAAGTGCTCTGGATGAATAGCTGATGCTACCAGATCTAGGAAGGAATAACCTGGTCTCTTGTGTCACTAGCAAATGCCTCCCAGTTAGAGGCTTTGTGCAGCAAAGCTGGCTTCTCTTGTCCCGCAGCTTTCTTCCATGGTGGGGTGCTTGGTTCTGAAGCCGTGTAGCAAACGCTGGCAGCTTGTGGCAGGCAGCTTCCAACTGTTCCCCTCTCCTTGCAGAGCTGCAGCAGTTTTACAACAGCCAGGGCCGCTTCCCGGAGAGCAGAGTCATGCTGTGCTTTGGAGAGGAGTTCCCAGACGCTGTGCCCCTGCGGTGTAAGCTCATCCTTGTCGAGGTATGGAGGGCTGCCCTTTAGAGCTCTACTGCTCAGTTTTTTCCCCTTGTCTGGACCACATCACCCTTTTTCCCCACCACAAGCAGGGCTCTAGCTTCAACCCCTTGAGCCACAGACCATTGGGGTGCCTGAACTTGTTGGGTGGCAGGTGTGGCATGAGTATTGGCTTATCCACAGCCTCCTGAGAGGTGCTTGAGCTGTTGCTTTTCAGAGGTTCCTTGATCTGGGTAGATCATGTTTGCAAACAAAGCTCCCAAATAGCAAAAGCTTTTTCTAAACTGCTAGGAAATCTGTTTTCCCCCTGTTCCCACCTCTTGGTACTGGGAACTCTGCCTTCTCTTGTGGGAAATGGGGGAGTCAATCCCTGGAATGGTTAAGGGACAGCCTCAAGCCAAGCAGCCAACAGATGTGTTGAACAACCACAGCAGCAGGGAAACGCTTGGGAGGGTGAAGGAGGGGATGGGATGAGAGGGGTAGTTCCCATGGCTCTGGCCGGAAACTTCTCTCTAGAAAAGCTGAAGCAATTCTGGAATCTCAAAGCCTTGGGGCAACGCATAGTGTTTCTGGAGCCTGCACCCTGTGTGGGACCCCCTTGGGCCAGCAAGGCTGTGGCAGCAGGGCTGTGGCATGGAGGGTACAGGGGAGGGTGTTGCATCCACCCTTGAAGAGACCCACCAAGTCTGTGAGGTCCTGGAGAGGACTTTACAAGTTCAGAGACTGGTCCTATGTCTCCCTGCACAACTTTCTGACCTGGTCACCTGCTTGCCTTGGGTGTCTGGACATGGGGATCACTCTGCATGTGCTGGGATGTACCCCAGCTTGTCCTTACCTCCCTAAAGGTCTGCTGGGAGAGGAGCTCCTGTGACTGCTCCTTTTCTCCTAGAGGTCCTTTGCCAAGGTGGCTTGTGGAGCTGGACCTGTTGGCCTGGCTGGACGTGGCCACCTGGGGCTGTTGGGCATAACTGCTCTGCTGTGTGTCTCCCACGCCATACCCTGCTGCCTGAGCTGGTGGGGGTGGATGGCAGCAGTGGGAGATGCCCAAAGGGGTTCCTCTTCGTTCAGTGTCTTCATGGCTTTCCTTCTTGCGTAGGTGGAGCAGCTGTGTGTCAGGCAGGTGGTGGAGGAGGCTGGGAAGACCTGCAGCAGCAGCCCCATGCTCCCCGTAGCTGATGAGACGCAGCATGACCAGGTGTACAGGATCTTCCAGGACATCTGTGCAACGCACCAGCGGCCGCTCTTCAGAGAAAACCAACAGATTGCTGTCTGAGCCTCCTTCTCCGCAGACATAGTGTGGTGGTTTGGGTTGATTTAGACCCAGTTTGGTCCCGTTAGTGCCTAAATTCCCATTTTGGACAGTTGGGTTTTGTTCTTTGCTGTTTCCAGTCCAGAGTCTGTGTAAATACAGCAGTAAAAAGTGCCATGAGAAAGTAGCTCAGATGCTCAGTGTCTGTCCCATAGAACCTTTACTGATTAAAAATGACTTTTGTACCAGGCAGGGTAGTGCCGGTACTGTTGTCTTTAGCTAATGGCAGGGGGAGGAGGGAGCATTTGAGCTGTGCGGGAAGGTCAGGGCTGAGAGTGCTTTGTGTTGCCTTTGTTAGCAGCCAGTCAAGCAGAAGTGAAAATCAACAGCTATAACAACCTGCCCAGCAGTCTGCAACTTGGACCTTGCTGAGAATAGTGACTTGGTAGGAGGTTACTCTTGGAAAAGCCTTAAAATGCATAAATGTAGGAAATTACTTGCAGAAATCAGGTGTTCTCCCCCAAAAAGTCCGGCTGATGCAGGATAGTGTATTCCTTCCAAGGAGAACCTTCTCAAATTCCTCTTTATTTTTGCTATAATGTTTATATGTTTATCTACCAAAGGGTTTTGAAACTTGGAAACTGATGTGGAGATTATATATGTAAATGTTGAATATATGAACTTAGGAATCTTAATTTTTCCTAAATAGAGACAGAGTTTATATAAATATCTTTAATTTTAAAGATAGCAGCATAGTGTGAATAGGTTGGCTTCACCCTCACAAATGCATGTGTTGGCCTTTCCCAAGCGTGACCAGGCAGTGGCATCCATGTGTAAATCCTCATTAACATGCTTTGTGTGTGCACCCAGCACCCGGGAGCTGCTTGGCCGTGGGGCTTGTGCCTTGCAGCTGACACAAACCAGGACTGCACGTGTGTGCGTGCTACTAAGCTGCCTATTTATTTTATGCCTGAAGTTTATGGATTTTTTTTTGTATTTTTTTTAATTTTCCAGCAAATAAAGTGCTATATTTTGTATTCCTCTTGCAATGTCGTTTTTTTGATGCGATGAGTGGGGTATCATATCTCTGGTGGGGAGAGCCTGGTACCTCTGGTTTGCTTCTGCCCTGGTCTTCCCTGCAGCAAGGTGTGTGTTAAGCCTCTGCTGTTGCCTCTTTCCTTGCTCTGTAACTGCCTGGCTTCTTCTCTGGAGCAGGAGAGGGATGAGCCAAAATGCTGTAATGCAATGGAGGGAGGAAGAGGGTATCACTCTGAGGGCCTTCATATCAGGGAGCATGGAGATAGGTCCCTGCCCATCTGTCGTGGCACTGACCATGGTGCCCTTAGCTCTCTGACCTGGGCTGTGATGCTCCAAGATCATGGGATGGGGGTGCAGTTATTTATGGTCCTGCTCAAAGGCATCTTCCTGTCCTTTCCCCGTTATTGCCTGGTGGAGCCTTTCCCTGCTGTCTTCTCTGTCCACCTTTTTCCTGGGGCCTGGTCTAGTGAAGGTGGTTGGGGACAACCAAGGGGAAAAACAGGAGCATCTGCCTTGGTTGAAGGCAATGATGTAGCAGGGGAGGCTGAGCATCTGCCCCCTCACCTGCCTTCGCTTTAGCTCTCTGGGGCAGCACCTCCAGGGCTTCTGGAAGGGTGTGAAGACTGATCTACCACCTTGCCCCCTGTGAAGGACAACTACTACCACCTCCTTCCGTGTAGCAGGCTCTGCCATGTGTTCTGGGTCATCCCTGCCAAAGGGTGCAGGCAGGGAAGCACTGGTCCTCATGGGGTGACCCTGGTACCCAAGTTACAGGGGGATGCAGGTACTTTTGAAGGGGATGCTTTGAGATCCAGGACCTGGAGGCTGAGTCTCCTGACATGATGTGTGGAAAACTGTCTTCCCTGCTTGAGTATCAAAGCAGATCAGTCCTTTTTTTGCTGCTCTGCCTTTTTCTGTTAACAATAGAGACCTTCACAAGCATAAGTATGTGGTTGGGGCACAGTTAAGATGTGAGGGCCCTGACACAGGGTGAGTTGGCTACAGCTCAGCTCTGCCAGGAAGCTGTTCTGTGTGCAGGATTGCTAGGAATTTTGGGGTGGACAACTCAGCCTTCCCAATGAAACCTCCCTAAAATAACTAAGTGTTCAGCTCTTGTGGGACTTGAAGCTGACCCCCCCCCGCATCCTTCCAGGGTAAGAAGTTACAGCCTTTGTCCCAAAGCAGCGAGTGCAGAGCAGACAACACACAACTAATACCACCCAAAAAGTGCTCTGAGATGGGAGACCCAGCTGAAACTCTGTGGTTATACGCTAGGATTAAGGGAGGCCCTGCATCCCAAGCTATTTATGCGATGAGCACCCCACTCTATGGCTGAGTTGTTCTCCATGCCTGAACCGTGTCGGTGGGACACCTGTGCCATTGTGCATGTCCCTTGCAGTGTTACAGCATATGGCTTTGGTGCCTGTGAGCAGAAATGGCTGCAGACCAAGAGTTTTGAGGCTGCACCAGGATCCGAAGAACAATGAAGTCCCCAACTCCTGTAAGCTCTTACAGGATGCTTGGTCACGCAGGTGGGGATTGCACCTCGTAGGTGCACCATCAGCATTCATTCCCAGCCTTTCCCTGCTCCTCCTGAGGGCCATTGCAGTGTTCCCCACAGGGTTTGATACTGTCTTTTGTGCTCTTTCAGAGCATGAGGAAGACTCACATCCCTGTGGGTGAGGTGCCTGGCGGGGGGTAGGTGGGAGCGAGGCAGCCGCTGCGGTCTGCGCTGGAACATGTGCCCACTTGAGAAACACATGATGGGCTGCAGGCTGGGGCACCATAAACACCACTTGCGGTTTCCCCAGATGTCCTGGTGCAAGTCCTTCCTCAGAAACCACCATCTTGTGCTCGCCTGGAGCCATCTGCTACATATTCAGGGCTCTTTCAATTTCCACCCCAAGACCGCGGAAGAGTGGTGGGGAGCAGAGGTACCTTTTATTGGACCCGGCTGCACTGTTTATTTTTAGTGTTACCATCATGCCTCAGGGCCCAGAGCTCGGTTTGGGACGGTGCTGCGCCTCACTCCATAAAACCAGCAGTACAGCTCCTGGCCTGGCTGGCTTCTAAGCCATATCCAAGAAGGAACAACTGCTGGGTGTGGAGGGGCCGGGAAGGAAACCGTGGGACAGGGTCTTATGGCAGAGGTGGGATGCAAGAAGGATAATGCAGCGGGGTGCATCACTGCTCGCAAGGGTCCCCTTTTTGCTCAAGGCTCAGGTAGGACTCGCAGTTGGGTTTGTGCCTAATGCGTGGCCCAAGGTGGACTTCCCCAGCTCTGTCCCACCCCCAAAATTCAACACGAGAGAAGCCTCCAAGGCTGATGCTCGCTCAACAGACCAAAGACCAGATGCTGTGACAGACAGGAGCAGGTTTTGAGGTAACCGTGCCAGATTGCACTAAGGGATGCTCTGGCCCAGACTCATGGCAGCCTTTATAAAAGCCAGGAGGAAAATTTCTGCACATCTCATACTTTTTCTGCAAACCTCTTGGCCAGGCAGCCAAGGTGCTGCCGTCCCCACCGCCCTGGCTGGGAGGCTGATGCTGTTCAGGAGGCCCCCGACCCAGAGGCAGCGCCTGCATCCCGGCCGCCCATCCCTGCACCTCGCCTGGCCCCTGGAAGCTCCACTGAGCTGCTTGGTGCAGCTGTGCCAAATCTTAGTGGTTTTGGGCAACCAGGGACTCAAATACTTTCATTGGTTTCTGTTCACTTGGGTTCTTCTCTATGGCCTCACTGAAATGAAACCCTGGTGCCTGGTGTTGGCTCTTCTTTGTCAATGGCTCATCTGTTGGCAAGTCCCAACAGTGGCCCATGTCTTCAGCTGAGGGTCCCGTCCCCAAATCCTGGGGATGCAGTACCCACTGCATATAGCATCCATGGCACAGGCTGCATCCACTCCAGCGAATGGTCCTCACTGGTGTGGCAGGATTGTGGGTAGCATGAATGAGAGGCTGTCCTCCCCAGAATGCTTGCTGCTTGTCCAAATGTGGTTTCCTACACCTGGAGAAGTGGTTGACTTGGAGCAGTAATGCCATCAAACTCCTACCCGATGTGGAAATATTTCTTTGCTTCCCAGGAACGCCAACCCAGGTACCGGCTCCTGCTGCTCCTCCAGAGAGGGCTGCAATCTCTGTGGGCATGGGAAGGTACTTTCTGGGAGGTGCCCGTGCTAAACTCCTGCCTTCAGGAGCAGAAGGGCAGAGTGAAAATTTCACATGGGAAGGAGAGAGTAGCTTGGGTTCGATGGAGGAAGACTGACCTTTCCTTGCAGGAGATACGTGGTTCTCCTCAAGTGTGTTTGGGAAGCAGCAGTGTGCTCACCCAATCATACTGGCCAGGGCAGGCAATGAGGGGGAATTTTCCATAGACCCCTTCTCTAAGGTTTTCCAACTTAAAAACATCTACTCCATGGTGTAGAGTGGAGCACTTTGATTTCTGGGTGCTGCAAAGGACCTGATAAACACTGCAGCCCCTTCCCGATGTTTTGCTCTCTGACTTGGGGTGTTACTTGGGTTGAAAGCCAACCTTACTCTTGAGATTTTTCATGGCTGGAAGGCAGCTGTGCTACTGGGAAGCATTTTCCTTGGGAGAAAATGAACCTGGTTATACCCTGCAGCGTTATCAGTCTTGTTCCTCAGTGTGCTTTGGGGGTTTCCCATTACGTGTCCTTCAACAAGTGCAAAAAGGACCACTGCATGTGGCTTCAGGAGCAGAATTCAGTGTTTATGAGGAAAACGAGCTTCTACCCATCCCTCCTACACACTTGAAATACATTATGAGGAGCTACCTGGTGACAAACCTCCCGCATGGAGAACAGGCTTGCTAGCCTGGGGAGAAGGAAGGTGAGGTTTGGATCCAGAGCTCCAGCCCAGCTAAAGCTCCTGAGATTTAGCCCATCTTGACCCGGAGAAACAGGAGAAGCTCTGCAGTCATCTCCATCCAGCTCTGGAGGCCAAGTGCTCTGCGCAGAGAGACGACCACAATTCAATTGCAGGTCCCAGCTCACAGTTGAACTGCTCAGGAATACAACATAAACCAGCTACAGCTGCTTCCTCCAACCTGCTGCTGCTTGCCGTGGGCCCCCACCGGCCCCCATAGGCGTTAGAAAACAAACAGTCACTTTTTATTTCTAGACACCAGGGTTTCCAACTGGTTTGATTGCTCAATGCCCCATTTCAGCACAGCAGCCTGTCCACGACGACCATCTCTGGGCTCTTCCTGCGAGCGTGTTGTAATATGGGAAGCACCCTCCTTCGCATGGTCACCAGCGGCAGGACATCTCCTCCCTGCCTTCAGGAAGACACGAGAGCTGCATGGGGGCTCACACCTCCCTTTCCAAGTGGTTTGTAACCCCTTGGCTGGTCTTAACACCAAGGACACCTCCGTGATGCCTTGTGAAGGAAGCCTGGCAGAACAACCCACCTAGAGTTGTCTTTGGTGGAGCTCAAAGGACTTACACCGTTGTTTGAGGTGTGACTGTTCACTGCTCAAACCGGTGTTATGTGGCGCTTCCAACTCATGCTTGCTTTGGATGGTCACCCTGAAGTGACTTGGTTCATGCATCAAACCACACTTCTCGTAAAGTCAGACCTGTTCAGGGAATGGGAGGGGTGGGACCGTCTGCAAGCATCTTATCAGCTCTGGGCATCTCAGCTCTGTCAGGGCTGGCTGAGAAGAAGGGAGATGGGGCTGAAGTTGCAGGATCTGAGCCTGGGGAGGCAGCCAGCCTGCTGATTTCCTCAAGCTAGACTTGGCTGCAGAAAGCTCTCATGCAGAGGAAAAGAGATCCCAAACTCCAGCGAGCACGACCAACACTTATTTTTCTGAATCCATTTTTGACAGATGACCTCTTCCTCCTTCGAGTCTGTGCCGTAACACCAGATACAATGTCATGAAAACAGGCTCCACCCAAGCCACAGCTGCAAAAATACACAGGGACGAGAAGAAATACGGCGATACTTGTTTTGGTTTGTCAGACCTTTGGGTCTATTATGAGACCAAGTCTGTGAAACCAAAGTCCAGGCTGAAATCCCCTCCCTTCCCCCTGAGTTTGCATGCGCCTAGACGATGGGTCCTGCTCTCAGCCTATATTTGGTGCATGCAATTTGCTTGCAATAACACAAACACCCTGATGCATCAAAGTGGCTGGAACCATAAAATACAGTCAGATAGCTTTTTGTGTGAGTCACAAGGCACTCAGGTACCAGGTAACCTGGGCTTCTGTTGCTCTTCGGAAGAGTAACATGGAAGAACTTTGACTCAGCCCTAAAACACTCATGAAAATAGGAAGAAGCAAAAGGGCTTTTCAGACTGTTGCACAGAGAGACCTTTGTAACGTGGCAATTAAAAAAAACACTCCGAGTTGGAGAAACATTCCTTTTCCTTCTTTTTCCCCTCCAGTGTGGGAGAGCAGCTGGGTGTTCAGAAGAGTTGCTCCAGTTCTCACTGAGAGTAAAATTCACATGGCTCGTGTAAAGCCTCCTTATTTGTGCTGGGCATTTTACAGGGAACTACAAATAATAACACGATTTTGACTTCTGGAGCAAGTAGGCTGTGGATTGCAGTAATATTGATCGCCAGCATGCTACGGTTCCTAGTTCTTCTTCTGATGGGCTTCAAAGGGAGATTTGCCCCAGTTCACCTCCTGCATCTCCCCAAGAAGAGGTGCTGGAGGACGATGGATGGGTGTGTGAGCTGCTGCCAAGGAATCCCACGCTGTTTTCACGAATCTACTGCTTTTAGCCGCAAGACTGGGTACTGCTGAGCCAAACCGTGAGCTCAGCTGCCTTAAGAAAAAAAAAACATGTAGCCTGTACCTTGTAACTCGAGGCTGAGGGAGAGCAGATGGCAGCGACAGCCCCCATCGCACTGAAGAGCAAAGTGTGTGGACGGAACTTCTCCTGCCTGCCCTCACCAGCAAGCTGAGCGCCGCGAGAGGCAGCGGTGCCACGCAGATGCTTGCAGGGCTGTTGTATTTGGGCAGGGAGAGTTGTGTGGAGCAATTCCTGTCACCCAGCTGGAGGGTGAGGTCAATGGTGTCCCTTAAACGTCAGTCGCGTGGCAGCCTGCAGCTGATCTGAACGTGACGCTGATGTGGCTGTGATCGGGGATTTCATCTGCCTCTTAGCTTGGTGCTGAGCTCCAGATCACAAACAGGAGTTGTAATTCAGTAATAACCTGTTTGCTTACTGGGGCCATAAAGGAAAGGCACATTTCCTTGACATCAGATGCCTCAGTGCGCTGGAGCCAGGGCTCCATCCACGCCACGCTGCAGTGGTCACATCCAGAGGCCACCAAGCATCACCTTGGTCCCTCCGTGCCAGCAAAGTCACCTGCACTGGTTAATCCAAGGATGCTCTTCTTCTCATTCAACCCTGGACTCCTCCCACACCAAACAGCCCCATTCCCTGCCTAACCTTGCACCTTAGGGCCACGCCGTGCAAATCCACCCTGGGACACGAAACTTCTTGAGGCTCCCGGTGAGGTTCCTACCAAAATCAGCGTTTCCCCATTTTTTGCACAGCGATGGCAGAGCGGGTCCCTGTCAGACAGGCGCTGCAGCCCCTGGGAGAGGTGTGGGGCGGGGGGACCGAGGTATGTGGAAGCAGCACGGTGGTTCGAAACAAGTGATTCCCTCGCCTGGATCTTTCTGTTCTGTATTTCTCTTGAGAAGTAACCACTTCTCCCTAAGATAAATCTGGCTCATGGACACATCCGCAGGGCTCAAAAGGCAGTGTGTCTGCAGGTTGGTCTTCCCAGCGAGCACAGCTACAAAATAGAGAGAGGGATCAGTCTAGGGAATGTTTTTACACCTCTGTCCCAGAAAAAAATAGTCTGTTTTGTTTTGGAGGAGGAGGGTCTGGACACTTCTTTGTAAAAATCCCAAATATTTAGAATTTGCTGTTTTGCTTTGCTGTTTCCACCCAAGTTTCTGGTCTGGGGTTTTCTCTCTTTGCTCCTAAACACTCACCACCACTGCAGCCTCCCGTCCTTCCCTGGGGTGCCGCTGGCGCCTGGAGGGGACCTGCTCCATGAAGAGATGGGCAAAGCCTCGCAGGTCTGTCTCCTGAGGCAGCGAGTTTTCAGGTGGAGAAGGGAAAGGACGACTTGATTGCACTTCATGCAAGGGAAAAAAAGGCAATGGAAGTGTTTCCCTGTGGTGTTGCCAGCAAGGGCAAGGAGAGCCTGGAGGAAGGAGTCTCGTGGTTGGGAAGCTGAGGAAGGTGGGCTGTGGTGTTCGCCACCAAGCAGGAGATCGAAAAGGTGGGGGAAGGTGAGGGATGAGGGTGGATGGAGGGAAAGATTCATTACTGATGGAGTGAAGGAGGAGCTGGTGGAAGGAAGTCAACAGAGAAGGGTAAACATCTGCCGTACCAAGGCCCACCAAACGTTCACCCAGCCCAGGTCCTACACCCAACATCAGTCAGTAGATCTCTGGAAGAGGAAGGAGCAAGTCTGGCAGATCAGTCTTGCTGTGCTGAACCCAAAAGGTGGGTTATAGGGAGAGAGGAGGGGAGAGGAGAGAGGGAGTTATCCCTATTGGGCAGGATACAGCACTGGTCACTCCTGGAAAAGAGGGAATCTCCTGGGTTCCTCCTGATGAGCCCAAGAGCATCTCTGGTGCACAGCGTTGCCTCAGTTCCTCTTTCCTGGCCGCAGCAAGTGATGGTCCTGAGCGGCCTTTTGTGGGGCTGAGATGAGGCAGGAGGTCAGCATCAGGCCAAGCACGGGGGCGAAAATGAACCCATTGTGCCCAGACTGTATGGCTCTGCCCTTGGGGTGGATGTGGGAAACTCTCGGTCTTTATAAGAGACTGGAAATTCTGGTATAATTATAGCCTCGCTGTGGGTTGTGAGAAACCAAGGGGCTTTACAGGTTGCCGTGCCGGGCAGTTGAAGTCACGGTATGCAACTCCCGTAGGAGAAACACCAAGCCCCAGCTGAGCTGTGCCGAGGAGCCCTCCGGGACAGCGCTCAGCCACCCCCTGGAAACCGCTTTCTCTGGCTGTGCAGCCTTTCTGCCTGGGGGCTGTGTCCTCTGATGCAACGTATAGCAGCGAGGGCTCAGGGGAAACTGGTTTTCAAGGAAGGCAATGGCTTGGGGGGTTTGGAGAAAGCACTGGAAGATGTGCTCCAGAGTGGTTGTGAAGGGGGGAGCCCATCTTTGCCATTTTCCCGCTTTCAGCTTTCCTGGGTGAGGCTCCTTCTCACCCCGAGGATGAGCCACAAAGCCAAGACATGTCATTGCAGAAGGGTGCTGAGTAGCCGGCAGGCAGGTGTCTGTCTGGGCTGGTTTGCTAGTGCCCATCCTAGCCTGGAGCAATTCTGGCTGAGTCTGAAACTGCATTTCAATGTAGGGGTCTAACACTGCAGGTTTGCAGCCCTCGGCATGAAAGCAGGAGCGTGAAAGCAAAACCTTGCCTTGGTTTTACCTTGTTCAGAAATTTTTTCGTATTTCTAGTAAAGTGGCAACATAAGTGAAAGCTGCTGGAGGAAAAGGGGTTGCCGTTTTTGTCGCTGCATGGGCTGCCATGACTCTTCTGGTCCTCCCTCCTGAGTTTGGCTCTCGAGCAGTTTAAACACTTAAGCACAGTAGCAGAAAACTGAGGAATTCACCCTGATTTTTATGAAGATGATATTGTTTATAGCAGCCTATTTCTAAAGTGGGAAATGATAGAAATGATAGCAATGATCACTGCAGCTTAGGGAGCATTTTTGCACCGCAGCATCAACCCCAAGTGCAGGACTGACAAAAACCTTGCCGGCATGTGAAGGTTTATTTGCCAAAGGCTGAATCATCTGGGACCACTCGTGCTGATTATCACCTTGCAGCACCATGATTTCAGTCATTTCCAAACAACCAGGAGTCATTCAGCACACGTTGATGCATCACGAGCTGGCCCTTGAGATAGCGTGTGCCTTATCGTCCCTGGAGAACGATTGGCGGAGGCAAGGCTGGAAATGAGCCCGGTGAATTTAATAACTCACTCTCGATTTGCATGACCATCACTGATGGACACCGAGGTCTCACCAGAGAGGTGATCTGATGTTCAGGGCAGGGCCAGATCTTGAAGTAGGAGGCTGGGAATGACTTGTAACGTTTGTTTTCTCATGTATTAGCATGCTGTAAATGTTCACGTCCAGCCTGAGCCATCAGCTGGGCACGATGTGATAATCCTGCCGTTCCGGGAATCGTGCCCGTGGTGGCCCGCGGACCCGTCGCTCTACCCGTGACCCCAATCTAAGCTGACTTTGGCACACCTCTGTTTTTTCTTGAGACGAAAAATATTTGTGAATTGTTCATCTCTCTCCCATTCCTTACTTTTCTGCAGTTTTAGCTATTTTATTTCTTTTTTCTACCGGAAGAGGAGGCTGGCAGGGTTAGAGCTGCTTTCGGCCAGACCTGCTGTATGTTCAACCAGCTTTTCTCGGGGTGGATTTGGAACAGACCCAATTCTTCCCCAAACCAGCATCTTTCCATCACACGCAGGGGAGACTGATTCAGCTTCTGAGGCTGCAGGTGCAGCTATTTCTGCTGGCTCCAAAATAGCCCCATTGCCTATGAAAGATGAGCACTTAAGCTTTGAAAATCCACAAAGCTGCAAAAAAAAAAAAATCCCCAGCTTCTTCCCCCCGATGCTGAGAGTGACTCTCGGTTTTATACGCTGGCAAAACCTGGAGTTTCACTGAAACAAGCTGCGAAAACACCTTGCCAGTCCTGTAACTCCCACCCTTTTCGCAATTATTTGTTGTATGTTTTTGATACAGCCTCCTCCTGTAGCTTGACTTGAAGAGGGATTCGGCCTTAAAAGCAAATTTTGAAAAGCAAATAGCTAAAAATTAAACGAACGAGCTCCGGTGCACAAAACCCATGTGCGCAGAAAAGCAAAATTCACCAAATAAAGAGTTACTTTGCTCGACCGAAGCTCCCTGAAGAAGCAGGGAGGACTTTTCCTGCTGGGATAAGCTGCATCCCTGGGATGAGATCGGTTTTCTCTGAATGGAGAATGGAACCGAGCCTTGGGTCTGAATCTGGACTTTGGCCTCTGCTGGGAATTTATTAACCTGCCTCATGCTGCTCTTATAATGATTTCAGCTCTTTGGTTTCCTGCTGTGGGACGTTGAGCGTGGGGGTGCCCCTGCTTTAAAAATCAGAATTTCCTTCTGAAAATTCTGGCAGAAAAAGTGACTCGATGAGACCTGGTGACTGACAGTGATGGGGTCGGCAGCCCGGGGCTCATTTACATCTCACCGAGCAAGAAGTCGGGCGTGAGCCGCTTTCCTGTCAGCGCCCGGCTCAGCCCAAACCCACCCCCTCCCCCCCGTTTGCTTTGCCTTTCTCAGGGCTGGCAGTGAGACCTCGGAGGGCAAAAAGCCCTGAGAGCTGTCAAGACTCTTTTCCTTGTGGGTGGATTCTCTGGTGTCTAGTAACGGGGTTGAGCATGTGCTTTGCCCTCCTCTTCATCACCTCTATTGTTATATTTGTTATTTCCAGGAGGTTTGCAGGAATTAAGCATTTCCAAGGCTGCTGAAATCAGGTAGAGCTGAGGCATGAAGGCAAATGCAGAGATGCCATCACATGCATTCCCTGCCTTAGGAAATGGAGCTGCAACCCCCCAGGGCTCGCTGTGCAAAGAAACTGCTCCTCCTTCTTTCCCCAGGCTGTTGCCTGGCCCGATGCTGATGCTCGCAGCTCATACCCGTCCCGCTGTCATTTCTGTCTGCTGAGCCACCATGGGCTTCGAGGGGCTCCCGGTGCTGCGGGCGGCGTGACGGTGAGGAAGCACCTGCGAGCCCTCTGCTCAGGAAGCCGGCAGCGTCCCGTGGCCCCGGTGTGCGCCAGGCTCCCGCATGTGCTGTCACCCCCCTGGGGCTCCGTGCATGGGACCCCAAAGGGACCCCCTATCTTGCTTGCTCAGCCCCACATGCTGCCCAGAGATCTTCTTCCTCCTGAGAGACTGCTGGGTTTTGGGGCACCTCCAGCAGCAGCTCCCCCTCTCCCTGGTGGTATCCTCAATTTAGCGACAATTAAGTGTCCGATAGGCATTGCCAGGTGATAAGGGCACCCCCAGCCCCCACTGGGGCTCTGGGGACCTCTCCACGACCAGCTGGATGAATTGTCCCAACTCATTTGAGTTGGTGCAACGCGTTGGCCGTGCCAAGCTGCACCCGTTGTGGTGCCCGGCTGTGGGTCCCTCTCCTCCCAGGGGAGTTAGAGGAGCTCTGAGAAGAGAGGTCAGCAAAGAATAGCCTAGGCGTCGGGGTGAGAATGCATTGGCTTGCGGCAAAGCTCCTTAGCATGTGGCTCCGTGGGTCCCCAGTTTCAAGGGAGCGTTGTAGCTTGCTCCAGGCCATTGCACGAGGCGGGGGCACTAGCAAGAGAACTGCATTGCACCCCAAGCAGGCTGGTTGCTTAATGCTGCTGGGATTCGGGCTGCTTTTTTGTCATCATCCCTCCCCCACCGAGGGCTGGATTGCTCAGAAGAAATGGCAAAAATGGAGCTGGAGAGGAAATTGAGCGTTCGCAGCCTCATCCATCCGTCTGCATCCGTAGCACCCCTGTTTACCTGGGTGAGATGGGAGGCAGAGGAGATATTAAACAGGGAAACTGGGTATCGTCCCCTGGACGTACCCTCCTGTCGGATGCACGCTAAGAGTGATCGAAGGGTTGATGTGTCTTTGTCCATGTGAAATTCAGAATCAAAAGCAAAAGATAACTTTCTCCTCTGATTTCTCATCAGTTCTGCAATTTTCAAACTCTGCCCCTCCCCAGCAAAACTCAAAAGGGCGGTTTGCCCAAACGTCAATCTTCGGGCCTGAAGGAAATAACAGCGCCCTGAGGGAGGGGAGCTAGTATTCCAGCTGCAATTCTGCCTGCTGGGAGCATGGATTACCTTGGCCTGACCCTGGGATGCCGTGGGCGGCTGCGTCCTGTGTTCCTGCAGCCCCAACTTGCCAGGCATGGGTGTGGGAGGCAAGCTTGGGGACAGCAGGACCCACCTATGTGCTTAATAGAGTTAGCACTTAATGAAGGAGCTTCTCTTGCCTCCCTCACTTTGCTTATTCAATAAATACTGTGCCAGACAAGCTGCAGGACTGGGGAGAAGGGCTTTTCCTGCTGTATTGAGTATGCCAGTGAATGCGAGGTGTATTCCCTTTTTGCTGCTGTTATTAATGCCATTGGATTCCTCGTCTTTTTTTTTCACTATTTTTTGGTTCAGGAGATTACAGGGTGGGATGACACATTAATTGTTTTGCTCCTGCCCCATCCTTGTACCTGCACCGGGGGGGGGGGGGGTGAGTCAGAGCCAGGCATCCAGGTGGACATCCCCTTAGGGCAAAAGGAGGAGCTTGACAGGGATAAGCAATAAAAAGAAAGAGAAAACCAGGCCAGAGATTAATCCAGGCCTCGGGGGGGGGGTTTGCAAAATAGCTGGAAATCTCACAAGGCCAAGCTGTGTCTCATGAGATTTCTGATACTTCCCACTTCTGGCTAGGCCAGAAATACCGCAAGAACAACGCTGCATCATCATTCTTGGCTCTGGCTTTGCTCTTCCCACACTCCTGGCAGGGATTATCCTTCCAAACATCCTCCAGGCTATGGATCCACCGGCGCTGGCTGCAGCTCCCAAGGCAGCATCATTGAACAGCGCAGACGGCGTCCGGCTCTTCCTATTAAGACCCATGCGTTGAGAAGGAAGATATTTTTGGTCAAGAAATCAAATGACTCATTTGTGGATCCAAAGAACTATTTTGGGACAGAGCGTGCGCCTCCCCGGCGCAGTCCCATGCCGATGCTTGCAGCCGACGGCTTGCTGGGGATCTTTACCTACCCCGGGTAGGTGTGCGCAGAAGGGGCATTGCACCCCCAGCCTCCCAGATCTCCCTGGATTACACACCCCAGAGACTGGATTACGAACCCCAGAGCCCGCCGGTGGCCAGGGATGTTGTGCAATCCCACTGTACACGTTTCAGTTCGGTCCTTACCCTTTCCGCCCTCCGGCCGGGTTTGTTATACAGAGGAAGCTTGTTAGGTGCCTCAACAAACAGACAGGAAACCAAGTCTTTCACTGCGCATACACATTGTCTGCCTGGGGCTAATTTTGAACAGAAAAAGACCTTATTTATTTCTTTTATTTATAAATTCTGAGCCTTGTGCTTTGAAGACAAGCACACCCTCTTACAGGGCTAGGAACTGTGCAGGGGAGGGCAAGGGGAAGAGCAGCCGTCGCGATACGGGGCGGCCGTCCACAAGCCTGGCCCCGGCGCATGGCAGGCTCGGACGCTGCGTGGTACGGCACGGCGTGCTCTCCATGGGGTCATGGCCAGCAGAGGTGGTGCGAACGCCAGGGCTCAGGATGGGCAGCTCTGGGTGGCCGGTCTTGGGGTGGAGACTCCACCAAAGACCTCACGGGCATCCCATGTGTTGACGTTGGTGAAGGTGATGCCGGGTTGCAACCCACATCGCCCGGTGGGCACTGAAGTCCTGGGTGGCTCCACATCCCCATGAAGGTTTGGATGATGGGGAAGCAGCATCGGTGAGGTCAGGTGGCCAACGCTTAGGACAATGCCTGGAGGCATCACCACTGGCCTTGGCCACTAGTTCTGGAGAGGCCGCTCTGGTCCCCGCCAACCTCAGAGACAGGGCGGGGGCTGCCTCACACCCACCCCACGGGCTCGTGTCCCCCACCGGCCCCTGGGGACTCTGGTGAGACCTTCAGGGAAATCAGAGACTCCTTTGGAGATTATTTTTTTTTAATTTTCCGTGTACCGGTGGGTATTTCCAGGGCAAGGTAGTGTGATACGGGCAGGCAGATATTAGTCACCGCAGCAGACTTTAAAAAGTGAAAACATGAAGTCGAAAGCTACCAAACCTGCGGCAACTTCCCAAATCCCACCCGAAAAGTAGCAAAACTCACCTAAAAAGGCACCAAAAAAGTAAAAGTTCCAGCATTGCTTTTTGGGGTTTCTTTTTGTTGTTGTTGTTGTTGCTGTTGTTTTTGGGGAAATATTATGCTTTATTCTGAGAAAGGGGAAGCATTGGGACTATCAGCTCTGCAGGGCTGTGCATCCCATGGGTGCCTCCTGGGAGAGCCCCAGCACCCCGGGTTGCATCAGGGCTTGGGCAATGCAACAGCGATGCTGAGGTTTCTGTGGCAGAGCCGGGAGGTGCAGGATGAGACACGCGGGTGATACCGAAGAGGAGAAGCCTCCCCTTATCCTCACGCTCTGTCCCATTAGGGCTTTGCATGGACAGGTTTGGGCATGAGGCTGCTCCATCGCTCCCCCTCCTACATAGCCACATCCCACCCGTGCGCGCAGTTTCAGCTGCGCCCAAAGAGACACACCGGCCATAGCGGCTCTTTTCTTTATTTAGCCCTCCCTGACCCCAGGATGGAGGAGCCACTTCCACATTTTCCCCCCTGGCCACGGCCAAAAAGCCCTGGAGCCGTTTCTCCTCCTCCTGCCCGGCCGGTCTCGCTCGCAGATGCTCAAACCACACGCGCCTTTGCCCAGCCTGGCCCATCGCAGATGGACACGGCTAAAAATACCTAAAAATACCGCCTGGCCGCAGGCGTCCTGTGAGGGTCTCTCAGCCAGAGCAGCTGGAACTGAGAGGACGGGCTAAAAATAGGGGTGCGGTGCAAGTTTCAGAAGATCCTGAAACATAAGGTGAAACTCGGTCTGGGTTAACGGAAGATCTGAGCATGTCGGAGGGTTTATTTCTGCTCAAGGAGGCTCAGCGGGAGAAATGTGGGAGCTTGGTAGCTCCTGTGTTTGGATGTAGTGGGTCATCACCATCACCTCTGTGCATCGCCCGCGTGTGCTCTTTGGGATCACCACCCGAGCAAGGGGCAGCCCTCCTGGGGACCAGAGGCGCTAAACCCACACTGTACCCACAAATCTCCTGTTGGGGATGAAAACCTGGGCGTTTGGCCCCCTCGCCTCATGCAGCAGGTCTGGGCTTGCATCCAGCCCAGCATCCCCCTGTAATTGCGCGCCTGCCTGACAGCATCCGTGCAGAACGGCTGAGCCCCATCCTGCCCCGAGAGGATGCTCAGGCTCTCCAGCCTTTTACAAGAACGGCAGCTGGGGCAGGGGGAAAATTCCCTCTGTGTTTCTAGACGTGAACCACGAGCTAGTTCCATGCCTGAATGTGTGCGGTGTTGTCCGGGTCCCCTCGACCCACCACCGAGTCCAGGGGAGCCCATCGTGGCCCTGTCCTCCCCCAACCTTGCACAACCCGCCGGTCCTTCTCCTTCCTTGCGCTGGGTGAAATCAGAGCTGTTATTTCAAAGAGCAGCTTGTGATTTATCACTGTAATCTCAACCACAAGTTGAGCTGGCAGTAGTTAGGGGAGCCACGAGGAATGAGAGAAGGGTTAGCTATTAATTTCTGCATCCTCTATGCTCTTGAGGTTTTTATTTCTTCAATACAAGAGCAAGGAAATATGGGTTTCTGCTGAGTAAAGAGGAGAAAATGAAAAGGAAAATAAAATTGTCCGGGATTTGTGCTGAAGTAGCTCATGTTGGGTCATTTCTTTGCATACTGTCAAAAAAAAAAAAAAGCTGGTTTTGAACTTTGAAAGCCAAGGTCATTGCAGAAACTGGAGGCACCAGCCCTTTCTCAGCAAGGGCAACACCCTGGGAAGGAGAGCAGGGTTGCGCTGGCAGGTCCACGAGCAGAATTGCATGGGGTTTCTCCTCTCCTGCCCCCTTTCTGCTTCTCCATAAGTCACCTTTACGGCTCTCAGCAGCCATTCTGGAAAGCACAGCTTTGTACCGATGTTAATGAGTCTTTAAATCAAAGGGGCAGCTGAAGGGTTGTGTTGGCCAAATCGAACATTGAGTTTCATTCCAGAAAGGGCTGGGATGGGGATGCACAGCCCGGGGTGTCAGAGGTGCAGAAAACTCCCAAACACTGACTAACTGTGAAATAACAGCATTTTCACCTTTATTTATTTTTTTTCTTATTTCGCTCTTTTTTTACATATGATTCTACAGTTTATTTAAGGCTTTAAATTCTATTTTCCTCAGCTTTGCTTTGCTTTGAAGGGACCTGGAAGCATATATTTTGCTAAGTATCAGTGAGTTGCACATTATCTTATGTAATTTTAGGCTCCGGAGATCTAATAAACCTCCCAAATTTCCCAAGTTTCCCAGCACTGGAGCCCTCTAGAGCCCTTTGCATCCAGTACTCTGAGCTCCTGATGCGTCGAGAAAAAACCCATCAGTTTTTTACTTCTTTTACTTGTCTTACAGAAGAAAAGGCTGTTTTCCAGGCTTGCTACAGACTGTAGAGGAGTCAGACAGCATTTTAACCCAGTCTGAGGAAATGACAAAGCATTAACTCCCCTGCAAGGTACTGCAATAATTTTCATTAAATATAATCTTTGCAAGAACCCTGCAGTTATTTTCCAAGCCAAAAAAAAAAAAAAAAAAAAGCTGTTCTTTCTTGGTCTTTCTGGTTTGCTAATCTACTTTGACATTTATTAGCAATTATTTATTTCCTTCCCCGTTGGCTGTTTATGGTGCAATTTTTCAACAAAATAGGCATTACTCAATAATAACCTCTGCAAAAAGGCAATTAGGAAATGCGAAGACGTGTGTTGCAGGGATGGATTACAGAGATTGTGGGCCTTCTCCCATGTACAAAATCTCATTTTCTGGCTCAGATGGAGCCAAAGATGCTGCTCTGGGCAGCAGACCCCGGCTGGGTTCCAGGACCGCAGCACCACAGCCTTCACCACGTCCTTTCTGCAAAGGACCCAGGGGCTTGTCCCTGCTGTTTGCAGCCTTTGCAAGAGGCAAGCTGAGAAATACATATTTAGGAAGACCTGCTTTTGCTGTCTCCTGGGTAATGATTTTCTTTCTTCCCTTTGGGTTCTGGTGATGAGGAAGATCTGTAAGAAAACAGGATTCTTGTTCCTTAATGAAAACGCTCCACACCGAAAGACTCCCACGAGTTCCCATAAAGCCACAAGGTAGTGCCAAAATGAAAAAGAAAAAAAAAAGCTAAAAACCAGCAAACCAGCTCAACCTTTCAGTGCAGCATCTCGGGAACATTTCCCCGTTCCCCCCCTCCATGGGGAGAGCTCTGCGCCAGCCACCTGTCCTGCAAAATGCCCCCAGAGCGATGGCTTTCCCGAGACAGGGCTTCACCGCAGCTTCTTGCGTGTGAGAAGCCACAGAGGGGGGAAAGAAAAAGCTTTGCATTGAAATAACAGAGCTTGTAAGAAAACAAAGCCCTTTTCTAGCTCCGCTCGCATGCAGCACCTTGTACCCATCACCCTGCATCCTTCCTGGTGGGTGCTGATGGGGAGTTGGGGCACGATGCTGTGTGGTGGTGGAGGGCTTTTGGGCACGATATTGGCCCCTTTCTCATCCCACTCAGCTGGGGATTAATTGCAAAAACCATCCCAGAAATTGCTGGGGCCAGGTGACGGCAGGAAACACGCTAGAGAGGGGTGAGAGAACAGTGGGTACTGCTCGAAGGCGGGGGACAGCCCAGTCCTGGTTCTGCTTGGCTGGAGCTATCACCTAAAATAATCAGCCTTGCTGCAGTATTTTTGCTGGTTAGGGCAACTTAATTTTCATTTTCTGACCAGTTTCCTGGCTGGGACACAGGCAAGGGCTGGTTCAGGGGGCAGGTGGTGGCCAGAGCATGGGGTTATTCAGCACCGAGTGCCGCTGAGCTGCGATTTGGGTTGGCTTTGCCGGGTCTTTTCACCTCACCCGTGGCACTGGGGAGGGTGGGTGAGAGCATGGTGAAGGGGCGGATGCAGCCAAAGGAGTGTCGGGAGCTGTGGTGCTCCCTGCTGCGGGATCCGGGGCTGCGGGAGGGTGCAAATGCCATGGATGGCGGGGGGTCCCTGCCAGGGTGTCCATCTGTCTGTCTGGAGCAGCTCCCCAGGGCTAAACCCTGACACTGGTCCCAGCAAAGCCAGCCCGGGGGGCAAACCTGGGCACTGTTACATCCTCTCTGCCCGCGGCTCTGGCAGACCCATAAAGATCAGAGATTGAACATCGCACTGCTCGTTCAATGGCTCTCGTTTTGCACCATCGTGGTCTGTCTGTTGGTCTTGCCGTGGGACCTGGACTGCGGCACAGCGGGGTTGTATATCCAGCAATAGCACGGTATCAATTATATAATAAACCCCTCTCTAGGCTATGATAAGCTTGTTAAATCATCTGTGCTCTAATAGGCAATATACATAAACCTTCCGTAGACACCAAACGCTCCTTGAGACAAGATTAAGCTCACCAATAACAAATCCAGCAGAGTTTCATCTATTTATATGAACCATTAAAGCATATGGACAATCCGCGGCGCATTTCTTTACGTCTGCCATGAATCGCCTATTCCCCGGCGCTGTGCACTTACCGAGCCGAACCGCTCCCTCTGCTTATATTCAATATTTCCTCTGCACTTCAAGGGGCTGAAAACATTTCTCTTTGTGGATTCTTTTAAATTCCACCCCCAAAACAACCCTCTGGATCATTTAAAGTGTGAATGTGTGTATTGAGGATCCTACAGGGAGCCTGGGAATTATTTCACTGCTATGAACTTTCCTCGTGTCTTACCAAAATTCAAATATACTAATCCCAATGTTACTAAAATACAGAGCTAAGATGTGGCTTGTTCAGTGAATGGATTTCTTTTTAGCCGCTTATTCTTAGTAGTTGCCACTGAAAATCGTGCTTCTCTGTTTGTAACAAATATAACAGCACGGCTCGCAAAAAGAAAAGACAACTTTTAAGCAAGTAAAGGCAAGCCCTGAAATGAGGAGTTTCAAATCCTTCTGGAAAATGTGTATGAAGATCACGGGGGAAAATAACTCACTAGAAATAACAACCGCAGCCTGGAAAGTGAACAGTGGAAATATTCTTATAAATGAACAGGAAGAATCCACAGCCATTGAAAACCATTACAGTCAGTGTTTATTAGGGCTGATCAACTAAAAACAGAGTCCGACGTGAGCTCTGCTCTGCTCACAGGGCTGCTCGGAGCGCGTACTGAGTCACTGCGAAAGCCACATGCTAAGTTGCGAGAGGAAAAAAAACATATTTATGAGCAGGTGGGATTTTCCATGGTCCTGAGTGATGGAGGAGCCCAGCATCGGGCATTAGCTGCAATTAATGGAGACGGTGCCACCTGCCCCCCTGGCACCAGCCCCGTTTTGCAGCCTGGGAGAGCGATGGTGGATGTTCTGCAGGCTGGGAACAAGCGAGACCTCGCGTCCTTGCCAGGGATGCGCATCCCAGGATGCACAGGCAGGAACAGAGATGGAGAAGCTGCACTCCCCATGGCGCCCGTGTTCTCAAAAGGTGGAAAACAAGGAAGATGGAAGCCCTCCTCCTCCATCCTGCTGGAGGCAGAGCTGCCAGGCAGGATCCATCCCCACCGGCAGCACATGGGTGACAGCCAAGAGCCCTGCCTCGGGGTGCTCCGCTTTCCAGAGAAAGTTTTCGGGCTGTGAAATACCACTTCTCCAAAATCGTTGCTACTCTTTCACCATTGGAAGGGCTGAAGGCCCTGCAAAAAATGAACAGGCGCACCTTGTGTTGCTGGGAGGGGAACGCGGGGAGAGCGGAGCCGGAGCCTGGCGAAGGAGGGCTCTCTCCAGCCTGGGAGGCAGCTCCGCTTGGCTTTTGGAGGGCATTTTCTGCACTCAGAGGACGGAGAGCCTCGAGGGCTCCGTGCAATACCCGCTCTGCAAGGAAAGGCCGGTCCCCCAGGACCCATCTCCCTGTCCTTTGCTCTGAACCCTGAAACTTAATGATTTCATGACTTTTCCGTCGTTTTATTTTATTTTATTTTTTCTGTCAGAAATTTATTTGGCTTTGACAACCTTGTGAGCCAGATAAGTGCATGATCCTTGCCAGGGTTTGCGATGTCTGCTGCCTTCTGCAGTGACAGAAGCAGAGCTGGGGCAAGCGCTGTGCCAGAGCATCTCCATCACCAGCTCCTGTGCCTTGATTTGGGACTGGGAGATGGAGAAAACACCCCTCACGCCTCTTGTTGCAGAGATTTTTGCACGATTTGGGGCTGGTTTAGCTCTGTCCCCGCTCTCTCCTCCCTACACACCTCGACCCCCTTCCCCACATCCACCAGCCTTAAATGTAATGGCACAGTCAAAGTCTTGTTATTATTCACCGCCCTGTTTCTTCTATAACTGAGCAAGTGGTTTTGACTCACCGGCTGCTCCCTCCATGGAGGCTTTGCAGCAGGAACTGTGCTGTGAATCAATACAATTAATACAGAAACGAGTCACTGGCATTAATAATTTAAAATATTCCTGGGAGTGGGCTGGTTTGCACCTATCTCTGTAGGCCACAGACTCGGGTCCGTTCTCCGCGGAGGGTGAGGGCTTTCATTGCGCTGCCAAGTGGATGCTTCCCTTTTTGGTTTTTTTTTTTTCCCTTAGAAAAAAAGATTTTTGCACTAAAATCTACCTGGGAGCTGGCAGGAGAGGTGAGGGGAGAGGGACCCATTGCTGCCCAGTGGTGTCGGCAGCCTCGGACAAAGCACCCGAGCACAGATCTGAGCTCAGCAGCTCCCAACGGAGCACCGTGGGGAGCCGCTGCTGCAGACCCATCCCAGGGAGCTGCCTAACTGACTGTTTAATGACCTGCTTTACAGTGAGGCCTCTAACTGTCCTGGCACTAGGTTTTAAAGTTCTCCACGCCAGCCTGGCTCTGGGTATATTCCTGGGAGCGAGGAGGAGGGGACATGGGTGCTGTCCCTTTTGCCCCCAACTCGGTGTCCCCTGCAGCAGCTACATGGCCACCCTGCAATCCCTGGGGCCAAGAGTGGACAACTTTAGCCAGGCAACCATGACCGGGTCCAGGCGTGCCCTAAAGCAGGGCTACAGCTCGCTTTCCTGGCTGAGCCCTCGAGCAAACCCGGTCCCACGTGTCAATGAAGGTTTATTGCACCCAAGTGACAGAGGATTTGGATTCAGACCATGACGCAGCAGATAAAAGCTGGGTGGAAAAATTTCACCTCCATACAAGATCCTGCCCTCCATGCCAAGGGTGTTGAAGGGATGACCCTTAGAAAGGCGATCCCTTTTCTCTGCCTCTGCACAACTTTTTGGGGTCCTGGAGCCAGAGTCCCTCCCTGGCACAGCTGCCAAGGTAGAGGAACAGAGAGCGCTTCATATTTAGGAAGTTAAAGGGGGACCGAGTCCCCGGGGACCGAGAGTGAGAAGGATGGCAAATAGGCAAAAGCACCCAGCTTCTGGAGCCAGGGGGACCCCTGTCCCCGCTGTCCCCGCCGTCACCCAGCGTGGGGGTGGGCACCCAGAGCTCCCGGCACCCAGAGCTCCCGGCACCCAGCTTTGCTGCGTCCAGGTCACACTGAGCCACATGATCTGCGGGGTCGGAGCAGCAACAACAACAGGAACAATCTGTGGGAGAGGAACTTAGGATGAGCCCAACTTCTCTAAAAGTATAAAAAGACCCCGGGGGCCGCAAAAGGCATCAACTTGCACGTCCTCTCTCCCGCCGCTGCTGCCGCCTCGCAGCCCTGACGGTTGGAAGCCGGCGTTGTCCTGGTGTTGTGCAATACCGTTTCTGTGCATTTGGCATCAACTAGCCCCGCTGCTTGCCTGTCCTCCCAGAAAAGGAAACGCAACCCCACCAATGCGTGAAGGTCCTTTGCAAGAGAGCAAATGGCTCCGCTCAGCCTCTGTCCTGCTCGGGAGCTTCACCCAGGTGATGCTCCTACAGAAGGAGGGAGCGAGCCTGCAAGAAAACCACCCTGAATCCCATTAAAGAGCATCAGGGAAGGGAAATGTAAGGAGTAGCTCTGCTTCCTATCAACGGATGCTCATGCAGCTCAAAACAGGAGCAGGGTCAATTAATTCAAAGTCAAACAGATCTTCAGCATCTTGCCGCATAGTCACTCGCTAAGCACAGCCATACCAAGGTGTGTGTCAGTTTTTGGCACCCTATGCCTATCAATCCCTTCTTTTTCCCTGGATTTATTGGTGTTTCCACTTGCTGACCTGAGCCAGCTGGGGGGGAAGGACCTGTCCCTGCTGCACCACAGCTTTTGCAGCAGCTCTTGGCATGCTCCCTGAAGTAAGGCATTTAGACAAGGACATTTTAAAGCCTATTTTTGGCTTCAGGAAACACTAGCTCTGTCTGAAACTTTCTAAATTGCATTAAAAAGACGCACTGAAAATGAAGGCGAAGCTTGGCGGGTGGTCCCGCTCCGGACCAGCTGATAGAAAGGCACGTCTTGCACACAAGCCTATCTCCAAGCCAGACCTGGTGGCACCCTCCAGGAGACAGCTCATATGTTGCAACTATCGGGGACATCTAAAGATGCTTGTGTTTGGTTTTTTTTTTGTGGGTTATGACCTAAGGAAAAACATGATCTCATGTAGAAAACTTTGCTTCAATCAAATCCTTGGGCCACCACACCTGCAAGGCTGTGATAGAAACCATGCAGCGGTGTGACATTGTCTTCTAGCCTGGAGGAAAACATTTTGCTGATCAGAGAGAGGGGAGTAACAGGGGAAAAACTGATCTTAATTTCTGGGTGCTTCTGGCTGGCTCCTAACTGATCTTTACTCTTAAGGCAGACTGATGAGACAAAAAAGGAGGAAAACTCAAAACGCGATGAGATTTAAAACTGCAGCCCATGGTCACTTGCAAGGCAGCTGTGGCTTATATGTTACAGCACATTTTCTGGCTGAGATTCCCTGAATTTTCAGTCTTTAACTTCTAGGAAAGGAGGAAGATAGAGAAGAGATGCTGCTTCTGAACTAAAAATACTGTTTAGAGAAGGAGATCTGCAGTACAGCTTTGAGAGTGAAGGTCCTCAGTGTTTGGGCTGTTCTTCAGATGTCACCTCCTGACATTGGGAGAGGTACGAAGACTGGAAAGGAAAGATTGCATCCACCCCCTGCTTCCTTTAGAAATAGTTGTTCACCTGGAGGGGTTGCAATGAAATGGAAAGGAAATCTCGTTTTCAACCTGCAGTGCAGGGACGGGGACAACCCCGAGCTGTCCTTCCCAGTTTGGCATCCCCGTGTGGTGGATCTGGACCGGTCCCAGCTGCTGGAGGCCCTTTGGGGATGTGGGAGTTGCTGAGAAGTCTGGCAAGCCATTCATAAAACTTCTGGGAGAGTATTCGTGAAAGCCAAGCACGTTCTGCCCCCCCCAGCATCGAATAAGTGACCTTTGTCTTGGCTTTTATTTTCACTTTCGAGCACTTGCCTGGCAGAGGTCAAGCAGTTTAAAAAGCTTGACAGAATTAAGAAGGCAGGATTAATTGTCCCAGTTATTTTATATTTCTGGCTATCACAGCATGTTGCTTTTGCCAGGGTCAGTCATTTTGCAGAAAATCAAAATGTACCAAAATGCCACAATTTAGACCCCAGACAACCCAGGAAACTTGTTTGAAAAAGCACAGTCTTTGTAAAAATACCCTTTTGCGTCTTTGTCTCTCCATTTGGAGAGTCTTTGCAGTTCTTGTTTTTCAAAAAAAGGAAGAATGATTCTGATGTAATGACAGGACTCCGGGAGCCGTAGATTTATGGGGAGAAAAAAACAACAAGTATTGTACAACTCATCGTAAAGCGGTGAAAAACCACCTGTGCTTCCCTCTGGTCTTGTTAAAACACCTCTGCAAGAAGGTGCCGTCACTTTGCTTCTTGAATATGGTTTGTTTCATAAGATTATACCCATTCAGGGCAAGGAGTGTGCAAGTCAGGCCATAAACCTCCATCATCTATAGCGTGTTGCTGTTATTTACCCCCTGATTTTTTAACTCCTGTAGTAGGATGGAGAATCCCTTATCAGGGCTCGGCGGGAACGTCGCCTCCCCTGTGCACTGATAGCTGCAAACCTCCAATCTGGAGTTAATCGTTAACGAGCTGTCACGACACTGGATTACCACAAATCTGTTGAGCTAAGGTCATCCTTTGGGATAAATGATGAGGTTTATTTTAAATATCCCCGGGATGTGGTGGGCCAAGGCTTAGAGGAAGACTTGCGTGGGCGTCAGCAGTCCTTAGCATGGTTGAGGTCTCTCTCAGCTAACGTCAAGACTTCATCAGACTTCTTGCTTCGGTCTTGTGGTCCAGTGGCTGCTTCCCTCCAGATGTTTAAAGGAAAAAAAGCAAGACAGGCGGGGGGAAGGCTCAGTTTCTGAAAGCCCTTTCAGCTCTGCTTTTACTACTGTTCAAGGGACAGCATATGGTATTCTTGTCATTCACGTGAACCTCTTCAGATGGTGGCTTCAGCTGAAGGGGCGTGTGGCAGTGAGGACCCCGGTCTAATTACCTCTGCCAAGAGAAAGCGCTGCCCTTTCCCGGGGGGGGCGGGTTAATTTCCCATCTATTCCTTTCATCTAACGGCTCCTTGCGCTTGGAGTACAAACCATGAAAACAGCTCTTAATTTACCTCCTGCCTCCCACCGATTATTGAATACCTGTGCGTTATTCCTCCTCATTTGTCTTTCTAACTACCCTAATTTTTCCAGTCTCTCTCATCAGCGTTTTCCCAAGCTCTTTATTGTTTTCTGATTGCTGTAATTCTGCAATATCTTTTGGCACTAAAGCACAGCTCCCCAGAGGAAGAGGCTCATGAATTTATACAGCGACATTACGCAGGCTTTTCAGACGAGTCTCGGGGCTGATTCAGATGCCCAGAAATGCTCCTTCTGTTCCTACCTCTCCTGTCGCTGCATCCCTTTAATGAGCGGATAAGCAGAAATTAGAAAGTAGAAATTGCACAAGTGGTTTGCTCCGGACTCTCGGTATAAAGAGGCATGAAAGCCCAGGTCGAGGTTTCTGGAGACTAAATTGTTGGTCTCGCCCATCCTTCCCCACTCGCTACACCTCTGACTTGGCAGGGCATTTCTCTCTTCATTTGTCAAGACAAGAGTTTCAGCCTGGGAGGAAATTTTCCCCATGGTACTAATTTCTTCTTCTTCTTGCAACTGAAGCACATTTGAGAGTTTGTTCCTGAAACTTCCCGTGTTCTAATTTTACATATTGGGGCTGTCAGAAGCAGCGCACGAGAGAAACGAGATCTCCTCCGCAGCTTTGGGGTGACTGTGCTGCCTTAGAAGGGGTGATGAAACTCAGAGAATCTTCCCCTGCTCATTAATAACAAATTTCCTACCTCGGCTCCAGGGGTTTTAAGTGACAAAGACTCAACCCGGGCCCAACATGACGTTCATTAAATCCTCTTCAAGTGACACCACCTATTTTTTTCTCACTTGGCAGAGGAACCTGCCTTCTAACCAAATACTTTAATGTGCTCAGGTCAGGTGGGGAGTGTTAAATATGATCTCGATGAGGAAATACATTGGGGTACTGGGAATAAACATGTCCTCTGGGAGCTTATTTATTTTACAGGGCTGCTCCAGACTAAGGACTGGGTGAGACAGGAGCCAAACGTTGCTCTAAGGTTGCTTCAGGCAACCTTTTTTTTCCTTTTCCAGTAAATTGTTTCTCTTTCTGTCTGAGAGTGGAATTAAGAGAGTCGCAAATTACGATGAGAGATTCTGCTTGTGAAATATTCTGCATTTTTTGAAGGGCAAGAGCACACAGCTGCATGGTAAGTACCGGTGGGTGGACCGAGATGTACGCACCCCCGTCGGGATCGGGGTGCGTGTCGGGGCTCTGGTGGAGTTGCACTGATCAGAGATCAGGGTTTGGGTCCCTGATTCTTCACGACCGCTTCTGCTAGTTCACCCCACTTGAAAAGGCCTGATAATTGCAAAGCCTGTCGCTGGTGAGAACAAAAGCTAGTGTTCCCTAAAGGTCCCCCAGGAAGGATGCTCAAGGTCAGAGTGGGAAAATGGTTTCCTACGTGGCTCGTTGGTTATCTGCCTCCTCCTGAGTGCAGGGTAAGGTGAGCAAAGATTAATGTGTGATTACTTGGTTGGGAGCCAGGAGGGGCTCAGAAAAAAACATCTGAAGCTCCCAACATCTCCAAACTGGGAAGGTTTGGGTTGGCACCTGGTGGTGGGATTTGACGTCTGTTGTACATCAGCCAGGGCCTGCAGCGTGAATTTACAGATGAACCCTGTCCTTCAGATCAGGCTTTGATCATGTTTGCAAGTGGTGGAAACCATCAAGCTGCTGTATCAGGGGCTTGGATTTTAAGGGTCCATGGAGGACCTCAATGTGGGCTTGAGGTGTTGCAGTCCGAAGGGCTTTGAGGCTGAGGTCTGTAAATGTCATCTACTACCCCCAAACAGAAATCGTGTCTATCTGCTCTCATGATTACGAGTGGGAGAAGGAAGGCCTTTCCTCAGTTGGACTGAGGTCTCACTGTTAGCATTTTTCTCCCATGTCAGTTGAACAACAAGAGCAACGTGGGTCCAACTCAAGGCCAAGCCTTGGAAATCTTCCCAGAACCACGACCAGTACCACTCCTGGTGCCCAATACTGTTTACCTGAGCTCCAGTTAGTCAGTTAGCATTAGCACAGGCGGCCAGGGTGTCTGACAGCACATCCACCAGCGCTCTCCATGTCTCATCGTCTCAGACGCCTGCTGCGACTCCATGTTTTCAAGCCCACAAGTGTCATCACTTTCTGCCTGATGAGTTTTTTCCCCTTTTCTGGCCCTGTGGTGTGTTGATGGGAGCAGGTCATGGGACAACCTGCCATGTGCAACCAACCGACCACATCTCGGCGTGGTCCGTTCTCACCTTTTTTTTTCCTCAGAGAGGCCAGATTATGACCATAAAAGGGAATAACGGAATATTGGGCGAGGAGCCCTGCCCCGATTGGCTGAGCACCGATTCATGATGGTTTCAGGGGAAATAACCAGGTCGGAGTAATTTTTGGGCCGAGAATGAAAACAATGCAACAAAACCGTGTGGTTCACCATTGAAACCAAGGCAGGACTTTCGGTGTCAGTGCCTCCTGTTGTTCTTGGTTCCACCTGCGTGAAACTGCAGCGGGGTCCTCACTTCCGCGTGGGCACAGCGGCTCAGCCGCACAGAGCTCCTGGTTCCCATAAAACATCTCTGCAGCCACCACCAGCTGATGCCACCTAGGGTAACATCTCCTGGAGGTGAACTGGAAGCATCTGGTGGCCAAGTTGGCCAGAAACCACAACTGCAACCACCTTCTGTCCACCTGGCGGCCTTCTGAGTTGGGAGAGCCCAAGCACCAGCTCCTTCTGGTTGAGTCTCTGCATATCCATGCCTGAAAGCCAGCAGAGCAAAGTCCCTTCATGCCTGAACATCTCCTCCACCCAACCCTCATTAGACCATTTGCATGGTTAAAAACAGGACTTTAATCTCCTGAGACGCTTGCCTAAAATGTGCCACCAGCACTGAGTCACAATATTTAATAAATACGATAAAAAAGGCTGAGAAGGTTTCCTGGAAACTTTGGCAGCCTTGCATTGGGAGCAGATGTTGGCGGCAAGCAAAGTTCTTGTAAGCTGTAAAGGCATTTTCCTGTTTAATGATTAGCCTGAGAAATCTGATGGCTGAATTAGGGTGTTTGTGCTCAGGAGCACGGAAAGGTGAGGTATCAGCTTCACCCCTTCTGGGAAGGCCACGCCCACATGAATTCTTCACTCATTGCCTTCATCCAGTAAGAACAAGATGGTTTTACAGTCATTGCAGTTCTCGGAGTCGGAAGCAGGCTCTTGTCACCGAGCTGGTGGCAATCCTCTGCCTTGCCTTGTGTGCTCAGGGTGGCAGCGGAGCCATCTGCAATGGGCAGCGTCTCTTCTGGAGGATGAACCCAACTGTCTGCAGAATGAGACAGCAGCCCAGCCGCTGTGCTGGAGGATGTTTGCATTAATCACCTCCCAGAAGAAGTGCCTCTGGCAGATTTTGGTTCCTTCCTTAAACTGAAATGGGGTGTTGGTCCCCCCCTCACTGGCCACTCCTGGCAGCATCAGGCTGATCATCTGCTCCTTGGGCGAGTCCATCCCAGTCCAGGGGAGATGCGCCTTGCAGGTGGCTCTGTTCATCCCTTTCTTCATCTTTCCTCCCCATTCCTCCTTGCATCCACCCTTCCCTCCCAGTCTCCCCCCTTTCCCCTGGCCACATCGTTACAGTGATGTTGGAGATGATCTTGCACCATCACCCGACCTCTCCCTCTCCATCAGGCCCCTTCCTCTGCTCTTGCCCCGGTCCCAGGTACCTTTTGCTCTCCCGCAGTAGCAGTGCCCTGGTTCTCCTCGCTCCACCACCCGCTACAATTCCTCTCCCCGTTACCACTGCAGCTATTTCTTCAGCGGCGACCACAGCGGCGAGCCCCGGGACCTATCGCAGCATCGCAAGCCATGGTGCTTGGCCCCACAAAACCAGAGGGGAACCACAGCATCTTACTCATTGTCACTGGAGTGGTGCTACCCCATCACCTCCTTCCCGGTGGGCAGCGGTTTGGGGAGAGGGGGGGAAAAGGTGGCTCTGCTCATGTCAGGGCAGAGTGCCTGCTCTAGGGCGGTTGGTCTCCTCCATGGCCATCAGCCCAACATCTTGGGGCTCTTCAAAACCAGCTTGGACCGCAAGAGCCAAGGCCTGGGTAAAGCATTTTTTTTGCAAGGCAGGGGTGAAGGTGGTGTTTGGAGATTTGTTATCGGTGTGGTACAGGGTAACGCTGGTGGTAAAGCAGCTCTGAAAACTGCAGTGGGGACCTGGGTAGAGCCAACAATAGCAAAGGTCCATGCGGTTTGCTGGCTGCTGCATTTTAGCATGTAGACCTGAATCATCAGATCTTTGGGTCTAAACTATGCTGTTGTGCAGTATACATGAAAAAAAACTTGCTGGAAGTACACCTTAAGCACTCAGGGTATTTCACATATACCCTTGTCTCTCTCTGGGACAGAGTCGTGCGGATGTCCCCATTGCACAGACAGTGAGTGGAGGCCGGAGCACACAGGAGGATTTACCCAAGGCTGCAAAGGAAACCTGCAGCAGAAGCACATTGAATCTGCCTCCAGCCCACCCTAAGTGGGCTCTAGTCTCCCAGACTGCAGGTTTCCTTTCCAGTCCTTTGGGCCCAACCCCAAACCAGCCTGCAGGAACATAAAGGAATTGCACAAATGCCTTGGGCGCATTTCAGAGAAACCCCTCGAGTATTGCCTGGGTGCCCCCACGATGCTGTCGAGCCCCAGCCCTGGGCACAGCCTGGATTCTGGACAAGGGACACCTGGCCCTGCTCAAAGCAGCCAGGGAGGGTAAACTAGAAGATTTAAGAATAATTCACACCCTTCAAAGGACAGTATCGCTTCTCAAAGGGCCACTTTTCCCCAGCAGGATGGGGACACTGCCACCGTGCCAGACCACACGCTGCACAGCATCTGCGGACGGGCAATAAAGCAGATCAAAACACAGCACGGCAATCTACAACAGGCAAATGAGCATTAAAAAAAAAAAAATAATAAAAAAAAGCTTTAACTACATGACAGCCTTGTTGAGACCCTGTTCCTGTATTTGCTTAGCTGAGGGCTATCTTTATAAGTCCTTGCTACCAGATGTTCCTGCATTTGCATGTGGGGTGAAGGGAAGGGATGCTCAGCGGGCCCCAGGGGTGCTGGCTCGGTGCTGCAGCCGGATGGCGATTGCCACCCAGTGGCTGTGCGTGCTGCGCTGCTGCTCCGCCTTGCAAACTCCCTAAAAATAAAGCGCCGCTACTGCAAGCGCAGACCTTTTGGCAGCTGAGGCTGTTGCTTTTCTCTTCATTAGCGATGGCAATGCCTGTGGCACAGTCCTTCCGCGCTCGGAGCACTCCTCTTTCACAGCCGTGGTGGTTTGACTGTGTACGGGGGATACAAAACAGCTTTATTTTTTTAAAAGTGCAAGTTGCTGCTGAGCAGCTGGGTTAGCCAAGCCCAGCACTCGAGCAAAATCTGCAGCTCTGCCAGAGCTGAGGGAAGTTTTCTGATATACCTTGGTCTGCATCCGAACCAGGGCACTACTGCAGGCTGGCAGACCCGATCCTCAAACCCCTCACCAGCAGCTCAGCAGGAACCTGGGGGAAACATGCTCCCATCCCCACAGCCCTTTTTTTTTCCCCCCTAAGCTTGTTCCTCAGCTCAGATCATGGCAAACAGCAAGTATGTAGGTAATTTCTGTATCTGTGGCTGCTACAAATTCCCATCACAGAAAACATGATCAGAGACACTCAGGGTCCTGGGCTTAGATGGTTTTCCAGCTAATCCCACCCAGGCTAGGGCTCATTTTCTGCTCTCTCTAACTTTCTGCCTGGAGTGTAAACAGCAAAACATCCACAGCAATCACATTCCTCTGCTTAAGCTCTCCCAGTGATCTTTTCCAGCTCTATTTCATCTTCTGGTATTAATGTAGTCAATAAAGAAAATTACTCCTGTTACCTACAGCAGAGCTAGCTACAACCCACCCCCCAAAACAAGCCTTCCTACCCTTATTTCCATTACCTACACAACAAACAAGTCTCACCTTTATATAGACACCTCCCCAACATGCTTGTTTGACCACAGTCCCTTTCAATTCAGCAGGGTGCCTCTGCTATGGCTAATGAGGCTAATTGGGAGCAGGGGGAAAGGAAGTGCTTTTGCTGCAGTGCTTTGGCTTTTTTTCTGACGCTTCAGTGGTTGGAGCAGGTCATGTACCTTGTAGGCTGTGTAACCTGTGTGCTTGGGCTGTACGTGTTTGCTGAAGGGAGGTGAAAGGGTTGAGCTACTTGGTTGTTCCTTTTTTTTGTCTTATAGCTGCTGCCGGAGCTGTTAGGCCAGCGTATTCTCTGAATTTGGTTTTAAATGTAGACTGCATCTCTTGGAAATGCTTTGAGTAGGCTGTTCCTAAGCTATAGCTGTCTGAGTCTGGGGAGAGCTGTATCAGAGTTAATGGCTGCTAGCAGATTTTCTTTAAGGCTTGCTATTGAGGATCCCAAAGCTGTAGGGAGATGACTATTTCTTCAGAAACCCTTCTGGTGAGCTTAGGCAACAACTGGCAGGGATGCTGCAAGCGCTGAGGAGCATCAGCTGCTCTTGCTCTCCCTTTGCGGCTGGAGATGTAACATTGCTGGTTCCTCCCCATCATGAGCGTCCCTCTCCTTTGCTATGTTCCCTTCCTCGGGCGTTTTCTGCTTAGAAAATCCCATTAGGCTGCCGTACAAGGAGAGAAGTGCCTGTGTTCACTGATAAATAGCGCTGCAGCGTGTTTGTGTCCCGGCAGCTGGTGGAGCTGGGCGTTGCAATGAGCTCCCTTCCCTGCTCCATCACACAGGTAGTGAGACCAGCCCCGCGAGGGCTGCTCAGTGACCACCTCAAGGCACTGTTTATTGCTGATGTCCTCTTTTACCAAAGCAAACTTTGGAAAATGAACAGGACTATTTATTTCTTAAGGGGAATGTGGGAGGACCCAGGTACTGGGTGTCCAGAGCCAGAAGACCCACTTCTGCTCTAAGCCCCTAGACCAAACCCTGATGTCAGCTGTGCCATAGCAGTTCTGGGGAGGGTCTAAGCAAACCTCTGGTTAGGAAGAAATTCTTTTCTTAGTCATGCTTCCAAGACACAAGGTTTATCCTAAAAACTTCTTAGCTGCCTGCTTGCAGGAATCACCTGGTGTCTTTGCAAGGGGAAAAATCCCGGTGCTGGTTGTTCCATCACTAATTGCAGACTAATCCCGGTGCTGGTTGTTCCAGCACTAATTGCAGGCTGGCTGTGAAGCTGCTTTGGCACCTGAAGGCACCACTGCAGAAGTATTTCCATACGTAAAGCCCTGTCCCCTGCAGCAGAGCTCATCCCCTCCTGCAGGAAAGCATTCGTGGGAACTGCTCAGCCACTGCCAAACCTTCTCTTGGTGCAAAACTTCTTCCCTGTTGCTCCTTCGTGTCAGCATTTAGTTTATATTTTGTTCATCTGAAAAAAAAAAAAAAAAAAAAAAGCAGCGGCCTCCAAACCATTTCCTCTTTCTGCGAGACGCGCTGCTGAGCCAGGAGACAAACACAGCTTGTGGGGTTTGACAAACTCTGACTGTGCATCTCCCTCGGGTTGGGTTTAGTGGGGGTGAAATCCTGCTGCACTGAAAGCCAGAGCATCGGTGCGGAAGGTAAGAGCCCATGGGTGCTTGGCTGTGCTGGCTGCACTGCGGGGGAGATCTGCCCTGGGCTCTCCTGGGGGGTTGGTGGGGTCAGGGACCTTCCTACGAGCATCTCTTGTGGGCTTGGTTGTCCCAGGGATGTGAATGCTCTTTGGTGGCTCCAGAGGGAGCCCAGGGTAACTTGCATGGGCTGCAGGGCAAATAGGACCAAATCCCAACTGCCGTGTCCATAGCTTGGAGGGATGAAGGTGAGGTTATAGCAAAGGAAGCCTTAGACCAGAGGTAGACTTCTGCTGGTGTGCCTGCCTAAATTGGGACCAAAGCAGGCAAAGACTGGTCTGTGCACTCACACACAGCCACAGATAAACCGCGGTGGAGGCCTTCATCTGCAGCAGGGTTAGATCTCACTGGAACCCAATCATGGGATGCAGCCCATGATTGTTATGAAAAAGAGCTCCTTTGTGAAACCTCTGTGCCAAAACACACAACAGTGCTTGAAGTAGAGAATGAGTGAGTTGTGGCCGAAGCTGGGTGAAAAGAGGTAGAAAAAGTGGAGGGAGAAGGTTATGGAGGCATCAAACTCAGCTTGGGTATGTATCTTCAGACATATCTTCCAAAAAAGGCTGCCAAAAGCTTTCTGGGCACACAGCTGGCTGAAAATAGGATGGACCAGGTACCTCAGATGATCTTTTCTGATGCCCGTGCGCAGGAAGGCAGCCTTGCACATTGTATGCAAGAGGGTAAGGATGTGGCATCCTGGCCCCATCGCTAGATTTTCCTTCTTGCAGGGACAACATCCCACTCCCAATTGATTGGTAGGACCAGTGCATGCTTGATGCCAACTCCTGTGGTTGCTCCTTTCTCCAGGAGCTATCTGAGCCTGGGAGACCGTCCCTGCTGCTCTACTGGAAAGTGTGGGCAAGGTGCAAGCCCAGAGCAAGCTACACGTAAGCTTGCGAGGTCAGATACCTGCATGATCGCGGCTAATGCAGCACAGGTCTCACAACAAGGGCGTCCCGATGCGTCAAGACTTGGGATCTAAGAAGTGGAGAAGAAGGGGTTGAGGTGGGGAGAGCCCCGAAGGCTCTCCAAGGGGAGGGTTTGGGGCAGGGTTGGAGCTGGGGAGCTCCTCTCCGCCCATGGCAGGGGGATAGCTTCATGAGGCTAAAGCTAGCTTCCCAAAAACCCTGGAGGTCTCACGGGAAAGCTGCAGTGGGAGGAAGTGAGCGTGGCTGCGGGTTTGCATCAGAAGTCCTGGCCTATCCTCTCTCCCTGGGGATGTGGCTCCTGCAGACTCTGGTGCTCCAGGGCCCGGGATGCCAACTGGTTCAAGGAACCGATCCTGCCAAAAATAACCTTTCTGAAAAGACCAATGACTAGTTTTTTTGGCTGGACTAACTCCCCAGGGTGGCTCAGAGCAGGCACATGGTGGGAATGTGCTGCAGAAGGGCTCTGTTGCAGCCCAAATTCAACCGAAAAGCCTTGAACTGCCAAGAAACTCATCTGAAGAAGCTGGCTTTCCTTTTTTGCTGTGTTTTGTTCCAAAAACCTCTTCTAGGTCTGTACCTAGAGCTGGGTAGAGACCAGCTGTCTTTAGCTGGGAAGGCAAGGGGATGCATGGAGGCACGGAGCAAGCCCTGCTTTGGGTCATGTGCTCGAGTTCCTCCTGGAACAAATCTCCTCTTTTTAGACCCCAAATTAAACTGGCCCTTCGTTCAGGGAAAGAAATCCCTTCACAGCTGGGAGACTTTGAATCTGAATCCCCCTTTGAATTTTCTGAGCCATTTATATTAAGCAGTGCTCGTAACAGATGGATGCTTAAACACAGTGATTTAGGTGAATATTGTATTAGAATGCCTTGGGAGCCAGAAAACACAGTTTCCGTGGAAGTTCCTCACTGAAATTAAATCATATTTTCCCATTTATTGTTGCCGATTAACAGCACGATATTTAGGATGCTTAATATGCACCAAGTGATACCTTTTGGCAACCGGCGAGTTTGCGGGAAGGAGCAGTAAGTCGAGAGGAGCTCTGCTGTGCTCTTTGCCTGGAGTTAAGCTTTGGGCGACCTCCTGTCTCTCTAGATAAATAGCTGTCATTAAATAAGGTCAGCTCCTAACGACCTCTCTCAGGGCTCCGCTAATTCAGCTATTTCTGCACTCTTTCGGGAGAGCGCCGAGCGTGTTTTAGCATCTCGGGTTTTTAGCAAAACGCAGCCGCTGGAGCACGCGGAGCGCGTCAGGAGCTGTTTGAAGGCGCTGGGCATCGCAAAAGAACCACCTGAATTAGCAGCCCGTGCTAGGCAGCCGTGCTGGGAGGGATTTTGCGCAGAACTCAGCTGGAAGAGGCATTGCCCTGGCAGCTGAGCAGCAAAAATGTCACCCTGAGTGCTAACGAGAAAGCAGAAACACAGCTTTTTCCCCTAAATCAGGCTAGAGAAGGCACCCTGGGGTTTCAAAATCAAACTTTTTCTCAAACTTCCTTAAAAATTTAACTTATTCCTTCGCTAGGCTCTTCTTTCCCTAAGGCGAGAGAGGAAGTGGAACCATCTACCCATATCGATTTTTTAAAGTATTTGGTTTTATTCCAGACTATTTTACAAAGCTTCAGAAAACCACAGTATTTAGATGCAAAGCTGAATGTTTAAGAGAGGGCTTTTGGATCAGGTCTCTGTAACACTTTATCCTTCTTGCTGGTCTATCTGTCTATCCTGTAATCATTAAATGGCTATATAACAAGTTGCCCAGCCAAGCAGGTATTTTTCTAAATACCATAATGCAGTGATTATGCTGTCTTTTAAAAATCGTTCCCTTGGTTTTGAAAACCGATTAAGAATGGCGGCATTTATATTTCACTTCTAGATATAACGACACTGTATTTTGTATATTCATACTCCTTCACATAAAACCTGCGCATGTATATAGTAAGAATGAATAATATTCTTCACAAATATGTGAAGCTTTTAAAGCATTAATGTCCCAGCTAAAACCCATACAAATTAAATTGTTTTGGAGAAGAAATGAAGGCAAAAGCCTGAATTCTCTGCTTTTCTGCCGGTGCTACCCTCTTTAAATGGCCAGTTACGCACTTCTCGGCGGCTCCACGGTTATCTCTTCCTACAGAAAGTCCTGATGCAGTGGGAAGATGCATTTATCAGTGCTGTTCCTCCATTCAGGCCTGCCCTGGCTTGCTGTTAGCACGCGGTTTTACTGCCCAGGTGTAACGGGTGCATCGCTTTATTATGCATTTAGGGGAGCCGCTATTTTCTGTGCTGGTATAACTCACATCTGACCGATGCTTAGCGTAAACTGGATGGCACGGTGGTTTAAAGTCCTGCTTTAATCCACACAGGACTGATTCCCAGTGATTTTTCTCCGAGCAGTAGGAGAGTGGAAGGAAACAGTGGTATGAGATTGGACCGAGACAGGACTCAGCTAAACCCAGATTTCTCCGCAGAGGGTCTGCAGTGGCTGGAGGAAGGTCACTGGGAGAGCAATGCCCGCATATGCCAGCCTTTGGGAATGGGGGGGGTTAACCTGGGAGGGAGACTCGATTTTGGGGAGGCAAGGGCAACTGCACACCACTCCCCAAAATAGTGCTGGACCAAGTCCAGCTCTCCTTTAGACTCTCCACGGCTGATGCCAAAGTCTCTCTCCGTCCTGGTGAGCGCCGAGGAGGTTCAGATCCGGGCTGATCCGAGGCAGCTCCGAGGGAAATATCTTGCACATTGGCAGTAGCACAGAATCTCCCAAGGCTGCTTCATGCCGCCTCTCCAGGCAGCCTGGAAAGCTCTGGCTGCCCAGAGACATCCTCATCCAGCTTCTCTTGGAGACTGCCTCCCTCTAGTGAGAGCCACAGCGACCCACACGCCGGCCCTGGCCTTCCTCCCGGGTGCTGTGCAGCACGCATGGAGGGTGCTGCGTGCATCTTGCATCCCGTGTGTGTTCATCGAGGGTGCTGTGCTGCACCTGTCGAGTGTGCTGCATGCATCGAGGGTGCTGGAATGTCTCAGGTGCTGTGCTGCGTGCACTGAGGGTGCTGCACTGCATGTGTCCAGGGTGCTGCATTCATCCTGAATGCTGTGTGTGGCTTGGATACTGTCCTGCACACGCTGAGGGTGTTGTGCATGCCTCGGATGCTGTGCTGCACGCATGGAGGGTGCTGCATGTGCCTTGGGTGCTGTGAATGTCTCGGATGCTGTGCTGCATGCATGGAGGGTGCTGCATGTGCCTTGGGTGCTGTGAATGCCTCGGATGCTGTGCTGCATGCATGGAGGGTGCTGCATGTGCCTTGGGTGCTGTGCATGCCTCGGATGCTGTGCTGCACGCATGGAGGGTGCTGCATGTGCCTTGGGTGCTGTGAATGTCTCAGATGCTGTGCTGCACGCATGGAGGGTGCTGCATGTGCCTTGGGTGCTGTGAATGTCTCAGATGCTGTGCTGCACGCATGGAGGGTGCTGCATGTGCCTTGGGTGCTGTGAATGCCTCGGATGCTGTGCTGCACGCATGGAGGGTGCTGCATGTGTCTTGGGTGCTGTGAATGTCTCAGGTGCTGTACTGCATGCATGGAGGGTGCTGCATGTGTCTTGGGTGCTGTGAATGTCTCAGATGCTGTGCTGCATGCATGGAGGGTGCTGCATGCGCCTTGGGTGCTGTGAATGTCTCAGATGCTGTGCTGCATGCATGGAGGGTGCTGCATGTGCCTTGGGTGCTGTGAATGTCTCAGATGCTGTGCTGCACGCATCTCAGGTGCTGTGCATGTATCTCGGACGCATGTCTTGGATATTGCATAGGCCTTGAGTGCTATGCATGTCATGGGTGCTAGATTAACCGGAGCCCCTGAGCTGAGTGTGTGGCAGCTTCATGCTGCGTGGTGCTGCCCAGGGAGCAGCGGCGATGCCCGAGACAGGAGGGTGGAGTGGCACAGACAATTCCTGATCTGGCATGAGATCTGCAAGTACACAGATGAACAGGCAGCTGTGAACCAGCAGCCTGAATTTATACTGAATTGGTGCTTTGTGTCAAGTGGCTGCTGTGTTTTTAATCTAATCCTAGCGCCCCCAGGCAGGATTTGTTGTGCTGCTGGATTTTTCATTTGCCAGCAAGGGTATGATTTCATCAAATGAGCTGTATAATTTCACCACATCCTCAAGGGCTTGCCTGCAGCTTAGCTCCTCCAGGCTGCCCTTAGCAACCAGCGCAGGCAAAACGGAGCTACGCCGCCAAAGGGGACTTTCCCACCCGCAGGAGCATCCCCCCGCAGCGATGCGTGGCAGCGCGTGAGCATGTGGCACTCCTGCCCTTGCCCTCTGCCTTGTTAGAGCAGAGCCTCTGCTCCTGGCACGGCCGTAGCCGTTGGCTCCAAAGGATTTGGATGCCATCCTAAATCGGTAGCAGGCAGCAGCTCTCGCCGGGGGACGCGCAGGAAAATGGTGTGAGCTGCGTGGCTGGAGGCAAGCAGGGCGGCGAGCTACGAGCATCCTCAGCTTGTCTGGGCTGACCTGCAGGCTCTTGACCCTGCTGTGAGGGTGGGAGGAGGGGGGAATATTTATTGCCCCAGCAGCAAGGATGATGGTTCATGTTTTTTCCAGCCAGAGGAGTTAAGGCTGCTGCAGAGCTCTCAGGGAGGCGTATTGCACACAGAGCTGGAGGGACAGGGGAAAGCAAGATCAGCTGTTCCCTCACTCCTCCTTGCAAATAGGTTAATTCCCTTCCCACACAACCAGAGACCCTCGGGCAGCCGGCGTGCCGCAAATCACAGCGGCGACGGGGGCTTGCTCAGGAGCTGCAGCAGGGTCAGTGCCGCTGACATGCAAGCTGCAAATCTTCCAGGTGGGGAACACATGCAAGCATGGCAAGCAAGAGCAGCGAGAGGGCTTATTTCCAAGCCCTTCTGCCTTGGCAGCTGATGGGGTTTCAACAGGGAAATGTTGTTTTCAATGCCTGAAGTGAAAGGTGGCAGGTTTATGTCGGGGATGAGCGTGGCAGCGGCTGGCAGCTGCGGAGTCCCCAAGCGACAGAGGAGCGAGAGATCACCCACAGGCAAGAAATCTGGGGAACGGCAGCAGACTGCAGTGTCTGTTTTGATCACACTTAGAGAATGAGCAGGATTTATTGCATGGAAGGCAAAAAATAAATGAGCTGAATGTGCTAGAAAAATGGAGTCTGGAGAGAAGTACATGCCAAGCAGTAATGCTTCAGGGTATATGTGTGTAATTTGGCCAGTTAGTGAGAAAATCAATATTGTGGGCCAAGATCAGAATGCAGCTTTTCTGGACTTTGAGGCTCCCTCCAGATTTGGGCCTATGTCTGTTTTGCTTCTGCCCTATGTTGATAAAGGCTGAATATCGATGCTTTTGGGGCTACCAGTTAAGGGGAAGAGCTCACAGGCACTGGAGCCAAATTGATTTTCCTTAAGGAGACCTGCTTGGAAGTCACCAGCACAGAAAGTCTGGCTCTGCTGGGTCACAGGAGCCAGCCTGCATTGATATCTGCGTGTGCCCCACCAAAAAGATCTATTAATAATAACCACATCCACATCCCAGGGGCAGGTTTCCCCTCCCGGCCCACATCTCCCTGCTCATCTGCTCCCCAGGCTACCTCCCAGCCCCAAGACGGGATCAACCAGGGCTTTGATTTCAAAGCCTGCTTTTTTTTTTTTTTTTTCTTTCTTTTCCTCCTTTTTTCTCTTGTTTTACTTCGCCCTCCTGCTAAATTTCTTCCCTCCTTGAAGATACATATCTTCTCCTCCCTGCTTTTGGGCTTTTTATATAGCACCTATTAGCCTGCTACCTACGTGTCGATGAGGGGGAGCACAGATGTGCCACAGGTCCCAGCCTCCCTCTGACCCCCCTCCACTAAATCCCCCAGGACTCGAGAGGTCTGGAAAGCCGATAGCTACAGTTCCCCTGGGTGCCATATAACAGCAAGGGGCTGTTTCCACCAAAGGGTCCCTGACACACAGCCCAGCCCATACATCAGCTGGGGGACTTTGATTCAGATAGTGATCTGCATAGGGCTCGCCTTCAATCGAGGGCGAGGGATGGGGTTTATGACTCCAGTTTCCCCCAGACGATTGCCCATCGGCATCAGAGGGAATGGCATCGGCTGTTATCAGGACTCAGAGCCATGGTATGGAATAATGGGGTCTTCTCCTGCGGGGGGGGGGGGGGGGGGAGATGAGGGGTGCAGGGAAATCGGGGCAGGTTTCTCCTTGTCTCTCCAAGAAAGTGGTAACTGAGCCTGACCCACTCCTAAACCAAGAGCGGAGATTCCCTGTGACCCATTTTGTTTAAAATTAGAGAATAGCTGGGGAAATAGGAGTGGAAAAAAATGTGTAAAGGCTGTATTTGAGCACACGGTACTCCTCCTACCCTCCCTCCCCTGCCCTCAGACCGGACAGACTCCAGCAGCCGTGCCCGGTACCTGCGCTTTTGCCTGCAGGGCAAAACTGGGGCAAGGAAGAAATAGGGAGAAATCGGCCACTTTCTGAGAAAAGGCAGCGTTACACCACGCGGGTGCAAATACCTGCAGTGCTAGTCTGTACGCTGGATACTAACTGCACCTCCTGAAGGATTAATGGGGTTGGAGGCAGGGAGCTTCTGTTTGCCATGTTTTACAGTGCCCACTGCCTTGCCCCAAGGTGCTCCCCTCGTGCCAAGGCTAGCTTCAGCCCTGCAGCTGGTTTTGGGGTGTGCAGCCAAAAATACACCCCCAGGGCAGTGGCTGTTTGCACCTATTCCCCTGCTGCACGCCCAGACCCCTCTGGGTGCATTAGAGACGGGCTTGGTTGCATTTTGGCTTGCTTGCTTTCTTCTCACTGGAACTAAATCTTCAGCCAAATCTGGGATCAGATTTATAGGAGGGGGTGTCACCCCAACTTTCTGGGATCAGAGATGCGCTGGCGCAGCTCAGGGAGCATCTCCAGGTACGGGGCTGAGCAGCTGCAAAGCCGTGTTGCAGGAGCTGCTGCTCATCCCTACCAGCAGCCCCGAGCCCTCCTCTGCCGAGTGGTAGCCAGCCGCGTTCCCAAAGAGTATCTGCTGTTGTTGCATTAATTACAGTAATCTAATGGGAAATGTAAACAGGAAAGCTCCGGGGGGAGATAAGGGGCACAGGGACGCGAGGCAGGGGCTGACAAGCTCCCTCTGGCGCGAGGAATGGAGTTCAGAGGAAAGTTCACTTTTCAGCTAGCGGCTGGCTGCTGCTCAAAGGCGTTAATTGGGGCGGCCAGATAGCAACTGGGACAGTGTCCCCGGCCATTTCCCCTTTCGGTGACAATCGCATTCCTGAGGCTTGAAGTTCAGCTGCAGAGACCTGACGCCTTCGGTGCATGAAGGGGCTGGGGCACTGCGTTGCTGTGAGAGAGATTATTGGGTTGTGTTTTTTTTTAATCAGCCGGGTTTTAATCCCACCCAAGCGGAGCAGCACTGCTCTGCTGCCAGCTGGCCAAGGAAAGGCTGAGGTGGATGGAGATGGCTCTCCCCTGGGTCTTTCTCAGTGCAAGGTGTCAGAGATGGGTGCATCAGATGGGCAGGACCAGCGAACTCGGTGTTTGGGCTTTAAACCTCTCACCCCGCTTCATCTAGAGCAGAAACCAGCCTGCAAAAGCTGCTGCATCGATGTGCTGGAAGCGCCTGGGTGAAGCAGGGTTTCCTGCGTGCCGCACGGTGCCTGGCAGGTGCCTGCGTCCTGGCCCTGGGCTGTCCATCTGCCCGTCAGCCCTTGCCCTGCTCCTGTCAGCCCCACCAGCACCTTCTGGTTCTGCCTCTTGAGTTTGGATCCAGGGAAAGAGGATACAGGCTTGGGCGCGGAAGGAAAGAGGGTGATGATAAAGAAGCTCCTTCTCCTTTTATTCCACCTTCCCTTTTTATTTTATTCTCCTTTAATTCTCATTTTCATGTCCACAGATTGGTTTCTTTGGCACTTCCCCCTCTTCGGGACTCCAGCTTCCCCTTCTCCCCCACTGTCCTTGCAAACGCTGTGCCTGAGGGAGCAGTGCGCTATAGGTGCCTCATTTTTATGCTTGGAACAACAGCATCCACCACTGTTGAGCACCCGAAAAAGCTCTTTCTTAGCAGTTATCTTCCCAGCGTGCCAGAGATTTCCAGCTCTGATCCTGCCTGGAAAGCAGGAGCTCCGTGCAGTGAAGCTGGAGGACCCCAGGAGCACCTTCTCCCTGGGGAAGGTGTGAAGGCAGGCACCCAGCTCATGGCTGGGAGCTCCTGAGGCTGCAGTAACCCTTATGCATTGCTGGGGCTGCTTTGCCCCTATAGCCATAGGGTCTATCAGGGCAGGGTCCCCAGAACCTGCACCCCCTGGGGCGCTGGGGCCACACAGCGCTGCTGAGCTCCCCGGTGCTCACGTATCATCTCACCTCTCAGCAGAGACTTTTCTTGGCCATTTTAAAACTGGGAGGGGGCAGATCCCAGTTTTCATCCCTGAGACCTCTCTTTTCCTGAATTTTTTTCTCTTGACCAAATCAGAAGGAAACTTTTTTTTTTGATCTCAGCTCATTTCTCAGCGATGAGATTTTTTCTTCCCTGGCCACGTTTAGTCTGGGTAGGTGTGTGGGGGGGGAAGGGAGGCAGATGAAATTACTGTTTATGTCACCTCCTTTGGCATTAAAGCAGCAAGTGGGGAACGTTCAAGCTGCCAAAGCCAGTTATTTGTACTAAATCCAGTTTCTACAATAAGAAAATACACTCCATTGCATCCCTCACTCCTGCTGCTGGATGCTCCCAGCTCATTGCACGCAGCACCCAGGGGGATCTGGCCCTTAAAGAGCAGGAATCCAGGACAAAAATCCTTCCAAAATACCTGTGGCTGGAAGCCAATGACCTGAAACACAGCAAAACCCGGTGCCGATGCTGAGAAAGCTTCCGCTTGCCTTTGCATTCAGCTTGCACGAAATCTGTGTTCAGTGGATTTGCATCGCGAGGTTGTGACGGGAGCAAGGAGCTGCTGGGGATGGCGGGCTGGGATGCCACGTCCGCCCCCGTGTGCTGGCCCCAGGGCTCCTGCTTGGGTCTGCGTGAGCAGGTCTGGCTGCCCTGTGGCTCTGCTTCCCTGTTCTTGTTCTGGGAAGGATGACCTGAAAATGAAACAGGGCAAATCGTGGTGTCGCTCGGGGCTTCAGCCAGAAACCAGAGCCAGCCTGAGGTGGAGTGAGACCCGGCTTGTGGGCACTTACTGGGCATGCTGTGACCCCAGTCTTAGCTGAAAATAGAGAAACCTGGTGAGCAGGTGACCCCCCCAGAAGGTGGTATCAGCTGCATTTGGTCCTTAATTTTCTGTGATGAGCTCAAGGGGAGACGTTCTCAATACGGACTGATGGGTGGGAGGAGGGAGATGTGGGACAGCGCTGGTGGGGGGGTTTCTTCTACTACCTGCAGTCATCATTGCTGAGCTGCTAGCTAAACCCCAAAACTGATGGGTGAGAACACAAGAGATGCCGCAAAGACAAGAAAAAGTGCAGTACTGCCACCCAGTTTCCTCAGCTTGGGTGAAAATCCCCTCTCCTTGCAAACCTTGGTGTATATTTTTTTGCAGCCTCTCCACCAGAAGCATCCAGGAGCAGGGCGGCGATAGGGGCAGGCACGTAGGTGGAGCTGGAAACCCTCCACGGGTGGAATGGCCCCACTACCTGCGTGCGTGGGTGACTTGAGCGAGGTGTTGTTTTGCAGAGGTTGCATGCCAGGCCGGCGATGGAGACCCTGCCAAGACAAATGGCCATGCTTCCTACAAAGAAAAAGAATTTCTGAATTTCTTTGGAGTGGCCAAGCAGAAGGTAGACTTGCTCCAGGGCAGGTCTTGCTTTTGTAGAAGTGTTTCTGGGAGGGAAAAGTGAAAAAAACCCAACAGGGCGGGCTTTGCGAGATGCTGCAGTGCTGTGCCAGAAGTGTGGGGACCAGGGGCGGCTTGCTGGATCTGCTCCAAAATGCAGCTTTACTATTGAGAGGAAATATATGTACACGCACGCTTATAGGCGCGTATATTATCTGTGTCTGTCTGTGTAACTACGAGGTGTGGTCATGTTTCATTTCTCCAGAATTTGGCAAAATAGACCAGAATTGAGAACGAAACTCCAAGAATGCATATTTACAAATGAGCTTTCATTTTTGCCTTAGGGAGCGGAGGTTTGCTGGGGCTCAGCGAAGATGCGTGAGCCGAGGCCGAAGGGCGGTGGGCTTGTGCAGTGTCGTGCACGGGGTCTCGGCTGCCTGGAGCAACCTCCTGCGTCCTTCCCAGGCTCCACCTCATGGGGCAGCCCCCCGTGTTACGTTACACGTGGTGGTGGTGGTCCCACCGGCTTTGCGTCACCATCCCATCCCGATAATCCTATCATCAGAGCAAATAATGAAAGCAGAGCCCGTGGCATAGGTGTAATGAGACCAGCTCAGCAGGGCTCTGCTCGAGGGTGAAGAGCAACCCTTGATGATTAAAATTAGTGGGAGCATAACCAAGACGTCTACAGTCCTCGCTCTGGCTTTCCTACCTGCCCAGAACAGACATTATTTATTTGAACAGGAGGTCTTGCAACTGGAGATTTCTTGTAACTGATATTTAGGATTTTTTGGGGGCAGAGTTAAATACGGAGAAGAAATGGCTGGAAACAGGCTGTGCATGCTCTAAGGGAAATGAGTCATGCTTGGAGGCAAAAGCCCCTTCCCTGGGGCCTGTGAATGTCCCCAGCATCTCTCAGAGATCCTTGTTACATCCTCCCTTGGTCTGAAAACCAAGCGTCATGACCGGAGTGGATTATAATTTAGTGCCTTTGTTGGAGGAAATTATTTTGCTCAAACAAGATAAATTTAGATTTTTATTCTCAGCCATTTTTCTTTGCAGGCAGGTTTTGTTTCTCTTTCTGAGGATGTCTTTGTCTTTTCCATTTGGAAAGGAAGAAAAAATTCCTCCTGGTGGCCTTGGCAAACCATTTTCCTCTTGCTGCCCCCCACCCCCAGCCTGACCGCGTTGCAGAAATTGTGCGCGTCTCTTGTCAAAGTCTAGATTAAATTAATTTTATGGATTTTAAAGATGGTGGAGGTGGCGAGAATCTGCTCCCCTCCCTGCCTTTTGTGGGCATCCACAGCGCCTCTGCTGCTAAGGCTGTTGCTTTGACTTCATCTGGATTTATATCGGTGTCATTGAGAGCGTAACGCGGCTCTGAACCTCTTTGAACTCTGTTGTTTAGAGGACAAGGAAAGCGTGTAAACCCAGCTATTAAAAAGGCTCTCTTCTAGTGCTGGTCAATTTAAAATACATCTGGAACAATAAAAGGAGTGACCGTGCCAGCGCCGCGCTCGCCGAGCCATCACCCCATCGTCCTGCCGGCCGCAGACCTCGCTGCTGCCTCTGCCTTGTTTTCCTGGCTTTCAAGTTGTCTTCTTTATAACGAGAGAAAAGCGACGCGTCTGCCAGTCTGCTCTGAAATGCGAGGTTCCCAGAAGGTGAATTTGTGAATGGTTGGCTGGTCATTATGTGCCTCAGGGCCATCATTTTTTTTTTTCTACGCCAGTTGAGGGAGGAAGTTTGCAGGATGTTATCAGCATCCTGTTGCTGTGACCTGCTGAGCAATAGCATGTAAATATGTCTCCCCTTCACCACACCCCAGTGTCAACCTTTTGGCTCCTGTCTGCTGGCCATGTTCTGCAAGATTAATGTGTTTTTCAACTGTGGGCAGGACCATATAGCTAAAAGGGATGGATTGTTGTTTTTTTTCTTGGGCGTTTTTTACCGATTTCCCAATATTCAGTGCTATAAAGCATTTCTGGCAACGTTTCTGGAGGGTGTTAATGAGGCCACTTCTGGCACGGTGCGGGCATCTCGCCGTGGGACATCGAGCAAACATGGTCAAGGTGCCTGACGTGTCCATGCTTTGCAAGGAAGGCGGGGAGGGGTTTTGGCTTTCTGGTTAGTCACTGATTGGAGAGCACCAACAAAAAACCCCCCACAAAACCACAAAAGAGAATTAAATCAGGAATTATTCTCTTTGCCTTGAGTGAGAACAAATGTTTGCTTTTTAGCTATTTGAGGGGTTTTTCTCCGGAGCAGTCAGTAATGCACAGCTTGGTCGGTCCATGTGCCGTGTTTTCACCAGAAGTCATTATATTGGCCATTATCCACCTAATTCTGTGTTCCCTGTCGCCGGAGCTAGCCAAGCAGAGCAGCTTTCCACTGGAAATTGCTTTTGCACAATCTAATCCTTTGCAGGAAATGCCTTCGTTTCACTGAAAAATGTTGGGAGAAGAATATGAAAGAGATACCCGTTTAAGCCTTCTCATTTCATATTGATGTTCATGTAATTCTAGAATCACACAGTACCTCTAATATTAGCATAATATTTCAATTGCTCTGGAACAAAACATTCCAATGGTTCCTTATATATATATTTAGGCATTCTTGTTCCAAGGGGAAAAAGAGAAGAAAGTGAAGTGCCAACTGCTCAGGCTGCCTCAGGGTGAAAACAAAACTCAGAATCTCCTCTCAGAAGACCTTTTTTGCTCTCTCTCACCCCATCCCTCAGCCCATCCCTCCACGTTGCTGGCCTTGGAGCACCATCTTTGAAGAGCTAGACCCATAAGCTTGGCTCCCCTCCAGGAGCGTCCCACGGGGATGTGCAGCACCCGGGTTCTGACAGCCTGAGCTTGGGAAGATGAGGGAAATTCACTGTCCTGGTGCAGCAGTGGTGTCTGGGCTTGACTCGTCCCTCCCACCACCCCTCACTGCTTCCAGATGTGGTACCCAGTTTGAGTGGGGTTTAATGGAAGGATGGAGATTTTGGAGACCAGAGGTTCTTGTGCATTTTTGGAAGTGGGTGAGTGGGTAGAGAAGAGCATCGCCTTTACCTCCTGCGTAGGGAGCTGGGCTGAGCACAACCCCCACGAGACACGAGAGACCCTGCAGGGGAAAGAGAATTGTGAACAGCTCAGTGTGGAAAAGGCTTTGCCCAAAATATGGATCATGCTAGCCACCAGAGAAGCCGGCTGTGAGCCTGAAAGCCACGGACAGCCATGCTTCATTGGTTTCCCAGCTTGCAGGGCTACTGATGCCTTGCAGTGTGGTTTCTGAACTCCTCGGATGTACCATCCCAAGTGGGCTGAGAGAGTTGAAGGCTAGGACTGAATTAGGGGTGGGTATCATATGATTGTCCTACTCCTTGCTTTGTTGGAGACAATATTGGTGTATATGTTCTCAACCAGTCCAGCTTCGACCCTGTTTTTGAGGGTTTCTGCTTGCTGGACCCTGCTGCCCCATAAAAGCCAGGTGGCCCTGGCACAGAGGCAGAGCTTCAAGCAATTTGGTAGATGCCACCGCTGAAAATTTGGCTGCTCAGTAGTGCCTTGTCTCATGATGCTCCTGGGGCTCCTGGCTGCAGCTTGTCCGTGGGTCCTGCTGCATCTGTCCTGCCCAGGCTTCCCCATGTCCTCTCCCTGATCTCAGGCTCCCAGCTCTGCTCCTCTCCCCCGGCAGCTGTCCACTCATTGAGAAATTACTCCCCAAGGCTGCTTGGGAATACAAATGAGCATGCAATAGAAACAATAAATTACATCGACTGTCGCGGGTCCTGCCAGGAGTTGCAATATGTGAGGCCGGTTCAAACAGTATTAATTCAACACGCTGACAGAGAAGCTGCTGGAGTTATTGTTATCTCGGTGCCTTGATGGGGCTGTCACCTCCATGCCAGCTGTCTGGGTGACACATGCGTTTAAGGATACTTCCTCGGGAGGGATTTGTTGTTGTCCCTCCTCAATGCAGGTTTGCTTTGCAAATGAAAAACTGCTGGGGACGTGGGTGAGGCTTACAGAGCAGCCCTGGAAATCAGGTCCTCCTTTCCTGGCTCCTGCTAAAGGGATTCTCATGGGACCAGCCAAGACCTCCAAGGAGCAATGGTCATCAGGCAAGGCGTATCAGCCATCCTCCTATGTGCTGGCTTGGGATTTAGGCTTTTTAACCCCATGTATGTGCTCAGCGTGAGCTCATGGGGCAGAGTTGGGGTCTGGGTGGTGAGTGCATCAAGGGCTGGAGGCTTTGACGTAGCTGAGGTCAAGCAGAACAACTGGAGCTGCTCTTGGCCCCTGGAGAAGCCAGCGTCAACTTTTAGCATCCTGAGGATGCTCGGTGGTGCGCCAGCTGGATGCCCCAAGGTTGTGACATCGTTTGTCTAGAGCTCTTCCTATCCCCAGCAGAACAAGCTGGTGTTTGTTGCAAAAGCAGCCTCCAGCAGGAATAATTCTGATTTAAGGTCCTGTGCGAGCAGATCCTCTCTTAGGGCTCTTCAGGGAAAGGACACTTCTAACCCCATTTCTATTCAGTGGCCTATTTTTCATCAGCTCGATGGTAAAGCTGCCTTGGCTGGTCCTTGCTGCCAGCGAGCGGGTTGGTGACGGCTACGCAGCCCTTCGCAGGAGCTGCCAAATAACGTCAACTGTCCCTTTGCACCCTGCGCCTGGGGGATAGTAAATCTGTAGGCAAACATTAGGTCTTCCTGAAAAGCCTGACGTTGCAGGGAGAAAATAAAAAGCTGGAGGGTTTTATTATCTTTCTCCTTATTGTCTTTTTTATTGCCTTTTGGAGTCACCCTGGAGAGCAATCTCCATCCCACATCATGGCCCTGCCAGACTTCCTCTGCTGTTGCTGTGACCTAAGAAGTCCAGGCCAATGCCTTCCTCTGCTCAGAGCATTAACAAACCCAGCCCCTCGTTACAGCCCTAAACTCAGTGGAGCCCTTTTTCTGCATAGTCTGGGGCTACAGTTTGTCTCCCTGGGCTTTTCCCCCCAGACCATCATCCCTTCTCCTTGCAAATATGGGCGAGAAGCCGCACTTGCATTTGGGAAATGGAGAGGTTGCAGGTTCCTTGTCTGCAGGGCTGGTGCCGTGGTGGGAAGTCTCTGAAATTCCCTGATAATCCAGGGCTGGCTCTGAGGGCGGTCTGTGCGGGGGAGAGGCTCGGCATCTGGCAGGAACCCGGAGGGATGCTTCTTGCAGGGAAACTATGTGCTCTGCTGATTCATTAGGCACTTATCTCCTTCTCCTGCTCTTAAGGAAGGCAGTGTTGGAGCGGAGGAGGTATGGGGCAGACCAGGAGGCCAGTTGCAACGTGTATGTACCCTTTAAAGAGAAATTAGAAGCGAGACACCGTTGCTGAGGTCAGCGTGAGATTACAGGGACTCCTTTTTGCTCTTATCTCTCCAAAGTATGTGGCCAAGCCTCTGCTTTCCTGGGAAATCAGGAGTCAAATAAAAAATGTATATTGACAAACTGGGGTAAATGCACTGACGCTAATGTTCTCTTGCAGCAACGTGCCCGGCTGCATCCCCAGCTAGAGACAGGCCTCATCTGTTAACATCAAGCCCTGGGGGTACTCGATGCCTTATTCCAACGTTGCTGTAGCCAGTGGGGTTTTCCAGCAAGAAGTCATGCTCCATCGTGTGGTTAGGGAACTGCGAAACAGCAGATGCGATGGTGATAACTTCTAGGGTACATCCATACTGTAATTTCTCGGTGTTGACTGAGGTTTGGCTTGGAGGCATTGTCTGGCTTTTCCAAATCAAAAGCAAAGACATCTTTTAAGGAAAAAAAAGTAATTGCAATTTCCTCCCAGTTTTTGCTTGCTCCTGGCCCCCCATTCTTGCTCCCCTTTCTGAGAAAGCAGGGGATTTTTCAGTCTAAAAGGAAGGAAGGGTAACCTGCCATCAACAGGTCATCATCTGGCGAAGGCCTGCAAACCTGGAGGAAACGTGTACCCAAGCAGCCCATATTTCAATGACTGGGCTCTGTGTGGGCAGCCAGCTTAGGATCTGTGTTTGCAGGGTCTGACCTTTCTCTCCCAACAGTGACTAAGGTCCAACTTCCTTTCCTATGTATCTTCTCCCTTTGGCAACAACTCTGATATAAATTCATTAATAACATGCTTACACACCTGTTTCTGTGGGTGGAGTTGGTCAAAAAATAAGCTCTGTTCTCCCAGGACATTTTTCTGAGAAATTTTTTCTGGCCAAAAAATTATCGACGGGATTTTCTTTCTCTGTTTCCTTCAAAGAATGAGGCATTGGTTTAGCTTCCGCAAAACGTTGAAAAATTTGGCTTAAAATGGGAATGTTCTCCCAAAGCATTAAGCCAGCCTGCTTCTTTTCCATCCCTACGGATGCTGGGTTTGGTCAGCTGCTTTCATGCAGGTTGCAGCCACTGAGGAATTATTTTCCTGCAGGATCCCTGGCTGCACCCTTCTGCTGGAAAACAGCAGTGCCCTTGTCCTGGAGCATTTGCAGCATGGTCAGACCTTTGTGCTCAGCAGCTCCTGGCTCACCGTGCTGCTCCGTGCTGCAGCTGGGCTGCTCCGCACTCTTCTTATGTTCCACGACATTCCCATTGGCCTTCCAAGGTCACCATTTTGGCTGACTAACTCAGGACCAAACCAGGGATTACCAGAAGCAACACCTGCAACATGAATCCCTCTTTCTTTTATCTTTCCTTCCTTCCTTCCTTCCTTCCTTCCTTCCTTCCTTCCTTCCTTCCTTCCTTCCTTCCTTCCTTCCTTCCTTCCTTCCTTCCTTCCTTCCTTCCTTCCTTCCTTCCTTCCTTCCTTCCTTCCTTCCTTCCTTCCTTCCTTCCTTCCTTCCTTCCTTCCTTCCTTCCTTCCTTCCTTCCTTCCTCCCTCCCTCCCTCCCTTCCCTTCCCTTCCCTTCCCTTCCCTTCCCTTCCCTTCCCTTCCCTTCCCTTCCCTTCCCTTCTCTTCTCTTCTCTTCTCTTCTCTTCTCTTCTCTTCTCTTCTCTTCTCTTCTCTTCTCTTCTCTTCTCTTCTCTTCTCGTCTCTTCTCGTCTCTTCTCGTCTCTTCTTTTCTCTTTTTTTTCCTCTTCTCTTCTTTTTTTTCCTCTTATTTTCTTTTTTTCTTCTTCCCTCTTCCCTTCCCTTCCCTTCCCCTCTGTTTGTGTGAACCCTCTGAAAACCAGCTGGCCTGATTCTGCCCAGCCTGACAGGGCTCAGATGAGATATTCTAGCTCCCTTCTGATCCTTCTGGGAAAAGTTCGAGAACTCCCAGGTTTCTCATGAATGCGTATGGTGTCTTCTTGCACTTTGGGTAAGGAAAATGGGGGACACTCAATAGGTGTGCAGTTAAATGGGGCTTAAAAAAACCCCAACAACATATTTTTTGATACCTTCAGATGACTCTTGAAGTTGGGACTTCAAGGGAAACGGCAAGTGAAATATCTACAGGAATATCTACGCGCGGTGAGGAGACCCCGGTGTGAGATCGGCAGGGCAGGACCCCGGTGTAAATACGAAAGGATTCTCTGTTAAACCAGATCTATACTGGCCTGGGCTCTTCCCCTTGGCAAGCATCTGAGAGAGGCTTTCATGAGCGTATCATGCTGTCAGGGGTGGTTATGGTCATATCCCAGCTTCACTTGCCTTTGCACATCTCTGATGCACATCTAGAGAATTTGAGTTTGGAAAAAAGCTATTAAAAATCCAGATTTTCTCCCCAGACTTGAACGTGAGCATTGCAATACCTGCCTTGCAGTTTCCAAAGTGCAATATCACTCTCTGCCTGCAAAGAGCCTTTTCTATCACCCAGATGCCCTCCAAAGGGTCCGAAGCAGAGTCAGCACTTGGAAAAATCTCAAGGAGGGGGTTTATTCCATGGGCTATTCCCTGGACTGACCGATGCCCCTTCGTTACTGGAGGGAGCTGACAGAGCATTAAAAGGGAACAGGAAAAAAACATTCAGCTGTGGCATTTGCTGGTTGCGTGCAGCCACAGGCAGGAACTGCTTCCTCTGTTTGCAGGCTTTTAGGGAAAGGAGAGCTCAACGGAGTTGCTAAATTAGAATGAAGTGAAAAAATATTGCTGTGAACAACAGAATGTTTAGCTTTTTTTTTTTTTTTTAAACAAAAACACAAAACCTTGGAGTGATTTACATGGGAAAGGGGAGCCGGAAACAATTTTAGAGGCTGTTTTCCAAAATTGATGAATAACAGAAGATACAATGGTTAAAGCAAATGGCCCAAATTTCCTGCTCTTTTAAGCAGCTGAATAGATACTAAAAACAAGGGTACCCTGTTTTTCTCCTTATAGAACTGGCAGAGATTTTTTTTTTTTTCTCGGTTATTTTGGTTTTGGAGGGGTCCGTGCTGTAAAGGAGGCAGAAGCAAGGTGGGTGCCGGGGGTCCGCGCTGCTGCGGCCGCTCCGTCGGGCAGGATGCACGGGAATTCCAGAGTCGGGGAAGTGTGGTGTGGGCCAGGAGAGACATTTTGAATCATTTCTGGTGAATAATGCTGCAGGCATGAGTCACGAGAAGGGATCTGAAACTTCCTTTTGGATTTCTTTTTATTATTTCTGTTGGTAGCCATTTGATTTCTCCTCCGCCTGAGGCATGCTTTCCTCCAGCGCCGAGTGCGTTTCCCTTCTAACCCTTGCCCCCCACCAGCCCCACTGGACAAGGACGTAGGTTTGGCTCTGACAACACACACGTTGGAAACTTCTTTTTCCTTGCAAAAGTCTTTGACGCTTCCAGAAAATATTCTTGTTTTACTTCGAGAAAAAAAAGAAAAACCCTTGGACGAGATCCCTGCAAAGCTGTTGTCTTCCTCAGCTTAGCCAAGGTCCAGCAGCTACAGCATTTGCCTGAGACACCACGAAGGATGTCCGTGTGTCTAATCTCTCATCAGGGACGGAGGAACCCTGGGAAGCCTCCGAGCGAGCCTCTTTGCTATGTCCTCTTGCAGCCGTTCTGCTCCACGTGCGCAAAGTCATGAAGCAATGAAATGATTTAGGATGGTTAAATGGACAATCTACAACATTTTTTTGGTGTAGCTTTGCAAGCAAGCTGTGCTTAGCTGGGGTGTAAAAGACTGAAGTTCAAGGGCACGGTGAAAAGTAAGAGTTAATAGGTGAGCTCCTGCTCTTCTGGGTGGGAGAAGGTCTCTCCAGCCTGTCCAAACTGGTGCATGGACAACACTGGAAAAAGTCCCCTCGTTTTGAGACCTGGTTAAAATGTTTCCACTGACTCTTGTCATGAATTGTTTCCTCTGAGCGGGTATTTTAGGCTTTCAAAGCAATTTTATGCAGGGAAACCTAAGGAACATCTTTGTCGCTGCCGAGTTGATAATTTCCATCCTCTGTGAGGTGCACCTTCTCAGGAGTATGTCTGCTGGCCTCCTGCACCATCCAGAGAAACAGGGCTCCTCTGGGTTACTTTAGGCTTTGAACACACTTGAGATAATGAATTGCTTTCCCTGTTCCCTTCTCCCATCTCACCAACATCTCTTCCTCCCCAAAATCTGGGAACTCCACCAGGCAGTTGCACTCACTTAATCAAATAGAAGTAACCACCGACAGCAAGTTAAGTTGCTAATTGCACTCAAAAAGTTATCTTGCTTTTCACTGCTGGGATGAAGGATCACCCCTCCCCAAACACCTCCTCTTCCTCAGGCTTATGAATTGGACAGAACATATATTAAATGCGTAATGCAAAGCCACAATTACAAAATCCCTTTCTTGGGTTGTTTCCCATGTTGACCGAAGCCTGATAAATCATGTCGTGTATTTATGGACTCCGCGAGCAAATTGTCATTCAAAACGCTACTTGTAGCTTTCAAGCCCAAATGAATTACGGTGTATGTGATACACACCTCTTCCTTAACAACACATTCAGATGTCAGGATGCTGAGAAGCACTTTCCTCTCCAAGGCTCATTCAGGCCTCAGAGGAAAAAGGATTCAAACCACTTTGGTATTTTTAACCGATTCTTTCCCAGTGGTGGGGGCAGGCTTTCGTGTTCTGCTGAGCCATCATCCCTGTAGGTCTTCTGGTCTGCAACTCAACATGAAATGAAGGAAGGTCTCGGATGCTGAGCCCCTGCAAAGACCCGCAGAAGTTTCTTGATTCTACAAAGTCGATGAGAACTTCTGGGAACTGTGTGGTCTCATCTGTGCTTGCATTCCCTATCCCTAACAGGAATCAAGCCTCGATCGTCTCACGGGCTTCCCACAGGACATCCATGTGGCCGTCAGTAGCAGTGGTGATGTTGAGATGAAGGCAAGGCAAAGCATGAACAAGAGATGGGTGGTTGGGGGGAAGATGGATGAGTCCTGAGGTGGAAATAAATCCTTCCCAGGAAATGCATCATGGATGAGTGTGGAGAAGAGCACTGAAGGCGTGAAGAAAATCTGTGGTGAGGCATTCACTGCATTTTTGTGCTCTCTCTACGATGGACTCAGTCTCAATGCTTGCAGCCAAGCTCCATGAGATCTCGCAGTTCATATTACTATATACTGGCACTACTCTCTGCTGTAAGTGGGCTGTGTCCTGGCCATGAGGAAGCTTTTGGTCTTTGAAGAAGCTGATATGACCTGCATTGACAGCTGCTTGACAGCTAGTTGACAAGAAGTCTTTAGCTCTGAAACAAAATTGAATGTCCCAAGAAAACGTGGCCTGTATTTTACCCTGAGCTACTCAGGGTGCCAGATTTGCTCTGCTTAGTAGAAACCCAGTGTCTGGGATGTACAAGGGAGTGTGTGGGCAGAGGCCCACCATGAGGGATAGGCTGGGCTTTGGTATCATGGCTGAAGGTACCTGATTTACCACAAGCTATTTTAGGATGCGAACTCAAGCCTGGTAGATACAAAAAGCCGCTCAGATCTGGGGTTATGAGGAGCAGTGATGTCTGGGAGGAGAGTGAGGGTGAGTGCCTTGCATCGTACAAGCCCCTAGGGAGGAGAGCCATGACATGAGGCCGATGCTGCGCTCAGCGGCAGTACATGCTGTTCTGAACCATGCGTTACTAATACCTAATTATATATGTCCACTTAATGTCATTTGCAGAGCCCATCATGGGCGTGGGGTTGCACACCCAGACAGCCCTTTGTTCCAGGCTGCCAAGCAGATGGAGACCAGTTCTGGCCCCAAGCTCAGGATGCCCAGGAGTTTCATGCATACCCAAGGACAAAGGCTGGCAAGCGATGAAAGGACTCCTGCACTTGTTTACTGCACCGGCGTCTACACGCATTACGTCGGAGAGGATGGAAGCTGCTGTCATCGGATGAGATGGACACAACACTCCTGAGGTGGTAGGGTTACTCTTCCAGTGCCGGGTGGGATGCAGGTCTTGGGAGAGAGGTGCATTTACCAGTAAAGAGTGATAGAGCTTGGTGGATGCTGAACATTCACGGGATCTCGCGTGAAGCTGTGCATGATGCACAACGCATCCCTTGTCTACAGAGAGTTCCTACCAAGGGTGGCTGGTAATCAGACAACCAGGGTCGGTGTGAGAGTCTGCTGGGAAGGGGGAGGGAAAGTGAGGAGCCGAAGGCAGCTTGCTGAGGAAGCCCCACCGTAAGCATTTTCCTGCCCTGGGATGACCAACGTACATCCTGAGAAAAGGGTACTTGCATTGTGCGGCCTGCTGCTCTGCCCATCCTGCCAGGAACAATGAGGCAGCTCTTAAAAAAAAAAAAAAAAGAAAGAAAAGACATTTTCAGGGTTGTGGGAGAGAAAAACAGGGGGCATTGGGGAGGATGGGCAAGCAAGGGGGGACATGACGCAGAAGGATCAGCGATGTGCTTTGGTTGGGTAAGTTGCTGGGGATGCAGCCCGTGCTTTGAACGTCCCAGCTTTGGCTTGGTCTGATCTGGCTGGGTGGCTGCTGAAGGGAAAGCGGGGAGGCACGAAACAACTAGCCTCCAAAGCACCTGCCAGGAGCTGTTTAAATTTTTTCACCCAGGCCTGTAGGATGCTGCTTTGAAGCATGGGCGTGCCTGTTGGGGATGCTGAAGGTGTCTGCTCATTACTGTGGTCCCAGAGCTTGGGGTACGTGGCAGGGCAGGTAAAGAGGGGGTGCCAGCAAGGTGATACCAACCTCAATGTTGAAGACAGAGGTGGCAGCTGTGTCAGGCAACCCTTCCTACCTGAATCCTCCATCTGGCCTGTCCTTTCTGCTCTTAGAAGTGCCCTTTCTTCCCATTGCCTTGCCTGGATTCAAATGCTTTTGGGCTGAATTTTCAGTCAGTGGAAGCTCCTTGGAGCAGAAAGCATCTTTGTGTTCTCTCAGGAGCCCGGGATGGTCCTGTGAGGTTCACAGGCTGTGCAGGTGAGGTCTGTGGCTGCTCGTGGGCTCTCTGGGAGCCTGCAAAGGATATTTTTTCAACCAGAGTGTTGGGATTGCAAACTTTCCAGCAGCCAGGTCTACATTTAGCCAGTTACAAAACCCACATCTGCCTCTGCACACTACAGAGGTGTGACCCAGGGCAAGATGGACCCAAATGCAGAAGGTTTTGGTTTTTATCCCCAAAACCAATTAGAGACAGCCTCTTACCTCTCCAATACCCATTTTTTTTCTGTTCCAGCTCAGCCTTGTCGTATGAAAGCTGCCCATGTAAAGATGGAGCCAGAGATGATGGCAGGGAAGAAGCCGTGTCCCTTTTGCCGAGGAGCACCCTGCCCTCCGCATCCCATCAGCCACAGCCTCAGCAGAGGGAGCTTGTCCTCGGTGCTTTGGGGATCCCTAAATCACATCAGGGCTGACAGGGAGAATTTGAACGGATATCGTCAAATTTTGCTGTCATTGTCAATTAGTCTTTATAGCTGGTGCCGGCATTCCCAGCTTCCGGCAATTCCCTGGCAGCCTGAAGACTTAATGTCGTCCTTGGCTGATTGTGGTAGGGATTGATTAGCCTGGGTTGGGGTTTTCCATGGGGGTCTGGCTGTGGGATTTCAGCTTTGGTGACAGAAATGGTCATTTTGTGCTCTCTGTGTGCTATTTCCACCCTGCTGGATGGAAATCTGCCGCGTACCTGTGAGCTGTTGGAGAGGAGTTCTGATTTTAAGCTTGTTTTTTTTTTCTCTTAAAAATCAGAGCTGCTGCAGGCAGCAGAAGGTATTAAAGATTAATTTTCACGAGCACACATGAAATTCAAACCAGCTGGTATCTGAAGTGCCTCCCTGTGCAAGATGTCTGTGTTGTATCTTCCATTAACTGTTGCGTGGACCAGTGTGAGTATAGTACTTCTTGGCTGGTGATGAAGACACATTTGGCACCCTCTTGCTTTGGGCTGGCAGCAACATCCATGGGCACAGCTGAAGATGTGGGGGACCAAGGCGATGGGCAGCTGTGCCCCTGGTTTGCAACACAGTGCTAAAGCAGCGAGGCAGCTTTTTTCCCGCAGCGGAACTTCAAGCACTTTACAGAAGGTTAAATGTCAGCTCTGGCTTTTACACCCGGGGGAAACGGGTCACGGAGCAGGACGGGGATGTCCCAGGGTCATCTGGCATCCGAGGGACACCGTTCAGGGCCGGGTCAGTGCTCTGGCCATTAGCTGCCTCTGATACAAAAAGGGCATCCTCCAAGGCATGGAGGATGCCTTGGGGGTTAGTTGGGCAGAGATACTCCTTTCCTGGCTGTATCAAAGACATCTGCTCTAAGAGCTCCTGGGAGCTGCTGGTGGATACCAGTGGTCCCTGGGGACGCAGCGGAGGGGAGGGTTTCCAGGGCTCTGCAAGGCACCGAGCACAGCAGTCCGTGCTGCTACCATCGTGCTGGCTGGCTAGCAGAGGCAAATAATCCTCCAGATTTGGCAGGGCTGTGAGCAATCCGGGTCCTGCCCAGGGGATACTGCCACAGAGGTTATTTGAACTACCTGAGGATTATTTGATTTTATTTTTGCACTTTTTTTTTTTCTAAGCCTAGACTATGTGGAACTCAGACTAAACAGAAAATACAGCTAAGAAAACATCTTGGTATAATGCTGGGAGTCAGCCTGTTGCAGCGCGCTTCTGAAATCCAATTGTGGTTGTAAGCTGATCCCAGAAACCAAAAGATTACAACTCTAAGGCAGTTCACAAATACCAGAGCATTAAGGCAGGCATCTTGGTTACTGAGGCCCAAATGATTTTCAGGGTCCGTTTGGGGAAGAGGTGGCACCAGGCGTTCAGCATCTCTGCGTGCATTGACGCGTGAGCGATGCGCACTGGATGCCGACTCAGCGTCTTGGAAATGTAGGTAGCGGCTGCTGACTTGGGAATTTCTTTTGTGTGACCCATCGCGGTCTGTGCAGACTGGTGTCCCCCCTCAAAATGAAGGCAACCTCTTCCACTCTAATGCTCTAATTTATATTATATATAAAAAATAGAAATATATATTTATAGAAAAATATATGCTTATAATATGTAAAAATATATTAATATAAAAATTATTACAGATTTTATATCTCTATATAGATTATGTATCTATAATATTATATATCCAGATCTAGGTATCTCATATAATCTCTAAATATTGTATATGTGTATTAAATCACACCAAACACTCTGATGACTTACTGTTTACCTCCTTTGGGCTGTATCTGTTATTCTGCTTTCCCCTCCTAGCTAAACCTCGGTCCTTTATTCCCCTCATAAATTTTCTGTTTCAATGACCGTCTCTTTACATGTTCAATAGGCTTAACTGATAATTGCCTCTTAATGCCAGTAATCCATTAGCCAAGTGTTCAAATTAAGAGGGAGGAAAATAGTGGCATCACCTGTGCCACGGCCAGCAGAGGACCACCGCTTCTGTTTAGAGAGAAGCTGATGGTAGCACGTCTGCCACTGCAGTGGCTTTGACTTGAATGACTTCTCCACGCCGAATGCAAGAGGGATTAATCAATTCTTTACTGTAATTCATAAAAGATGAGTGCCACCATTAAGTCTGGGGTTTGTATACTTCGCTTCTGGCACTTCTGCCTTTGGAGTTTTCTCCATTTCTGGGGTGTTTTGGGGATCCCAGCTGAAATTGGATGCATAGAAGTTAGCAGATATAAAATGTTGATGAAATCCTTTTCGCTGCCTAGGATTGAGCATATCCCAAAGAGCATGGAAGACTGGATGTGTCAAAAATGGAGTCATAAGCACAGGGCAAGGAACACAATCTCCTTGAGGATATCCACGGGCTGAAATGCCCCATTGCTGGATTTACTTTACAGCTCCAAATTCAGCTACTAAGTCCATCCCATACCTCTGAGGAGGATGAGCTGATTGAGCATAGGCTTAAGTGATAATATTTTTGCCCTGCAACGCTGTCGGTATCAAGTGCTAAAATTTCCTGATTTTGAAGAGCTGAGTTTTAGGACAAAAATCCTGCTTATGTGGAAGATAATGGCAAAACTCCCACAAACTCCCAGTGATGCCTCCCCAGAGTTTCTTCTTTCTCCAAGGTGATGAGCAGTCACAACTCAGGAGAAAATTAACAGGAGCTGGGCAACTTTGACATGCTCAGAAATGAAGTTTGAGGTGTCCTGAACAAGAAACCCAATAAAACAGCACCTAAAGGCAGAGAGTACTTTTCACCCTTCATATTTTTTTTTTAAATCGCTGGTTCTGGCCTGATGGACGCATTCCTGGGAAATCCTGGGATCCTGCCTCTGCCTAGCTGAAAGGCAATTTCTATTTATATTTTGTAAGAGGACAATGAATCAGAGAGATGCTGTCTGTTTGGTTTCTTAGGCTGATCTTCAGCATTTCAGGGGTCATGAAACATTGCAACATTACAGCCCAAGAAATTGTTCGATTGCAGCTAAATGCATCACACTAACTTAGTCTGGGCATGTAGCTCGGACAGCCGCTCCATTTGTACCACATCATTGTGAGTGAGTAAATTGGAGGCGTCTTTTTGCTTTGCAAAGCCTATGTCATCGCTTTCGGTCCCCCCCCACCGTGATGAGTAGCTGCAAACTCAACTTCTTCACGCAGATCTCCTGAACTTGGAGAGGACGACGCTGCAGAGTCAAACTGCAAATGTGGTTTGAGTTACTGTTTGAGACAGCAGGACAGCTCTCAACCTGCCCAGCACTAGCAAAAAAGTCTGTATACGTTTTGACTCTGCTGGGAGACAGGTCCTGGTTTGCAAGATATTTTCCAGACTCGGTTAAACTGCTTTCCAAATGCACAGTGTGTTTCCGCAAGACAAGCAGCCTTCTCTGTAACAGGCTGGACCAAATAGCTGATGATTTGAAATCAATTCGCCACGGATGGTTTTAAGGCTGGCGTTCAGGTCATTTCCAGGCAGCTGCACATTGTTGTAATTTGCTAACGGTGTCACAAACGCTACTTTTTCCTTTCCTTGTAACAGCTCCTCTGAATTACAATAAGTCCTTTAATTTCTGAACGAGTCCTCCCTCTTGCAGCCCTTGCCACCTCAAAGAGCAGCAAGAGCACCTCCCCTTCGCAATTTCCCTTTCCCTCTTAACCTTGACCTGTAAAATGCTGAAAGCTGTTACTGAGAACTACCTTGATCAGAAATGACGTTATAAAAACTTGCTCAACCAGATGCAGCAAAAATCCAGCTGTGACAAAGATTCCCTGAGCCAACAATTTTGAGTTACGGAGCTACCCTGCTTTGGAATATGGAGTCGGCCGCTGCAAGGTAGTAGCTATTAAGTTTTGTTTGCTTTCTTCCAGGGTGACTGTGCTTTGTAAAAAAAAAGAGGCTTGGCCGAGTATTGCTGTGCATAAAAACACTGAACAGAGAGATGCTTCCTCAGCTAGACTGTGCATGCGAGCAGCAGTGGGGGCTGGAGTCTGCCAAAGGTGCATTTGCAGGGGCAGTTGAGATTTGGTGACTTACATTCTGCTTTGCAGCTGTGCACCTGAGAGGAGAAGCCTAGCTCAAAGCCCTCAGGTCCATCAGAGGCTGGGGTTCGTGGTTTCAACTCAGTTCACACCTAAAGGAACACCGCTTATGTGAAACCGGCTCCCGACTGCATGGCTTTGTGGATCGGGAGTGCAAAGGGGGCCTGGATGCAAGGCTGAGCATGGGTTCCTTATGTTGCTGTTGTGCAAAAATTGAGCAGGATCTGGACACCACAATTTTTCAAAGTTCTCGAAAAGCTTTTGACTTTTTTTTTTTTTCCCTCTCCTTAAAATCTTTATTGCCTCTCAGAATGCTTTGCTTAATCCCTTTCCAGACTGGGTGGCAAATTCACAGACCCCATTAGAGGCAGAGCCTTGACCCAGAAGGTTACGATGAACATTTGATGATTTGAATCCTTCCCCCACCCAGCCAAAGAACATTTGTGTATATTGAATTTTATAAGAGTTAACTTTTGAAAGGACTGGAGCCTGGAAATTGAAACAGCTTTAATGGGTTCTGCTTGAAGCTTTTATTTACTGCAAACTGGAGCAGAGAAATCAAGGTCCAAAGTTGTTCCTACCACAGCCAGTGGAAACAATCTATTTATTGCCGTGGAGAGAGACTCCAACCCTTAGCTTGGGTTCAACCTGAACTCCTCCAGTCTGCATGTGTTGGCAGTGAATGAACTGCTCTCGGTTTCTGGTCTTTGAGCTCTGGAATTCTTTTCGATCCTGGAGATAAGAAAAAAGCCTTCTAAACAGATGCGTCATGCCTGCTTAATTTTCCATTAAAAACAGAGAAGATATTTAACTCTCTCCTATCGGAGGGCGTGTGCGAAAAAGCCATGCTTTCTTGGCGCCAAAATCTGTCCTATTAGTGGAGATACTGTGGAGACCTTGGAGTATCCATCCCTGTAAACATCATTAGTTGTGGAAAAGCCATTCATTAGTAACAGGCAATATGTTCTTCTATCCTCTCCTCTGAAGAATAGGCAGTGCTATCTAAATAAGCTGTTTCCTGAGAAGTTACTCAAAGTTACTGCTGTAGCTGTAGGCCAACTCTCCTCCCCCAGGGGCCGGGCAGAAACAAAGCTCTTGGAGAAGAAAGAGCTGCCCTTTGGTCCACCAGACCGTGCCATTCCTTTGAAGTTCTTCCTTTCTCCTCAGCCTCCTGGTTAATGCGCTCCCTGCTCGGTTTTTTCACCTCCTATCATCTGCAAAACCAGCCATTTCCACGCCTACACCCAAGCTGAAGGCACTAGTACCCTGACACCCCTCTGCGCTCTTGGTTTGTCCAAACGCAGCAGCGAAAATCCTCCCTGACATCCCATCCATCCCTCTTCAGATTCCCCTCGCTGGCTTCCCATGACCTCCTGCGATCATTCTGCATTCCTTGTTCTCCTCCTTCAGCATCCTCTGTAGTACCCCTGCCGCCTTCAGCCAAGAAACCACAACCAGGCATCTTCTCACAGGCTTTGTCCTGGACCACCCTGATAGCAAGGACCTGGTACTGGGGGGGTGGAAATGGGGAACAGCCTCTCCAAATGCCTGAGTGACAGCAGTGCTGTGGAAAAATCCTTTCTGGACACTTCTTGGCAGGGAGGCACAAGTTTGTGGAATGCTGTCTGCAGTGGGCTGGTGGAAACCTGCTCTGATGGTGCTGGAGGGTGCACTTGGAGGAAAGAGTCTCTGTTTCTTTGCGTTGTGCCCTCTGCTATGTGTTACCAGCACTTAATTACACCTTATACATTAGAAACGCTCCCCTGCCCTCAACAATCCACTTCAGGAGGTGTTTTGGACAACACGTCAAAGCAGGAAAGACTCTCAGGGGAGAGGGCAGACATACGGACGTGGATGGGTGTTCCCGTGCTGTCTTTCAGGCCAGACCCATAGCTGGGATTTTAATTTCTTAGAGTTGTTAATTATCTCTATTTTAAAATCAAGCATGCTGGCCTCTGCAAGGTCATATTCCAATGGGAGTGAGTTGTTTTGGCTTCCCCTAAATGCCACCTATGATCTAAGCTGGCTATTGCAGCCTCTCCTTCCTTTCCCTCTGGTTGCTGCCAGACCTCCAGCAGCTTTCTACTGAGAGCTTTGGGCTGTCAGAGTGGCATTCCCCACTTCTGCTAGTTAATATTTCTAACACGGTCAGGGTTTCTAGAAATGCAGAAAAATTAGAGTGCTAACTGGGTTCTCACCAGATAGGGGATGATAGGAAATAATTATGCTTGGTGCAATGCATGTTGTGTGGCACCTATTCAGCATTTGCTATAAGGTATCAAATGGATCCAAGCTACTAATCCAAGCAGAAGAGGAATCAAATGTATTAGGTACACCCTTGGACCACCAAGTGAAGAGGATTTAGTGTGTATAATAAACTGCCTGTGTATCATTTATCACGGCTCCACAGTGATTGCCTGTGGGTGATGATGGACACCATAAGTTGCAAAAATATAATGACGTGTCGTGTAACAGACCGCAGGTGTCCTTGCGGGGAGCCGGGAGGAAATCAACCTGACAGCCTTAAGAAAGCAGCTTGTGCTGGCATCCGCACGGACCCCCGGGCGCCCGGGCTCGTCCTCCGTCCGCTGCATCGCTCTCCCAGTTTCCTGGTGGGAGGGATCTGCTGAAAGGCTTCTTTCTTCCTTCCCCGTGCGCATGATCCCACCTCTTTGGGCAGCCTCTGTTTTCCTTTGGAAAGGGGAACAGCTGTGGCAGGTCTCTGCTGCTCCAAGGGGAGCGGGCTGCGGCCAAGCCCCCCTGCCCTCCCCTGCACCTTGCTCCATGGTGGGAGAGAGCAAGAAAGCTTGCAAGAAACCTTGCATTTCCCCTCAAAGCTCCATCGCCCTGGGGATCAGCTCAAACTGGGAGGGACGCATCGTCCCCATGGGAGTAGCCCTGTCCGGGGGGCGCGAGGGGATGATCGTTTCAGCAGAGCCCCCATTTTGCCGCTCCTCATCTATCCGCGAGCATCTCCGTTATTGGAGAGCCCCTGACCTCCCCTGACAGGTTTCTCCATTGTCTGCCTGACCTCACCATTATAAAGCATTTCCTACTATTTAGTCCAATGTTTTTCTTTCTTAATTTTAGGCCATTAGTGCTTATTCTTCCCAAAATTTACTACTGAAAATGACTCTGCCTCCTCCCTTCCTCTCGCTTGATGGATGGCTGCAGAGTGACCCTCCAGGATTTATATCTCCAGTGGCGGAGAAGGACTCCTCTCCTATCTTAATCCCCTCAAGGCCATAGTAAAATAAAGCCGTTGTCTTTAAATCTAGATCTGTTACAACCTCTGTCTCAAAGCAGCGATATTCTCCACCTCGCTCGAGTTCAGCTGTATTTGCTTTCACAGCTCTATCCCAGAAAGTCCAGGAATGAACTTTCAAAGACGCTTCATTTTTCACTAGGGATTTTAGAAACTTGTTACGTTGCCTCATGGTACACTAGCTAGACATATATTTATCTTCTTTAGTTTTCATTTGCCTTCTTTATTTTTCTTTCATTTTTTATATTTTCTTATGCATCTAATACAAAGGCCATTCACTTCCCAATCAGACAGAGGGGAAAGTTTCTCCTTCCCCTCTTTAATTTAGACCTATATGACCAATTCCTTCTGTGGTTTGCTGTTTGGGCAAAAAAAAAAGTGAAAAAAAAAAAAGGAAATTGGTGAGCAGAACACCTGTCCTGGATTTTTTTGTTTGCTGTTTGGATTCTTAATAATTTTAACTCTCTTTGGCTGTTAAATTTTAGAAAACAATCCCAAATAATTAAAAAATTATCATCCAATGTGAGAGTTAATGGAGTAAATGTTCTTCTCTTCCACTGGTATGAAATATAAAATCGATGCAAATGAAAAATTCCTATACCCACATCTCAAAATGTTGATGTTTGGCAGATAAATAGTTTATCTGCCTGACAGATAGTTTTTCCTGGCTGCATGTGGGAGTTTCCACTTGACGGGGTGGCAGCTGGTAGCTCCTTCCATTTGTCAGGCGTGACCGAGGAAGACTGTGGTACAGCGATGAAGAAGCTGTGGGATGGAGGAACCCTCCTAGGAGGCATCGTTGCCACCATCACTCTTCCTAGCCAAGATCCGGAGCTTTGGTCTTGCCCTGCCCCATGGGACCCACAGAGATCCCATCTCACCTGCTCGAATGGAGGATGTTGGAGAGGTTTGTAAATGCTGTGGCCGGGCCCATCTGAGCAAACATCACCCTGGGTCTTGCTTGGGCACCAGGCTGGGAGAAGATATCTCCTGTGCTCCTCCCAGGCTTGCAAGGCTGGGACAGGGAGGCTGTGACTCCACTCTGACTACGGGAGACGTGTTAATATTAGAAGATGGGCTTAAGCATGGGGAAAATGAACTTGAACGTGAGTTTGGCGTGTTTTCTTTGGAGCCCTGCCCTAGCACTGCCCCTGCGTGGTGTGGAGCTTGCAGGGCTGCCGGACGTGAAGGCATGAGTGGCTGTTTCCTAGCCCAGGCTCCCTCCTGGTCAGAGAGTTTATTTCTGGGTTGTTTCAGCCGGTCACCTCCGAGAGGTGTTTCCTCCCCTCTTTCCCTTGCGAGGAGCAAAAGGGGAGCGAGGAGAGGCAGCGGCTCCAGAGGTGGGCTTCAGAAATAGCCAGAAGCCCGCTTGGGAGGTGGGAAATCAGGGCGCTGACTCTGATCACCGAATGTAGAGTCGCTGCCAATTTACAACTTTTTCCCTTAAATGTAGGAGCTGAAGATTTAATGGAAAGAGAGGTCAGGCTTTGACCTGACCACTGAGCAGGGTGACAGAGATGGCTCCTTCATGTCCTCTCGAGGGGTTTGTTAGTCTAAAGTTTAGTCCCAACGTCAGATGATGCATTTTCCAGGGAAGCTAATGGATTCGCTTGCACAGCGATGGAGTGGTTGGCGGGGGTGGGAGGGTGACTTTCGTGAGAGACAAATGACTTCCTCTCAACAAGCAGCTCTGTTTTAACTAGAAAATGATGGATGACTCTCAAGTAAAGACTTGCGCAGGCAAACTAACATGCAAACTTCACGCTGTCAGAGATCCAAAACACAACAAAAATCCAAACTACCAATGAAAAACCGAAACCCCATGGTGGTGGTCAGGGATGTGAATTGGTCTATAGAGGGAGACTTTGGGTCAAGTCTCCTACGTCACCCACCACGCAAAAGCACATGGACAGACGCCAAAGGGAGAAGCTTGAGCTTCGGAGGCCTTCATAGAAGCGGGGTTATGGGTTCATCTCCAAAAGATCCCCGCTCAAGTTAAACCAAAGCCTTCCTGTGGCATGGGGAACAACAGCCTTATCCTTCCGCCCCTGCCGTTGTCCCTTCCAGACTATTGTTTTGATTTTACTTGGCATCCTCCAGCATAGCAGCAAAACTTGGCCACCATGTTTCACCAAATGTTTCCCTCGCATTTTTCTTCTGTGCTTACCTTTACAAAAGAAAAAGCTTTTTTTTTTTTTTTTTAATATGTATATATAAATACTTGGCAAGTACTGGGCACAGTGGCTGCATCCAAGTTCCTGTTGTTAGTTCAGGGCACTTCTGTATCTCGATGATGCATCTGGGAGCCCAAATCCAGCCTTTGGACTCCACTGCGCCGGGCGCGGTACAGCTGCGGACAGAAAAGTTGGAGCGAGGAGCTGCAATTAAGGACTGGAAGTTCCCCGTGCAGGGATGTGAAGATGAAAGGCAGCTGTAGCCTCCTGTCAATGTAAGATCCTAACTGGGAATGGCCTTGAGAGCTGCTGGAGCAGGACTTCGGGAGAAACCATCTCAGGGAGGGGAAGTGTTAGGGATGATCAGCTGGAGGAAAGGCAGGTCCTTGCCACCAGGACTGGCTGGAGAAACAGCACGGAAGCAAGGGGTTTGCTTGATCCTAGACAATTTTGGTGCTTGGATAAAGCTCCAGCTGGAAAGACCATCCGTGTCAAAAGGCAAAATCTTAACTTGGGACCTTGTGCAATGCCCCAGAGAGCGACGAGAGCAGCAGGAGGCTGTGCCCAAAGGGAACAAGCACGCTCCCTTGCCGTGGGCACCAAGCATCCTGCCAAGGGCAATCACTGCACGTGGTTCCCGCAGTCCATTCCTCTGCTTTCCCCTCCACAGCCCCAGATAAAGCCCGGGATGTTTATAGACCTTAATACAATAGTTCCCACAACGGCCAGGCAACATGTGAAGACGTAAGCCGCCTGGCTGGCTCTTCTTGGACATTGGAAAGCTTCCATAGCTCAGGCCCCGTTGTCAGGACTCCTTATCGTTTCACTGCTGAGATCTAGGGATCTGATCTATTTTTACTGATGGCTTTTTTGTACCTGTGGCAGGGCGGGGGAGATAAATAAGTGCGCTGCCTTCTGTGACTGAGTTTAGGCTCATTTTGTTGTTTAATCCTGCAATGCCTCTTGCCTGCCTGCTTCAAGTGTAGCTATGCCCGTTCATTTCCAGAATTAATTGCCCATCTTCTTGATTGCAAGCAGGATGGCTGAGATTGTAGGTTATTTTCTTACGCAACTGTTAAGTGTGGTCTTTGCAAGGGAAAGGCCAATGGCAGTGCTGAAGATGTAGGCTTGATTTATAGATATTAAACATTTTATAGAAACTTTTTATCACTTTCATTCCTCTCTGCTCCTCCTTCAGATATTGGCTGAGATGGAATAAGAGGGGTGGGGAGGGATGGGGAGACAGCAGACTTCAAACCATCATAGCTCTTGAAGAAAGACGGGCTTGGGAAAGCCAGATTTTTGGAAAGCTTTGCATGTGCTCCTTTTTAAAGGGTGTCAGCAGCTTATCTCCCTCCTGGTAATCTGCTCCCGAGCATGCACCCCTGCTCGGAGCGAGGAAGGACCGGCAGCTCTGTGCACAGATGTCTCCTCTTGGGAGTTATCTGCAGGCCAGGTATGGCAGAGCTGGCCATATCCCCGTGGCTGCCCTCCTGGCGACCTGCAAGGACCACCCTGCGACTGGGCTCCGGCAATGCCGACCTCTGCACCGAGCCCACCTCCGCACCGAGCCCACCTCCGCCGGCTCCTGCCCGCAGCAGGCAGCCCCCGCTCCCCGAAAGATGCCGAGCATCCCTCCACCTACACCCCCTTCCCCACAGCCACCTGTGTGCTTAGCCAGACTTCTCCCAAACACATTTCTCTTTAAAAGCCCAGATTAGTCTAAAACTCTGTTTGAGATAAAACCCGGCCCTTTATCAGCAAACGCATCCAGCCCCCACACACTCCCGCGGCTTCGCAGGCTCCGGCCGTTGCCAGTTACCACGGGGAGTGGTGCTGCTTTCCCATCAGTGCACCGAATCCATCATTGCTGGGGTTTATGGAGGGGGCGATAAGTCCTGCCGAGGCGAGGGGTAGGTGAGACCCAAATTCTTCTCCACTTGCTGGGGAGTGCACGTCCGCCGGCATGCGTGCCTCCTCTTCCAGGCAGTATTTCTCTTTCTTGAGGGATTCCTGGTCTTTCTGACCATCACTTAATCTTTTTTTCTTTTTTTGCCCCCTTTTTGCTTCCCATATTGATGTGCCTATTATGCTTTCAAGTGCTTCTCTCCCCTTCCTTGCTAAGCTGGGCAAGGCTCCTTGCAGCTGAGCTGGAAGTCAAATGGATGAAGACTTTGCAGGGCAGAAATCAGACTGCTGGGGCTGTAGTGTTCTTCAGCAACACTTAAAAGTGGCCATTCTTTCAAGAAGCTTTGGCTAACCAGGTAAGCCAGGACAGCAAACCCTCCCAGCACAGGAGGCAGTGATGGCTATGGCTTGGAAAAGCCAAATTTGCTTGGAGCTGGTAGAAAAAGAAATATATTTAAAACAGAGGCTGTTTTCTTAAATCCCAGCCTGGCAAAATCCAGCCTACGCCAGCACTAGGACAGAGTCAAAGAAGATATATGCACGCTGTGGATCGGGGAAGGGGTTTGTGGTGCAGGAATATTTTCATAGACAACCCCGTGCTGTTTTAAAAGCCTCAGGTAATATGATGGCGTAGGAAGCACAGGGCTAGCACTCCTCCGGGGGCAAACTTTAAACCCGCTGTGGTGAGCATGGCTGGGATTTGTCGGTCTCCCTGAACTGAATGCTTTCAAGGCCAAAAAGGCAGTGAAAGACTTGCGTGGGGTTTCGGTACAGTATATTGGATGGGTGCTCATTTCTGGCTGCTAACGTGACCTGCCGATTCCACATCTTTATCAATAAACACCAGCAGGAGATATTAAACCCAGCTGAGTTATGTCAGGGAGGTTATCAGAGGACAGACAGTAGTTCCTTTAGCCAGAACAGTGAAGGTCTTGGGGTTAAAAGCCAAGGGTCAGCACCGCCACTGCCTCATGTGGCATGGATTAAATCAAAAATTATCTTTGAGTGGCATTACTGCAAACTAGCCAAGAACATTCATCTGAAAGCACAGCTGCTCCGAGCATAAATCACCTCGCCTGGAAGTTGGGTTGGGTTTTAGAGGGGCTGACTTGCCTCTTCCAGCGCCGCTCCTCAGTTACCGGTGGTGTAAATCCATTGTAGAAAAGCCAAGCGAGGATCACTGAGTTAGAGGAAAACTTGATTTCTTTTTTTTTTTTGCTGGATTTGGGTTTCTCAGGGGCATCGCTGGCTGCGGCTAGAAGCAAAGCTTAAAAACCCAGAAAGCTTTTGCTCCGTGAAAAGCACTTTCAGCCTCTGCCATCCCCGGCTATATTGCTGATCGCTCTCAAATTCCCAGCTTCCCTTTCAATCAATACATTAAACATGGAAAGGACAACCCTGCATTTTATTTAACCTATTTCTCCAGGTTTTGTTTTGTTTTTAAATTATGAATAGAGGCAAATTCCTCAGGCCACTTTTGACCCTCTAAACTTCCCCTTGCTCACAGCTCCTGTTTTAACTGGTGAAATCATGGCTGAGAATGGTTTTTACTGAACTTCTGGCTTAGTTCCTGGCACTGAAGAATCCAGCTCAAGCAAAATTCATCAATCTCATACAATTTTATTCTGTGTCTCCAAGAAGCAAGCTGGGTTTAAATTTGTTTTCAGCTAACTGCAATGAGCAGGAATAAAAGCATGAGCGGCTCTAAGTGTGTCCTGTGCGGTGCAAGAAAACTTTTCAGTGCTATATCCAAAAAGCTCCAGCTGGTGGCAGCAGCAATTTTCCTTCCATCAAAAGTAAAACAAAACTAAAAGGAGAAGGAAAAAAAAATCCCTAGAAATAATATCTACAAGCAATGTTCTGGAAATCTCAGGTGTGTTGCTCAAAAATGAGGTTAAAAATATTTATTGCTTCCTTAAAAGGGGGGGGATAAAAGATACCCACTGCATTTAAATTAACAGCAGAGAGACCTGATGACAGAGTCGCCTGGGATGGATGTGTCCGTGGAGACGAGGTGTGCTGAAAGGGCACTTGAAAGCTTCCTTGGAGCTATCAGGTGCCATTAGGGATGTAATGACCCCCGAGGGAACCAGATTTCCACAGCAGCTCACATCTTCCCTGCGCTCCCTCCCTTGTAATACTCTCAAACTCCTTCTGCGGGTAGAACAAGACCTGTTTTTTCTGGGATAACTAAGACACAGAGCAATACAAGCCTTTGCTGAGGGGGTCTCAGGGTGCTAGCTCCACAGGGGACCTTACCCAGTGGGGACACCCGAACGTGTGCTCCAGCATCCCAGGGTGAGCCTGGCTCTGCCAAGAGCCCGGAGGCTATCAAGGGCGGCCTCTGGGCACGGACTTTGCTTCCCACAGGGATATCCTTAAAGATTGTGGAGTTTTCCCTCTTTTTATGCTGGGCTGACAGTGACAGTGGTTAGTGGTTTGCTAACTCCTAACACCGAAAGAAATCATCGCGGCATTTCTGCACCCTTGCAGCAGGCAGCTTAGCGCTTGTTAGGCTGAAAACCCTCTCTGGAGAAGAAATGTCTATTTTTTTCCATTCTGCAGCTGGCCCTGAACAAATAGCAATGAATTATGTAATTGCAGTGCTATCGTTTGGGGGGGTGTGTGTGTGTGTGTGCAATCCTGCCTCGCAGTCCTCACCGAACCGCACGGCTTGACGCACTCGCGGGGAGTGATTGAGTGATTCATGTGCTGGTAGCAGAGACCAGCCTCCTCCCAGGCTATTGGCTGCGGTTGATGGAGGCATGTGCCCTGTGAACCCATCTGGAGGCAGCAGACCTCCAACAAGGCCAAAGGCAGGGAGCAAAACGAGGTGCAAAAACCTGGAGTGGGAGCAGCGCCGTGCCCGGTGAGACCCAGTGAAGACTGAGAGAAGGGGGGGGGGGGGGAAAGCTGGCCCCAGTCCAGAGCAGAAGGTTGGCTATCCCCTCTGAAATCATCTCTGTTTATGAAAGTGTCTTTGGATGTACTTCGTATCTGTGTAAATATCCCTCCTCCGCTCTTGGCTGCAGCTGGAGGGTACTCTTCGTGTTTCCAAAGGCATGGCAGCCTCTGTGAAACCACTGTTGCTCCTTGCTGCTGGAGGAGGAGGCCCAGGGCGGCCGAGATGGGGATGGCTGGCGAAACCCTCCACCGCAGCCCGGGAGCGGGGCAGTGTCCAGAGGTGGTGGAAGTGATGAGGGTTAACAAAAACAAGCAGGTATTTAATTAGGGCAAGGAAAACCTGTGAATGTCGGACTACGCTGAGAGGTTTGGAGGTGTTGCCCTCCTTCGGATAAACCAGTGCATCACCTCCAGGTTGTTTTTTAAATTGCGTAGGCAAGCTCTGAAAGGAGGGAGCAGCTTAGGCCGAAAATTCAAACCAACTTTTTCCATTTCCTTTGCCTTATTCCAGGTGTTTCTCAAAAGCTCTAAACCCTCCTATTTTCCATGGCAGCATCCCCTTTGCAGAACATCTTGGCTTCTGCAGTCACCTGTCCGAAGCTGTTGTATCCGTGGGTTTAGGAGGGACAACTACACTTTTCCATCATCCATTTTTCACTGCAAGTGGTAACACTGACCCAAAAGTAAAAAGAAAAGAAAAAAAATTTTAATACTCTGATAGAATGTAAATCTGACTCCTCTTAAGGCTTCAAAGATCTCCAGAAGGACCACTCCTGAATGGAGAGCAACCATGTCTGGTTCATCAAGCCTTTGGTGATCACGGTTTGTCAGTGCCAGGCTGGTGAGGACCTCTGGTCTTGGGCAAGAGGTAACGGCTTGGTCCCTGGGAACTCGCTTTATCAATGCTCTGTCTCAGATGCCTGAGAGCATCTCTGAAAGGGGTCTGCTCTGTGCCTTGAGTTAAGGGAGATGCTTTGTATGCTTACCATGGTTTTCTTTTATTCTTGCTCTTCCATTCTGGGGGGAACAGAAGCCATGTGGCAGAGGAAGCCACCTCAGGTTCTTGTGAAGTTTTATCCAATGTTGGGCCCCCCCATATCAAGAGGGATGATGATAACCTGGAGACGATCCAGCACAGGTCTCCCAACACGACCTGGGGCTTGTGGGGCTTGTGGGGCTTGCGAGGAGTGGTTGGGATGCTGGACTTTTTCAGATGCATGAGGAAGAGGTGTGCAAGTTTGCTGCTAGCCCGCAGCAGCTCGAAGAGGAGTTATGAAGATGATGGAGCCAAGGTCTTCTTGGAAATAGCAGAATCACAAAGGACAGTGGTCACTGTTTCAGGGTGGGCTTTAGAAGCTGATTCTTCGCCAGGAGGGTGATGCAGTCCCAGAACAGGTCCCTGGGAGGCCAAGAAAACCCCATCCTCGGAGGTGGATGTGACCTCATGCAGGTGATAGTTTGGCTTTGGACTAGAGACCCCCAGAGGCCCCTTCCAAGCAACTTCCGAGTCTATAATTCCTTCAAATCAATTGCCTCTCTTCCCTTTTTCCTCCCTCTCACCTGTTAACATCTCAACCTCTTTGGCAGGATATCTCCATTTGCATAAATTATGGCACTACCACAACTGTCTTGTTCTCAGCCTCCAGTTACACCTATGCCACTCAATAGCATGTGTGCCTTCCTACGCAGCCAGGCTGTCTGGGTAGGACTTATTCTTGGTGTTTTACTCTAATCTTTGCATCCCTTTGGGAATACCTCAGTGGAAAATAAACCTTGCTTTACCATTGGCATTGTTTCACTCCCGGAGGAGATTGGAGAGAATTCTGGAGCTCTCTTAACATGCAGTCACAATCATGGCTTCTGTGATTGAGTCGTTTCTCTCTAAATAAGTAAATTAACTCTAATACCCTTATTTGCTATCAACCTTATAAAACATAATAGAAGCCAGATGTCTCTTCCTTAACCTGATGTACTATAGTGGTTCAATGGATTATTTTTTCCAGACTTTATGAAAGTGATTTTGCACTCTCTTTGTTTCCTCTGGTGAATTTATTGCAGAATCTGATGAGAAGAAATTTGGAAATGCATTAAAATGATAAAAACTGGTATCATGTGGATGCAGGTCTCAGCCGGGGGAGAACCAACCTTCCTCTCTCCACATCTCATGCTGCACTGCAAGTGTGTGGCTTTGAAGCAGGGAGAGTCTCTCTGGACCCAAGGAAATGGCTAATGATTGAGTGATTTCAATTCAAAAGGGTGCAAAAGGATTCTCCAAAGCTGCTAAGTGGGAGTCTTCATTCCCAAGAACCTCCTATACAACCTGTCCCTTCCAGCTCTGCTGGTTACAGCAGAGAAGAAGTCATTCAGGACTGGAGCCATAGAGAGGATTTGGTGCCTGACGCTCGTTGATTGATTTCAGCGATAGTTCGGGGCTTAAATAGCTTTGTGGTTTAAAGGCTGGGGTGCTTGGCAAGACTGGAGCCAAAATGATGAAAAAATAGCAGCTCTGTCATTTTCTGTAATTTCCTTTTCCTTTGGGTGAGCTCAGCTGAATCGCAAGATGGACTTGCTGTGAAAGAGGGCTGAAGACCACGCGATGCTTTGTCTTTAGTGCCTTGGAGTTCGAATGCAGCCGACAACCTCCATTCAGCTCCCCGCAGAATGAGCACGTGATCCCTCTGCCACACTGAGCTATTAAAAGCCTGAAACGTATACCTGGTTACCTCGCTGCTCCACCGTAATTAGGCATGTGGAAAACATGCAAAACCTGTAATCACGCTTAAAAACACTGCTTGGGATTGAGTTACCTGCACCAAGCCTGCTGCCGTCAAGAGAGGATGGACAGACAGCCGCAGGGGACAGCAAAACCTCGTCCGTGAGGTCTACAGCAATGGGTTGGCAGTTGCAACACACGGATCGTGCTTCTCATCGGCAGGCCCGGCGCTGGAGGAGCCGTGGTGGTAGAGGAGGACTCCGAGAGCATCGCCGTGCCCGTAGGAATGGTGCTGGCCCAGGGATGTGAGTGGTGGGTGAGATGGAGCGGAGGGGCTCGGGTCTGCAGGGGCAGCTCAGCAGCGCGGTCAGCAGGTACGGGAGAGGGTGGAGAGGAGCTGGAACGTTTCCTATTTATTTTATTGGCCTTCTTTCAGAACGGCTGAGAAATGAAAGGACCCTGTTCTGCAACTGTACCCCTTCGAGCTATGGGACTTGTCCATTGAGTAATTTTGACTTCCAATTAAACTAAATATTGTTTTTACGGAAATAGCTTTTTCCCCAGCTGGGGTGATAACACAATCATGATGTTTGGATGAGGTTTCTAGTGAAGCAATTTGGGGTTTCATGTCATTTACTGAGAGTCAGGCTAGTTCCTCATCCAAAATCATAATAAACAGGCAACACATACCACATAGCTATTCTCCTGGGCTCAGGCAACCGTCGTTCAGGCACTCTTCTTCAATAACTCATCCATATACTGCTGCTACTTCGGGGTCAGTCATCTTGACTGTGGCTCCTTCATAATACTCCGATTCATACGTCCATGGGAATATTGCAAAATGTAAGCCCGGGCAGAGCAAAGTCACCAAGTTTCACAAGTTGGAACTGTCATTTCTTCTGCGGGTGTCCCCAGAATATAGGGAAATTGTTTTTTCTTTAGCATTACCATGACATTTTAGCAGCATTTGGACTAGCAGGAGGCCATGGTGAGTCAAGCTTGGTGCTGAAGCTGCTATCATCCAGCAAGACTCTTCTTAGTTTTAGTCTGATCTATTAAGAATAAAACCAGATAGAGGCCAGCACGCTGACCTGGCAGTGATTCAAGCAACCGTTACCAGCTTTGCTCAGTCGATGCTCTAAGACAATGCAAATTTTGTAACCACATCAACATAAATTCCCTCCCTCTTGCGTCCTTTCGCTCCGAGAGCAGAAACGAGGCTGCTGCTAGAGTTTCATACTCCTGATTTGTACAAATCATGTAAAGCTTATGAGTGTGTCAGATGGCATTATGGTAAGCCCCTTTGCCTATCTGATTTTTCTGCATGCTGCTGATTCCACCGTATCCCTAACTCCAGACGTGAAATGCCGATCCAACAAGCAAACCTCCCGCCCTTTAAATTAGGAGAAGGAATGGAAAATCCTCTGCATTAAAATTATAGGTATCTCCGTGATATTGCGGAGGCGTTAAGGGCTTAATCTGGTGAAGAAAGGCACGGACTGAAAACCTGCTGTGCAAAATTGTGCGAGATGTCAAAGCAATTTGTAGTGAAACCCCGGCATGGGTCCTGCTGGAGGATACACGGTCCTTCCTCTGAAGGAGAATTAGTGGAAATCAGTTGTTTTAAGCTATGACCCCTTTGCTCGCCACATGCTACTGTCTTACTTGAACCATGCGAAGCTCCGTCCATGCCCGTGGCTTTTAAACACAACATTTATTATCTTTCGCCCCCCAGATTAGGGGGATCCCTCCGATGGACAGCCCAGAGCAAGGCACACACATGGCATCTGGTTTTCATGTTCAACCTCATCCCTTTTACTTCGCCGTGAGGGAAGGCTCAAGTGACAACAGAACAATGCTCGCCCTGCAGACTGACTAATTAGGCTGCATCTGGAGCTAATTAAATGTGGAGTCGCCTGCAAGGAGAGTACTCTCCTTATCGTACCAGCAGCAGGGGTGAGACAGAAGAAAAATCGCTGATGATATGCCTCGTTTTTTTCTTGCAAGCAATTTAAGCGAGGCGATGGAGATCAGAGCGGACGGGCGTTTTCCCCTTAGCAGAAATGGGAGCAGGATTGGTCCCAGGATGATGAAGCAGAACCTTTTTTAGGGTGGGGGGGGGGAGAAGGTGGGAGCTGGAGGTATTTCAAACATAAGAACCATTAAATGAGATCATGTTTGAACTGTTGCTTCTGTGCATAATGTATGGCCGTGAAGATACCTCTTTAGCATTAATACCATTTAATATTCTAGTTTCTGATACTCAGTGGCACACGTAATTAAAGGAAGCTGACCTTTACCAGATGAAATATGCGCTGATTTCTTCCTTTTTTTCAACTATAAAAAGGAGTTTTTATTGTTAAATGTTCTAATCTTTGTTTTGTTTGGCCAAAGCTGGGAGAAATACTGTTTCCATTGCTTTATCAGTCACTAATTAGTATGAGGCTACACATTTTTTAATAGCTAGACAGTTTTATTTTGTGACCTTGGGAAGCGAATGAATTCTTTTGCCGGTCCAGAAAGTCCAGTGTACAGAGAGGTGTACGGGTTTAAACATAAAGTAGCAGGGTTTGTTTTTTATGCCTGTATTTTTCATCGTAACACTTGAAATGGTAATAAAGAGAGAGAAATCCTCCAAATTCTGGAGATAAATTTGTCATGACTTGATTCAGAACAGTAAATTATTTTAAGATTAATTCTAGCTCCTCTTCTCTGGCCTGGAAACATTTAACTTCCAGGATGGATAATGGTTTAGCTGTGGATTCTCATCATGTAAAGACTTTTTGTCTGTTTTGGGGTTTTTTTTTTATCTTTTTGTCTAGGAGTCACCATCAAGAGGCTGTCCATGCTAGGAAGTGCCATTTCAGTCCATTTTGGTGAGATGAGTGTCTGGATTTCTGCCAGAGCTCGCTCAGGATCTAGACCTATGGATGGTTCTTTGTGCCTCCTCCAAATACTCCTCTCCATGCTGGAAGAGCCCGTCTCTGAACGTTACACCTACCCTGCTGATGAAAAGGTCCCAAAGGCAGAAAAATCCCCCCCAAAAGGGTGACTTACGTATTTTGTTTAGCATATTATACATCAAAATTGTTTAATCTTTCGGGTTTTTGTCCCACAGCAGAGTCATAAACAAAAGGCTCAGGAAACCCTCTACTCCCAGCCCACCAAGGCCAAGCCTGGGCACCAAAGCTGTTGCTGGGCTCTCGCCTTGATCTCCACCTGCTTCCTTCCCCTTGCCCTTCCCTCCTTCATTCTGGCCCAGGCATTTCATTCTCTGCCCTGCATTGAGCGTTACTCCAGGCACGGCACGGCCGCCCACCCAGCCGCTCACGCCGAGCCGGGGGCGTTTGGCAGGAACGGGAGGTCACAGGCAGCCGCCGGAGGCAGGAGGTTGTCTTGGAAGTGAAGAAAACATCTTCAGTCTATCAAAAGGCTTCCTGAAGGAATTTATTAGCTGGTCTGCGCTGCTGGCATCTGCAACGGGTGGATGCAGGGGGATAGGAAAGCTCTTTTACGACTGTAACGCCAGGCTGGGGTTGAGGGGTTAGGCTCAGCTGAGCATCCAGATGCTCCTGCTCAAGGAGAGCAGACGCTGCACAGAGCCCCCCTGCTCGCTGCCTTTCGCCGCTCGGCTCAGGAATAAAACCAGGAGGGTCCTTTCCCGTGGGATTTTGAGCAGTTTGATATCCAGCTCCAGCCTGCAGTGGGGGAGGGAAAATGTTCACATGGATGCTTTGCATCCGTGCGAAATTCTCTGATCTTTCCTGAATTTCAAGGTTTCGGGATGTCCCTTTTCTTTAAGAGCAGGGGAGGGAAAAGGGAGAGGAGCTGGGACATCCCGGGCAGTTTTTCCAGTCCTTGGCTCACGTCTTGAAATGGAGAAGTGACACGTACGAGTGAAACGATGACTTGATTTGTGGTCTGTGTGGTTTAACAAGCAGCTTATGCGGATTGCTGTTACATAAGTGGGGAGTGCAGAGGCTGGAGTGCAGCCTCGGTGACTTTCTTTTCAACCCCAGGACCACGTCTGCCCCAAAATTTAAGGATTTTGGCACACTTTGTCATGTTAAACTACAGAGTTTTATGGACACGGGACTTGAGGATGGGACAGTCCAATTTTTAGGTAAATGGTGTGTGTGGGAGTGAAAGGTCACCTTAGGCTTATCGCTAAATAAACCCAGGAAACTCAAAATCAGCTCCTTTTTTGGTCCCGCACAGGCTGGTGAATGGGCAAACCACTATGGATGGCTTTTTTTTTTTAATATACAAATGTTCCCCACTGAAGCATGAACTCAAATATTAGCTTTCCACCTAGCAAGACTAGACAGGAGCAGGGAAAAGCCATGTCTGTTTCTTATCCTTGATGCAGGGAAACTATTTAAATCTGCTAATTTTTTTTCTTTTTTTTTTTTTTCCCCCCCTTCAGCGCCGCATAGGAGTGTTTACTTTATTTGGGGGGATTCAAGGGGCTAATGAATGCAGGCTTTAGTGAAACCCACCTCATTGTAATTTTCACAAACTCCATCAAAACATCCCTTTCTCTCTCTGCCTTTTCAAAAAGAGCCTTTTTTTTCCCCTCCCTCCCCCATGTTTCTGCATGTTGTGATTTCACTGAGGCTTCCAATGGTCTTCAACAGTTCATTTATGCCGGGAGCCTTCTATAAACTGTACAGCCATGGTCTCCTTGCCCGGCCACCCACCAAACCAGCCTGTCTAAACAGCATCTGTCTACATCCCAGACACATCGAGCGAGTTAAAAATGGACCGAGTCCAGCTCCTTTCTTTTTTTCCCCTCCTTTCTGCCCTCCTGCGAAGCCAGGGTGGGAGTCAAGGAGGGGGCAGTGGGTATGCTGCCCTGGATCTGGTGGGGTTGGGATGCTCCTCTTGCACCCCTGATGCTGCCTCTCCTCCCGGATTTGTTTGGGGAGCTGTGCAAGACCTCCATCCCTCAACGCCAGCGTTAGTCCTACCAAATCTCCCCATCCCTAGCAGATGCATTATTAGTGACGGGAGCCTATTTAAACTTAATCCCAAATGCATTACCTAGCGAGTTTTACTTGGCTTTTTGACTTAAGGTATTGGAGGTTATTACCTCTGGTATGCAGGCGTTGCTCTGAAGAATCTCCCTGGCAAACAGCTCCATTTGGTGAGAGGGCAGGGATGGACGGGGTTTGCCTTTCTCGTGCAATTTGGACACATTTTTGAAAGATTAACTCAGATCAGCCACTTGAAAGGCTCAGTTACCCCTCAAGTGGGACAGCACGAAACCCCCCTCCAAAAAGCCTCGCTCCACTTGGAGGGCTGGGGGAGAGCCTGAAAAAAATTGAGAGGGGTTAATGTTGCTTGACAGCTTGGAGAGGTTTGTGTTCGCCAAAACACTGCTTTTCCTCCTCTTTACCCTGCAACACTGTCGGGAACTGCCCTCTGCGGTCACTGGGCATCCGCATGACGTTTATTCACATCCATGTCAACGCAGCGGGTGCGGCAGCAAGCAGATTGCCAAGGGCTTCTTTAGGCTTCAGTCCTGGAAAGGTGTCATGTCTCTTAATTAGGGAAGCTGTCGTTACAGGTGGATGGTATTTTAGGGAGAAAAGGTCACGTTTCTTGGCTGTCAAGGGCTAGGCTCAAAAGTAGTGATTGGGTAATGAAATGCGAGGTCCAAATCTGTTGGAGTCATCAGTGAGACCGCCCCTGGGTTCAACAGAGCAGGGTGTTGCACTCTATTTGTCCAATAGAGCCTAGAAGAGCTTTGATTTTCTTTAACATTTAGTTTTCAGGAGAAAACGTAAACTTCTGGGATGATGCATGCAACAGGTTTGCCTTTTGCCATCTATCAAACGCCAGCTCCCTCTGAAATAAAGCAAACTTGCATTTTTTTACATTTCTGTCCTATTTGACCTAAGAAAGCAAACCAATAAAAAAAGTAAAGACGCAATGGGAAGGAATGCTTCACAGTGAAAATGCTATTCTTTAAATAAAGTAGGAAAGTAACACATAAATAAAGGGAATTCTAAAAAAAGAAGAAAAAATTAAAGAAACAATTAAATGCTAATCAGGTGAAGAGGGTGGATGGATAAACTCTTCACTTTATAGGGTGGGATCTCTGGCATAGGGTCCTCAGCAGGACCCTGGTTTCAGAGCTGTCCCCCACCCCCACGAGCACCACCCCTGCGTGGGTGGCAGCGTGGGACACTGGTGACAGTTCCTCCAGTGCCCCCTGACACGCTGCAAACGGGTCACCCCTCACAGCGTCGTGCCAGGACGCTGCTGCCCAGCGGCTTTGCTGGTGGGGGGCTGGATCAGCTCTGAGACTTCCAGCGAGCCACGGGAGCCGCTTTACAGATCAGCCCTGCATTTTCCCCATTAACTTCATCCATAACATGCTGCACTTCGAATTTAACCTCAATAATTTCTGCACAGATGAGACAGTACAGCAGGCTCCAGCGGGCCACTTATGCCTATACAAAATTATAATGCTGTTTGTTGGCTTCCCTTCATAGCCCAGAGATGATTTATTGCAAATTTCAGGTGTCTAAAGAGATGCGTGTTTTGCTCTCAAACCTATCGCTTGTTTCAGCATCGAGGGCGATCGGTTATAAAGTGATGCGTGGTTTTAAACACGAAAGGAGGGGATGTGCTCCCTCGTACCGCTAACGGCACGTCATTGTTCTTGTGCCTCCTTTAAGCCCAATTCAGATTAGATTCACTATCATTCATGATTATGTAAAAGAAGTGATAAAACGTGGCTTTTAAAAAAATCATGTTTGTACAAGAATTTGCTGACATATTGCGGAGTGATAACACGATAGTGAAAATAGCCAGATCCTGCCTGGCCTGGCGTCTGGAATCAGTAAAAGGAGGCAGGCAGGCATATTGCAAGCTCACTTCTGTTCCCTTTCCAGCACAAAATCGGCACCTTTTACTATTTTTTTTGTAAACCTACCGATACGATTTTCATCAAAAACTCACTCTGTTTCCTGGAGCTTGGCTCCAGCCTGAACTGCATTGTAATCGTTTCACACCAAAGTGGAGGGGGGAGTTTTTGAACATATAAAAGGAGAAACCGTCAGTGCTTCGGCAGAAATGGCCAGCCGGGCTTGCCAATACATCAACAGCTGATGCCGGAGGAATGTGTGGAGCCGGAGAGCAGGGTGGCCCTAAGAAATTAGAAAACTGGCTGGTTTTAAGCTGGGATTTTCTCTGTGTTAGGTCCTAGCAAGCTGGCTTAACATTTGCTACTAATGGCGACGTGAACTGCCGCCTTGCCGCCGTCAGCCTGGCTTCCCATGGTAACGGGGTATACCTTTCAACTCTGAACCTGGCGGCTTATTTTGGCTGATAAACACACAAGGAGCCCCGGAGATAACCAAGGTCCTACAAATTGGGTGAAAATAGGTGTCTGGGGAGTAAAATAACACAATTAGGAAAGCTGCAGAGCCTTTGCTGGCCATGGCCAATCTCATCAGGTTGAAGCACCCCCATGTTCCCAAGACTATGTTTCCCCACCAAGAAAAATGCCCTCCTTGAAGTCACTTTATCATCTGTTGTATGTGACACACGCAGAGGCAATGCCCTTAAAGACCTGAGTCTTCTACTATCATTCTCAGGATCTTAGCCATAATCTTTCACTGAATGAATTTTTGCATCTGGACTCTTGGTGGAATAAGGAAAAAGGTGATGAAGGTGAACAGAAAAGCAAACATAGCTTTAATAACAGCAGCGAGGAAAGGAAGCGTGTGCACAAAACACGCTGGAGGTCTATTTTTTGCCTGCTGAAAGTCTCCACTGTATTTAGACTGTGTGCCCTGGGGTCTGTCGGTAACCACAAAAATTACTGACTAGGTCCTCTGCCCCTTCTGCCAAGGCCGTGATTTGTAGGGTATTAGATATCTTCTGTAATAAGGTTTCAATCCCTTCTCTCGGGGGTCTGGGACAGGGTTGGATGGGCTTTGCCATAAGAGAGGGATTTTCCCTTGCTTAATTCCACCCCATTACTCCTAATTTAATCCCTTTGTATTGCTCTCAGCAATTACCTCCCCTCCACAGGACACTGCCTCTCTATGTATCGAATGGCCAGCTCTGCGTTTGCTTTGTAATGTCTTCTTTGGACACACAAATATAGAGATATTTGACCATTGCTGTAAGAAGAGAAGAGAGGGAACGGCTACTAAGGAGCGGGTGCGTGCGTGCGTGTTTTCCATAAAATACTATTTCTGTAGTTTTACGGCTGATGAGACAGAATGTGTCTAAAATGTGATTCTTTTGTATAAGGTGAAAATGCCATGAAATGACTGGGATCCTCTTGCGTCTGGAGGAATGTCCATGTCGCAATAGGCCTCTGTAAATATTTATACCTGATGACTTAGCAGCTGGCTATTAAGTGCCCTGAATGTTCCTGTAATGCTGCTAGCAAATGGAGATCTGGCATTTAAAGGACGCAGCACAAATTGTTTTGTTGGTCTTAACTTTTGGCCAGCGAATTTACTCAGTGCTGGTGATATCACTGGTGAAGCATCCCTCTCGCCCCTTCTCCTTCCCGTCTGTGCGGACCGAGCAGCGCTCTCCCCCACGTCAAAAGGAAAGCAAAAGTGGGGAGAACACAAAAAGAAGACCCGTTTTTGGGCTCCAAACAAAACGCGTGGCTGGTGGTGGCTTCATCAACCTGGCTGGGGCCACCTCCTGCCCACGGGGTTTTGGTGGTACCTCGCACGGGGCGTTGCAGCCCCGGTTGCTCTTCCTCTGACATTGGACACCGGCCAGGCCACCGCGCCGGTGTCACCTCCAAGCGCTGGTGACTCACTTTTGCCACGGATCTGCTCATGACAAAGCCTTTCCTGCTGGGTCGGGGCGGCGATGTTAACCCCTTTGCTGGTTGGGGATTGCAGACGGTGCCGGATGGGCTGTTACGGCTCAGGGGTGCCAAGGCCCCTTGTGGAGAGGGTGAGGACACGACTCAAAGCAGCTCCAGTGGGGATTAGGATTGGGACTACAGGGAGAAGAAATATTCACTGGGGCAACAGGCTCCTTTCTCGTGGGTTTGGGAGCCGGGCCATTGCTCCAGCGCTGGGGCAGGGCTCGAGGGAAGGCATTTGCACCCCCATATTGCCCATCCTCACCACAAACCCAGTTAGACCCCGGGCATGTAGAAACACAAATTTATCTTCACTGTTTTCTGGTCTACTTTACATCAGTTAATAGTTCAGCTGCACCTTTGGCAGGATTAATATTAATCACGAATTTGCGTTGAGCAGCCAGAAGGACTGCAGTGAGGGGACAAGAAGCCATTAAGAAACCAAACAAACCACAAAGTGCCTCATTCTGACTTTCTTCTGAAAGTTACGGCTTTCAAACTTCTCCTTTCGAAAAGATGTCTCATCGCTGGGTTAATTTTGAACTAATGAAAAATAAATCAGACCCCTCCAGGCCTGCCAGCAGAATCCCGTGTTTCGTTCTACTGGAAATGAAGCAAATAAAACCAAATTAATCTTCAAAAGCTGAAATACTGGCACAGGGTCCGTGTGTCGCGGTGTCTGCAGACAGAGGAAGCAGGTGATTCTCACGCTGCAAAGCCATGCTTGTACAAAAACTGCCCCATGAGTCTTTTTGTTTATTTGATGGCTCAGAAACGGGGCAGGTACCATTTAAAGTTGCTCCATTGCCTTTGTTTTACCAGGCTGCTCCTTCACATTACCTGCATTAACCATTTTATGTGCCTGTGGGTGATGTACTCCTACCATTTTACCCATGCTATATTAATCCCTACATTACAGCCCTGTAATAAAATGCTTTGGAGCTCTCTGACCCTTCATGAAAGTCAATGATACGACTTTTCCCAAGAACATGTTCCGGGATTCCCTCCTTTCCTCATTCCCTGGCTGCAGTTAGGCTCAGTAACCGCCTGCTTTCAAGGCAATTTTTTTCTTCCCTGATTATTATTTGTCTCCGGGTGTTGACACCGCAACCGGCCAAGCTGGAAGGGGATCCCTCGGGTGGGCTGGGGTGCGGGCTGGGCTCAGGCTAAGGTTCACGACGTTAGGCTACTCGTGGGTTTATCCTTCTGACCTTTCAACTTGGAAAGGAAACAAATTTATGTAAAACATCGCAGCTTAGATTTTAAACAAAGAGGATGTGCTGTGCTCTGTGTAAGTAGAATATTTACAGTTATAAGGCAGGATGATATATGCCCCTTACAAATAATAAATAAAGGTTGAGTGTTGGGAATAGGATTCATAAGGCTAAAAGCTAATAACGTAATAGTCTTTACTGAGGAAAATGAGGCAGTCTTATGACTGGGATGAAATCCCAAAATAAATTTACTGTTTACTAAAACACTGTAGAGCAGTTTAGATGTTGTTATAAAATCATTTTTATCGTCTACGCCGAAGATGTGGGTCAGTGGGTCTGTTCCAGGTTTCCTAGAAAACTTAAATGCAGTCCTAATAATCACAGCGAGGTCCAGACAGCTCAGCAGAGCCGCTCGCATTTCCAGCAAGGCTGAGGGAAATTCAGATTCCCTCAAAACGCAGAGAATGGTGAAAACTGGAGCCCGTGAAGTGGCCTGGTATTGCTAGGTTTGAATTCACGTCTCTAGACATGCCTTAAAATATGTCCCAATTTAGACTAAAACAGCCAGCACATGTGGAGCTGTTGAACGAGGAGCTGTGAGGGGCAGCAAGTGTATCTCTTGCAGGCTGAGATATTCCTCAGGTTTCCCAGCATGTTCCCAGGCTTATCAGGCCATAGCCTTAAATCCTCACTGGTGAGCCTGGGTACATGCTCCCAATTAATAGCACGGCCTCTAACGTAACTGTTTGTATCCGCTGCAGGCACTGAAAAATACAATTACCCCTGCCTTGTGTCATACTTCCATGGCAATGCAAAATAATGCTTTACAGTCAAATTCAGTGAAGGATACGGAAAGGAGAATGTATTGTCTTTGTACGAGTCTTCAGAAAAGGAAGAAGGACTTAAATATTGAGCTACCACTGATGTTTGTGGAGGTTATTCTTTATGGAATCTATGTGCTAGGAAGAAATACAGAAAAGATACTAAAAGAGCAATGTAGGAAAAGAAGATAATACATGTACAAGGGAATCCAGGGGTAGCATCGATCAGCCCAGCACACAGCAGTAAGGGCTGCTGCAGCTCCGGAGGAACTAGTGCTTTCTATTTCTAGGATGACGTTGCTCTGGAAGAAAAGGGAAACCTCAGCATTTGCCATAGGTTAATCCCGGTTTAAGTAACTGTCTGACTACACAAAAAGTGTTTCTGGTTTTGGAACACCCCTGCTGCTCTTCCCGCAGAGGAGACCTGGGGCAGATGTGCAAAACAACCAGTCCAGATTGCATGCTAGATGTTGCCCACATTTATCAGGCAAGATTGATGCTTTTTAGAACACCCAGGACTGGAGCAGAAGCTCCAGCCCTTTACCTTGGGGTTCAGCGTGGTCTCAGCAGCAGACGGAAATGCTGGAGGAGGCATCATAGAGAGCAACGTTGTGGTGAGCAGGGTAGGGGTGCGGGTGCGTGAATGAATGACATCCCCAACCCCACTCCTGACGGCTTGGTGCTTATATTTGAGGTGCCCTGCAGTTTCGCACCGCTCCGTGTTTCAGCTGGGCGGCTCCTCTTGTGTGTTAGCGGAGCCCAAACCCACTGCTTGTGGCCACTTGGGAAGCAGTCTTGGTGTTGGAGCACTTATTATTGGCTTGTGCCATTACAGGAGAGTGTGGGAACCCCAAAGTGGACAACTAAAGCCAGTCCCTGACTTAGAAGACACAAGACAGATGGATGTGCGGAACAGGAGGGGCACAGACAGGGAACGAGGGATGTAAACATTTGCCTGTGTCGTGCTGGCCCTGTGATACTCTTTATTTACAAAACCCCTCTCTGTCGAGCTGAAAATTTAGGTTGAGATTTATGCAGAGAGGAAAGCCACTGGGGGAAAGGACAAGTGGGGCATTGTTTGTCCCTAACCCACCGCCGAGCCCCATCCTCCTGGCTCAGGGATGAGTTACCTATGGGATCTCATCAGCCACGGTTACGCATGCACCAATGGTTTGATCTAACAGAGCCCCTTTCTCCCACCTTGCCTGCCTCAAAATCACACCCTCTCAGCAAGACTTTCATTACACGCAAAGAATAAGGAGAAAATGCAGTTTCTTTATCTGTCCAGGCTTCCACGTGTGCAGAGATGCAGCCTGAGGATGGCCATGAGGGTGGTGGGACACCGTGCTGGTGGTTCCCACGAGTGAGCAAAGAGGGGAGGACAGGATGGCAGAGCTTGCCGGGCACCGGAGGAGAGCAGCAGGTCCACGGTGGAAGGGAAACCTCTCGTGGGAAAGGTTATCTCTCAGCTGAAGGATACGGCTGAAAGCTGCCAGAGCAGGGCACCAGTTTTATTTTAGATGTGGACTTTTGTGATCTTGGGGAGGCCAGGGAATGGCTTAGCTCCTCGGTTACTGTGCCAGGATTACTTTAATCTTTAACCTTTTCATCGTATTAAGTTCAAAATTCATCAGTGTCCTGGTGCTGCAGAAATTCATGGCATTATTATGTTATACACAAGTGTGCTTGAAACAAAAATCAAAAGTGAAGATAAAAAGAGCCTGGAAACTTGTGAATGGAAATTTATACGCAGATTATACCCCCTCTGGTTTTTGTGTCCAAGGTATCCTACCTATATTTCTCAAGCTGAGTCCTTTCCCGGATCTGGAGCTACACTCAGTGCTTCAGCAAGAATTTATTTCACTTACAGATGCATGTGTCATATCGAGGAGAAATCTTTCCTTTGGCTTCTGTGTTTGGGTTGGGCACCGCAGGGCAAGAGAGCATCTCCGGTAGCAAGGCTGAATCCTACCTCCCTTGCAAAAGCCCAGGTAAACTCCCTGTAGACCTTGACACCTACTTTGAAAATGTAGAGAGGAGATTTTTGCCCTCCCTGCACAACACAAATCAGCACAACATGTACAAATGAGAAAGGAATACGGCAACCTCCCTTCTGCTGCTGTTACACTACACAGCCCTACCGCTAAAAGCATAGCCTAAGCTATTAGCCACCACGAGAAATCTGATGCCTGTTTTGGAAAGTGTTTGCTTGCTAGGATGCCTGGAAAGACTTATGCACAGTGAGAGAGTCAACCTGGTGACTGCAGATACTCACAGCCCAAGTTTGGAGGGAGGACAGGGATCAGGTACAGCCAGAAACAGCATTAGCACTACAGGCATGCTTTGCAGTCCTGCCCTCTGAATACTGCTGCTGTCAGCCAAGAAACTGAGGCCTGGATGCATCAGAAAATGATGTGGACTGCCAGATCCATGCAGAATAAAGTCAGGCTTTTAGCAGGAAGACAGACGGACACAGAGCAGGTTTACCCTTGGCATGCGTAGGGGGTGGTTAGCAGCACAATGCCACAAACCTGCACTCCTGTGGCAAAACAATGGTGCCATTTACTGTTGCAATATGAAAAGAGGTCTTAAAATATCCCGACTGATGCATTTTCTCCCCTCCCATGGTGCATACATTCTCCTCTTGCCTTTTTAGCATTGTCCTGCTATTTTTCCCAGTCTTCTCATCAAGTCTAGCCCTACAAACTTCCATGTTCCCTCGAAATCCTCTTTGCTCTAAAATGTGCTAGCAGCATCATCAAATCTTGCAATTTTCTTGTGAAATCCATAATATATGGTTGATGTGTAGGAAAGCCCAGGGACTCGGGTCTAGGAGAGGAAGCCCTGTCCGCCATTGACTAAAACAATCCTAAAAAGCAGAGCTAGACCCAGAACCTTCATTTTTAAAAGTTATGTTCTTAGTCCTTGCTTGGCACTCCTCCTCAAGGACTTTATACCTTATGCATTTAACATATCTGAGCATATCGCTGTGCTTGAATCTCATGGTTTATGGCTCCTTTATTAATCCCTAGGTATTTTCTTGCGTTATGTTCACAGCACACGGGTGCTTCGCTGGGCTTTCAGGGGGTGACATACACAGCTTTACTTGTGCGTAATGTTGTTCTCCTACAAATTCCCATGCAACTCACCCTACCAGGACTGGTTAGTGCCCCGTCGAGGTGGGTGACCAATCTATTGTGCCTTAGGTGAAGAAATTAGGGGATTTGCTGAAGCCTGTCTCCCTTGCATCATAGTTCCCCCTGTTAGCAGATTTCTAGAGCATCGAAGTTAGTAGCAGCGGCCAAGGAACAAAAAGGAGGTTGCAAAGACTTTCTGGGGTGACAAACGGATGATGGGACCCTGTAGGAAGGGCAAAGTAGGAAGGAAAAAGGATTGCAAATCTTTTTGGGGACGCAAGGCAGAGAATACTTATAAAATCTCTGCTTCTGATGTACTAAAGGGGACTGCCCAAGTGGTTGGGGCACACTGCTAAATCCCAGGCCATGGGTGTTTTAGGTAATCATTATTTATTGTTATATTTTGCAACTGAAGAAAAAAAAAACCGAAAGCTTTATCACTTGCTGGAACTGTGCTATTTCCTCCCTCTAAACCTTTGAGCAATAGAGATAAAAAGTGAGTGTTACTTGTGATACTGGGAGAAAGAATGCAATATTCTATCTGTTACTGTCTGGAAGAGCCCCTATCATCTGGCCTTACTTTCTCCCCTCTCAGCCCCAGGCATGGAGACACACGCATGCACACATCTACTTAAGAGGTGGAGGCCACTCATTTTTAACATGCAGTCCTCTTTCTTGGCTTTCTCTTTTGGGTTGGACAGGTTTCCATTGAATTGCAAAAGCGACCAACATTTGGCACAACCCCTCGTTCCAAATCTCTGCTAAACATGGAAACCCATCCGAGAAAATATGACAGGCAAGATGATGCAGCGCTTTCCGATTGGGCTCGTCCTGCTAAATTGTTAACTTATGTTGAACGTTTCCCCTTTGCCCCTTGAGTGCTAAGACTCTTCTTCCTTTGGTGGGGCAGTTAAACTGGGGACCCTGTGAGAGAAGATAAAAGCAGATCTGTCTTTTGCGGGGCCAAAGATCCATAGCCAGCATCCCTGCTAGGACGCGAGGATTAGGAGAATACGTAGAATTTCCAAATTTAGAGTGGAGGACTAGCTTCCCATAAACAAAAGCTGCTTTTTAAAATGAGATGCTAGCAAGATAATGCCAAAAAAAAAAAAAAAAAAAGAAGAAATTTTCCCTTTGTGACTAAATTCTGCTACTTTGCAGCCAACCTTCAAATGGGCTGTTGGTGCAACTGAACAAACGCTTCCTGTCTGTCCATCCCCATGGGTGGTCGCGTTTTAAAATGAAATATACAGGCTGACAAATGCCTTTACAAAGGCCAGATTATAAACTGTAAACCTACTGTCAGCTGGGTAGAAAAAAAAATCCAAATGCCTCTTATACCATTTAAAGATTTAGTTTGGCTTCAAAACTAAAGTACTTCATCTTGAAGGAGAAAGGAGCTTAGAGTTTATAAATTGTTGTTTGGGCCCTAGTAAGCTCTGGATAAGGGAATCTATCTGCTAGGAAACAAATGACCTTCCCAAAATTTAGGGAGCTCTGGGTATTGTTACAAAGACAAAATGCCTTGGAAAAACGTCCCCAGAACACAAAGGGATTTGAGACTGCTCCATTACTCTTAACATACAGTTCATACAGCTGCATAAGGGCAAATCTTACAGTTCCAGTCTTTAAAAAAAGGGTGGAAAAAAGTTAAACATATCAGGGTAATAAAATACAAGCTGTTTAGATTGTCCCCCTCTGTCTAAATCGACTCTAGACTTGCTCTTGCACACGGTTGTCAAATCTAGGCTGAAAATCCACATTATCTTGGCCAAAAAATTCTCAAACTAGCCTGTGTTGTCCCCAGTGATGATCACCGAAGGAAAGTTTGTGGTTTCTGGTAAGATGGTTGCTACACTCATCATTTTAAATCCAAAGCGGAGGAACAAAGAAACTCCAGAAGTGATGAAAAGCGATGGGCATTGCACACTCTTGCGTCCGTTAAGTGAAACCTTGCAGCTCCTTCGTGCATTCCTACTCATGCAGATGTCCAGGGGAGCAACAGTGACAGCGTTTCAAACCCACCCTGAGCTCAGAAGTGCACTGCAAAGCTTTTATCCTTTACTCTGCCGCTGCCATCCGTAGTCTCCCTTTCTTCAGAGGGTGGCCTTTGCAAGCATGCTTCTGCTGTAAGGTAGGAGATGGACAGAGAGATGAGTATCTGTCTTGAAATAGGCCTTAGTTTTTAATTTTATTATTCTTTCGCATTCTGCTTTTATTTTGTGGCGTTCGAAGTGGGCCTGAATCCTCGCTGTGTTCCCCTTGCCCAGCATGGCTTGCTGTTGTTTGCCAGGAATATTGCAGGTCATGCTGCCCTTGCTGGAGGCGAGCAGAAATTTCAGTTGATTTCGCCAAATCCAGGAAGGTTGAAAGGATTGTGCTTGCTGGGTTGAATGGGAAACAGAAAGGAAAAGCACCTCTCTCGTGGGCTATAGGGTTTCCTTTTCATCCCTGCCATCTCGTGTCAACCAGCGCTACCCCAAGGCATCACTCCTCATTCCCTTCCCGCCTTTATTACTGGTGTTCATATTGATGAGCACAACTATGTGGCACTCTTCCCTTGAGAAATCACCACCTCCATCTTTTGAGATGCCCGCTCTAAATCTTGGAAACCACAGTTTCATTGTGCTCTTTTGTTTTTAGGAGGCTTTTTCTTTAAATGCTACATAGCATTACAGCGATTATTTGAGATGACGTGACTTTCCAAGGCTCTCAGCAGGTTTGAAAGAGTGAGGTAGAAGCCTGTTCAATTTTCTATGCATGCCTCATACTTGAGGCTAAAGTACGTCGGTACGAAATTCCAGCAGACGTTTGGAAACGATGACTGTTTCAGTGCCCATCAGATTGTTTTAATGCTTGAATGTGATTCATGCTGGGACTTGCACTATCAGCTGTCCCTCCTCTCCTACCCAGAGACCAGATGACAGTTGTGCAGCTGCATCAAATGCTTTTGTTAAAAAGGAACAAAAAGGAAATTACTGGAAAATCTTCACAGCGGATCTCCCTCCGCCCACGGAGTGGTGGGAATAAACATCACAACTTCAGATCTTGGTGAATGCAGATAAATAGAGGCTTAGCTGATAAGTTAATGACATACCAAAACCAGATTGCTTGAGGTCTAAAATAATAAGCAGCCAATGAGCAGAATACTGGAATCCTGACAAAACCCAAAATGCTTCGGCGTTTTGTGCTCCCCGCTGCGAGGAAGGAGCTGCTGCAGTCATGCACAGCGGGAATGTGGCTGGCAGCATCCAGATGGAACCTCTTTTTTAGGCTTCTTCACCCAGACATGTCTGGAGGGCTCCATTCCTCCTTGCCTGATTTCTCCAGTATATGCCCTTACCCATCCATCTGCACTGCTGAGTTTTTTCTCTTGACTCCACTTAGCTCATGTCCTCACTGTTGCTGTCCTGGGAGATCTCACATCCTCGCGTTCACTCAGGAGGTTGTTTGACTGTCTCATGTCTCTTTTTTTTGGTGTTTCTTCCCTGTAACAGCTAATCTATGCAACTTCCCTTTCTTTTCAAACGCATTCTCATCTTCCTCACACCTGCTCTCTTTCACGATTAAAATACGATGCCTATTTTCTGTTGGCAAAAAAAGCATAGTCTCTGGTATCCCACACCTCTCCACCAGACTGATGACTTACTATTCTGCCATGGATTTGTCCTGGCGATAACCCCATGAGGTCAGAGCTACTCTTGGGGAAATAGAGGCTTAGAGACCCTAAGGAGTGCACCAAGCCACGCAAGTACCTCCAGGTGGGTTGAATCCAGCTCCATCACTGACCCACCCTTCACCTGCGTGCCTTAGGCACTGAAAACTGAATGAACGAAGCAGAAAGTTGGGGAAGAACCTCTCCAGGACAATATTTTGCAAATGATTCCTGCCCTGACTGTCTCCATGGTGCCCCAGTAGATGGATGCACGTGTACAAATCCTCCCTGGGCTATGCTTTTTAACACATTGCCGTGATTAAGGTATCCAAAGAATCCTCAAAAACTCTTGAAGACAAATTTTATTCCTGCATAGACCATGGCAGAATCTGTTCTCCCTTCCTAAAAATTTAATAAAGGTTTCATGACTATGTGGCAGGAAAACTGACTCCAGTCTGACCTGGGAAATGCTTCTTGTCCCCCTTTCCCTCTCGCTGGAGCACTGGCTCCGTAGGCGAGGATCCAGCTACGCCTGGTGAGCAAAACTGTGCTTCAAACGCTGCTGCTGACAAGCCCGAGCTGGAAGGTCCTTTTTCATGGGAAGAAGTATAAATGCAAATGTTTTATTAAAATCCAGCAACGCTTTCCCAGAACAATTAGTCTATGTTTGGGTTGGGTGAAGCATGAAGGGAAGATGGTGCCACCGCTAGTGCCCAGTGCGGTGGTTTTTAATTGAGATGCATTGCTTTTAGGGTAACTGTGGGGCAGCGCCTGTTTGCTTTGCCTTTGTTAGGCTCAAATAATCACAGTCAGGACGGGATGGAGTAACAGAGATTGATTATATGCCCACTGCCTCCTGGATTTGAGGCACAAATGGCTGGTAAATGCATGATTGCGGCTACTTTTGGGTTCAGCTCTGCAGCTGGTGGTGGTGTCCCAAGCCCCACAGTCCCGCTAAGAAGAGTCAGATGCTCCCGCTGACTGCCCCAGGACTCCACAGAGGGGGAGGCAGATCCTTTGCTGGTAGCAAATAGATCCAGCAGTGCTAAAGCCAGGCAGCAGCGTGCACCGGCCGAGGATTCCCAGCATTTCTCCAAGCCCTCCAGAAAGAATCTGCGGAAAGAAAACCAATAAAAAAATGAATTCTCATCTCAAAAACATTCCTCCAACTGCACCCATGGCTTTATCTGTTTTCTTTCTGCACGGGCTATTCCCCGCTATTTTTTCTTTTTTTTTACAAGCTGCCACTGCCGCAGCAAAGGCTCTGTAATATAAATTTGTGCTCAGACATGGAAATATTTAGCATTTCACAGCAGCTTGCTCAAAATCCTGGTTTTCTGCAGGCTGCTTGGGCTTGCGTATCAAGACATAGAGCACAGGAGAGCTTTGCAGCTCCCGGGGAGCGGAATTGCTGCAGCGCGCCAAGCGCGGTGGCTTGCTCCAGCATCCCGCAGCCTGTCACAGGCCAGAGGCAGCCGGGAATAAGCCAGAAGCTTATTTTAATCACCTTTTCAAAGGAGTGGGGCTATTGAGAGCAACCAGTTGATGGGCGAGCGTTTGTTTTTCTCTTTCTAAAGGCAGCTCGACACCCGTGGAGGGAAGATGTGAATGCTGAGAGCAGGTTGCTGGGGCTGAACAGGAGGAAGCCATTCACCCCTGATTTCTACGCGCCTTCAGGGAGCGAGGGGTCGATACTGCCCGTCTGTGAGCGCTCAGCGGTTCACAGGATCGGGCCGCTGAGTAAATGGGGAATTCATCCAGAGATATCTAGGAAATACATAGAATAAGCTGCCAACCCTATTCCTAAAGCCAACAGTTCACTAATTTTAATCAACAGCTGGATATTTTTATAGGGAGTGAAGGGATGGAAGGGTATTATGACAGAACAAGGGAGGTGGGATTAGACTAATCTAACCCAGGCCAAGTGGGCTCTTCCTGCTCAGCCATGTGTAGTGTCAGGACTGTGTGATTTAGACTACTGCGCACTCACCAACACTGATAAGGAGGACAATTATGGGGAATACACAACTTTTTTGTGCAGCCCTCAGGCAGCAGAGCCGGCTGAGTACCATGGACGTCAGCTGGGGATCGTCTCCAGCTCCGAATTAGAGCGGTCCCCATCCTGGGGACAACGTTGTGTGGGGCGGTGTGCCCCAGGCTCTCGTGAAGCTGCAGTAAGGGATCCTGGTGCTTGTCCTGCTCTCAGATGGAGGTCACCCTTGTTCTGTCCCTTGCAAAAGTTCAAAAAGACTTTTCTGATGAGCCCTGTCATCATGCCGGTAAAACATAATGAGTGGCAACATCATTATCCACCTCTCCGGAGAAGGTTTCTCCATGTTATGACTGTGTTGAGTCCCTCAAGGGCAGTTTCTCCGGTGTTAATTGTCGTGTTTCCCCGTAACTTCTGGTTCTCTCCATGTCCTTCCTCACCTTCCGCTTACTCATACGGAGCCGAGACTTGTGCCAGACAGTCACTACCTAAATGTGACCCCGGGAGCAAGGCAAAACGCGCCATGCCACCTCGTGTAGCCCCAGTTCAATCGGATACTCCTTCTGGTAGGAAGCATGGGAAGAAATATTCGGAGCCAGATTTTTCCCTTTGCCTTTTCTTTTTTTTTTTTTTTTTGAATAACCCTCTGATTGGCGCATAGCAGCTTTTGTTGTTGTTTATTTGTATAGCTTTTCATCTTAACGAGGATGTACGGAAACAATTACCACATGGTTCATTCACAATATCAACTCAAGCTTTTCCTGCCTGTGCGGTGATTGGACTTAGCCACTGAAAATTATCTAGCTTTGCAGAAGTCATGCTTTTTTACTAATTTTTTTAAAATACTTAGTGTACAATAAGGATGGTTTTTTTCCTGCTAAATAACGTTTGGGGTTTGTACCAGGTGGCTGGAAATGCCATACAGTTTCTCCTTTTGGGCAGTCGAAAGTCCAAACTCTTTAAGAAGACGCACATTTTTCAGGAGGGCAGAGAGAGGTCAAGATGCACTGACTAATTCAAGATTTCCTCCACTGGTTTCCATAACAAATAATCATTTTTTTCTTTATTTAGCAGCACTCACTGGTAGGTTTTCATTTGCATCAAAGCTTTGTTCTGCTCTCATTTGGGCTGCCTCCAGAGACCAAACAACATCACAGGCTACTCCCGGCATATCCTCCAAAGAAATGGGCCAAATTCAGAGCTGCAATTTAGCTCACACATGTAAACCCTTGCAATGCAGATCCTGGAGCACTGCTCAGGGTGAATCTGAGAGAGGTCCGTGGACAGACAATGGAGAATTCCATGGAGAAATCCATGGAGATTTAAAACTCAAACCAGTTGGGCTGAGTATAATCCAGGTGGATGAGGCAGCCATGCTGTTAAGTTGATAAAAACTCCTGCTCTAAGACCTTTTATCAGGTTATTCAGAAGTTGGTTGAAATTTTACCTCCTCGGATGACATCCTTCCATACACATGTCTCTTACCCCAGGCTGATTTAATATTCTTATTTTTCTTTGGGGAATTTCAATCCTAATAACTCAGGAAATGGGTCTTCAAACTCACCTCTGAAAACCGTGACTAGCTTTTCTGCGTGAAATCCTGGCACCGCCGCGCTGTGGAAATGATCGGGGATTTGGCAGGCGCTGGCTTTCCTAGAGGCTGTTTGCCCTTTTCCTGTCCCTGCCGAGAGCTGCCCCAGCAGAACAAGGCGATAAGCAGTTGAAAAATTGTGTTTTGCATGGGAGATCTGCGAGGATTTGACAGCTAACTTCCCTGGAGATACTGGTTTGTGCTGGGTGCACTCCAGCTGGGGTCGTGGGAGCTCGGATGGGGCTTTCCAAGAGACCGAGAACACGGGCATGGACATGAGACCCAAGAGCAAGGACAGCGTCTCGTGGTCCTTGTCTGGCACCAAGCACCCTGGTAAGGGGGATGGCCTGGCTGGTGTGTAAAAGGTGTAAGAAAAAGAAGGAACTGCATTAGAAGAAGATCAAGAGTGAAAATGGATAGACAAAAAAACAAATAAAAAAAAAAAAAGGCGGGGTTTAAATTTGACTGCAGACTGAAGAGGAGACAAGGTATTGGGTCAGAGTAGACAATATTTAAAAAAAAAATAACTAAAAATCCAGAGTGAAATGAAGTTTCTGCTCCAAGGGCCCAATGTGTCTTACTAGAGAACTCTTCAGTGCAAAATTCATCGATGAACACCACACTGGGGGCAGAGCCACCGCCCCTCCTGCTCTAGTGCCGTAACCACGGGGCTACGGGGCCATGCTGCCTGCTTGGTGTGTGCCTGTCGTGTAAAACCCTTCAGGGTCTCTGCTGATCTGTCCCCGCCACTGCCTTATTTTAGGGGGTCCAACCATGCAGGTGGACATTTCTCAAGCCTGCTGCTGAATGGCAACTGGGTTGGTACCTGGAGTCTATTGCTCCTACTGGTGCTGTTGGGTGACTCCTGAGCGTGTACTGGGGGGCGAGAAATCGCATTTCCGACGTAGACATCTCTGTCCTGTCTTCATCTCAGCAAAAACGTGGCTAAGGAATTGCTCACTGTTCCATCCTTGGTGCTGCTCAAACTGTGGTTTGCAGTGATTAGCAATGCATGCTGCATTTATATTTATCTGATGCACAGAGACATCTGTTTATCATATGTTGCACGTCTGATAAGCAACTTTTTTCTTTGTCCCAAAGCCTGATTAAAGATTCCGATTAATGTAACTTGCTGGAAGGTCCTGTAACGCAGCTTTTAAATCAATGTCATGTAAACTTTGCTGGGTTAATCCTGCACATCTGAATTCAGCTAAAAACCAACACTGCAAGGTCAGGCTGTACAAATTGATGGATTTTTATTCCTTTAACCTTAGAAGTGTTGCAGAGAGGGTAATAGCGGCAAGACTTGCTTTGTCCAATTACTTCTTTTTCCTACACAAGGAAAGAGCCAGCAGATATTTTCCTTTTTCCTGATATCTGCATATATAAAATACATACATATATATATGAATTTTTTTTAATGAAAGGTGTTTCAATCGGCAAAACCCTACAAAAAGTTGTTGCTTTTTCCCCCGTGTATCTTATTTTTCATTTTTCTTGTGCATTGATTTGATAAGTGAGAAAAGGATTCTGGTGTTATAAATTGGTGAGATAATGAAGAATATCCCTCCTGCCTTTTTAATTTATTTTGGTGACACATTAAATAGTTCTAACAAAAAAAATATGTCTCTTTAAAGACATTTCAGAGCATTTTGTAGCTGAAGAAGACATGAATGTTGCAGTAGCAAATTAGCATGAGCTTGCAGAAAAAAAGTACTCTGCAATTCATGGACTTTTCTTGTCTTACATCTACGGGGAGATTTTTAGAGCATCTCTGCGACTCAGAAGTAACAATCTCTTATCAAAGCTCTTTAGTGCTTTTACACTATTATCAATACATATAAACAAAGGATAAGAACGCTAAATCTTTGTGTGGATAACTTTCTGCAGGAAAATGCAGCCTGTAAAACAGCCTGTGGCAGGAAATCATCTTTATCAGGTTTAAACTAAGCAGCGTATTTTCTCTTCGGAATTCAGCACCGCAGGCATTCTTGTTTCTTTTTTTTTTTGACAATATTTTGTATTTCCCATATCCTATTACTTAGTTTTGTTCAAGCATAAATGTTGGCTAACTGTAAAGACCTGCTGGAGGCATTTTGGGTTTTGGCTTGGAGTCCTGTGGCTTTATTTTCTCTCCTTAAACCTGAGAACTCCTCTGTAATAATAATTGTGAGCTTATACTAACTGGAACATTTCCCTTGAGCTTTATCCTTCTTTTTCTTTCTTTTTTTTTTTTTAATCCTTCCTCTATTGTTTAATACCAAATGTTAAAGCCAGCAGAGGTGTTTCAGAGGACTTCTTTTCCCACTGAAAAGAGAGCAATATGCATCAGCCGTGCTGCCATAACCTGTTGGCAGGGACTGGCCACTGGAAGTGCGGGTGCGGACACGAGGTGGGGCTGGGTCCTGGTCCCCAGCTGGGCTGCCAAAGCCCTGGCGCCTCCGGGGCTGCCTTCTTGCCACTTTACAATGCGCCTCCAAAGCCAGTGGAAATCAGGAGCTTGGGTCTTCATCCTCTCTCGAGTGCAGGAAACCACCAGTCAGCGGGACCTGCCGTGAATGACGGCAGGCTGCTGGACCCCTACCAGCAAGTTTAGCCTCTAGTTTGAAAAAGGAAAACGCAGTCCAGAAGGTTGTTGTACCTGCAGACAAGGACGTGCCAACTGGATCATCTGTGCTCCCCTGAATGTAGGTCCCCTGCTCTGTCACTGGTCCTGCTTCTCCCTGGAGCATCATCCCACCCTTCTCTCCTCCTGAACGTGGCTATTTCACCTTTTTCCTTCACTCTTTAATGAGGAGTATGTATCTCATCAGTACCAAATGAGCAGTGCCAGGATTTTAACTGGAGCTCCTTCTGCTGGCGGGATGTCCCCTTTGCACAGAAAAATTCCCCTGTGAGGCCAGACAAGCGATCTCTCTCTTTTTTTTCTTTCTCTTTACATGTACTTCTTCCCAACAAAGGGATGACATTAATAAGAATATATAAGCTAAGTATTGAGATTGGCATGTGTCTGTCACACATAGCTAGTTACCACAGCGAGATGTATTCGAGCTCTGTGGCTCACTTTAAAGCTGGCTGAATCTTACAGGGATCTTTTATCGGCTTCATTAGTTTTGGTATTGAGCCCGACGCTGCGTGTGGAAATGATGGAGTCCAGAACTGTGAGAAGCCATGCTTTGAGTTTCTTGCCCATTATTTCAGAATCAACTTTATCTCTCTGCCTGTGTTTTGTTGGATGATCTCTCCTTTTCCTACCAGATACTTTTGTCAGTGACTTCAGCCTGGGCAAGACTTGGAAAGATACAAATTCCTGGCAGCCTAATTTCTTAATATATCTGCCTAGTTATGCTTAGGGGTGTAGACATTCTTGAGCATCTTAGGCACCAGGGATGGCTGAGAGAAGACTGATTCACATCAGACACCATCCAGCTGCCAGCAATGCTATAAACTCATGACTAGCTTCATAATTTTCTGTATTAAATAGCCAGACGCCAGTGCCTTAACTGGGGAAGCCCAGCAGCATCCCTTCCTCCCAAGTCACCAAGCCCTGTATAGTTACCTTTGGCTGTGGCTGTCCTGTGGCAGTTTAATTTGGGATGAGCCACTGCGGGATGTGATCGTGTTGCTGAATTCATAAAAAAAACCTAAGTCATTAAAGACTCATGTCAAGTCTCTCAGTAAAAGTGACTGCACAATGAACTTCTCTGAGCCTGAACTGGTGTAGGAGCCTAACTGATGTAAATAACATTTATGCAGAAAAGAGGTGTTCTGTAAACAGCTATTTTTGCTTTTAAAATCTGGGAATAATCCTATAGTGTTCAGTGGCTTACAAAATTGTGTGGGATTTTCCCCCCTCTTTATTCAAGGATCCTAGTTTCTTTTCCTTTCTCCTTTCCTTTCTCCTTTCCTTTCTCCTTTCCTTTCTCCTTTCCTTTCTCCTTTCCTTTCTCCTTTCCTTTCTCCTTCCCTTCCCTTCCCTTCCCTTCCCTTCCCTTCCCCTCCCCTCCCTTCCCTTCCCTTCCCTTCCCTTCCCTTCCCTTCCCTTCCCTCCCTTCCCTTCCCTTCCCTTCCCTTCCCTTCCCTTCCCTTCCCTTCCCTTCCCTTCCCTTCCCTTCCCTTCCCTTCCCTTCCCTTCCCTTCCCTTCCCTTCCCTTCCCCTCCATTCCCACTGATTTGCCCTTCCCTACAACAGTATTGCTAATAAAATGGATTCTTATCTTGACTCAATAAAATCCAAAACCGAAGAAAAAATGGTGTTGCAACTTTCAAAAGCCAAAACAAATGAACTCCTCGAAGCCCTGGATATTTCACAGTGAAAGTAAAGAGTAGGAGTAAAACAAGGCTAAACCACAGAGTGATCTCCCAACGCGCAAGGAGTATTTCTACAGAGGCCACAGTTCCAGTGAGACTGTATCTGAGCGACCAAACGTAATTTGCTCCTTGTTTTCTAGGATAAGAAAGGAGGTGCTGGTCCCCGGGAGCATTGCGAGAGATTAGACCTGTGTAAAAGGAGATTTTTCACTCTACAGGCTCTGGCAGTCAGCGCCCGGCGGGTGGTGCTGGCAGATGGACACACAACCCCCTTTCTGGGGGATGGTGCTCTTGGCCACAGCAACACCCGCACCCAGTGGCGATCCCTTGTCTTGGCGGGAGAAGGGACGTGTACCTGGGCGATCCCGCTGAGTCCATGCCTGCACATCCCCGCACATTTTCCCGTACCTCTCCGCTAACGGACCAGGAAGGGAACAGGCCAACCCTGTCCCCCGGCCGGCGAGAGGCTGAGCCTCACCAGCCATTATTTTTTCTCGTGCAGCACCAAAACAGCCATTTGCTGGAGATGGCTCTGTGCCATCCTTGACCTCGGCTGTGTTTGAACCAGGCGACCTAGAAGTGAAAGGCTCAGTATCACGCTGCCAGTTCCCCCAACCATCTGTCCTCCTTCAGTGAGCTTCCTTCAAAAGTCCCCGCACACTTCATAAACATCCCAGCCCTCCTCACCCCTCCAGCTGCCCCCTTCCTCTAGGAGAAACAGCAGTTTGAAGGAAATACCACTCTTCTTAAAATTTTTTTAATTTATTCTTGTTGAATCCGACATCCATGATTTGGCAAAAGCGAAAGTCTCTCCTCCGCCCTGGCTTTTAAACCTGTCGGTGGGAATAGAGATGATAGGGGTAAAACCCTCTCCTGGCGGAGACGGTGCAGTGCCCGGTAGCAAAGCCTCCTCTCGTCTTTGAAGACCAACAATAAAGCAAACTTCCATTTCCTTGCCATAACATTGCCCTGTCACAACCCCGAGAGCTCCACCTTCCCTTTCAAGAGGCTAGAAAGTGGGACTTTAGACAAAGAAAAATAGTCTCAGGTGGGTTTGTCATGGATCATTTTGACTATATTTTAAACATCTAAATGTCAATGCTTAGTCATAGACAAGCCATGATTCTTATCTCCCTACATGTGGCTTCCAGTATAAAAAAATCTGAACCCATGCCATTTCCTGTTGGAGAGAGCTAAAACACAGGGGTGACAAGGGCATATCTATTTTGGATCCCTATTTTAAAAGCCTCCAGATATCATAGAAATCAACTGGCACAAACAGAGGACTTTGAATTTCTTTCATGGTGGTGGCAAATTACGTATATCAATGAAACACATACTTAGCGAAGCGGAAGTGAGCACCAGCAATACTTCAATCAGCTTTGGCATATGTGTACATTATTCTGTTTGATCTCATAGGATGCTGGATTTAGACGATATAATACATTCTGGTTATCTTCCTAGAAGTTGGAGGGACGTAAGGAGATATCCACTTTCACAAGATAAAATTAGCACCTCTTTATTTTTCAGATAAACATTCCTCTTCTTTCGTTTTTTTTTTTTTTTTGCAGGAAAACGCTGATTAGAGTTACAAAGCATACCGATGGGTATGAGTTTATTCATATTCAACCCAAATCCTATTTATAATATAAAGGAAATAACATTGGTATTACACAGGGCAACTTGGTCAGCCTAGATGTAGGAATAGCGAGCTATGCTTAGGCAGACCTCTTCAAAAGCGCCGAAAGAAGTTATTTTCCAAAGTGATGGTGGGAAAGTAGAGATTTTGCTTAAAAATAGACAATCGCCCTAGAAAAAGTTCAACCCGCACCAATTCCGTCATTTTACCCTATCTTTTGATAACATCATCTTGGAGCCCTGAGTTTAAGGAACAAAATCCGGACTTGAATTTTGGGCGCTAATGATTCAACGTATTTTCTTGCGTACCCCACCACCTCGATTCGGTGCCCGCCTACCCCAAGTACCTGCAAACGCTACCCAGATCTTCCCACAAAATTCTTGTTTATGGGCAAATTTAAGGTTTTAAATCAGCCCTGTGGAAAGTTATTTTTGTAAAGTCAAAGCATAGACCTCTTGGGCACGGGAAACACATTTCTGGGTAGTTCTGTGTGAATAACGGATTGTTTGGTTCACTTGCCGCTCCAAACAATCAGGAGAGAAAAATGGTTTCCGGTGAATTAAGCCTTTTGTACAGCATGGAAGGCCTTAATGGACCTTTGAACTTTTTTAAATAACGAAATACATTGCATTATCTGCAGTGTTTCATTTAGTGTCAGAAAGAAAGGTGGTGACCTTCAGAAGGCTTTTGATGGTGAGAACAATTCAGCGAAATCAAGACGATTTTTTTCCAAATGTTCTGGGCAACTTGAATCTCTGCATTTCAATCTGGGGGCAAAACCACGGTTGAGGCCGTTTTACTGTTACGTTCATGAAAGAACAAACCATGGGCTTGCCGGGGCGGACTTCAGGCTAACGATAGACTGATTGATCGCCAGATATACGTACATACTTGTATCCCATTTGGGAACGCAACCGTAATATTGCTTTTAAATGCATGTTGTCTCAGAGCTGGTGGCTGAAATGAGCACTGAGGTCCCATTTCGTACCCTCATGGAGAAGGGTCTTCTCTGCAGCGCTGCGTTGGAGGCCCGGGGCTATTGGCAGAAAGCTCTCTTAGATACAAGCCACTGAGAAATTTATAACAGCGTGTGCAGAAAGTTTTGCCTCGGCAAATCACCCTCGCATTCACATTGCAGTTATGAAATTAAGCCGCAAAAGATATGATCTGTTGAAATATTATGTAAGGCCTTATCAGGATATGATTTTGTACCGCTCTCCAATGTGAAGCTTTCCAGTTTAATACACGATGACAGAACAAGATCCTTTTACACGGAGAAAGCTAGATCGTTTTCAAGACCAAGTTTAGCAACTTCTCAAATGTCTGTTGTTGTCTGTCCTGTTAATTGGCTGTACGGCTGCAGTTTGTGTGGGCCGGCCATTATAATGTCAATAAATCCAGCGACTGGAAATGAAATTTGATGCAGAATGGGGCTGAGTGGTTTGTTCCTGAGAGTTTGACCATGTGCGTTGGTCACGGGATGCCAGTGGACACTGCTGAGCAGCCTCATACAGTGTAAAAGCATTTATTTCCGGATAAAAAGTCTAGGCAGTAGCTTTTTAAATGGGGCATCACCAAAGAGTGACCACTTAACGGTACCGAGGTTTTTCAAGGAGAAAAAGCAGCTGCAGAGAGGGATTTTTCTCCACGTCTCCAAGTCACTGAGGACTCCGTGTGCCCCCGTGGGACACGAACAGGAGCTGATTTTCCTCCTGGCATGAGATTTCAGTGGAAAGAGCCTGTTTTGTGGTGATCTCGGCACATGGAAGTGCCGGCAAGGGAAGCAGAGAGGCAGAAGAGAAGGAAAAAAATCAGATGGGGAGAAAACAGCTGCCACGGGGCTGGGTGGGTGGGTGGGGGGATGCCCTGCAGAGAGCCGGGGGGGGAGTGGTCAGGACAGGATGCACGGTGGGTCCAGTGCCACTATGCCTCACCCATCACCAGCATTTCACTTTTGAAAACAACCAGCAAAAGGGCTTTTCTGGTTGAAAAGCCCCAAATTTTGCATTATCCCTCTTCATCCCTAAAAAAAAAAAATAAACTCCCCAAAACCACAATTCCTGGAGAAGTCAATTAATAGCAGAGAGCCCGAGCGATGGGAGAAGCTGGGAGGTAGCGGTGTGAGATGGCAGGCTGGTGTGGAGAGATCGTCATGCCGATGTTGGATTATTAATAGCAAAGTCACGCCATGAGGGTTTTTTTCCACTCAGTCCGATGGCAACCGTTTGTCTTCTGTTGTCCGAATTGTTCGATTCACGGCCACCTAAAAATTGCCATTTCTGAGAGCCGCACCACGGAGGAGACTGAGGGGATGCTTAAGTCACTCTAATCGCAGGTTTGATTAAAAAATAACGATCGACTTCACGAAAAGAAAAAAGAAGTTAAAACTCTCTATACTGGGCAAGACACGATCTTGCAAAATCTGCAGATTTCACTCCCCCAGAATTTGAAACGAGGGGGATAAGAGAAACTTATTGTCTATATATAAGTGTTCTTATACGTTTGCAATCACGGCCTTTGCATCCCCCCCCCGAGAGCTCGGATTTCACGGGGGGGAAGAAGCCGGATCACTGAGCCGCCCCAGCAAAGAGCCACCTTTGCTACAATTAGCTGCAGAAGCCCAATTTGGGGGTTTTCTCATTAACCTGTCATGTCAAATGCTGTATGATAAGATGGTGAAAATTGGGGGGAGGAGTGGCAGTGGAGGGGTAAAAGTTCATTGTGCAAAGCAAACAAACAGCAAGTCACTTGATTTTACTAATTATCCTAGCCTGTGGCTCTTTCAGCCATTATTTTTCCCCCCCCATCAGCGTATGAACTGACAAGATAAGATAGGAGCTGGTATTTTCTAAACTATCCCGGCTGACGGCGTATACAGATAATATGAGGATTCATTTGCAAGAGTGCACAGAAGATTAATTGATTTACTTAATGCTAGAGTAATCGCTCATTAGAAAAATAACTGCTGGCATTTGTGGGGAATGGATGTCGGCGTACACCGTAATGCCCCTCTCCAAGCAGCATCCTAAAAATAGCTTTTTGGGTGAAGAAGGGCAGTTTCGTGTTATTATAAATAATTATAAATGCATTATTATGAATTCTGGGTCTGATCCACAGCCCGGTGACACCGATGGTGGGTACAAGTTGGCTTGCGCAGTCTACAGAGCGGGTGTTTTATCTATGCATTTTAATGCTAAATTAAATCATGCACTAACACCCGTACGCTTGTCAGACCTGCGATTTCCCAGAAATACTGGTGCGTACGGGCTTAGCTGGCCTAAATATTTTGAATTTTGCCAGCGCTAGCTAGATCCCATCTAGCCCGTGTTCCCTCTTTTTGAGGTCAAGGTCTGCGTTTTTCTCCAATGCAAAGCCCTCAAACCTTACAGCAGAACTACAGTAGGAAACTGAGCGTCCTGAACACGTCCCGGCTCGATTAAATCTTATAACCCCACTTCCAGAGATGGGGAAATAAAGGCAAATTTAATGATTATGTGGTTTGCCAAGGACCTTACATTAAATCAGCATATAAACATGAAATATGCACTGCTTTAAAAAAGATAGCGCTCTCTTCTTTTTTTTCCATTATGTAAGAAGTACATGGATGCTTGAGCATGTGTTACCTTTATACGGTGCCTTTTATGAGATTTCAGAGCATCCTCACCGGGGGAGAGCATTAAGCAGCAATAGCTGCCATTGCTACCATTAAAGACATAAAAATCAGAAAGTTAACTCCCAATATAAAATTTTAACCCAAAGCCAGTAAAACATGTTATGTCAGAATACGGCTAGATCTATAAAGCGGGTTTCAGCAACATGTTGCAGCTGGTGCTGTGTATTTATAGCTTTAGAGGAAAAAAAAGAAAAACACAACACAACAGCCAACGCACACTGGAAAGAGTAGAAAGCATTTTAAAACAGCAAATTTGTCAATGTTTTTCCTCGCTGCGGAGTCGGACTCTGGGTCGGCACTGGTTTAGATTAGCCGTGTCCCGTGCAGTTTGACAGTAGCGACACGAACCTGCGGCGCGTGGATCTGAAGCAAAGATAGGAGGAAGGAGGAGGAATTCGGGGAATGTTTTTCCTCGGAGCGCTGTCGAAGCGCTGACGGTGGGACCGGGGCTGCGGTGACAGCGTTAACACTTCCCAGAGCCGAAGACCCCGACGCTGGAATGGCATTGCCCACCCTGAAAGTGAGAAGGTAAAGTTTATTTTTACTCTTTTTTTTCCTCCCCTTTCTCTCGCTCACTCTCCCATATACAGAATGTATCAAGACCACCAAGAGTGGCCATTTTTTTTTTTTTTTCACGATGATGTACAATTCACATTTGTTAATAAAAAAAAAAATTCTGCCTGAGGTCATCCACCTAGATTTTGGGTTTTTTTAAACAGGAAACGGGTTTCAGATGTTTATATGTTAAAAAGTAAGGCTGCTAATCTGCCTACCCATTTAACAGGCATTGACAACTGTCAAATCATTTCTCTTTACATTACTGGCTTTTGAGCTAAAAGTAGTTGCTTACTATCTTTTTCTTTTTTAAATCAGCAAAATAACCTCTATCATGCGATCGCTCGCTTTCTGGATCTGCTCGCTGACACCAAGCGAAGCTGCTTGGGAAAGAGGAATCCAGCGGTTACCATGCAGTGAACCCCAGAGCTGTTACGCTTATTGAGATCAACTCTTCAAGGAGGGGAGTTGGAAGAAAAGCTCGAAGAACTGCAGCTTTGGGGGTTTGCAGGCGGCGTTTGCGCCTGTGAGATGCAGCGTGCCCCCAAAAAGCTGCAAGTTTTGACTTGCGAGCCCCTGGTGACAGCTAGATAAGGATCAAATAATCTGTATTTCTAGATTCCCTTTCTGCTGTTAGCACCGCACACTTAGAAAGAGATTCAAATAATCCCTATTTTTCTTTCCTTCATTTTAGCCCAGGCAGGAAAGGTCGACCCCACTAACAGCCCCTAGAGCTGCCGAAGCGCGGTGCGGACTCGGCATTGCCCACAATTTCTGGCACGGGTTTGTCACGGCGGCAGCCACGACGTGTTTTTTTCCCCGACAGCTTGTCACATGCTACTCGCATTTTTGATGTGCGTTTTATTCCTATTTCTCAGCTCAAACGGGCACCGGGGCGGGGGGTTTGTGCATCAAATGGAGCTCAAAACCAGTTAGTGAGCTTCTAAGCGCACGAGAACGAAATTAAAGTAGCGAAGTACTTCATTAGCGAAAGAGACAAAAATAACAGGTAAAATGTCTGAGTTATCTTCCGTTGCAGGTAAAGATCCTGTGGACTCTCATGCAGATTTATCTGGAAAAATACTGTGGGATCGGACTAATTTTCTGTCAAAATCTATTATTTCTGTGAATATTGCTTAACTGTGTGCACGCAATTTTAATAATGATTTACTTGAAGTAGGTAAAAGGTAAATGGTGAGAAAACATGCGTAAAATCTACTGACTGGGCTGAAAGACAAGTGATCTGAGCACTGAAGGATAAAAATGTATTCCTTTTGAATAAAAAAACCCCAACTTTCGAAGTTACTTTGTACCACCTAATTAACGATAGTTTTTCTTTCTAAGCCTTCTAACAACAAAGCCTGGCTTCTGACCTGAAACTCAGAGGCAGCAATAATCCATCGTTAAAAACCTACGCTAAACATACACGGTATTAGAAAAAATAAATGCAGGAAAAAATGGTTTCATTTGCCCCATTTTGGCAACCACAGAATACATCATATGTGGTTAATTTTGACTCAGTTACATGAAAAGCCTGGCGTGGCAAAATTCAGCCGCATATACAAGTGACACTAAGACGGCATCTGGGGCATAATTTTTCTGTGTGATGATAATTTTTGCTCTTCAAAAAAAAGGTGAAGCTGCAGAACTTCAGAAGCTGTTTATCCCCCATTTTAGAGTAAAGATTTGGCTGCTTTACATCGCAATTGAGAGAGGCGCACCAGAAGCATGAGCCTGACAGCCAGTTCTCCGAGAAAATAACCTCATTGAATCTAAAATACCTGCTCTGGGAATTTTACTAATTCGGCCCATCAATTTTCTGTATTTCTAAAAGCCAAAATTCTGTATCTCACCAGCAAGTTAAAGAAAAAAACCCTTCTCCTTGGCACTTCCCCTGTTACAAACGTGGAAGCTTGCTGATGACCACAAATATATTGTAAAAACGTGCAAAGCAAAGGCAGTGATATTTTCCAAAAGAACACCTGGAAGGTGTAAATCAAAAATATTGTAAACACGTCAGCTGGGAACATACGACAGGCACACAGGGTTGCTGTGCGCGCAGCCCGTCGGGCTTTGGAAATCCGAATCGATAAATCAGGGGATGAACCTTAGACTAATAAACAGTTCTTTTATGAAAAGGAGATATTCTCTGCCCCTGCAGCCTAACGGCGAGCGAGCGAAAGATGAATCTCTGACGTTTAGAAAAATGCAGGAGGTCGTTCCCAATCATGTAATACTTTAAAGAAATTGCTGCTCAAAGGAAGTCTCAAAATCAAGCTCATCTTGCTTTGTGCTTTGCTTAAATTAGCAGCAAAACTAATAACGCTATCGATAATTTAGCTTTTTTCCTTAGAAACATTTTCCAGGCGTTTATTTCCCCCCTTAAGCTTTTTAATTCTCGATAAGATGCAAAGGTTAAACTTTACATCTATGTTATTTTTTTTTTTCACATTTACATTACCAAAGGGTTGCAGCGAAGCAAAAAGGGCCAGAGGAAGAAATTTGGAGAGCAGACTGCTGAAAATAAAGCATTGCAAAGCGAGAAGGCGGCAGGGCCAGGCTGCTCGATTTGCTGCAATGAAAAAAAACTAAAACTGGGTTTTTCCCTTACGGTTATCTTGGTCGGCTGAAAGAAGCCCTATTAAAATGCTATCTTCTGGAAAGCGTCGTAGAGGCATGAGGTTGGTAAACATTATAAAAACAACCCCTCATAAAATTTTTATTGCTTTACATTTCTGTACATTTTACAGCCAGCATGGGGAAAAGAAGCGACAGTGATTTTTTTTCTGCCTTGATAGCAGGCAGGAGCTTTTTTCCTTGCTCCCTGTTCATCAAAATAAATAAAAATGTTCATTTCTCAGGCATTCCGGGGAATTATTTCACACTCAGAATAAGCCAAGGGGAAAGCTGAAGGCTAAATGAAACTTGCAGCCCCAGTCTGTATCTTATAAACAAGTATTGTCTTTTTTGGACGCCGCAATATTTTTGTGCATCACAAAACAACCCACGTTACTTCATATCCATGTCTGTTGGTTGATTTAAAATACGCAGGGAAAAACCTGCACATGTGCACACTTCGTACACCTACTTGTTATAATTATGAAGCCAGTTGGCCAACGAGGGTTTAAATTGCTCCCCAAAACCCATCGTAGACGTTGGCTTCCTGAGTGGGTATTTATAGCTTCTGAATGAATCAAGTCACGAACAAAAAAAAAAAGGTAATTGTCCTTGCAAGTAAGTATTTAAATATTTACATTTTAAATATATTTGCTGCCAGCTTCTGTTAGCGAGAAGAAAAGTAATTTGGGAAATTACAACCCTTCCTATTTCCCACATTTTTTAAGATAATAAATGCATATCTGAATTTAGCATGCCCTGAAGCTCAGCTGGCCGAAGTTGAAGGCAAAAAGTGAGCTCAAGCTGATTACTCACTCAAGTACGGGCGCTGCTGGGGAGGGAGGGCTGCAGGGTTTGGGATGGGGGGGACGAAGACGCATCTCCTTTGGGCTGGAAAGCCCAAATTGCTCGGGGCGGCTCTTCCCCTGTATGCGAAACCAGGCAGCGGCCAGCGGCTGTGCTGATTTCTCATGTTATGACCTCAAGCAACAGAACCGCAGGATATGGCTCGTCCCCTCATCCTCACGCTTGTCCAACACGCGTGGCAGCCGGTGCACGGCCTTAGTCATGTTTCCCCCAAAGCCTCCAGCGGGGTAGCACAAGGGAGATGATGTTGGGGTCACGTAGGTGATGCTGTGCCCCATTCCCCAACCCACACCCCATCTGAAGCCATGCTGGAAAGTCCAGGGCGCAGGATGCATCGAAACACCAGAGGGATGAGTAAGTAGGGGATATCATGAAGCAATAGGGCAGACGGCTTCCTGCAGAGCCTGTCCTGGTTGGGGGTGTCATCCCTAGCACCCGTCCTTCTGCAGGTGCTGTGGGTGGCCGGCCCTCAGCACCCTTGCAGTGGGTGGATTCAGCTTTGTTTATTTACTCATTTCATTTGTTATTATTATTGTTACTACTATTATTTTTCCTTCTCTTGGCTTCCTTGGCATCTATATAGGCAGGGTTTTTCCCATGGAAATTTCTGCCTTCTGATGAGGACAAGGAATTAAGCTCACTAGGGTCAAATGAGATTTGAAACCAAAGAGTCGTTCTGGGCCCTTCCCACTACCGAGGATTTTCTAGCAAGGCTCTGCTCCTTCAGATTTTTCCGATGACAAGAAGCCACCAAACTCTCTTCCCAGTTGATATGCCAAGGTGTCAAAGTCACACACCACCACATGCTCAGCATGGGTAGATGAGTCCTGTTGGCCACGGAGGTGCGCCGTGACATGACTTACTGACATAGTCATCCTAACCTCATGCTCATCCTAGGGTGACAACAGAATTTTGAAGTGATTTTGGTAAATCCTGATGATTCATAGGATTTGAACACAGGTCTGCAGGAACTAAACCTTGCTTAGCTCATTGTTCATAGCCTTGGACTGCTTACAGCGCTTCCTACCTCTCTAAGACATCAGACAGATGTCTGCCGGGACCCCTCCCGTGTGACTGAGTAGCACTGGTGGATAAATGTTTGCGAAGCCTGTTGAGAGCCTCTGAGGGAAGCTGCAATGGGAGTCAAAGGTATTATTGTACACTAATCAGACCCAGTAAAAGCAGACTCTGTTTTCCGTTAGCTGGAGAAAGTTCCTCCATTATAACCACCCATCCCGTTTAGCCTGCTGGGTTTCTGCTGGTGGCCGGAGGGGACACTTCCATAGAGCAACAGGCTAACATCTCTGTTTTGTTCTTCCTTCTCGGTTCATCTCTTCTCCAGGCTCTGCCCCTTCTGTGAGCTGGTCCCACGGTGCAGGCGTTGGCCTCTCCCTTGCCCTTGGGATGCTCACTCTATTGCTGCAACCAAAACGCAACCTGACCAAATAATCCCCATGACACAGTTTGTGGTCACAAGTGCTTTATCACCTTCCTCATACGATGAGGGGAAAAAAGCCAACAGCCCTCTACAAAGACGTCAGACGTTGTTGATTTAATTGGTTCTCAGTAAATATGTTCTTCAGCTCATGCTCGCCAGGGCAAATTGTCCCTTCTTACGCCTGTGCAAATAGTATAATGATGCAAACACCAGACTACAAACCGTGCAAGTATGTGGTTCCTCTTGACATCAAGTTTCCTGCTATAATCGAGTGGTTTTAGTGCTTTAAGTTTTTGCAATGTTTAATAGATGCTTGTCTGTTTTTTACCCCCGGGCTCCGCAGTGATTATGCCACCGGCTTAGATGGGAAAGGGAAGAGCAGAGATCTCAGCACGCAGCTTTGCTTGCTTTTGCAGTTCCCAAATGATCCTTGCCTCAATTTATAGAGGTTTTGGGGTAAAACTTGGCCCTGTTAGAATCAGTGGCAACTTTCCCACTGACTTCAGTCTGGCTGGGATTTCACTCTCCCTGCTTTACCTTTTCATCATTGCCTGCAGTGTGAAAAGCTTTGGTTGGGAGCTTACCAAAGCAAGAAAATCAGCCGGACTCTGGAAATACTATTGTTTACTTTAAAGCACATTTTGTTTCCATTTTGCTATAAATATAGATGAAGTGAAAATCTGATGTTGTGTAGGGCCTGTCATTTCAACAGCAGTTTAGCAGAATCTCTCATATGAACTTTTCAGCCCTTGGATAGGCAGAATAATCCAAGTCCTGGCCTTGACAGCAGGACTGGCACATGCAGAGCAGGGACCTGATTTGGGTCCTGTATCAATGGAGTTTTGGCAGAGCCGTGGGAGAGTCCTGGGAGAGGTAATGGGTGGCATTGACCCACTTTTGCACCCCCCAGCCCCGGTTTACAGCCCAGTATTGCAGCATCTGCCCATGAGATGCATCAGAGCATTGGGGAATGATGTGACTATTTCACCCCACGTGCCGTGGGTGCTCCCCGACATCTCAAAAGTGCTATTCCCAGGACACCTCCTTCCCCTATTTTGGAAGGGAGATTGCCTTTCGCAGCCAAATCCTGCCTTACTGCCCAAGATCTGGAAGTGAGGAGCGTGCATGCTCTCAACATGCTATGGAAACCTGTCCTAGCGTGGAGTAGTTTATTCAGATTTTAAAGGAAAGCCTCGATTTTATGATGCAAATTCAAAACCTGTAACCAACAATCTGACCGCCTCAGTTTAGGGTTATCTATGAAAATTCGTGCTGGTTTAAAACCAGCATCGCAGGAGACCTCATCCTGTTACATGCATTTTCTCCTCGCTGCAAATGTAGAAACACCATGCTGAAAGGCACATACTCGAGGTTCTGTAGACATTTATATGAAAAGTTATTGTTTACAGATCTGTCATAGATTAGCTTTGATGATGTAATGTTGGCAAATGTCACATGTAACTTCCCTGACACTGTTTTTCTAACAAATGGCTCTTTTTCTCTGCCTTGACTGGAAAAAAACAAGGAGTTTGAAAGGACCCTGAACCTTAAAGCCATTTGAGTTTTGTTCAGCATCTACCAGATTTGGTTTGATAAAATATCTGACCTCACACTGCGAAACTTGTTTCCTGGAGAGGGCTGTTTCTACCCCAGTACTATCGCTTACAGGGAAAAAAGTGCCCTTTTATTAAATATTGTGCAACGCAGATTAAAACTAGCGTTAGAAATGAACTCTCTGCTATATTTCTAGGACAAGATGAGTGGGGCTGGTAAGCTGACGTGGTGGGCTTTCCAGGAAGATCTCAAATATCACAAACGGAGGTTCAGCAGGAAGAAAAATATCTGCTGAAATGGAGCAGAGAAGAAGAAAAAGCCACCTTCAAATGGCAGAGGGAGGAATTTAGCCCTGGCCAGAGGTCTGGGGGAGCTCTTTGCCCACCATGTGATGGGAGCTGGAAGAATGGGATGAATTTAGGGGAAAATGGAGCAAAGAAGGAGTCAGGAGAGCAGGAAGGGAAACGAACCAAAAAGTGTGACCAGGAGGCTTCCTATTAGGGTTTAGCATCTCTTACTTTAGAAGTAAAGGCAGGCAAAAGGGGAAGTCACTGTGCATCTCAAGGAGGCGTCTCCAGCCCGCAGAATACCTCCCACAGTCACCCATCTGGTATCAATATCCCCTCTGTGTTTTAGGAGCTGTTTTGGGAGATGCCGCAACCCACCAGCTTCCAGCGGTGGCGGGGGAAGGCAGGGGGATACACAGGTAAATTTTAACACCTACTCTCCCACCCCCTTGCTCGGACCACACGTCATGATCCCCCTTTGCCCTGGGTCATTGCTGGAAAATGAGCCAAGGGATCGCGGCAGCCCGGAGCACGCGAGGAGAGGCAAAGCTGGGAAAAAAAAAGGGGTTCATAATTCATTAAAGATGTATGTGATTAATTAAGGGCACACGGGATGGGAGTGTTTCACAACTTTACGAGGTTGCCTGCTGGAGCTCGGTGAAGCGGGACCAGGCTTGCGGTGGAGGGAAACTCTCCCCGACGGCAATGCTGCCCACAAAATGCAAACCAAGGCCAGGAGAAATTACTTGGTTTTGACCATCTGAGGCCTGTAAATGAACTGTCAACTTCAAAATATGCATTAATTTAGCCTGCAAAAAATACTCCCTTGCACTGAGCAATCGAGGAAGATCAGGCAAACACCTTCAAGGCAACTCCTTGGCGTGCCAAGCCAGCTGGGGCTGAAAAGTGGTGCCTGCAAGGGATGGCACTCTCCACCAGCATCCAGAGCAGCCTGTACGATGGGGCAGTTTTGGGAAAGAACATGTAAATCTGGGAGTGCCGAGTGGAGAGATGCTGGGGTCTTCAATTTTAATCTGCACAGTCAGAGAGGCTCAAGCTTGGTTCGTAAAGGACGGGGCTTGGATTTCTCCATAGAGAACAATTCATAAGCTTCCGTGTCTTTCTTCTTTTTTCTTGGATACAGGGGAAAAAAAATAAACCTCCTAAAGGTTTCTAGGGGATATTCGGGATCTGGCCGCCACTAGAAGACTTGGCACAAAGCTGAGGTGCCACAGGTGGGAGCAGGAGGGTGTTGCCTACATCCAGCCTCTCCCTTCTTACCTGTGGGAGGGAGAGTGTCATCAAAGGCTCCCTCTTGTTTCTCTCTCAAACTAGAAATGTTCCCTGGACACTGTCCAGAGCTGAACTCACTTGGCTCTGACAAAAAAAACCCAGTCTGGGCTCCAATTTTGTTTACCATTCAAGCTTGCTATCCTTAAAAAGCATATCACACTTGATTTCTGGCCAGCCATCCAATATATATATATTTTTTTTTAATTGTCATTATTTGCTCCAGCTCATCAGTCCCAACAAACAGGAAATCCATTATTCATGGCAAAGTAACCGCGAGGTGCAAACATGTCTCTACGGCTGCTCTGGCTGCGTGTTGCAGGGTGGAAAAGGGCTCCTCTCCCCGCTGAGCATCACTGCCTTTGGCCTGAGACATGTTCTTAATAACTCCCTTGCCTTATCATGATCTTGATGGCAGAAGAGCTCTCTTGGAAACATCTTAGCTAACGCGGGTCCAGCTAATCTTAATGGGATGAGATAAATGAAAGGAGAGGGCAAATGATAGAAAGTGTCACTATTGGGTTTAGGACTGGTCTCTGGAAATGCAAGATATCTTAGCCTCACCTCTTGAAATATTGTAGAAGTCCACTGTTTTCAGGTTTGAAGTGTTCAACACACAGGAGAGGAAAACCCGTGTGCCGCTGGGAAGCGACGCAAGCATCTTTCTTCCCACCTGCTGCAATAAGCTCACTACTCCGGCATGGCAGGGGCTGCTCCAGGGGCATCACACCTGATGCACTTCAAATACGTTAAACTTGAGTATTTTCCTTCCCTCACTTGCTGCCTCCTAAGCTGTCCAAGAGAAAAAAAGAAACCTGAATAAATATGTATTTCGCTAGTGCTTGAAATGAAGGTTTGCTCTGTTGGCAGAGTCCAGCAGAGGATGGATGGAGACCTGAGAAAGGGAGCAAACACACTGTGGTGGAAAATGTTGTCAGGAGCCATCCGTTTCAATCCACACTGCACCTGAGCTCTGCAAACCAGCTGCTCGTGCGGCTCGTGGCCTGTCCCCGGTTTCGGCAATGAGGGCAGGGGAGGATGGGTCAGTGGTTGGAGCTGCCAGCAGGCAGCTTGCAAAGCCCTGACCTTGTCCATGCCGCCCCAGCTGACACCGCTGTGGTCCTGGGTGGGGGTCTCTGGATGGGAGCCAGCGCGAGGGTTGGTGTTAGGTGTTGCACAAAGTTGGGAATTTATGCTACAGACTCAGAGCAGGGAAATAAAGTGTGCTGGTGGAAACTGCAACAGGTCCCCTATGAGTAGTGAATATCCGGCACCGGAGCCGGAGCTAATCCTTGTGCTTGGGGGGACGTGCAAACGTTTGGTGGTTTGCCATGTGTGCTGGTGGCTGGTGATCCTTTGACTCACCCATCATTGGAAGAAGAGGATGGCATCCATCAGAGAATTTACCTTGGATGTTGCTATCCATGCCGCAGGACATCCCAAAGCGGTGCTGATGGGGAAAGAGAAATCAGGGCAACTTTCTGAAAAGTAGGGAGCATCTCCCCCAGAACAGCCCCCCCTGGGCTGGCTGCCTCCTGAGCAGTATTTTCTTTCACCTTTCTATCTTTCAGAAGTAGAATTTCTCCTCTGAGTGATGAGGGTTTACCACTGTTTTCCTGGTGCTCCAGTGAAGATGTTGGGATTAAAAGGAGAAAAGCAAGTTGCTTCCCCCTGTGAGCGGCCTTTTAGCGGTGAGATAATGCTCTTCCCAAAAGTGCATGTTCACTGCTGCTGGGCCATGGCCAAAAGCAGCCTCCCCACTCCTTCTGGAGGTGACAACAATGCACATGTGTGTCATTTCCTGATCTCTGAGGAAATTGCAGGATTGATAAAAAATTGCAGGCTGAAAAAAAAAAAATATTTGGAAAAACAACACCCACCCCCTGCAAAGACTCCACCTTCCAGATTGCTTTACTTCTGTGTCAAGTGCCTCTGCGCATCTTGCTCTCCACTGCCAAGGCTGTGTCCTCCCCTCAAATGACTCAGCCCTACGTCGTCCCGCTGGGCCCCATGGGAGAGGACAGGAGCCGGTGCGGCGGTGGGTCAGGGATGTCTCACAGCCCTCAGGGCAACGGCGGCCACCCCTCGCCCGGGGCTGGTGCCCGCCTCCTGAACTCAGCATCTCACTAGAGATCCCCGGGGAATTTTAACCTAAACTTTAACCTAAAAATCCCTAAATTACCAAAACACATCTAGGCAGGGCCATCTATCCCTGACGCACCGTGCAGATAGGCGCATCGGTTCGAGCCCTCCCGCATCCAAGATTACCCTGAGGTTCTTTGCTCCTGGACCTTCTTCAAATGCACACTAGGTCGTGAGCACATCTGCCTCACCATGGCACAATATTTGGGTCTTGAAGAGAAGGGGAAGCTGCAACTCATTGTCCATTTTGCTGCTAAAGGTTTTCAGGGAGAAGAGTATTTATTGTATGTGGTTATTTTTGGGGCATTGCACTCCTGGAAATGCTCCACGCAGTAGGAGCATGAAGAAGGAAGGCTTGAACCTCTTCCAGTCACTCTATCTTATATCGCTGCATTTTGGCAAAACACAGAATAAATGAGCGGCAGTCAGATAAACAAGCTTAAGGTAAACATTATCTGCATGTATATCCTGATTTATAATGTACGTGCATCAGTTAAAAATTTACTTGAATTTACCACAGTGTTTTAAGTAATGTTATTAAGAATGTAACTTCTTAGGAAAACTCAGTCTGTTTTTAGCCCAGACATGCAATTAGAGGAATTAGTAACACGATACGTCATCTTCAAGAACACACAGATACAGTGGTCAGAAACCTCATGCAACCCTCTGGAAGGAAATTTTGCTCGCAGCATATGTGAATGCTCTCTTACGAGCCTCCTAATTCTCACCGAGAAATAATTCGACCTCTGAGCTGGCATTTTGAGTGCTCTGAGGGTGATGCCATGGGTCTAGTGTCCTCCTTTTTGGGGGACAAAAGGGGCAATGAAAGGGCCTTCAAAATGTTCACGCACGGTGGGGCATGACCTGCAGTGGCATGGGTGGAAAGACCTTGTAACTCACAGCTCTCTTCTCAAAGGCATGCAGGTGAGGTCAGGGCTTGGTTCGTGCCTCTCGCATGGATTTTTTGGGTATTTTAGGCTGAGACAGGACCAAGAGGAAAGTCCAGTCTGAGCTTTTGGAGGGGGTTTGGGGGCACATGACATAGTGCTGGCTTTGGAGAGCAACACCATGACTTTGGAATATTCAGGGTACCTGCACCAGAAGCATAAATCGAATAACAACCGAGCCCCCAAACTCAACAGAAAACCTTGGCATTTAGTCCTCTGTTTAGGACTAAACGAAGGGTTAAAATTAGGGCGGACAGGTCGGGGCAAAGAGAGCATTAACTCTTCTGTAGCACCTGCCACCGCGACGCATGGATTTGCATCATCTCCCAAAACTGGCCACGCAGCTCCTCCATCCCTTCCCGCTGCACCGCCATCAGCGCCTTGTCTACTCCTGGGACCATGGAAAATTCCAGGAAAAAAGCAAAATCTCCCCATCCCTGTTTCCTTCTGCGAGTTCCAGAAACTCCAGCTGAATTTCACAAATTCGGGAGGCTTTTGGCTAGTTTCCGTAAGCCAGAGTCCAAATTTTTGGTTGCTGAACCAAGCCTTGAGACAAGCCATTGAGGTTTCTGTATTGCTAGCAACAATCTTTGCTTTTGTTTTTGTTTTGCTTTAGGCTTGCAGCGCTACCAAACGATGACCTGATCCTGCTACGTGGACGTATGCGAGGACAGCGAAGAGGATCGGAGACTTCTCTGTAGTAGCTGCAAATGATAGGGGGATCCTGCAAAAATGCTGGAAAATAGGAAAAGGCCAATGAAGCAGGGGAAAAAAAGTGACCCAAAAAGTTTCCTGGTTTTTTTTTTTCCCTTAAAAAATGATGCATTATCTGGAAATCCCACTTTATAGTTTGGAATTTGTTTCTGTGTTAGTTTCTTTCAGTGACCGATTCTGAATAAAGAGCAACCACAGAAATAGTACACCAAAGCAACAGCAGTGGGTGGCAAATTTCTGCGTTACCACAAATATCCTTCCAAACTTGACAGTCCAGACTGAAAACATTTTTGTTGTTGTTTGTGTATCTCATCTTCAGTCAGCCTCAAAGAGGGACAGAAATGATCAGCTTGTTGGTTTCTTGACCCCCCCCCCAAAAAATGCCTTCTGCTTCTCCTCCAAACCCCTCCATGACCTATTGCAGTGTTTGAGGCTCAGGGCTCTTCTGGTCCATGGAAATGGCTACAGTCCCTCTCTGTAAGCCAGATTTGCAAACACTGTCGGTTGCCTTGCGTGGGATTTCTGCAGAACCGGGGTTTCCAAAGCAAACGTGGGTTTCTCACCTGATGGACTTGACGAGAGCAGGCAAAATGCAAAGTCGTTGCGTTTGTTTTAAACTTCAGGTTCTTGGCTGAAGATATCTCAGCCAGGAAGGTGCTTCTACCCAAGGAGGAGGATCTAAATACCCCCAAACCGTGCATTTGTACCTCCAACTATGCACAGATCCATTGATTTAGTACATGCATGTGTTTCTGCAGCTGGGGTCTTGCACCATAAACTTTGGCATTGCCAGACGTTCATGCAGCATGTGGCATGTTTGAGGCTTGATTTGTGCTAGGATTTTTTGCAAAGCATAAAACCACCACCCTTCCCCAAGCGACGCAACCCCAGCTGAAGACCTGTTGGGTCTGGTGTCAACGCGCAACGCCTCATTTTTACTACAGACTCCCACGTAACGGAAAGCATCGGCCACATCCATTCGCAGATGTGCTTCTGCACAACATCAAGGCTCGTCCTTGAAAAGGTTGTTGCTGCAGAATAACAAAGCCACCGAAAGCATAAGTTTATGACATGAGCTGCAGTCTGGCCCTGCTTCCATGCCCTGTTGTGTGCAACTCGAGTGCACTTTAACTGGCTGCAAACCTTGCAGATTAGCACATAGCGAACCCGATATGAGACTACAGCAAAACTGCTCAGCGCGGGCCAAACGTACATGACTGAAGGGGAAATAACTTCACAGAGCATTAGGCTGTTTCTTAAATTGGAATTTTACTGGAAGTGGATACTTTTTTTTTTTTTCATTTGCACATTGCTCTTGATTCAGAAAGGCTAATTTTTCCTGGCTTCTCTTTGTGGGTTTCATGTTGAGTTCAAAATTGAATCTGGGCAGTTAAAAATGTAACGGGATACATGCTGTCCTCAGCTCTTCCCTTGCAGGCTCTCCTGCATTCACTGGAGTTTATGGTGAGAACAGTTTTCAGCTTAATAACAACTCTCCGCAGTCATTTATGCACGTAATTTCAAAGCGCGTTGGCCTACGTCTGCAGCCGCTCTAATTCCTCATCCTTAGCAAAACTCTGGAGTCGCCCAGCTCTCAGGTGGTCCCCTTGTAGTTATTACATTTTTTAGATGATAGGCAGTCAAGTCCAGCTCAATCATTTATTTTTTTAGGGGACACGATACCTTCATGGCCCCACAACCGAGTGGGAAACGTGGCCTTTCCCCCAAGCACTCAAGCTTTGCTGGGATAACATCCCTCGTAATCATACCTGATACGATGAAATAACCAGAAATGTGATTTGTAGCCCTCTGTATCAAGGAAAAGGCTGCAATTTTTAAGGGATAGGGGAAGATTTTTATACCAACCAAAGGAATAACTTGATTTTGCCAGAAACTGTCCTTGGTTTGGTGCATGTGCTGCGAATTGTCTTTAAGAAAGCATATCTCTCTCTGCTTGTTGTGGGAACAGAAAAACCCATTAAATCAGAATCCTTCCAGTAAGCCCTGTCCTATTCCCTTTGCCTGTTTCTCCTCCCATTTTGGATCAGCGCAGTGGTGAGAAACGAGCCCTGTGATGCATGGGATATGGTGTCTGAATCTCCAGAAAGGCATCTTGGAAATCGCCAGTCGCTAGCGGCAAACAGGTCCCTGCCCTTAGCCCTCCTCATGCTGCCCCCGGGGAAAAGACATGAAAGCCCTCTGGAAAGCTCCAGCAACAACAACCCGATTTTGAGGCCTGGCAGCTCCCGTTAGGCAGAAAACGACCCAAACTGCCCCAGGCATCCCCGCTTCGTTCCCATGCCAGCACCAAACCGGGATGCTCTGCCTCCCGCGCACCCCAGGGGACGGCAGGGACAGCGCGGTCCCCACTCAGTGTCATCCGTCATCGGTGGATGACAGCACCCCGTGTTGACGGAGGTGTGGAAGAGTTCTGTTCATTCGCCTGCCAGTTCAGCCCTTTTTGTTGTTGTTTTCCATGAGAACACGATATGTTTATGTAGCTTTGATTTTTTTTTTTTTTTTGCTTTGTAGCTGAATTAACTGATTATTACTTTCATCTGGTTCCCTCTGAAGGGTCAGATGAAGCCCAAATAATAAAAATGGATGTGTGTGTGTGTATGTATTTATAATTAATAGGTTGCATACTGAAAGATGTGGGGTCCCAAAAGAACGTGTAAAGAGAAAATGCTCTAAAACTCGACCTTTATTTTGGTTCAACCTCAACAATTTCCTGCAAAGTATAAGCGGTAACATAATACGGGGCAGATCAAACCAAACTCTAACTCTCTTCTGCTTCTCATGCCAAATGTCATCCCCTTAAGATGTGCTTTTCTCCATCTGGCGATTTTGGCTTCTTTATGTTCCCTGTAAGTCTTTGGACCTTTTAGTAAAAATGTTTGTGATATGACTCAGAATAACAAACACAACATGCAGGACCTTCATTCAGTCGAGCACAATACTGGCAATAAATGGAGCTGGCTCGACCGGAGGATTTTATAGGGACCCCTCTAAAACCCAAAGGAGAGAAATAAATCAGCAGCTGATGCTGTACTTGAAATTTCCCTTTTTTTTTTTTTTTTTTTTTAAGAGAGAAATCAGAACTGTTTTTCAGTAAAGCTAGAACTTTTCCATGTTTTCACCAAAACAAACAGAAAGCAGGTGCGTGCTGAAAGAATTTTGGCCAGGAAAGGGCAGAGAAGTGCATATGGGTTTTCCTGTGAGCGTTTACAGTTAATGGGCTCAATTTTGCTTTTAGTTATGTCAATACAAGTTTTGCCCTTCCCTTCAAAGAAAGCAGGCACAGACACCTACGGAATCATGGTATTCCTTAGGGAAGCGAGTGTGGGACATGCCAAAGTTGTTTTCTGGTAGTCTGTGTATTTTAAGGGTTGTCACAATCCCATCCAACTCCTTTGCAGTGCAAAACAGCGCTCTGCTCGCTGAAATTTTTGCTCAAAAAGTAGAGCTTTTCCTTGCATTAAAACACATCTTTCTGGAGAACCAAAAGCAAACCCAGTCCTATTTTCCAGCAGTTCTCAACCACTTTTTTGGTGGTAGTTTGGTTTTTGCTTTTTTGATTCAATGCCTGGTTTTACCGCAGCGGTGGAAGGTGGTTACATTCAAAGCCATGAGATTTTTTTTCCATGGTTTTGCAGTTTCCTCCTGGGAATTTCTTCTTTTGTCCTGTAAGAGCCCGTTTCCTACCATTTTCTATACAAACCCAGGGCATCGCCGTCATTGCCATGACCACCTAAGGATGCAAGCCTGAAACTAGGGGCAGGTTTTTTGTTTGGTTTTTTTTTTTTTTTTGATAAATGAGCACAGACGTGTGAGAAGAGCCATTAGCAGGCAGAGCACAGTCCCTCGATGATGGACGGCCGAGGGCAGGCGCGCTACAGACCCTCTGCTTTCCACCAGCCCTGCGCGTCCCTCTCCAGAGCACCCACGAGCTGCCGAGGGATGCCTGAGCCAACACGTCTTAATGCACAGAAATCCAGAGCGCTTAAAGCCTCCCGTATCCATGACCATAAAAGTACAGCAATTCCATGAGCGCGGATGCCTTATACATGTGCATCGCTGGAGGGAGGTTGCCAGTTTGGCACTTGGCAGCCGATGCCTGACACGGGCAGTAAAACCCATTTGTCACCAAGAAGTGTACTTAATCCCTGTTTATAGAAATCCTAATGCCTTCCCTCGAGCAAATGGGTCTTTCTGCCACGGACTTGGCGTGCTCAGAGGGAAAGCCAAGACCAAGGGTAGAGATTGACTTGAACTGGCACTGCTGCCATCAAAAGGGGGGGCATTAGGGGTGGGGAGCTCTGCAGAATTCCCCCTCCAAAACACAGCCTCCCAAAGGAGCCAGTGGCTTCCTGCAAGCAAAAGGACCGTTTCCCTTTCATGTCTCCATCCTGACCTCCTGATGTGGTCATCCCTTCGGGGGGGGGGTGTGTGTGTGTCACGTCTTTAACGTCCCTCCCATGAGGGATCCCCTCCTCTTTGTGGAAGAGGCAGGAGAAGTCCTGGCTTCTGGCCCTTGTAGTCTTCAGGAAAAATAGTAAAAAAGAGTGTAGCTGAAATGCTCCGAAAGCAGAAAATAACAGTGCTTTCCACTTCCCCGGTATGGGATTTATTAAAGAAAGCCCTGGGACGTGAGGAAGGAAGAGCGGCTGGGTTTCGGTGCTTTTGAAGGCTTTATTTACCTGAAGGCTTGGAAAATAGCTCTGCATCACGCATGATCTCAGCCGTGTAATGGGTTGCAGAAGAGCTGGCTTGCCCAGGTGAACGCGGGGTTTGGCATCCATCGCATGCGACGCAGACCTCTGTGCTCAAGCACAGGCCCTTCCCGGGGACAGCCACCACGGGCTGCAGCTGGGAAATACCCCGGTTTCCCTACATGCTATCCATATTTTACTTCTTATGTGTTGCTCGGGAACTGGGACTGCCTGGGTGAAGGTACCTTCAGCCTTCAAGCAGGGACCTAATAAACCACTGACAAGCCATAAATTGAGATCAGTTTTATCATCGCTGACTTGCAGACAGGTTCTGGAGCACCCTTGTGTAACCCAATACCCCCCTCCCCAATCTATTTCCCCCTTCTCACCTTCATAACTTGTATTGTTTAGTATAATTGGATTATTGATAATCCTAGAGTTAAACCATGTCTCCGTAAAGGCTAATGTATCAGGTGTGTAAGAATTTCCACCGACAGCTAAACCATCCTGTTTGCCCATAAACTTCTGCTATAAATACGAGCAATTTTTCAACACAAAGAAACCCAAACAGATTTTCAAGCCGTGACTTTTAAGCCCTCGGGTAGATGCACAGAGTCAGTGGCGCTGGGGATGAAGCATAAGATCCCAAATCAGTCGGATTAGGAGCAGAAATTCCAAAACATGGTTCCGATGTGAGGGGCCGATCCACTGCTGTCCTGGAGAGCAAGATGAGGACTGCACTTAACAGCACTGAAACCTTGCTGGAGTGTATGTTATAACCCTGGATGCTTCTTTCCTCCCCTGCAAGTTTATAGACTTGCAATTCTTTATTGGGCTTGATTGCTCTTGCTTCAGGCAGATTTATTGCACTCCACTCCTGGTGGATGCGAGCTCTTTTCCTGTGGAGAAATCAAAGAAAAGGAAAACAAGTCGACAGCCCAGCTCCGTGGGAAAAGCACAGGGCTGCAACGAGGTTTGGTCGTATGCCGCTGTGCAATGGCTGCCACCTCTTCAGATGTTTGCCTGGCTGTGTCTAGTGGGCCTGGAGGGGCTCCAGGGCAAGGGCTGTCTGTTCGTGGCGTTAGGGGCTGAGCAGGGGTGCCGCTAGGAGCTACTGCAGAGAGAAAAAGCCAGGAATTGCGTCAGGTGCTTTGGGTCAGGGTTGCTGCTTGGAGGCTCGCGGGCTCATCCCGCCTGGCCTGCGTCTTGCAGAGGCTCCCAATCCATCCCGTTTGCTCGTTCATCAGATTACGCCACTTCTCGTCGATGCGCCGGTAGCGCCTGCTGGAAATTAGGCTGCGCCGTCCCATCCGATAAGTAAATGATGGGAGCTCTTTCTTCTGAAAGGGGTTTAAAAAGACAGAGAAAATGGTGGACACAGACTACAGAAATCTGATGAATTTTCCTTAAATGGGGAATCAGGAAGAGGGGACGGGGAGGCAAAAACTGCTGGGGAAGTTGTAACTGAAGCTATAGGGTTTGGCCAAGGGATTCATCATCAGAGGGGTGCTTACAAGTTTCCAAACTGATTGAACGCATTTCCTTTCCCCCATGCGGGACTGCACTGAGGTTGATTGGGCTCTCGGTGTGCAGCCAAATTGTGCTTTAAAATGATGATAATAACAGAGCATGGAAGAAAAGAAAGTGCCATAGCGAGGGTTGAACGAAGCAGTGTTTGTAGGACAGAGGAATATCTCTCATTAGACCAAATGCTACAGCCGGAGGGGAGAAGCAGGTAAACTTTCAGGCTTGAAAGTTCTTTTTAGGGGACTTTTAAGCATTATTGGGATTGACGTTTTTCTCCCCACCGTCTCGCTCTGATGTCAAAACGCCCAAGCACAGTAGCTGATCATCCTCAGGGTGAGCTCTCCCGGGCTGACTACATCCAGCCTGAATTTCTTCCTGCGTGTTTCACTTCTTCCAGTAAAAGGTAGTCATGCTTCGTATTTATAATTAGTCCCCACTTTTATTCCTGGATGTTATTCAGATGCATTTTTATATCACTTTGGATTCTCTTCTTTGGAAAGTCCCTGTGGAAGTATCGGCCAAATGAATAACAACCGGAAACAATAAAATGGGGAAAGATAAAATCAGGAAGAGTAAGCCTTGTTTATAGATGTGAACAGCTTTTCCAGTAAACCGCCAAATAAAGAGGTTCTTCAAACTTGGAAAGTCTGAAAACAGGGTGGCTGGGAAAGCAACTGGTCTCAGAGAAGCTTCGGATTGTAAAAAAAAAAAAAAAGAAATAAAGAACATGACTTTTTCTCTCGAGAGTATTTACTGAATGAGACATAGATAGGAGTGAGTCAAAATGTGTGCATCGCAGACGTGGCATCTTCTGCCCCTGAAACCAGAGGGGGAAAGGGGTGATGCTCCGCGGAGGCAAAAACTGTGCTTTCAGAAAGCTGCTCTTTGCCTCCTTTTGAGTTTGCAAATGTATTTATATAAGAAGATGAGCAAAAAATGTAGGAATAAAAAAAAACCACAACAGAGGTGGCTGCTGTAAAGGCAAAATGCATTTGAATCTATGTTTTTTTTAAAAAAAAAAAGGCTAAAGAAAGGTATGGGTTATGGCAAACGAAGCACCATAAACACCTGTGCTCACACATGAAGAAAATTAGTACTGATTACCCAACCATTGAAGTAACTCCTATTTAATTTACAAAGACAGACCATGAGTTGGCAAAGGAGGAAAACAAAAACCCAAAGACTTCCTTCAGGGTTTTTGCCTGCCTGGCATTTACCTGAGCTCTCTGGGTAGCCTTTCTCTGGTGTCACAGCTCGAGGTCTTCTCAGGGAACGGAAAGAGAGGAGGGAGCACCTTCTCAACAAGCTCAGATTTGGATATAAAGAGGGCCAGCCCAGTTATCTTTCTGTTTCTTTATTCGAGTTATGGTGATGCCCGCAGGCAGCCGTGGCTGTCCCCCGTGCCAGTGGCTCTGCCTCTCCTCGGCATTCGGAGCCAGGGGTCTGCTCAGAGCTGACAGCCCTCCCACTTGCCTGCGGTGTGGGAAAAGGGAAGATGCTCCAGGAAAAGCAACATTTTACTGTGAGAGATGGACCTGGGATGGGATAGGACTCAGGAGAAGATCTGGGAGGGTTCCCCAGTAATGTTCAAGGCGGGGGTTGATTTCCAGCCCTTCCCCAGCCCTCCATAGCCACCCGCTCCCAGCCTGCAGGATGCCACTGGGGACCTTTGCTGCCCTGCCAAGATTTCCCTTGAAGATCTGATGGGGAGGATGCTTTCCTGCTGCTTCCCAGATAGGCTTTTAGGTGCTGCTTCATCCTCAAAAAACAAAGCAGAGTTTGTGGCCAGAAACAGACGGATGAACAGACTGAACTTCTGGGGTAGGAAGGAAACCCGATTTAACACCGTTGCTCCTCTGTGCACTTGTTGAGCACAAAAGAGGCCACGGCTCCAGCGAGCAGGCAGGAGCACGCGTGTGTGCAGTTAATATTTCTAGCGGGGTCTTCCCCCAGCCCCCAGAAAGCCGTGTGATCGCCACCCCCTTCGGTCTCGCTGCACGGTGGTGCCTGCTCCTTGCTGACAGAAGGAAGGGAGCTGGAGATGACAGGGAGCTTTGTGCTGCCAAAAAGGAAGAGAAGTGGGAGATGGAGGAGAGTTATATGGTGCCAAGGAACATGACTGGAGGGTCGACGGTAGTGCTGATAGGTTTGACATGAATGTAGCTTGGTGGGGATCCAGCTGAACACAGGAGTAATGTGTGTGTCTCCATGTGTGCAAGTAGCTATTAAATAAGCTCCTTTTCCTTCGAGGAAGGGGCTCCATGGCTGCTGTTGGCTGGGGATGTTGTCAGGGTGCTTTACGGAGGGAATCCTCCAGCAAAAGGAGAACGCACCAAGATTTTCTCCATCCATCCATACACTAAATACATTTTACTGCAGTTCTTTGAATTCAGGAACAACTAAGCGGGTCGTCCCTTAAGTAGCGACTCTGAGTGTCGCAAGCACGAAAGCGTTGGACTCCATTCGCCGGACGAGGCTCATAGTTTGTGTTCTGCACTCCTCTGCAGCGTGTTGGCTCACTTCTGCTTCTAATCTGGGATGCCTTGTTTTCCTGACATCGTTTAATCAAACTTAGATCTAATCAGTACCAGAGCATTAGTAAGTGTGAGCCTCCGCAATCCTAAGCAGCCATGTAAAATGCTGGATACAGTCATTTTCCCTGCTGGTCTTTCTGCATCAGGTCCTGAAATCCCCCAATTAAGTTTTGTACCAAGAAATGAGTAATGTTCCTTGCAAACTAATGTTAGTGGGACACTTCCAAGGTCCTGCCTCCCACTCCTGCAACGCATTAAACATGCGGGAAACAAAGCAAAGCCCACGTGCAGAAGGACCACAGAGCCTCTGGATCCCGGAGTCACCACGGCGACATCCACGTGCCACCTCATCTGCAGCCACAGGTGACTCACAGCCTTGAGGCTGCTCTCCTATTGACCCCAAATAGGTAGAATTAATGAAACAATTCATAAAATTAAGTAAGCCCTCACCTTCTGGACTTTTTTCCTCTCTAAATCCACCAAGCCAGCCTCTAAGTGATAGGCACCAGGAGTATGGTTTCTTTGCGGGCAGGTAATTCCATCTGCAGATTCGGCGAAGCTTTCTTGTCATATCCTGGGAAGCATCTGCTACTGGCTACTGTCAGGGACAGATATGGGATTACACAGGACATTTATCTAGCTGAGGAATTTATATGATCCTGACTTCATCCTGTTAGCAGCATCTCAGGAGCTAAGCCTGAGTAAACACTGTGACCACCCCTTTATCAAACTAGTGGAGAACAGAATGAGAGCAGGAGGGAGAAAATTATTATTTTTCTTCAAGAGCTCAGGCATCTGTGCTTTAAAAAAAAAAAGCCATTGGTTTTACATTAAATGGTGGGGAGTGGGTTGTTGGGAGGTATAAACTTGCATAGCAAGACCCATTCACCAGCTCCAGCTGAGCAAGGCGCTTAGGTGGGGGCAGAGCAGGTTTGCATTGCCTTAAAATGAGCTTAAATCCCCCTGTCAGGACACCAGATCAGAAGCTTGCCAGCGTGGGTGCAGGGTCCCACACAAGGGATGCATCGCCCACCACAGCGGGGGTTTTGTCCAGGTCTGGGGTGTTGCTGTAACACAAATAGGGGCAACAAATAATTAGGACTCGAGGACGGCTGCTGCTGAAGGCTTGCAGCCCTCCATCGAGTTCCTCCTTCGTGGCACGCTCTCCCCCAGCGTGGCACAAGAGCTGGTCCAGCTCCCCATCAAAGCCTCCTCCTCCCAGGCACGAGCTGCATTTCCATCTGATCCCCATCGCTGCCTATTTCTGTGCCACCAGTTTACCGGTGCTTTACTTACATTCGTTAGGAAAATGCCATTTCCAAAGGAAATCTGATGCTGCAGCAGCTGTCTGGTGTCCTCGGCCGCATCCATCCTGTGTCAGGAGCATTTCAAAGGGGCCTGCGGGCTCCCAGTGCTCTGCCTGACTCAGCCCAGTAGCCTGAACTCTCTACAAACCAGCCCTTAAGTGTTTAAGGGCTTGTTGTTCCTTTTTGTTATTATTAATATTATTACTCTGCTTGTTCTGGCACAAAAACCCTTTTCTATTCTCTTGCCCTGCTTAGAATTTTGGTCAAAGTTTAATTAAATTGAGAGGAGTTGGGAAAACCACATAATTCAAAAGTAAATGAAAGCAGCGGCTATTGCCGGGGGTGGCGGCCCTCAGCGTCATCCCCCGCCGCAGCACCGCCGGCAGCCGCCCTGGCCCTGGGGACACCAGGGGACCCGGGTGCTGCCGGCGAGGGGGGCCAAGCTGCTGCAGCCCTGCACCGAAATACCCTCGGAAATGCGGATTTCCCTTTGCTGGAGGAGGAGGAAAGGGGGCGAAGGGGTCCCCATGGGGCCGCGTTTGGAGGATGCTATAAGGTGTCCAGGCGGGAGGTGGGGAGCCACCGCGGCCCGGCAAAACGAAGCCCTTGTTTGTCCCTGCCCGTGCGGTCAGGCGCTGTGGGTGGGAGCGGGGGGATCTGTTTTCCCAGGCTCCCTGCCATCAGGAATTACTGAGCTGCCATGAAATGGGAGGAAATATTTCATTATAGGCACATGCGCTTCAATTTCACATGATGGAAACTTCAGGATCAGCTTTCCTTCCACCCTCCCTCCTTCCTTCCCCGCGTGTGCCTCATCCCTGCTGCAGCGGGGTAATGCTGGGCATCCCCAGCATGGTCCTCCTCACCCCTCACCTTTTGGGGGGCAGCGGGGTACCCTCCTTGCAGCAGGACTCCCCCCACCTCCCCCAGCAGCCTGGGATGCAGCCCCCACATCCCAGTCCCCACAGCATCCCGGGAGGGGAGCAAAGTGGGCACAGGCCAAATGCAAAAAAAACCCGACCAAACAAACAAAAAAAGAGACGCAAGATCTAACAGAAATGTGGTTTGGGGAGCAGAGGGTGGAGGGGGAACCCCGCTAACCTCCCCCTCGCCAGGGCTTCGGGGGCTGCCAAGCACCCTGGTGCATGGAGCGGGGAGGTAGAAAGGAGCTGCAAGGAGAGAGCCTTACGGGCTCTTTTTTAAAAAAAAAAAAAGTACTTTTTTTAAACCCCTTATTTTTTTTAAACCCCTTATTTCCCGTAAATTGTAGCCAAACCAGAAAGAGGGGTTCACCTTTTTGCTCTGGTGGGCTGGGAGCGCCGAAGAAACTCCAAGCGCTGCAGGGGGGCAGCTCGGGGGGGTGGGGGGGTGGGGGGACGGGGACACACGGGGGCTGCAGCCCCTGCCTGGGGTCCGCCGGGGGTGCGAGGGGCGGCGGGGCAGCCCCCGGGGGAGGCCGGGCGGAGGCGGCGGGATGCCCGGGCGGGGGGGGGGGGGGGGCGGCCTGGCTCGGCGGCGCCCGCCCGTGTCAGCGGGGTTAATGCGGAGGGTCGGGGGCAGCGCCTGGCGCCCGGCTGGGACCTGCCTCCCCCCCGGCCCGGCCTCCCCCCGGCCCCCCGGCCCGGCCCCCCGGCCCCGGCCCCGCTCCCAGCACCGGCGGCTCCGAGCTGCGCTCCCCGGCCGCCCCCAGCCCCGGGTCCCCACGGGGTCCCTCCGGCGTGGGAAGGGGGAAGGGGAAGGAAAAGAGCGGGAATGAGGTTGGGAATGATGAGCATGAAGATGATGATGATGGTGATAATAATATTGTTGTTATTATGAGAAGAAGAAAAGAGAAGAATGGGTGAGAAAGGAAAGGAAAGGAAAGGAAAGGAAAGGAAAGGAAAGGAAAGGAAAGGAAAGGAAAGGAAAGGAAAGGAAAGGAAAGGAAAGGAAAGGAAAGGAAAGGAAAGGAAAGGAAAGGAAAGGAAAGGAAAGGAAAGGAAAGGAAAGGAAAGGAAAGGAAAGGAAAGGAAAGGAAAGGAAAGGAAAGGAAAGGAAAGGAAAGGAAAGGAAAGGAAAAGGAAAGGAAAGAAAAATGGGGAAAAGGGGAAAAAGAAGAAAAAGGGACAAAGGGGAAAAGGGAAAATGAAAATGGAAAACAACAAAAGGAAAATAGGAAAGTAAAATGGGAGGGGGAAAATACGAAAAGGGGGAATAATCCCATTTTAGATAAAGATTGATGACAACACAGGTGGTCGAGGTCTAAGGATGCCCTTTACAAGGCAGGGGCTCAGTTTAGCCCACAGATGAGCGCAGCAGAGCATCCCCAGTGCCCGTGGGGTCTCCCCTCGGCTCTCGGGGCAGGCAGGGGAAATCGTGCACCCGCCGCCGGCCTGGCTGAGCCCCGGCAGGGTCGCGGAGGTGCGGTGGGTGCCTGGGCTCACCCTTCTGCAGCCGAGCCCGGGTGGGAGCTGCCCTAACTGGGACGTGCTGGAAGATGCCCCTTCACATCACAAGGTTTCCAGAGGTCCCCTCCAGCCATCACTCCCACCAGTGTCTGATTTAATTCCTCTGGTGTAAATGTGAGAAATAATATTTCTTTCTGCAGAAAATTATAACTTTGTACCTTATTAAATTACATATCTATGAAGCTTTTATTAAATTACATATCTATGAAGATTTTTTTCCAGTATTGAAATGATATTATATAGGCAAAGGCTAAGGCTGGGAGGAATTTTTACAGATGAGTAATAAACCCCTGAAAAAAAAAAGATTTATGATGGAAAGCTGACACAACCTTAAGTGGATAATTCAATTTTTACTCACTTTCTTTGTTCCCTACAGAGGCACTTAGCGCTACAAAGCCCCGGCACCGACGGCGTTATTGATCCTCGGACTCAGAAAACCCCCAGCGCTGTTTTCCGCCGGCCCCTGCCCAGGCTCACTCGCAGCATGTGCCAACACCACTGATAAATACAGGCTTTCCTTTTCTGGGGGCTTCCCTCCCTTCGCTGCACACACACATCCACACCTACATCGCTGGTCTGCATTTTCTTCCAGCTTAGTTTCATTGGGAATATTCTCCGAACAGGTTGTGGTCTCTCTGCCTTTTCCCCCCCCCCAGTATTTTTATTGATCCCACCTTTTTAGGGGATAGCTGTGTCTGAATGAGCTGTAATTAACAGTTGCGTGGCTGGGAAGGCACATGGTCTAGTTTCCCTTTCCTAACAAATCTATAACTATAAATTAACAGGAGGCAGATTTTTGGGTGCTCTGATTTTCTGTAACTAAATTCTGGTTTCTGTCCCCGTGTGTCGCTCTGTGCCTTGTTCATCATCTTTCTATTCTTTTTACTAATGAAAAGCTTTTCAACCTAATAGTGATGCAAAAAGGGGTGCAAACACTTGCAAGGGTATTTTAGAGAAAGACACAAGAGAAACTGAGCTGGGTCAGGGCAAAATGCAGACATAGAGGGGAAAAATATCTTTCCCCAGACAAAAACTCCTGGGTTTTCGTGGGTAACACTTTACACACCCTGGGATTTGCTGGGCTTGTTCCTTCCCATCAAGCTTCTTGTGAGAATAACTTCCTTCAAAGAAGTGAATATGGAGAAGAGATGAAAAGGAGAAAGCTGTTTTCTAGGAATCCTGTGGCTGAGCATTGTTTCCTCCCAAACTGCCTGGCAGGAATGAGATTATTTCCATTACAGCTGCAAAACTTACTGCTTGATTTGAAATGTCTTTGCACTGAAAAATCCCATAGCCTGGGCTTATCAGCTCAATTGATTTTGAGTCTCAAAATTTAACCTAAAAGTAGCCTACAGGTTTTGGTTTTAAGTAAGAAATTCCCAGCATGGAGCATTTGGGAGTGATCAGAATAAATACTGTGATTGATCTGGTCCTAAATTCAATATATTTTTGTTTAGGGGGTGTGTTTACTAAAGAAAGTCACTATTTGCATTTTTAATCCTGATTTAACATAAAAAATTCAACATCTCAAACATTATCCTGTACTGGAAAAGCCATTTCCCACCTTCACATAAAAAGCATGTCCCGCCTGTGCACACGCTTGTGCTTGCGTGCACCCACAACTGCCCGTAGCCCGCTGCCACACACAGAATCGCTCTGGCCCTGCGTGGACCCGCACATCATTGCCTGGCAAATGCATGCCTGGACACATGCAATCACAGCGTGCATAAATCACAGCACACATGCAATCACAGCACCCACATGCAATCACAGTGTGCGTAGATCACAGCACACACAAGGACGCAATTAGTACACGAACATGCAAGGGCAGCCCATGAGCACGCAGTCATGGCACACATGTATGTGCAGTCATGGCACACATGCAACCGCAAGCATTCCCATATGTGCGGTCACAGCACACACGTGCCGTCACAGCACACACAAAATCACAGCACACACATGCCATCACAGCACATGCATGCAAACACAGCACATGCATGCGATCACAGGACACAAGCAATCGCAGCACACACATGCAATCACAACATTCCCACATGCAATCACAGCACACGCCTGCCACCACAGCACGCACGTGCCACCACAGCACACACGCGCCATCACAGCACATGCATGCAATCGCAGCACACACGTGCCACCACAGCACGCACGTGCCACCACAGCACACACGCGCCATCACAGCACGCACGTGCCATCACAGCACACACGCGCCACCACAGCACGCACGTGCCACCACAGCACACACGCGCCATCACAGCACGCACGTGCCATCACAGCACACACGTGCCACCACAGCACACACGCACCATCGCAGCACACACGTGCCATCACAGCACACACGTGCCATCACAGCACACACGTGCCATCACAGCACACACGTGCCATTACAGCACACACGCGCCACCACAGCCCACACGCGCCATCACAGCACACACGTGCCATCACAGCACACACGTGCCATCACAGCACACACGTGCCATCACAGCACACACGCACCATCACAGCACACACGCGCCATCACAGCACGCACGCGCCATCACAGCACACACGCACCATCACAGCACGCACACGCCATCACAGCACACACGCGCCATCACAGCACACACGCACCATCACAGCACACACGCACCATCACAGCACACACGTGCCATCACAGCACACACGTGCCATCACAGCACACACGTGCCATCACAGCACACACGCGCCACCACAGCACACACGTGCCATCACAGCACACACGTGCCATCACAGCACACACGCGCCACCACAGCACACACGTGCCATCACAGCACGCACGTGCCATTACAGCACACACGTGCCATCACAGCACACACGTGCCATCACAGCACGCACGTGCCATCACAGCACGCACGTGCCATCACAGCACACACGCGCCATCACAGCACGCACGCGCCATCACAGCACACACGTGCCATCACAGCACACACGTGCCATTACAGCACACACGTGCCATCACAGCACACACGCGCCATCACAGCACACACGTGCCATCACAGCACACACGCGCCATCACAGCACACACGTGCCATCACAGCACGCACGTGCCATCACAGCACACACGTGCCATCACAGCACACACGTGCCATTACAGCACACACGTGCCATTACAGCACACACGTGCCATCACAGCACACACGTGCCACCACAGCACACATGTGCCATCACAGCACACACGTGCCACCACAGCACACATGTGCCATCACAGCACACACGTGCCACCACAGCACACACGTGCCATCACAGCACATGCGCCATCACAGCACACACGTGCCATCACAGCACACACGCACCATCACAGCACACACGCACCATCACAGCACACACGCACCATCACAGCACACACGCACCATCACAGCACACACGTGCCATCACAGGACACACGCGCCATCACAGCACACACGCGCCATCACAGCACACACGCGCCGTCACAGCACACACGTGCCATTACAGGACACACGCGCCATCACAGCACACACGCGCCGTCACAGCACACACGTGCCATCACAGCACACACGTGCCATCACAGCACACACGTGCCATTACAGGACACACGTGCCATCACAGCACACACGTGCCATTACAGCACACATGCGCCATCACAGGACACACGCGCCATCACAGCACATGCGCCATCACAGGACACACGCGCCATCACAGCACACACGCGCCATCACAGCACACACGTGCCATCACAGCACACACGTGCCATCACAGCACACACGTGCCATTACAGGACACACGTGCCATCACAGCACACACGTGCCATTACAGCACACACGCGCCACCACAGCCCACACGCGCCATCACAGCACACACGTGCCATCACAGCACACACGTGCCATCACAGCACACACGTGCCATCACAGCACACACGCACCATCACAGCACACACGCGCCATCACAGCACACACGCACCATCACAGCACGCACACGCCATCACAGGACACACGTGCCATTACAGCACACACGCGCCATCACAGCACACACGTGCCATCACAGCACACACGTGCCATTACAGCACACACGTGCCATTACAGGACACACGCGCCATCACAGCACGCACGCGCCATTACAGCACACACGCACCATCACAGCACACACGCGCCATCACAGCACACACGTGCCATTACAGGACACACGTGCCATCACAGCACACACGTGCCATTACAGCACACACGCGCCACCACAGCCCACACGCGCCATCACAGCACACACGTGCCATTACAGGACACACGCACCATCACAGCACACACGCACCATCACAGCACACACGCGCCATCACAGCACACACGCACCATCACAGCACACACGCGCCATCACAGCACACACGCGCCATCACAGCACATGCATGCCATCACAGGACACACGCGCCATCACAGCACACACGCGCCATCACAGCACACACGCGCCATCACAGCACACACGTGCCATCACAGCACACACGTGCCATTACAGGACACACGCGCCATCACAGCACGCACGCGCCATTACAGCACACACGCACCATCACAGCACACACGCGCCATCACAGCACACACGTGCCATTACAGGACACACGTGCCATCACAGCACACACGTGCCACCACAGCCCACACGCGCCATTACAGCACACACGCACCATCACAGCACACACGCGCCATCACAGCACACACGTGCCATTACAGGACACACGTGCCACCACAGCACACACGTGCCATTACAGCACACACGCGCCACCACAGCCCACACGCGCCATCACAGCACACACGTGCCATTACAGGACACACGTGCCATCACAGCACACACGCACCATCACAGCACACACGCGCCATCACAGCACACACGCACCATCACAGCACACACGCGCCATCACAGCACACACGCGCCATCACAGCACACACGCACCATCACAGCACACACATGCCATCACAGCACACATGCGCCATCACAGCACACACGTGCCATCACAGCACACACGCGCCATCACAGCACACACGCGCCATCACAGCACACACGCGCCATCACAGCACACACATGCCATCACAGGACACATGCGCCATCACAGCACACACGTGCCATCACAGGACACATGCGCCATCACAGCACACACGTGCCATCACAGCACACACGCGCCATCACAGCACGCACGCGCCATCACAGCACACACGTGCCATCACAGCACACACGTGCCACCAGAGCACGCACGTGCCATCACAGCACACACGTGCCATCACAGCACACACGCGCCATCACAGCACACACGCGCCATCACAGCACACACGTGCCATTACAGGACACACACCTGCATCACCTTGCCACCCTCCACGCAGTCCCGGGCACACAACCCCCACCCGCCGCCGTGCAATCTCGTGCACACCCGTTACCCACACACGAGCACCCTGCGCAGACACCCACCTCTCTCCCTCCCCCTCTTGCACACACAATTACCAGACACACAGGCATATTTTTATTGCAGCTGTCAGGAACATGAAAAACCTTTCTGCCAGCACTCAGCACGGGCAATTTATGAGCCTGGTCTGTTTGAGTGAGGAGGGGGGGTGGGGATCAGAGAAGAAATGATGGGAGAGAAAATGGCCCATAAATTGTTCGCCATGATTTACACTGTAGTCCATTTGCAGCCTATTCTTTTTTTGGAGCCTCACACACACAGATCTCTCTCCTGCTCTCCTTCACGTTGGGGTCCTGAGCCGGCCCAGCTGGAGGAAGGCAGCGATCAGAGTTCAGTTGGTGCAGACAGAGCTAAAGTAAACAGACGTGGTCATTCAGCAGGCAGTTAGCAGCCTTTGGACAGATGAGCAGGGCTTTGCAGGACCACACACGCAACCCCCTTTAGACCACACAGGGACCGGGCTGCGTTGGCTTTGCACGCAACGCATGCAGAGGGACGGTACTCCTCCCATCGCGCGGGGCTGGGACTTCTCCGGGTCTCCAGCTCCCCCCAGCCACTCCGGGAAGCGTTTCCTGCCCTGGCCGCCCTGGTCCCTCCTGCTCGCCGGGTGATTAACTCTGTCACCCGGCCCGGAGAGCATGGTATACATTCCTCGGCAGAAGACATAGCGTACTCCTGGAAAAATGCCACCGCTGCTTCCACAGCTCATAAAGTCATCTGCTGACCTTCTCCTTTTCTCCCTTTAAATTTGGCCCATCGGCCTCATACCTCGCACTTTCATCTCCAGCGCTCGCTAAGGAGGTACCAAACCAGCGGTAGCAGCCAGCCTCCCGCGCTGCCCTTTTGACCAAAAAGCCCCTTTCGGGAGCAAAAGGCTCTGTGCCGAGGCTGAAAGACCTCTTGGCCATTCCTGAATCTTCACCTTGCCTGGAGAAACCCTCCCCTGAGGCAGTCTGCGTGTATAGTTAATTCATCTGACAATATGTATGTAACCAGCATGCCCAGGCACTGCACAGAATCCTTCTTCCTTGAGCAGATGCCAGGATGAAGGTAGAAGCATCCTTGAACCCCACTGAGCCGCTTGCTCACATACTCCTCCAGCCCTTGCAGTGTTTGCAAGCACCCCCAAAATGCATTGCCTCTGTCCCAGCATGATTTCAGATGATGAGCATCACCCCAGCTCTTGCCATGCCGTGGTGTAACTGGGTTTCGTGGCTTGGAGACTGGTGGCAAAGGGGTTGCTTGTTTTGGTGCTGGTCCGACCAGGGTGGACTGATCTGGAGCCATGGAGGTGTCAGTCTCCGAAAGCCCTAATGGCTCTTCATACCCACCCTGACCTGCATGTCCAGGGACCCTCCCGGCCACGCCACGGGGCCAGGCTGCTGCTCCAGCATCGCCTGCTCCCAACCGGCCGAGCAAAGCCCTCGCCATAGGAGAAATCAGGGATTCCCTGGAAACGGCTGAGGGAGAAAGGGGCTGGGGTCAGAGGAAGAGCCTGCCATCATTCCCACTTCACTATTTCTAGCCCCCGTGGGCAGAGCAAGCTTTCAGCTGGCCGTGAACATCGCGTCTCCATAACCCTGCCGAGACTTTACCCGGGTGGGATGAGGACCCCCAGCTCGCCTCCCCTGACATCTCCCTGTGCCGCAAAAACCCTCCCAGAGCACTGAGCTCATCCTCTTTCTAACCTTCCTCATTCCTCATCCCAAACACTGCCGTGCCTTTTCACCCTCTCCTTGAGAAGCGCCTCCAGGTCTCCCTGCGATCCAAGCGGAGCTCCGAGGGGAAGCTCCCATCCCCTCCCGCAGCAGCTTCGGAGCTGCAGCCGGGCCAGCGCTCGAGCGCGTGAGATTATAAAACAGATCAGTGTTCGCCGGAGTGAACTCTGAGAAATTACATTTGCCTGTCAGTATCATGTTAAAGCATAACACAGACTCTCATTTTCCCACTACTTTGGCTCCGAGGGCGTTTCGGTCCCTGCTGAGAAACATGAAGGTCGTGGCCTTCAGGTTTCCAGATCTGCCCTTACACACCATAGGGAGATCTGACAACAGCCTTATTATTTATGTATCCAGGCAGGGGCTGCCTAATGAAACCCAGAGATTTTTATTGACATACGTTGGGGCTCTGGGTAAGAGAGAAGCAATCTGTCGGGTGGTTCACGTAAACACAGTGGCTATTCATTTAGGGTCAGTCCTATGGGTAGGCTTTTCGTGCCAGGTTTGACAGCACTTAATTCACGCTGGGGTCGCACTTAAGCTTGCGAGCTGGTGATGTGCCTCAGTCGGGTGGGTTGCAGCCCGTGCCAGGAGAGCTGAGTTTTTTGCCGGGTGTTTGGGGAGGATGAGTGACAAGGGTAGACCCAATTCCCTGCTGCAAATAAGGGGTGAAAAGCGGTTTTATGAATGCGGTCGTTGCTGGGGGCGGGGGGAAAGCGGTCGTGAGAAACGTAGGATTTTTCACGGACAATTTAGGAGAGGAAAAAGAGATGCAGTTAATAACTTTTCTACCCAGAAAGGTATTATGATTTCTCAGCCCACAGCTAGTTCTTCTTACACTGCCGATAGATGTGATGGAGGGGTTTTTGAGTGGTAAAGAGAGTATTTTGGTTGTCCAGATTGCTTTGCTGATGCTGCAAAAGGTGCTTACTTTGGGGTGCTCTGCTGCATCCAGTTGCAAAGTCTCACCCCTTGTGCCCTGACCCCTAACTTTGCGGAGGGCTGCCTGGGTCTATTCCGGATTCAGGAGGAAAGAGAAGCTTTTCTTGGCAAGGAAATGACTCCTAAGTAGTCTCCTCACAAACCAGGAACATGTAGGAAAATTGTGGCTGAGTACATTTTAGTCTGGCATTTAAAGGGCTGAAAAATGATTGCAGTTTCCTTTGGCAATTGCAGTGGGAGCCTGAAGATGTGACCTTTAAGGAGATTCTGTTTACTGCAGCCACAGGCTTGGAGCATTGCGTGATCTCGGCAAATCTCTGTTCTCTGCCTTGGCTCTGACCCCTCCGCCTGCCGTCCAAACTTAACGGCAGTTAGCAAACAATAGAAAGGATACCTTGCAAATACTGGCTAAGATAAATCATGCTGAGCCTTTCCCATAGGATCTGAGCAGATGAGAATTGCACATGGCTCTACATCCTCTGCCCAGCATCAGATGTCTCCGCAAGGTGCAAGGCAAAGCACTCGCAGAGCCGTTTTTTAGGCGGCCTGAAGGAATCAATGCCATATTTTGCTTTTAGAGGTAAGCTGCCAAAAGTCAGAGAGCCAGGATTATTTTTTTTTTTTGCTCAGAGGACTGGAGGAACGGTGATGACAGGAGTCCTCCCTGCTCCAGGTTGAAGCCACTGTGGATTTCGCAGCCTCTTGGATCACGCTGAGTTGCACCGATTACGCTAGAGATCTGGGGAAGCATCTCATGGGCTCTGAGCAGGGTGCGTCGCAAGCACACACTAAATTGTCTTGCTGTAGGAGAGAGCTCGGTGCAGCAATATAGTCCATCCTGGAGCCTGGCACCGAAAATCTCCCACCTCCCCTGTATTTCTAAGAGCTTTTGCTCTTACAAGCTTGAAAATAGCTACAGTTCAATTGCTTATCACTTAACACCCAGGTGCCCTTTCCTCCTCCCTCCCCTTTTCTTTCTTCCATCCAAAAATGTTCTGATTCTCAAGAGTACTCAAAAAAAAAAGAAAACCACCCAAAAAACAAAAAAAGCCCAAACCAAAACATTAAAATAAAATCAGCCTGAAAGGCGCGTGTGAAGAATGTCATCCTTAATTATAGACGGGCCAAAATCCAGTGCCAAATGACTCCTCCTGCAACTTCGCTGAGGGCTGGAGCAGTATATTAACCGGGAGTTTGGACTGGTGGGATCTATTTGTAATTCATGAGGAAATCCTAGGACCTGCTTTTCCTGCGAGAGACTAAATAGAGCTTGTCCTGAAACAATGCTGAAAGGGTTCCCATTGCAAAAAACACTTTCTAGTAAATGGGAGATGTAAATTTAGATCTGGCCCCTCTGATGCTGCTTTTCTGTCATTGCTGGAGGCACCAATTGTTTCTATTACAGTTTGTTAACAATTACAGACCTACGTTTCAGGCTGAAAAGAGCTATTAATGGCCAACAGTGTTTCTACTTCTTTTCCCTTTCCCAGTTGCCTTGTTTTATGGTATCCAGTGCCTTCCTCTGGTGTGTGTCAGCGTGTCTCTGTGTGTGTGTGTGTGTGTGGTTGAGACTGGGGACAAAGAGTCTGCTTAAACTTCCTCTCCCCGGTGAATTGGAGCTGGTTACCTTGCAATGGAAATTTGGGACGGTTTCCTGAAATTAGCAGGAAAAATATCAAAAAAATCTTCTTTTTTTTTTTTTTTTTTCTTCTTTTTAGCTCCAGAGTCCTATTCTGGGGTATGGAGCGGTCCGACTGCGTGCAGCAGCACACGTACGCACCTATCCCCCCGACACTTGCTTGACACCTACCCAAAAATGAGAGCCAAACAACTACGAGCCCGCCCCTCTTTCCCTGAGCCAAACCCTTGCGGCTTCCCAAGACCCTGGGACGGGATGCGACGGGCCCATCTGGGATTCAGAGGGATCCTCGCTTGCTGCCACCCCAAGACAAGATGGAGAGTGACCTTCAGTGGCCCATCCCACGCCTTCTCCAGCCATTGCCACCTCTGTCCTCCGACGCAACCGTAGGCTTTAGGATATACTAAGGCTACTGGGAGGTGTTGCTTGCTGAAGCCGCCATGGCTGATAAATACCGGGACGGTACCTGTTGCGCATCCTTCCCCTCTGCCAAAATGCAAAATGTCTCTGGAAAAAGGATATTAGCTTCTCTACGGAGGGCTGCTTTCACCCCCACTGTGGGCTAAGATGGCCAAGAAGCAGGAGTATATCTCTTTTTGCTGCCTTTGCCCATGGACAGAGAATAATAATTGCAGAAACGTAAGCGGCCTACAGAGAGATTTGCTCCTGGGAACTTGTGAGAGCCCCGCAGGGGAGGGTGAGGCACCTGGCTCCTGCCGGACCTCCGAGCTGGACCTCTGGAAATTCCCCCCTTGACTAACAGGAGGCTCGCAAATTATAGTGAGCTTTTATGGAAGTCTTAATTAAGATTTTATGGTAATTTCTCTTCCGTTTTCAAGGAAGGTCCCACAAAAAGCCTGGAAACCAGCGCAATTGATGTCAGATGGCACTGCCAGGGGAGCGGGAAGCCGCCTCCTCCCTCCTCGTCCCTCCTATGCAAACAAAAACAAGAAGAAAAGATTTTAGCCCCAAGTCTTTGCTAATAAGTTGGTGTGTCTATAACATAGAATTATGTTTCGTGTCTCTCCGCTGGGTCTGAACACTAAACAAGGAGCTGGATAGGTTTTCTTGTAATTTTAGGATGAGATTTAGTTTGCAGTTGATTTGGTAATGGATAACCTCAGGTTTATTAATTTCCTGTTGTGGTGCTATCTGATGAAAATCAAGAGATCTGGGCAAAACACAGTGTATGACCGTTCTCCAAACCAAGGTATCTCAAATATACGCACATATAATATATCCAGCTGGTGGCACAGGGGCCCAGAGTTATTTTCAGGAAAACTTAAGTGGAGATTCTCCCCTGTTGATTGCAAATGGAGCTATTAACTCTTTCACTGCTCTGCTACATATCAAGAAGCTTCTCGTTAAGGAGGCACCACGCATGGTCTGGTGGTTTAGAGCTGATTTTGGATTAAGTAAACAGGAAAAAAGCATGTGTGTGACAAAAAAGCTTCAGGTTCAGAAGATCCACCAGTACCAAATGTGGCATTTATGGGGAGGATGATACGTTGCTGGAAGAGACTTGTTTTTGGTGAAGCAGGGAGCAAACCTGCAGCTGAGCCTCTGGATCAGAAGCAACCCTGCTTAGGGGCTCAGTATTTGTGCTAAGATAACAGGGAGGGTAACTCCAACAGGTATTCACTCACCTGGTTCATTAATACATCTGGAGCCACTGCAGTTTGCTTGCGGGCATCCCAGGAGCAGGTGAAAGCCAGCGGATAAACTATGCAGAGTGGATATTCACCCTGGCTTATTTAAACTCTCCTCCTGCGTACCTACTTAATTTTAATGATGTTGCCTAGCTGAAGTCAGTGGAGTCGTTCTTTTGCTTAAATATTTGCAAAGTTAAAGCTTTCCTTGCAAAATGTATCAAGGGACCGTGATGAAAAGTGCTAACAATAATTAGCAGTTATTATGCAATTATTGTTGAAAAGCAATAACAATAATCTATTATGTCACTAACTTGCACAATATATATGTAAGTACCTGTGCTGGCTCGGTCGCCTCGGACTGGTGTGAAAAGAGTGACTTGTATTTATTTTGGTGTGGCTCCTCCATGCTGGGAGCTTTTCAGACGTGCTCTGTGCTGCTGCTCGACAAAAATAAAGTTACTCTGCATCTGAAGCCCCTGCCGCTGCTGAACGAAGCTCTTCTAGGTTCAGACTCCGGGGCTCCTCCTGATCTCGTATCTAATCACTCTGGGCGGCCAAGACGTTCATCCCCGGAGACTTGGAGCTGCCTACACTAATAAACGAGGCATCGTTTGGAAAGTAGCGAAATTTGGACAGGACTTGCCTTGGCTCAGCCCAGCTCCTCACATTCCAGGCACACACAGACCGCTCACGGAAGATTTATGCATTCAAACAGGAGAATAACCTCCTGCATATTTATTAACATGCAACTTGGATATAGCTTTGTTTCCTTCCCCTCCACACCCTTCGTGTCTATAATTACTGCAAGGCTGAGCACAGCCGACCTCCTGGCCCAAACTCCACCAAAGGGTCCGTGTTGTAATGTGCTCGTAACGCTTTTCCTCTGCCCAGGTAAGCTTTGCCCTTGGTGTTTCTGCAAATTCATTTTCTCCCGTCATCACGATAAGAGATTTGGCCACGCTGCTTCTTCCGCTGCCCGCACGTTTACTTGCAGCGCAGGGGTTTGCTCCTTTTCCTCTTTAAAAAATAATAAACCTGAATGGTCCTAATAATGATTACGAGATGAGTGCTAAAAATCAAGAGGTGGAAGCAATGAGCTCCTCCAAATGCCTTTTAAAATCGGCACAGCACAAAGCAAAGGGCACCTTTTCCGCAGTTTGAGAAATGGGGTCGCGCCAGCAGATCCCTCTACCCCAGGAACGTGAATATTTGTTCTTCAAATAACTGGACCTTGACCAAACTCTATGGAATTGAAAGAGAACCATTGATTTCCATGTGTTTGGAACGGCATCCCGCTTAAGCTTGCTTTTTAATTAATTGGAAAAGCTAAATGAAATGTCAGTGTCATGCATCTGCTTGAAAGTCCCGGTCATGCTTTTATTAATCTACGCTCCTTGCTTTTGGATTCATCAGTCTAACGCAGCCTTGATTGCAATCGTAAGAGCAATTTATCTTTCCGATCCCCTCCGACATGACTTTTACTTTCTGCCAGGATTACAAAGAATTTAAGAGCGAGTCTTCACGCCCAGGTTGTATTCCTAGTCTGCTTACAGAGTACAGCTTTGACCTTTGTTTATGGAGTTTTCTACTTACAAAAAACATGCTTTAAGTGTAGGCAGCTTCTCTGGATACCTGCCGTGTACAGAGCTCTGTGTGTATCTTTGTACCGTGTTGATGCTACAGACATTCCTTGGAAAAACCATGAACTTTTAAAATTACTGCTGGGTGCGGGTGAAGGAAGATCATATGGCTAAAATGAATCTGAGAAGGGAAGAGAAGAAATTAATTAAAAAAAAAAAGAAAAGAGAGATTCTTATGACGCATATAAAATTAAGAGATCAAGAAATATCTTGATAGCTCTTCCTCCCTACTTTCCTCGTTAGAATATACTTTCCAGACGTCGCAAAATGGTTTATTTGAAGGAAATTAGAAATACATTTAGGGCTGCTGGGTTATTTCATTTTTGATTTGCAAGGAGACATGATCTGAAGTATGAAATGCTGCTTTTTGAGTGGAAAAAGGGTGAGCTGTAGCATGTAACTGTGTCAACTAAGGACTGGGTAGGCAAAGGTAGTTTTTACTGTTTTACAGACAACGTTAAGGGCATAGAGAAGATAATACCCAGATATTCAGGCAGAAACAGCAAGGAACAAGACCTGGACCTTGCTTGAAAAATAGTGCCAGTGTGCTGTCAAAGTTTCATTATCAGCCTGCATTTGTATTTATGAATCCTGATTTTCTTTCACCAAGATGCCCTAATAAATTGATTTGTACCTGCATTTGTATGCGTACATATGTGTGCATTTATATATGGATGTTTATGTTCTATATTATGCACAGAAGATAGTAGTGAATCGGATACTATAATATTAGTAAACTAGTGCAATCAATAGGAGTTTGGAGTATGTAAATTGGATGTGGGTCCCCTCTATTTCACCTTATATGGGTCTCCTATCACTGTTCCGGGGAGGAATCTGCCATCTCCTTCTTCTAAATCCCATTTTGAAGGTTAAAACCCTTCCTCCATCCTCCATCTTCCCTGACAGCCCTTGCCCAACTGATAAACTTCTTCCCTTTCAAAACAGGGAAGGGATGTGGGACGAGGAGGCTGAAAAGCCCTGTCTGACCATGGGCTGCAAGCCCTGTGCTCCAGCCCTACAACTCCAGAAGCATCCCTCAAAGCGAAGGCTTTTACCCCCAAAATCTGTCCGTGTCTCCCCAGCTGTGCGCTGTGATAAGGCACAGAGCCGGGTGCATTTCTGGTCCCCCCCCCAAGATCGCGGGGCTTTGCTGCTCACTTCAGCGGGGTCAGTGTTTCACCCTTATCTGCCTCTGCTGCAGGTCTGGTTTTTGCCGGCGTTTTACATACTGCGGTTGAACGCGTCCATCTGGTTGTTCTTGCAGCAGTATTCATTCCTAAGTTATAGCCACTAGTTATCAGATGATTTAATCCTAGGGTTATATAAATAGCCATACATATATTAAGCTTTGTAATACCTTAAATATAATGAATGAAAATGTTAATTTTCCCTCTCTCCGGAGCAATTAAAGAGATAGAGACTTCTCTGAGAGTCTGGAAGTTCAGCTTGGATCTTATTAAATCAACTCCAACCTTATCTAAACCCCCCTGGAATCGCATGATAACCAAATCTTATCGCTCGTGGGTTTACAGCCTAGCGAGGAGAGCCCCTTCTTTTTTCTTCTCTGTTTCCTGCTACTTCTGCTGCCATCAGCTGAGAGCAGCAACGCCCCAAAGTTTTGGTCCCCCTTTCTGAAACAAAACTGCAACCACTCGACAAAATAACAGGAGCTAATTGAACAGACTTTAAAAAAAAAAATCAGTATATTCTTGGAGTCATGTGCTGGTAAAGAGGCAGGTTGATGCTTTTATTTGATCTCAACAGGTTTTTCCCATCTGGGGAGACAAGGTTCAAATAAAAACCCGCGGACATTTTGAATATGAAATGTTTGGCAAAATCCAGACATCGGAACATCTGTTTTAACCTGATTTAAGTCCTGCTTTCTCCCCTCCACCGCCACCCGCCAGCGCATCTGGGAACGCTTTCTCCCTTATCTCCTCGATTCCAATTACACCATCTTGTCTGTGGTTTCGCTCTTCGTTATGAAATCAAGTTTTATTCTTCAAACCCAGTGAAACCAACCTCATTTAAGCACCGCAGCGAGATACCACAGAGGGACTTTGCCCCTCCTCTCCCGAAGGGTGGGAGAGGAGAAGTTAGTTTATTACCAAATGTGATGCACGAGTCATTTAAAGCGGAATATGAGGTTTGGGGCGGGGGGGTGGGGGGCATTAACTGGTTTCAGTTACCGCAGAGCTCCGTGCTCTTATCTCCAGCTTTTAACCTAGAGGAAAAAAAAAAACCTCACCGTTCCTATAAATAGGCAGAATATAATATATAATTCTCCAGAAGAGAGCAGTGGTGCGCGCCCCGCTGCGCAGCCTGGCCGCCTGCTCTGCCCGGGCACCCGCCGCGAGGGGCTCGGCGGAGCCCCCCGGATTCCCCACCCGCAGGGGATGCTCGGGATGGGGGGGGGAAGCGAGGGCTGTGTGTGGTTAGGGATGGAAAGCCAGCACAGGAGGGCTGGGGGGACACAAATGCCCGCAAGACACTGATAAATGACCGTATTGTTGCTCCCTGTGGTTTAAAGGGGAAGGGAAAGGGCAGAGGGAGAGATAAGGAAGGGGGATGAGAAGTAGAAGAGGCCAACAACAGGTCCAAACCAGTTGTGGTTTTGCAATCCAGCAACTTTTCTGAGTTTTACTTTCTTTTTTTGTGTGGGTTTTTTTTTTTTCCCCCTGGAGGGATTTGTCCTCTGTGCTGAATCTGAGGGGGGTGAAAGGCTTCAAGCAGAGCAAAATCCATCTGAAATCCTTCCTGCATGGCACTGGGGCCGGGGAAGAGAGAAAATGCTTTGCAAGAGCGAGTTGCTACAGCCCTACATCAGCCAAAGCAGGTCCCAACAACTGCAAACACACCCCAGTAAACCCAGACCCACTCTGCTCTTGATTGACCCCGAATTCAAAAAGGAGAATGGGAGCAGTCCAGGGCCAAAAAATCTCTATGTATCAGCTTTCTTCAGCCCCATGACGTGAAAACACCGTTAACAAAGATCTTTTGAGGGGAGCAGATGGAGTTTGAACCTTGGAGCCAAGTCCAGCCCCAATCTTAATGAGGTCTACAGGAGGTTTACCTAAGTTTGAAAGTCATAACAGGGTCTTTTATGTGCGTTTCTGCTTGCATGTGCGTGTGCGTGAGCGTGTGTGTCTGTATATACACAGACACATGGAGGTCATCCTTTAAAAAACTCCTTGGTTGTTTTAGATAACAAAATAACGTTACCTCACTCTTCCACTGGGAACACTTCAAATGTGGAGGGAAGGACATTTATTTAACTAAGGCAAACCCGCAGAAGCCACGATGGGTGACCACTGCATGTGGGTACGTGCGCGTGAGAACAGCACCAGCGTTTGTTGCCTCTCTGGCTTGCAAAAGATTTTTAAAGGTGAAGGGAGTTTAAAAGGACACGAGTCTATTGAAAAAGAACTCAAAAGCATCCCAAGCGCAATCCCAAGGAAACTAGAGGTGCGTTGCTAGTAGCTGGATCTAATTAATACATGGCTAGGAGGAGACAACCGTGAGGAAATGGGGTAAATAGTCTTCAGCTGGAACAATCTATAAATCAGAGCCAGCAATGTTAGCAGTAACATTCACCAGCTTCCTCTGGAGATGGGCTGTGTTTTTCAGCTAGGCTGTTGGATAGCCAGCGTCCTTTGCTTCAGCTTCTAATGCATTTCTTCCCGAAGGAAAAAAAAAAGAAAAGGAGTATATTTCCAATGTTTTACTGTTGATGGAGAGGAAGCAGAGTGGCACAAAGTACTTCATGCATTACCTTTGTCCCAGTGTACATAAACACACAGCGATGTAAACCTTTGTCCTCAGATGCCCTGGAGATGCCCAGTTCTGCCAGAGGAAGGTAGTTTTAATTCACTTTATTCCCAGGGCTGCTTCATCTCCTGTCGTTAGAAGACCATTCACTGAAGAAACGTACAACGCAAAGAGCATCCTGGCCAGGGGGATCTCCAGCGCATGGTAGCCTATTGCAGCGCCCTTTCCTCAGTCATGTCCCTAAGATGATGTTTGGGTCTGTTGTGGATCCCCTTTTCACCCTCAGAGGGGAGGAAAAAAAGATCCCCCCCAGCTGTGAGATCCACCCCAAAGCACGCAGGGCAGATGGGCGGGAAGGGCGAAGCGGTCCAAGGCTGGCACATTTCAGGATTGACCTGTGCATCCATCGACGGCGTTAGACCGACGCCAAGGCAAGAGGCAAGCGCAATCAGATAGATTTGTGGAAGGAAGGAAAAAAGAAATACATAGATAATCTCTTTTCCTCTCTCTTATCAGTCTGTTCATTTAATTTTTGGGCGTCGGGATGTTTCCACTAACCCATTCAATGCACAGCAACTGAAATTCTGCGTTTTGCCTCGAGAGCAAAATCAGTGGAGCACTGGAGAGAAGCTAATTTTGTTATAAAAATAATCTTTTATCTGTGCATGACAGAAATATTTATTCAGGAAGGGTACACAGACAGCAGGAGGTCAGCGCTCCCACTGCTTGGCTCAAAGGCTCCACCACACTCTTTATTTTATTTTATTTCTTCTTCTTTTTTTTTTTTTTTTGACAATTCTTTCCCATAGATATTTATTTTTCCTAAAAAGTATGTCTTGAGTTGATTTCACCCATCCTCAATACAAATCAATACAACACAACGGTCCCCCGTTGGGCTGGGCTTTCTGGCTCACAGTTTAGGTTTGCACTTGATGGTCCCATACTGACCTATCTCCACAAACAAAGAACCTCCCCATCCCTTCCCACAACAAACACAGACTTCATGCCTTTGGGCCGAGCCTCAGGAGCTTATGGCGGCTGCAGCTGTACACGCACGCTTTCCTTGAAATAAAATGTGCTGAGAACTAGGTAAGATGTTGCAACTACCTCTCCTCCTTTTTATTTTTTTTTTAAGTACATGGCAATATTTTTTTACGCTCCTTCTTTTCCCCATTCCACTCCTGGGAGGTGTTGATACCTCCTCTAGCATCTCTCCAAACCCGGTACCAAAACATATCAGTTAGGACCAACCCTTTTGTCAGCACAGAGATGCCAAAATCTAAACAAAATCTGTCATCTCGTTAAGAAGGAAAAGGAGAATTTGGCCCTCGGAGGTGTTGCCACATTCCCTTGGCGTACGCTCCCCAGTGCTTCGTTCAGTGGCTGACGGAGAGGAGGTGGGGAGGAGACAGAATTTGGGGGATAAGAAAAAAATTTGGGTTGAAAAAGGGAGAAAATCCTTCTGTTTCACGTGAACAGCTACTAACTTGAAGATTGTGTTTCAACCTTATTAAAATACTGCCCGTGCTCTAACAAAACAGGGCATCTGTCAGTGAAGGAACTAAGGAGGATGTTATTAAAATGTTCGCTGTCTCTTTCTATACGTTTTCATCCCATGTAGTGCTATAAGGATTTTAGAGCCCTTTAAGCACCTGTAATAACATTAACCTTTTCATCAAAATGTCCTTTAAGCGTAAGAAATTATGTTTAGTTACATTTTGCAGCCGGGTAATGATAAAGTTCCTTCTCTATTTTCCTTCTGTTATTTGCACATGAAAAACTCAGCTGGCAACTCGTCGTTCACGGGTGTATTTAGATTTATAAAGCTTTTGTCCCGCAGGTAATGGGGGACACAGCCCTCCCCGCAGAGCCACATGCAGGTGGGGATGGGGTGCGAGAGCAATGCTGCGACATGCTCCAACCCACGCTGCTTAGGAGGTGCTGCTAAATACCACAGGATAAGGGGGGGGTTTGGTTTTCTTTTGTACCAGTTTAACCCTTTACAAGCAATATATTATAGCTCCCACCTCCAGGCTAGGACAACATTGCAAGATTATTTCAGCTGCTTCTGTAGTGGCTCGGATGGAGCAAACTTTTGCTTATAGAAAGAAAATAAATCCCTGGACTCACGTAGCAAGGAAGCAAAAATACAATCAGACTTTTAGCCCCTTGCTTATCCTGACTATTTCTTTGCCTTGTTGCAGGGTTGCTTTGCACCCTAAAGGACACTGAATTTTGCTGCTAATACACGCCTTGAGCGATGCACACTTGTGTCAGCAGAGAAAGGAGTGAAAAGAGGGAGAAAAAGGACCGGGTTTGATGGATTTAATCTAAGCCCTGCTGAAAGATGGGACTGAATCAGAGCGCCGAGCGTGCCTGCATCAGTCACCATCTTCTCGCCTTTCAAACCTCGGCTGTGGGTGTTCGTCTCTTTGATTGCGGGACGGGCTCTGCTGATCTGCCAGCCCTTGCTGGGCTTTACCACGCTGCTGGTTTGCCCCAGGCGGGCACCAAGACCCTTTTGTGCTCGGGGCTGTAAAAACTTGGCATAAAAAGCCAGCCCTTGCTCCCATTTGGAGCAGGAGGGCTCTGATCCCTCAGAGCAGCTCCAAGCAAGGTGTTTTCCCCCCTGGGGGTGACCAAAGGGGTGTTTTTTGCCAGTGGCAGAGGCTGAGCAGCCCTTGCAGCTCCCTCAGCTCAGCCTGCCAGGGTGGTGGAGCAGAGCCTGCAAGGAGAGACCGTAGATGGATGGAGACAGACGGGGACAGTGGGAGGAAGCGCTCAGTTGATATTAGCACGATGGGAACAACAACAATCTAGGCTGCTGTCATGTTTTGTTTTGTCTTTAAGGCACCATGGTGGTGGAGAGCTTTACAGAGGGGGCTGAGGAGGCCGGAGATGTTTTGCAGATGTTTAAGGGGGACCCCTTGCATACAGAGGAGGAGTCCAGCAGAAAACGGGGAGGTGCCTGTTTGAATTAAGCAAGGCGGGGATGGAGGTGGGCTCCCAGCAGATCCAGAGGCCAGGTCTTAAATCTGAAGGACAGAGGAGGGCAGGGGTTGGGATGGGCTGCGAGGTGAGGACAGGTATCTGATGCAGCAGAGAAGAGCCAGAGCATGAGATGCACAGAGAAGGGAGATGTATTCAAAGGGGGCAAGCTAGAAAAACATCATTTGCAGAGATATTCTGGAGGTGAAGGAGCTGGAAATGCAGGGATGTGCCCAGGCCAGGGATGAGAGGGGTGATATAAATGAGATGAAGGACTAGCCCTGGCATAGATTGTCTAAACATGTCTTAGCAGGGACCCTGTGTATTTCTTGTGCTTGAGTTTACATATAGCGGTTTTGTCAAGGACGGGTATGCAAGGGATGGCCTGGAGAGACGGGGGGTCTCCACTGCTGGAAGAGGAAAGGAGCTGAAGATAAGCCAGGCTCATGTCCCTCAGGAACAGGTCTGGGGGAGATGATCGAACCTGGAGGTAGGCTAGGTGACCTCTTTTATCACCCTTCTAGATCTACTTCTATACAAATCTGTGTATGTGCAAATAGACGCATATTTTCTGTGATTCTGTGTGTAGATAGGTATATTTATCTCCCCACAATTAATTTTGAGATTGCTATCTATATAGGCAGAGGGGAAACACTCCCATTTGCTAGGTTTGCCTAGTCTTTCCCTGCACACATTTCGGTTTCTCTGAATTTTCTCCAGGCTTAACCGCTGTCATCAATGTTTTACATGTAACCCACAAAGCACACAATTGGGATTAATCAGAACTGCAAGTACTGAAAACTGCAGAGGAACCACCACTGAAACAAATGCATCTGTAGTCTCTGGCTCTCTTTTTGGCCAAACAAAAGGTGGCCAGTGCCCTGGGAGTTTTGAAAATTCCAATGGCAAAATCTATATTTAGAAAAGAAAGTTACATATAATAATAATAATAATAATAATAATTTTATCATTTGCTTTGCTTTAGATGGTCTCAGGAATTTTCTCCTTTTGGTTTTCTCCTACAGTTGCTGGAAATTGCAGAGGACTGTGAACTAGGAGGAGCTGGTGGGGGCATACCTTGCTTTCTTGAGTAGTAAGTGTGTCACCAAACCCTTCCCAGGAAACAGCAATTGTAACTGAGCCTTCCAGCAAAATTTCACAGGGCTTTCTTCCCCAGCAGGATAAAATTAGCCGAGCTCTCTCGAGATGACAGCTAAGAACTCCAGCTTCCCTCAGATGACCTCAATGGAGTCATTTGTTGCTTAAATGACAGACAAACGCAGTAATTAGGTCTATTTAGTAAAGGGGAGGTGAAAGGTCAAACTACTGGGCAAACTGTCTCCACCGCTTGACTTGGTGACCAAGCCGGGGATTTGCAGGAGGTAATGTTTGTACAACAACCTGACACGGGCAACAGCCCGCCGGCAGGTCCCTGCTCGGCAGCAGGGGCTCCTGGCCATGTTCAGAGCCTGAAATCCCCCATTTCTAGTAATAAAACCCTGAGCTCGCTCATTTGTGTCATAAGAGATTAGACCGAGAGGAAGGAAGAGCTGATGAAAAGATAGGCGATTATATTACTGGGTCTGTAGGTAGGGTAATCAGAAGGGGGATCGGCGGAGAGGGGTTAGGAGACACAGGCTGAGTTAAGTGGGAAATTACCGACCTTTCCCACTTCGTTTCCCTCTTCCTCCCTGGCAACGCTCCCTCCTGTTCTCTTTGCTTATTTGTTTTCTGAACTCGGTTGTGCTTTGTGTGAGCAACCCCATGGTGCATCCAGCACGGTACAGACATGCCACACCTGGATTTCTCCCTCCCATTTTTGTTTGGATGCCACAGCACAGAGTTGGAACATTGCATGTACATGAAAGCATTGTTTTCAGTACATCCCAAGTCTCCCGAAGACCCGTGAACCAAGACGTTTAGCACAAGTGGTTATTTTTGGCAGAACAGTGCAGTAATACCCACTCCTGCTGGCTCTCCATCCATGGGGCTCGCAGCAGACCCACCACCCTTTTACCCATGGAACATTTGCAAGATTTCCCCCTGCTGCTTCATAAAGTTGGGGAACACTAGGATTTTCAGGTAGGAGAGACTGTAAATGAAGAGCTCCTTTTTGCATAGAGGGGTGGTAGAAGCAGCCCAACACGTTGGTTTTGAACGAAGCCCGCAAGGAGTGCTCCTTGCCAGAAGCACTGGGCTAGCTGCCTGCTCGAGTGCTCCATTTCTGGGTGTTTCTCCAAGTTTCTTTTGGGTTCCCTGCCATGATCTGCTTCTGTACCTGGGCTGTGTGGGGGTGATGCTTAGGAATCCCGAAGGTGAGCCAGGATCCCTCCTGTGGCCCATCACTGGGGTGATTGCTGCTCTGAAGCACACTCGGGTGCCCTGGCATTTCACTCCATGCCTTGCCTCCCCCACATCCCTTCCACCTGAGCCCCTGCCTGTCTCCTCCAGACCCCGCCGTAAAACTCCCTTCCCTTGTGAGGCCTCTTAACCCCTGTCTGCGGGGCCCTCTGAAGAGGTGGTGGTGATGCTGATGAGAGAGAGGGTCACGAAGAGCCGACGTGAGAGTGAAAAGAAAATTAGAAAACAAACAGAGGGGACGTGGAAACGCGCTCGCCCTTGAAGTGCAAAGACAACCCCCCACCACCGAAATGGGCTTATCTTCAAAAAAGAGCCCTTGTGATGATACAAGAAAGAACAGACTTCTCACACCTTGTCTTCGCTTCCCGGAGATCCTATCTGCCCAGAAGTGCCTGTGATCTCAGTCAGACCTCTCTACCTTGCCACTCGCCTTTTAAGTCTGCGGCAGCTGTTTTGCTAAGACGGAGACCTTCCCACTTCATCCTTTTCTCCCTCGGCGATGGCGAGTGAGAAGACAGGCGGCGTTTCTGACATGCTTGGGGAGCAGTAAATGTCATTCCAGAGCCTTTCTTTTGTATATTTTCTCGTGGATGGATTAGTTTGTTTAAAGAGCATCTCCTATTTAACACCTCATTGAGCAAAAAACACGTACGGACAAGATTTTTTTAACCGGCTGCTTATAATATAATGAGCTTAAAGTACATGCTAGGTACCTTAATAATTTGCTCAATTTTCAGAAATACTGGTCACAGAGGAGTTAGACTCTGGGTGAGTTATGAAACTTATATGTTTTATGACAATATGATCCATATTTTTCCACTGATTTTCTGTCCAGAAACAGACAAACCATGACATTCCAGATGAACCTGCAGGGTGTGAGTAAAGAATCCCAAGCTGGAAATAAGATTTGCAACATTGGCTTATTCTCTGTAGGATCTGGTTGGAGTCCCGTGGCTCCTGTGTTGGCATCAGCAGGAGGGATGTCCATAAGCCAAGCGCAAGGAGCAGCCCTTGTTCACATGGATTGAGTCATTCCTGCAGCATAACGGTAACACGTTGCTTTTGCGTTGCACTCCTTGTTTGCCTCCATAGACAGCAGTGACCCCCACCCCCAAAAACGCTGATGTTCTTTTAGGAGATCTCCCTTCATCTGTTCCCTGTCTTCTTTTGATACAAACCATCCAGCAGGTCCTCTGTAATGCGGTTACATGGATGAAGTCCACTTTATCATGAGATCTTTGACTGTTTATGACCTTTCATTGGTCCTTCATGACACTCCTGGGAGAGAAGTGCCCAATTCAGCCTGATAACATTCCTCTGCTCCTCTGCTCCTCTTCCTTCAGAAGTCTTTCCATCGGCTGCACAGGGACTCCGGCGGGGTAAAGTCCAAACCCCTTCCCATAGTCCCTTTCACAAAGCAGGCAAAGCCATTCTTCCTTGGGGAAGAATAAGCTCTAATGGCCGTCTCAAGCCCTTCCAGCCCAATCAACTCTTATTCTGTGCTTTGTAGGTCACTGCAATTTCCTATGAACTTGAGGGGAGATTTTCTTGGGAAAAACTCTTTTTTCTGTAACTTTTCCAGCTGTCGATTTTCCCCTAGGAAAGTCAAATTATCCTTGAGCATTTTATCGGCAGACGTACGAAAAAGCTGATCTGTCACACAAGAAAAGCCTGAACCGAACAGATTCCTGCATTTCCTGGGCTGTGAACCTTAGAAAATAAGACCCAGACTATTTTTCTTCTAGCAACAAAGTGTCCAGTGTGAAATCAAACCATCACCCCTGGGACCCCGGAGGACATCTGGGATTTGGTGACCTTGATGTATATAGTCTACTAGGGAGGGGAAGCCATTGGCCAAAACTAGAGCATTTCAGGGACCAGATTAAATTGTAACCATGTTCCAGGGAGCTTGCCAGGGAGGCTAATGGACTGATCTCATTCACCTTGATGTAAATCCAGAGTAGCTCCATGAAAGCCAATAGCACTACTCCTGGCTCTGTGCGGAGGCACCCCTGAGGTCACAAATTACGCATTTCTAATGAAGACAAAGTTAAAGGAACACGTGCCGTGCATGGAAAGCAAGGGCGTAGCGATGTCTCGGGTCCCAGGTTTTGAATCTCAGAGGAAATGAAACTGGCTTAAGTACTAAGGATTTTGGAGTTGTTCTTCCATTGATTTCCTGGGTAAATTAGGAGTACTGATGCTAATTAATACTGTTGCTATATTTAAAAGCAGGGACCCAGATAGGAGCTGCTGCAGACCCATGTTGCCTGTGGCATGGTCCTTAGGCGAGGGTGCAGAAGTGCTGTCGCAGGAGTATCCTGGAGCAGCTGGAGAGCATCATCACAATTTCATTTCAGGAGGGTGCTAAGGACACACATGCCTTTACTACGCAGCACTCAGCAAGGCAGACCTCAGGCACCCAATCCTTCTCCATCTGGGCTTAAGCAAAGGGCTCTCACCTGCCATAACACCATGAGATACATCAATTTACCACAGCACAGCCGAGGTGTCGCATCTCAGGGATGTACAAGACCTCAGCTGTGTCTGAGCCCTTGGGGATTTGTTTCTCCTCCTCACTGAATCTTTCCCCTGGAGCCCTCTGAGGATGTCTCAAAGTGGGTTGCTCTCCCTCTGCCCTCCCACAGCCTGATTAAACTGAGGCAAGGGTTTATCTTAAATGTCTTACACACTTGCACAGGGCCAAAGAGAAAGGCAGAAGTAAGAAAGGAGCAGTGACATGAACTCAGTTTCCAAAAATTTAGCAGAACAGTGGTTAAAAAAAAAAAAAAAGCTGTGAGAAACCTCAACAGGCTCCCTCCTTGGATGAACAGAAAAAATTCATTGTGAGGTCCCCAAGGATGCTGTCTCCCTGGTTTTAAATCTCATGCAAGAGAGGATAAATAGAGAGCCCCTTCCCCCTCCTCCCTTGACATTTCATTTGTGATTAAGGCACTATTCATCGCCCCTCATCTTCCAAACCCTTTACTATTTATGGACCTGCTGTTTTTCCAGTGGTTGACACTAGCGTGCATTCAGCTCAGTTCTTCTTTCCCCGTCCCATCCTGTTCCCCCTCTCCCCTCCCTGAAGGCATTTCTCCTTTTCAGTAGAGAAACCACTAGTGACTGGAGTGTCTGTGACCTCTGGGCTGTCAAACTCCCACTAACTAAATAAAAGCAGCCCAAGAGGGAGAGAGTTAGCATAAATCACCTCCCGTGACAGAGACCACCTGGTATACGCTCACTGCACGGAGGTACCCAGTCTATTCCAGCTGCTGAGTTTGCACTTTCCCGCATTTTTATGGACACCGTTGGAGAGATACATGGTTGTTTACACAAGGAATGGAAATTTCAGTTTTACTGCATGTAACTGATTTCCTCAGCTCACGGTGGGCAAGCTCTTTGATTAGCGAAGCGACGAGACCCATCACATCCCAGCCTTTTCCTAGGTGGGATGGGGCAAGCGCTTGCAAGGTTTGGGCTCCTGCCCTGCTCATCTACGTGAGAGCTTTTGCCGCAATCAGGGGAAGATGAATAGGTTCATATCAGAGGAGAGCAAGGTCAGACACAGGTCTAGGCAGGCTTGATTGTTGCCAAGGATGGCATCTTCGTTGCCCACTGCCTTCTTGACCTATACTGAGGACCCCCAAATCATCACTCTCCATGTCAGGAGTGGCCAGGCCCCTCAAATTCAGCATCCCTAAACTACCATGAAGCCTTCGGCTAATCTGAACATCAACGGGGATCAACTGAAGGTGATGTGAAGACCAGCTGAAGATCTGACACTGCCGAGAGAGGCTCTGCCTAGGGTCAGATATGGCCGTTGCCAATGGCTTCGGGTTAGCTACTCCAAGTGGTTGTGAACAAAGTGGATGTGTGATTTGCCCCTGCCCTATACATCTGGTAAAGTTGTTTAAAATTATTTCCAGCCAGGATTGCAATGCTCATATGTTAAGGCCTCAGAGTTTGTTATTAAGTAGCATTGCCATTTTTAAACAAAAAGACGTCTATACCAAGCAATGTTTATCAAAAAAAGACTTTCACTAACAACAAGGGAATTTTGTTGATGGTCTTCCATGAACAAAGAAAAGGGAGGGGAGTGGGGGGAACAACCACAACGAGGCCAAGCAAAGGTCAGTAACATTAATTCTGTGAAATGAAGTTTTAAGTGGAGAAAGTAGGTTTAGATAAAGGTGATCCAGAAAGGAGGAAGGTGATAATTTCCCAGAGGTTTCTAAAATTCAAAAAAGAAAAAAATATTATACTGTAGTTGAGAAGAGCAACCCACAGGTGCGCGTACTTTCTTCCAATCACTGTTTTTTCCTGACTGTAGACATTTCAAAGCAATTTTTTTATTTATTTATTTCATGGGGGTAGATCTTCCCCTTAGTATCTTGGACGAACAAAGAGGCTGAGGGGGATTTCAGGACAGGAACATATTTTTCCATCTCGGAGGTTGCTGCGGCCAAAGTGCAGCTAGGGAAACTCTGAAGCCAGCTGATAGAGTAAAACTCTAGCACTGGGTGCAAAATTAATTTTTTCAGACTGGTTCCAAACCCAAATAGCTCAGAGGAAAAACAGTTTGGAAATAATTCAGGTGAGATCAGCCAGAAATTATGTTCTGCTTTTGCACAGAAAAGCAAAGCCAAAAATTAGAATTGCACTGAATGAACCTATTCACGGTGAACCTGCTCACTATGAAACCTCCGCTTCTAAACAAGTCCTGCCGACCCTTTGCACCACGTGCTGTGCCTGGCTTGCTTTTCCTGAGAAACCCTGGGGGTGATGCCCACGAACGGCTCAGAGAGGAATGGCAGATTGTCCCTCCACTCTTTTCCAGCCCAGCCTTCCTCCTGCTGCTGTGGGTCTCTCAAACTCTTGGCACTTCTGGACCACAAAGGAGGAGAAGCTGGAGAAGAGAAGCTGGAGAGGAGTCTCGAGAGGGCTGGGCACTGCCCAGTGGAAGCTGCTGGTCTGAAGTGCCTTGATATTTAAAGGGATCCGTTTTCTGTGCCCCTTTCCTCCTTTGTATGACAGGACCAAGGTATCAGGTTTACTTGAAGAGTGCCATGGAGCACTCCATGGGGTCTCCAAAATGCTGGAGAAATAAGCAAGCTCCCAGCTTGAGGAAGATCTCCCTCATTTTTTTTTCCAGAGGACATCTATTAGAGATGTTCAAGCATCTGCATATCCTAGGTTGATCCCTCTGGACTGAGCGAGATCCAGCTAGATCTGGTACTCGGGCTGAGCCATGGACACTGCGGTTCTCAGCACATGCTCATCGCTGCATGCCTTTCGCTGCGGGGGGACCAGCCTTTCACGTGTGTCCCTTGCCCCCCTGTCAGGACAGCAAGTCTGCTCTTTTTTCCTGGAGCCCCTTCAGCTGTGGGATGCCAGAGAGCATGCCAGAAGGAGAAAATTCTTCAATGACGTAAATGCAGTAATAGCACTTGTTAGTGGTATGCACGCTCCCTGCCAGGCTAGGGGAGAGGAACTCGGGTTTTATTCAGAACAGTGTCTCTGTGTCCCCTTCACACAAAAAAGCAAAGAAAGCCTGAGCCCTTTCCACAGGGTTTACCAAATCCACAAATTTAATTTAGGAGCGTTGCGTGTTCTCAGATAAGGGTTTGGTTTGCTCAGGTTTACAGAGTTACATTTAATTGGAGTGCTCTGAGTAGCAAAAACTGAGAGGTCTCCATAAAGACTTCGGCAGACGGGACATTAATTGCATTATTTTCTTTACAGATCAATCTTATTTGGTGGAGCCAGCATCATCAGATAAAAAATAGATAAGATCAAACCTTGTCTTTAAATTCCAGATCTCCTGGCTTGAGAAAAAAAATGGAGATCAGATTACGGTGTAACTTTTAATGGGCTTCAGAGATTTCTGCCCAAATGGGATGGTAAAAAAATGTAGATCCTTCAGGATCCTGGAAGGAGCAGATACACCGTACTTGTGCAGTAGTCAGCAGTTTCAGATAAGGAACAGAGGATATTCAGGTCTGATTGCTGCTTTGCTGATGTTTTCCACACAAAAGCTGCGCTCTCCTTCAGGAAAAGGATTCGAGCCTCCTCAGCAAACATGAAAGCCAGCCCTTATACCCAGTCTAATTCTCCTTGTCGGCTTTGATCCAAAACATTCTTCCAAGCAGGAGAAGGCTGGGGAAGGGAGAGGGGAAGGGACCGGGGGGGAAGATTGAATAAGGGAGCCAAGAGGCTGCTCTGGAAAATCACGGCTGAAGTTATAGGAGCGGAATTAATCTTGAGAGGCTTTATGTAGCAGTTTCATCCATCAGGCATGACACTGGTACCATTATTAGAGAAGACGGAAAATTAAATTACAAAATTATCTGTTCTGTTTCATTGACTACTTCTTTTTTTTTTTTCTTTCTTTCTTTCTTTCTTTCCTTCTTTCCTCTTTTCATTCCAGGCATCATTTGCGGCAGTACCACTTGCAGTTGGCAGCGAGTTATTAAAAGCACCTGGCCATGAAAGGAAATCAGATCACAGGGCATGTTTGGTAGCGCTGCGGTTGCAGAGCTATTGGTCCAAACGTGGCATGAGAGGGAGACCCAGCCAACGTGCTGGGTGGAGCAAGAACGAGGGGCCCTGCGCGGGCTGTCCTGATGCACCGATTTACCGCAGCTCTGCGGCACGGCGTCTCTTCCCCCGGGGAAGAGATCATGGCCAGCTGCCAGGCTTGAAGTCCCTGCCCATCTCTAAACACGGGGATGCTCAATCCAGCGGGAAAGATGCTGGGGACAAGAAACACTGGCACTGGCTAGAGGGCACCTGTGTTATTATTCCTCTCTCTTCCTCCCTGATGGTCTGTTGTTCTCCACCATTTCTTGCTTTTCGGTCTTTGCCATCCCCCTCCTCACATTTCCACCACAGATATTTAATACTAAATTCCCACTCCTTCCTCTTCCACAGTCTCTCCTCTGCAGCTTCCAAATCCAATCTGAGACCAGTGGGAATGTGGTAATTTAAAAACAACAACAACAACCTAAAAAAATCCTCACTGGAAACTATTTTTAAACAAGTGGCCCCGCCCCCCCCAACGGCCTTTTCTTTTGCAGTCCTAACACAGGGACACCCCAACGTCACGGGAATCCGAGAGAAAAAGGGACTAGCAGGGAGCTGTTGCCCAAAGTTCAAGGTGTGTCCCTCTCACAAGTGATGTGCAAAGGGGAAACATGCACAATAAAGCACGAAAAGTGGTTAAAAAGCCTCGGTATCCTGCAGACACCGTGTCTCTTAGTAAATCAAAGGGCAAATTTATCAAGTAATGTCAGGACTGGATCAAGCCCTAATAAGTGGAAGAGTCCTGGTTGGTTTTGAATCTTAATTATTGTCTCATAAAGAAAATAGGGAAGGAGAAGAAGCAAAGAAATGACCTAAATCTCTCTGAGTTGTGCTGGTGGAATGATCAATTCATTGTACCGAGAAGGAATGTAAATAAATTGTCCATCTTTGTGGGAACTGAACCCTGGGGTTCCCATGGCCTGCCATCAAAAAATAATTTAGTTTTTCCGTACTTACGCATATATATACATGTGTGTATATATATGCATATTTATATGTATTTCTAATCACATAAAATTTGTGGGCATTCAGGGAGTGGTACCCTGGTGAAACAGCTGTACGTTAAAGACTGAATTGTACACAGTGGACAGAGAGGTTTGTACTGCAAAACCCTTCTCTTTCTTGTTTTTCCTCTGCCCAGTTTCTGGCTTTTCCTGGCTAATGCATCGAGGAGTAATTTGCAGGGGTTGAGACATACACTGTGATTCCAGCACTGTATCATATGCCGCTACTGTTTCACTGAGAGTGGAGAGTGAATTCTGTGTAATAACAATAAATAATAATATCCAGTTCTTGAGAAGCTGTTTAATCAGAGTTTCTCTAAGTATTTTGCAAAAGGGAAAAGGCATTAGAGTGGTTACTCTACTGGAGAAAACTTTTCAGCAGCTTCAGTCCGGAGTTCCTCTTAGTCATGACGGAAAATGATTTGGCAACCGTGAGCCATGGCTGCTTGGCTTTTGTGGCTGCCACTCTCGGCGTTGCAATGCTACGGCCAGAAATCCTACAAGAACTGGTCCAAAGAGCTGCAGTTGCTTTGCAAAGGGACAAGGAGATCCACATCACCTCCAGCACAGAAGCTACCGCGCTGGCCTCTCCTGGGGTCCTGGGCTCGTAGCCTCGGCTTTGGTATCAGAGCACCTCATGGAGGTGGATGCTCAGCTTCCCCCAGGGACTAGTTTTTCTGCTGTGATCAAAAACATCCCTGAAAGGGTGAGACAAACCTCTCCATAATATGATTCAGAGACGAAGAGGCTAAACTAGTGTATTTTTGCTTTTTGAGGGCCTGGCTTTTCTGCCATCAGACTTAGAGGACACAGCAGATCTTCTTTGCATTGATTCTCTCACAGTGATGGAGAAATGGCTGCATCCAAAGGAAGCCACATGACCTAGCAGGGCATAACCTGTGAGGCTCGTTCCTCCCTCTCAGGCACCGGGGGAGAATATCCCGGTGAGGTCTGGGTTTCCCATCTGGGTTCTTTGCAAGTTTGACACAGCCCTCCTGGGCTGCCTATGGCAGAAAACATCTTGCTGACCAAGAGGTGAAGATTGGATGGATGGATGGATGGATGGATGGATGGATGGATGGATGGATGGATGGATGGGACTCACTCACACAGCTCTGCCTGCTAAGCTAGAAGGAGAGAGAAAAACCTAAGCACAAAAATACTACAAAGAGAAAATAATTCTCACTTTCGCATTTTTCTCTGAACCTGGACATAACCCAGACACAGCGGTGATGGTCTCATGTTAAAAACCAAGCGAGCCCAGAATAGGAGAAAGGACAAGTGGTGGTCAGTAGCTGGCTCTGGGGCGAGTTATCTATGTCTGTCCTGGCCTCTTCAAGTGCCTCCATCACCGTAAAGAAGTCAGAAATGCCCCTCTGCCCTCACCCCAACCTCTGGTAATAAATCCAGGGAGAGGCAATGTATAGTACAAGTGAGGGACCATGCCAGAACCGCCTCCGGAGTAGCACAGCCAGGACTACAGTACCGGGAGAACATAAATTTCAGCCTGCTCTGCCTTATACCATGAATGCTGAGAGAGAGAAATGTAATACAAGCCTCTCCCAGGCCATTCCCGTGCCAAACAGCAGCCTCTATATCATTTGTTGGTTTATTATAAACAGGCTCCCGCTGCAGTTTTGAACCAGATATTTTTTATGAATAAACGTGGGGCGTTTTTGGTTTTTTTTTATTTTTTTTTTGCCCTGCAAAGCCATTGCTTGCAAACCTTCACGTGTCAATGCCAAAAAACCAAGCGCCCCTGCAAACCTTGGAAGCTCAGTGGTGTGTTTGACTTCTGGAGTCGTGTGTGGGGCGCAGGGGTTATTTCGGGGTTACTCCTAGAAATCCCGCTCGGAGACTTGTTATCATTTGCCTTTCCCAGGCTCGCCTGTACCGGGAGGATCCGCAATGTTCCTTTCATAAATGATTAGCAGCGGTTTTAATGTTCATACCCAGATTCCCTGTTTACTACTTATGCAAAGGCTTTTTTTTTTTTTCCCATCAGTGTAAACACAGTTGATCACTTTATATCCTCTGTATATTGTTTCTTAATATGAATGAAGTGAAGCAGGCTAAGCAGCAGTCATTCAGATTATGGCCTAACATAAACTTACAGCGGTTTGCAAAGTGTTTAGTTTTGCAAACTGTGAAAATGGCTTAAACTGTGTAATAAGAACATGGTTGTATTGTTAGCCCTTAGCATCTGATATTTTTTAAAAAAATTAGGACAAGGGTATCATTGCTGCACACAAATTTGATCTGGTTTTTTGTCTTTTTAAAAGAACTCTGGCTGGACAGATGTTATATCTGCTACTGCATAATCCAAGACAAACAAACCTGCTGTGAGCACATTTAAAAGAAGCAGGTTCTCCCATTCAAATGAGGTAAAGAGAAAGATATATTTGACCTTTTTGCCAAAAATATTATGGCTTACATTTGTTTTTTATTTTCCCTTTATTAAATCATTTTTATAAACCACTCAGCAGTTTAAGTTTATTCTGTGACAATTAGTTTATGGTGTTTCTGAAGTGGATTTAGATTTGAGTGATAAAATTATAGGCCAAAATTACAACCATAATGGAAAATACTGGTTCATGTTTGGCTTTGCATACCACAACTGAAAGATTACTAGCCATTGCCAATAAGCAGAAGGAAGTAAAGACAATAGTATATGCATTTATAGACATGAGCTGGATTCCAGGACATGCCACAGTAGATTTTTAGAAGGTAAACTGGAATATTTTAGCTGTGTTTCGTTAACAGAGAAAATCTGGCAGGTTGTGAAGAGGTAACTGTAGTTCAGACGCTTGATTTGCATGATCTTTCCAGGAAAACGCAGATCTTTTAAACCATCAAATTAAACAGCTTTCTGAATCCCAGTTCAGCTGCTTACATCATGGCGTAATTCCCTCTTTCCATTTTCTTTTCCCAAGAAAATCCTGAGGTGGCAGGGATGTTTTCTTGGGGTGGATCTTGTTGTGTTAAGGGGAACACTTACAGAACCGGAAAGCTTTTCTGGGAATGGGAAATATCACCAAAACGGAGGGTTTGCAGCTCAGCTCGATGGTCTTGCACGATCCCAGCTGGAGCAGAGCCTCGTGGCCGTCCTAGTTCAGGTATCGGTCCCTTCCTCCCATGCACTGCCTCCTCCAGGGTGCTCCTTGCTCACAAATCCCATGTGATGCACAAGCGCCAGTTGATGCCAATGGGACATGAAATGTCCTGGTGGCTCCCGTAGCAGGTTGGGTTCCTCATTCTTCCCCTGAAGACCTGAAGCATCAAGACCTCACCAGCAATGGGCAGCAACTGTACCCCATCTTCATTGGAGGTGCCACCCTCCAGGTCCCAACCGCAGCCAACAAGGAGTATGTGTCAGGAGAGCTGCAGGATTCACCTCTCCTCCTTTTCCCTTCTCTCTTCTTTCCTTCTTCCTCCCTTTCTCCCTCTTTCCCTCACCAAAGGCCATGCTTTTTCCTCCTCCATTGACATGCCTTTGCTTTTCTTTACCTGACCACCTGGCAGAGCAGGACCAAGAAAGGAAAGAAAACCCCCAAACCAGAAAACTGTTGTTCTGCGTGTATGCGTGAAAAAAACACCCTTAAAAGCTTGAGCTTTCAAAGCGGTTTCACCTCCCGCTACCCTGTTACAAAACAGAAGGAAAACTAGGAGGGTTCCTGCACCAAACTGCCTTTGGAACATCACAAATCTGGAAGTTCACCGTGGTCCAAGGTGATGCCTTTTCACTGTGCGCAAGAGGGGAGCGGGGCAGGCACCAAACACATGTGCCCCTGTAACAGCTCCTACCACAGCATCTGCACTTACAGCTGTGGAGTGAACGCAACCCCCCGCCTGCTTCGCATTAACGCTCCGCGGAAGGGGCACTCGAAGGAAAGAGGGTTGTGCCTACGCATGGGGCAGGGGGGTTTTAGTTTGAGGGGGTTTTGGGGCTGGCTGGAGAGGGCAGCATCCAGTCCTCAGGCAGCATCTCTCTTTTGCTCTTGGCGGGTGCCCTGGTGTCTAATAAACCACAGTTACGCCATGGTTATGCTGCAGTCGTAGTGTAACTGTTAAGTGAACCAGCTACCAGACGCAAATCCATTGCAATTTAACCTTTATTATTTTGGATGCTCATGGGGCATATTGTCTAGGTCTGAAACTTCCTAAATTTGGTTTACCCAGAGTACATCCACAATGAAAATGAGCCGTAATGAAAATGAAAACATCGGTTTTCCAAGTGTTTCCAAATTTGCTGTTACACAGGAATTATTACCCAGGACTCAATGATCTTAAGGGTCTTTTCCAACTTAAATAAGTCTATGATTCCATGAATTAACACAGCCCTTGGGCAAAAGACAAGATAAACAGGTTACTCGGGCTATGAGAAAGACCTATGGAAGAGATGAATGCTTAGTGGTCACCAGGTAAGTTTGCTTTGGTGGATCAGATGAAGATTCTGCTTAGCATCCAATTAGCTCTGCAAAGCGGGTTTTATTCCGATTGCTAATTTGCAGATGCGGAGCACGGCGTCAAAGATTTTGCCGCTGAAGTGCTGCGATGAGCGCTAGTTAAAAACTGTTCTTTGAGAACCTGGAAGAGAGTTTCTCCAAGAAAATGAGCCAATGCTATTGAGAAACTGAAAACATTAGTGGTCTGAAAGAGGGTCATTATTTTTGCTGTAAAAATGTACGGGTAGTTTGGCATCTCTGTCTGACATCTGCTCCTCATTGTCTTGTGCCAATGCAAACTCATCAAGTCAGAAAAGATGAAATATTCCCCTCCTCTCCCAAACCCACCTCTCCTCTGGCTTGCTCTGCAGCTGTCAGCAGCTCGGCCACCTTGGTTTCATTACCAAACCGTTCCCCCCGGCCAGCCACTTCTGCTGCTGACAGTTATGCTCTGAGTCTTGCTGAGCCTGTTTAAGATGCAGTTTCCCCGTGGCTCTCCACGTCTCCTTCTCTTCCAGCAGAATCTTATGGGACAAACTTCACGAGAAACCCTATGTCTTAATGTAAACCCACACCGATGACGGTTTTAAGTTGAGATTCTGGACTCCACTAGGGAAAACTAAGCAATATCAAAAGTAAAGATATGAGCAGAGAAACCAGAGGTCCAGAGAGATGGACAGCGCAGAAATGTAACCATGAACAAAACGGCATAAGGGAGAAGCAAAATGAGAAGGAGAAAAGGCAAATATTGCAAATTTAAACTCATCAAAGCCCTTCAGATTTGAGACAACTCTGCCTGGTCTGTTCTCCTAGTTTTGCCTGAGATAGTGAATGTTTTGTTGCCAATTGAATTAACAGCCCTATGCATGTGGTGATCAAAAGGGGTAAAGGTTGGGAGGCATAGGTAGGTCCCCAGGAGGTGTTGGAGGGTTATGTAGAAATCCTAGAGCAACAGGAGCTGTAAGGAGAAGAGTTTGGGGGAAGCAAGCAAGCTCAGGGAATCAATTTGTGCTGAAGAGGCGGCTTGCGCTTTCAAACCCAAAATAAAACAGCTTTAAAACAAACCAAAGACCCAGTGGATCCAGGCTTCTGAATATAGCTTTTGAAAACGTTGGCCCTGAGCGATGCCTAAATGTGTTGTAAGCGCTGGTGATCGCATGCACGCATCCATGCACACACACAGGGAGGCTCATAAAAACCCTGCTTTATGGGAGCTGAGCCTGAGCTCAGAAGCTCGAGGAAGCTGCGAGTCTCTCCGGGCCCATCTGCACAGCCCAGCCGCCTGCTGCCGGTGTACGAGCAAAACGCAGCTGCAGAGCAGCTGTGCCGAGACCCTGAGCCTTGTGTGGCCCCACAGATAGCCCAGGCCTAGAAACATCTGCAGAGCACTGAGGATGCGTGCCAGGGCGGGAGTTGCAGAAGAATCATCAGCCATGCTGAAACCCCTTTAATCCAGCAGCTCTTCACACCCCAAGCCCTGCAGATGCACTCGAGGTCCTTGCCCAGCACCTGATCCTAATCACTCTCCTGAGCAGCCCAGGGCTCTCGTTAGCTGGGACTGGCCTGGACCTGTCTGGTGGCTCACTCTACCCATCGGAGAGGTGGGCCAATCCCATCATCGCTGTAGGTGGGGTTTGCACTCCTGGGGTCTATTTCTACTAGCTCAGCCCAAAGCAGCCTTCCTCACTTTGCTTCGGCTAAGGATGGTTCTTCTGAGGATGGACTCTTTGATGGTGTTTTGCTGCATTGCTGATGCTTCATCTTGGTTGGGCTCCTGGCTGTGCTTCCAGTCCAAGTCACATGTGAGTAAAGCCTTTGATTTCTAAAATTCTTCACTTTTGTTATCTCCAGTGTTTGCACCTGGGTTTAAACAGGGCTCTCTTTGCTGAGCTTGGCTGTTCTTGCCTTGGTCTCTCTTCCCAGTGTGCTTCGGAAGCTGTGTCAGACATGCAAGGGCATTTAAATCTGTGCCCAAAAGGTGAGCCTGTCCTTGAGTGTGGGTTCATGCCCAATCTCAGCACACAGTTAAGATATCGCTATGGCTTGTAAGGCTTCATTCAGGAGTTCTTTGGTATCATTGCACTGCTGTGTATTTGTTTTGGAAGGAAGAAAGTATTGCTTGAGCCGCCCCTACCAGAATCAGTTGGACTTCTTTGCATGCCCTGCCCATGTGTGCAGACAGCAGCCTGGGGTTAGGAATGCACAGCTATGAAGTGCTGAGATATATTTTAAGACCTGAACTTTGGGGAGCCAAACTATTGAGCTCCTCTCTTGGCAGAGCGCTCTTTCATTTCAGATTTTTCATGGCTGCTAACATTTATCTTGGTTTGGGCTTTTCCATGTTCTTATTGCCGTGCAGTTGGTACCACTTCTGAATTGCAGATAAGTGTAGTCTTCCTCCAAGATTCACAAGAAAACCAGCAAGCTGTCTATTACTTCAGACTGGAATATGTCCCAAACCTTTCACCACTCATCTCAGGGTATTGACAGCTCCAAGCGTTTTCTCTAAACTGTTGATGTTGTTGGTATGGTTGTGATATTTTCTCCTTAGTCTTGAACTGCTGTGCTTCATTTCTTTGTTTATATAAGCCTTGCAGTGTTCATTAGCAAAGCCTGGGCTGGAAAAAAGGTCTCGTGCATAAAGCGTTTTGTTAGTGGGAAGGAAAATCAAATCGAAGCCTATGTTGTGGTGGACCTACGCTGTACGACTTCTACCACACCAGTGATTCAGGGCATCGGTGGATAGGTCCGGAGCTGGTGCTGGCTTAGTGAGGTACGCAGGACTAGCAGCTTCCCATCCCTGTCAGTGCAGCTGGTGAAGATCTCCAACATCTGGAAGGTGGGTTGCACTAGTAGACCTGATGGCTGGAAGTCCTGGAAGGCTTTGCAATGAGTCTGACATGTCCAGACCCAGGGTGCTGTCTGAGCATGAAGGCTTTTTGCATGGTCTGCATTCGCTGTGTTTGCTGCGTGCTCCCTGGGCCCTATGCAGGAGCACTGGACAGGTGCTTTGTATCCCAAATGAAGACATCACAGCTCTCAACAGTCCTAAACCACCTCTTACACTATTTTCCAGGTCTGTGCTTGCAGGTGGCTCCCTGATGTCGGGCAGATGAACCACCTGCCAGGCCTTTCCTTGAAGGGCTGTTAAACTGGGGATGCAATACCCAAGCTGATGCTCAACTGAGCCTCTCCAGCCTGGAGGAGGGAAAGGGGTGTCTGTGCATTGTAGATGTATGCAGAGCAACCTTGGACTCATACCCAGATCTAAAACCCTTCTCCAGGCTTTAATGTGGCAGAGGGGCTTCCCTTGGTATGTCAGTAGCCCTCTAAGGGCTCTGAATGCTTTCAGAGACTTTTGTATGTCAAAGCCAGCATTAGTCTAGGTATTTCCTTTCTTCTCTGCAGGGGCCACTTCTGTCATCCCAGTTCTCTCTAGAGGGGTTAAGTTCCTTGTAGGAGATGCTGATTTCATTACAGCCCTCTGCTATAAACACTGCGTGCTGTGGCACTAATTGCTGGATGTTATTGGCAGATGGAAAAGTGTGTGTACGTGGGCCGGGAGATCAGTTCAGCCCCCTGCTCTCTGCCAGCAAGTGCGTTATCTCCATCTCAAGTGATTCTTATTTCGCTTCTTGATCTTATTTGTAAACATGATCCCCTGATGACACAACATATAAAACCTTGGCTTCCAGCACAATGTTGCTGAGATGAAGTTGGAAGGAGCTCCAAAATCCATAAGCTATTTTAACCATGAACTTAAAATCCTTCTTCTTTATTTTCTCCCTGTTTGGACTTACTTGGGCTAAGTGCATAAATGAAAAGGGGGGATGTTGCTTTGTGATTTAAAGGAGGGTGGGGGGGGAAAATGCTTCGTACCTTGATGAGGAACCAGAACCCTGGTGGAAGCTGGTTTCTTCTCCAAACTGTTTTCCTGAGTGCTACCGAGTGGGTCACTTCTTATTTACTCCAGGTCTTCTGCTTTTTCTGTAAGATTTAGTCAAAATCCAGATCTGCCCATGAGAAGTTGCAAGGGCGATAGAGTTCTTCTAGTTAAAAACTCCTAAAGCTCTTGTTCAGCTTGTTGCTGAAATACTCTGCTGTAGCTTGAAGTGATTGAATGGGGAGGAAGGATTCTGTTGAGCCTGGTCTTTCCTTAGCTTCATGCAAGGATATGAAGTAGTGAAGCTTACTTATATTCTCTGTGGTTATATGCGTATTGAAAGCGTTGTTTCCATCTTCAGAGATGTTGAAGTAATGCTTTGATTCTGGTGGGAGCTGGAATCAAACACAGCCACCTCCTTGGATCTAGTTTTGATCAAGTGTGATTTTTGCCTCGCCCTCACCTGCAGCCCTGTGGTTGTTTTTGCTCAGGTGAGCAATTGCCTTGAACTCAGTGGCATGGCTCCATCTGTCTTAATACTCAAGTTAATTTCTCCATGATGGTCATTTAGGCACAGCCGCTGTTACACCAGCTGTGTGGATAAAGCTCCTCTCATCTTGGTGCTCCTGCCTGCTGGTGGTGAGGCATAGGAGCCACCCCAGGCATTGCTTTTGGGGGTTCAGCTCAGGGGTTTTCAGGCTGGAGCTGCTGCTGTTGGACAGAAGGATAAATGACACCCATGGGTGCATCCTAGGCAGAACAGTTGTTGTGTGTAACCGTATGTGGGATCTGCTCTGAGATCTGTGAGGAAGGGTGTGCAGAGGGGATCCTGCCTTGCAACAGGGAGGAAAAGATGGGGGCAGGATTGTAAGATCCTGGGAAATCCCTCCCAGCCTTTCTCTGAATTCATATCCAGAGAGTGCTGGGAGATAACTGCATCCACCATCCAACTGCTAGGATTTCCTCAGAGCATGAGAAACAGACTTTTTATGCCTCTGACCTTGATCTAAGTTTGTTTCCTTTTAAGCTGCTATTTGGGGGGGGGGGTGGGGGGGGTGGTGTACAAGAGAAAGAAGGAAAGTTTGATTTCTTTAATGTTCATGGAAGCAAGCGATTGATAACACTTGCAAGAGCCAGGCAGAGAGCCAGAGGGATACTGCACAAGGCAGCTTTGCCAACGAAGTACAGCACTGCTGGCTGGGGATGCAAAGCTCTGCTTGTTTATGAATCCAGGCCATCCTTTGAGATGCTCTTGCCAATTGCTTCACACTGGAGGGAGCGTTGTGCACTGAGCTTTATGATCTGAATAAATGCCCACCAGGGACTGGGTCAGGACCACCAGCTCCATGGTCTTTTCCAAAGCCTGCAGGCAGATGGCTTCCTTGCCTGGAGGCAAAAGGATTAACTCCTACCTTCACTGTTACGTTCATGACAGCTTTGATTTTGGGAGGAAGTTGTGGCGTTACGCTTTCTTTTTTTTTTTTTAAGAAAAGGGAGGAGAAATGTATGAAAAAAATCAGCATTGCACTTTTTATTTGTGAGTAGAAAATAGTTCTTATCACAACTCTGGGAAACTATTGTTCTGATTTTTATAAATACGCTTGTATTCCCCTTGACTTTTTTCCTCTCCCTCCCCGCTTGCTATCTCCCTTGCTGTATGCCCTTGGCTGCTTCCCAGATGCTTCATGATGCGAGGGAAGATAAGCCGTTACAAGGAATAAAAATCAGGGGTGCTGCACATCTCACACTCCCCTAAATCAAGTCCTTGCCTGGAAATTCCCATACATTCAGTGTAAAGCCTCGTGATTTCCACTGAGATACAAATGACCCCAGCCACCTTCTCTCCTGGATGGAGGCTTGCAGATCAGCCTGGGGATGGGGATCTCGTGTTTCTGCCTCCCTGGGTGCAGCCCTGCCAATGACATGTGAACAAAGCCTGGGTAACCTTCCCGGCATCTGCTCTTGGCCAGGTGCCCTTTGCTGACAGCCTTCATTGTGCTGGGCAAGGCCTGAAGGTTAGAGGGGAACAGGAACCAAGAGCCCCCAGGCACAGCAATATTTTCAGCAGTGATAAGAAATTTGGGGTGAAAGGGTGGGTTTTCAGTGTTTTGGAAAGTGAAAACCCCGATGCCTTTGTGGTGCTTTAGAGGCACTTTTTCCGTGATTCTGTGGACCACTCATTAGGGGTGAGAAACTTCAAGGATGCTTGAAAAACAGGAGAGAGAAATCCCTTTCCATGGGGTTTTCAGATGTTGGCTCCAGGGATCCAATTTTATTCTTCTGGTGATTCACAGCATGACATTGGCTCTGTTCTCCTTCCTTGAAAAGGAAGTAAATAAGGCTAGCCAATCTATCTTAAAATGTATTTTTAACATATCAGATTCCGTTTTGCAAAGTGTAATATCTTCTTAGGGTGGAAGGTGCTGTGGATGAAGCCAAGCAGATTCAGAGGGTGTAAATCGCTGCAATGGGACAAGGTTTCTAAGAATCCCTTGGTAATCAACCACCTGGATCTGTGACTCCCTTTGCACCAAGCCTAACACAGGCCAATGCATTGCAGTTACCCTTCAGTATCCTTATGAACTAAGGCTTCTTGGCTAGATGAGAAACACCTATAGGCCAGCTTTTGGAGGCTTGTTTGCAGGCAGTGGAAGCAGATGGGTTTGCAGACAAGTCTCATGCTCTGTTTGTAGCACATGGAGAGTCGCAGGGCTGGAGGAAGGAGCTAGCAGAAGGCAGGGATGCTATGGGAGGGCTGGGCAGTGGGTGTCAGATCCCTTTCCTTGCAAAACCAGCCAGGAGGAGATGTTTTATGGAGATAGGAGGAGGGGAAGAGCTGACCCTTGCTAACTGCTGTCATGCTGCAGTGCCTGCTCTGTGTTAAGGGAGTGGAGGATCGGTTATGTTGCTGCCCAGCTCACCCACAGCACTCTGCCTTGCTTTAGAAGAGGTAGAAATCTAAATCCCTGGGTAACTTCAAAGCAAGTTAGGGAAGATTAGGCTCTTTCAGAGTCAGGCAGCAGATGAGCTAGAGGGAGGAGGGATTTCAAAGCTCAAATGCTGCTGAGGACCCTTAAGCCCTCTCTCTGAGGAGGAGGGAAGAACTGACCCCTCTGGTTTAAAAATGCTTGTAGCAGATCAGGACCCCTTGGCCTGTGTTACCCCCTGCTTTCCATTTCCCAAGCTGCCGGCTCTTACTTCCTTTCTAGCTGTTCCCTGCTCCTCTTCATTAGCAGCTCTCAGCAGTGCAAAGGAATCATACTCAGAAGTATGAGTTCACCTCCTAAAACTTTGTACTGATGCCAGCGGGTCAATCACTTTGCAAAAAGAAACTTCCCTTCGAGAAACACTATCCCTTTTGAGAAAAGGCCAACAAACCAGAAAAACAAACTATCAAAAATACTGCCTTCAAGAACACTCCTTAACTTGACTCTGTTTCTGGTCTTGTCCAGTTGGATGGCTGTTAGTCTAAGCAGAGCCTCCTGTGCTCTTGCAGCTCTGCCAATGACCTACAAACCTGCTTCTGTTGGGTGACTTAACCCGGCCACCCCGTACAAAGGATGGGCAGCAGTTTCTGGCAGAGGTAAGTCTTGCACAGTTCCTGTCCCGTTAGAGGAGCACGTATGCTGTGGAAGTCGGCTCATCTTGGCTTTGGTCTGAGGACTGCCTGGAGAGGCTGGTAGCTGCCAGCAGATTGCTACCACTAGGGCTGTTCATGTAGACTCCTGGCCATCACCCTTGTCCCCAGGATGTTTCTGGGGAAGGAGTTGGGGTATGTCAGGCTGTGGGGGTGGCACCAGCCCCGCCTGATACGGTGCAAAAAATGTCCTTGTCTCATAGCAATACCAGGTGCAGATTTCAGCTATTTCTCATCACGCAGGAGACGGTTATGTGTGGAAGTGGTGCCTCCTTTGAAGCAGTTGTGGTTTCAGCTTGCTCCTCTTGCAGTCACTGAACCCTAGGAGGAAGAGCACAGCCTCTCTAACACTTGGTTTGAAAAATATTATCCTGCACCTCTGTGTCTCAAACCACCCAGACCCCAAATCCCAGCATTTCTTCTAGTCTGTGTCAATTTATTTCCTCACCAAGTCCTTTCTCTGCTGGAAAAGATTTTTCGCATTAAGCAGCAGCAAAGGCAGCTGAAATGTGTTATTTCTGTAGTGAAATAATGTTTTCCTAATCTCAGCATCTTTTTTTAAAGCATGTCCACATGTAGCGCACTTCCAAAGCAATTCAAGTCCAAGGCAGAGCTGCTGAGAGTACTGAGAAAGGTTTAACTGCTGGCACACTCCAGGATTGTGCCTCTGTGTTAGACACTGTAAGAACCTAGATCAATTACTTGCCTGCCCTTCTGCTTGAGTGAAGTTTTTATTTGTGGTTTTTTTTGTTATTTCCTTCTCCCGAACAGAAGTCAAATGCACAAGGTGTGCAGAAGGAGGGACAGAAACTGTTTTAAGGAAGAGTACCAGGTGAAGGGTGTGTCGGTAGCATTGCAGCACTTCACCTAGCGTTGATTAGTTTTGCTGCATCAGAAAATCCCCGGCTCAGAAGCATGGGACATCCAGAGCAGCTGCAGGTCCTGGGGGCTCAGGCAGTGAGATGTCACACACCCGTGGGCACACCAGGCTAAAGGCAACTTCTTAACCCTCTGTGGCAACTTGTAGGGAGCAGTCCCTGTGGGTATTCCAGTGCCATGAGAGGTAACGTTGCCCATGAACTCCTTGATAAAGCACCATTTGTTTAGCTCTTTCTCCCTGGCGTCCTCACAGCCCTCTGAGGAGCAGTGCATTGGGGAAGAGCTTGTACTACCTATGTGCTTTCTGCTTTTAAAGCCAGTGGCTTTCACCCAGGTCTCCTTTAGGATTACACACACACCCCCAAAACCTTCCTCTCCTCCAAACACACTCGGCCAAGCCACACTAACAGCATTACTCTGGACTGAGCTCTTACGTGGGTACAAGGAGGGGAATCATGACTTTGGGCTTGGGACCAGAGCCTGCAGTCTTGCCAGTTGCCACAACAGAAATCCAGGCTTCAGGAGTTGAGTCAGTGTGGCTACCTGCATCCCTGCTGATGTGCTCTCCTTGTTTTCCATGCTTCCTCAGGCAGGTGACCCATAGATAATTCTCTAACTTCTTTTCAAAGAGGAAGCTGAAATTACCACCAGTTTTGATTCTTAACAGAAATCTGGCCATTGTCATGGCAGAGGGCTATTGAGAAGAGGCCAGACCATTGGACTGTTGTAATTATTACATGGTCATTCCACTAATGGCAATGTTGCTAAGATTCAAGGTACAATCAAGTATTCCATGCAAAGAACTAAAACGGGCAGTCTGGATGGTGATGCAGGTTGGAAGGGACCTCAGGGTGTCCTCTAGCCAAGCTCTTGCTCACAGCAGAGTCACCTATAATCTTACCAACATCAGGAAAAGATGGAATTAATACCCTTGAAGACACTTTTTACCTGTTTAAAGACAGATCAGTTGCTTCCATCCATCTACCAGACATGGCAGGTGGCATACTTCACCTTTTTTTCCTTGACTGCGTCATACAAAAGACTACACAGTGGTTCTTGGAAAGCGCAGCGTTATGCTTTGTCGTTGTTGTCATTATTGCCCTGCTAAATTCCCTGGTTCTTCCATCTCACTTCAAAGCCCTGGTTTTCCAAAGAGGCAGAGGACAGTTTTCAGTCTTTGCTATTCAAGTATTGGCTGTAACAGTGAAATAAGTGGCAAATTAAGCTGTTCTGTTAATAATTTATGTTGATTAGTTCATGTGATACTACACCAGTCCTGTTCTTTGAGCGGATGTTCAGAAAGCCGCGTAATTACCCAAGTCAGAGGCTGTTCCCTTGTGTCTGTGCTAGTGTTATCAGGACCAAGTGGCTTATGAAAAGTTGTAATGGAGTCACTTGAATATCAGCTGTCTCATACAGGGAGACATCTCATGTTGATTTTTACCCCTTTGAGGTCTTGTGGCTCACTTTATCAAGACCATGGTGGTGGAGAAGGGCCCATCCAACTTTGCTTTGGCTACATGGTGAGTGTCACACCAAGTGTGTTCACCACACCTGGGCGTGCTTGAGGACCTACCTTTGGCTGCCAGCAAGGGTGTAGGATGAATTCCACATCAGCATGTTGGTATGGTGATTTTGGCTTGAAGGGGTGACAGGCCATGTTGGTCTGACCAGCCTCAACTTTTAATGCATGTAAGAAAGGAGACCTGGAGTAAAATCCAGCCTGGCCAATGTTCTAATATAGTTGCCACTTTTCGATGCTGCCTTTTCTCTTTACTCTGCCACCACTGAATGGGATGCTTATGGTATTATCTTGTCTAATCTAGAACTGGATTTTTTTTCAAATAGAAGTTGGCCTTTACCACTCCAGTGCAGTCCTGAAGACTGCAGTGTGCAAACCAGTGCCCTGACTTCTGCTGCCAAAGTCTCCCCTTGAGAATTAAGTTGAAACTTCTCCTCCTGTTTCTGTGTAGCTGACCAAACCAGACCTTTCATGAAAGAAATGCATCTCATTCTATTACCACTGAATGGGTCATGACCTTCACACCTGAGATCTAAGGAAAGTTTTAACTTTTTCAAAGCTCCCATGAGTCCTGACTAACAGATTTGTCCAGCATATTCCCAGTAAGAAATAGCTACTTTTGATTACTCAGCTGCTTCTAAGATGGAGAATAATCCTGATTGCTAAACACTGGCAGCTGCAAAGAACTCTTAATAAAGAAGAATAAAGCCCATTAGATCTAACCTTGAGCTGTGGGAAATGAATCCTTTACTGTGCTCAATGTGTTAAAGAATCCAATGTTTTTTCTTCTAGATAACTACTTTATATTGCCCTTATCTACTCACTTGTGAGTTGTAAGCCTGTAAGACAGTGATAAAATACAACAGGGAACACGGATTTGATCCAACATGTCCATTTGTTTTTCCCCATAGGCAGAGACGAAGATAGAGCAATCTTGAAAGTATGTAGCACATGCTGCTGTTTTGAGCCCAACTAGACTTTTAGTGTCGACCCTTATTCCCTATACTCTTTAGGCTCTTAGGCTGATGTTGTATATCACAATCACACTTAAATCTATAGGGTACCACCTCATTTGTCAGTTGCCACAAAGCATTTTTACTGTCAGCCAGGATGAGGGCCATATTCAAGCCATGATCAAACCTTGGATACAGAGCGTGAGCAACAGCTCCATGAATATTCCTGTCAGTACATGGATTAGTGTCTTCTCTAAAGCACCTCCTGCCAAGGGTCTGATGTCATCTGTCTTCTCAGATCAGGGAAATGGTGTGAATTCAATTTTTGTGATGAACAAATCCCTTTCTATGAGAGCACTCAGGCTTGATACCAAAAATTCAACGGATTGGTTTTTTCCCTTCTCCCCTTCCCCCCACCATTATGAGGTAGATCCTGGCATTTACTGTGGTTATAGTGTATATGAGGAGATGCTGATTTTTATGATAGTCTCTCAGTGGACAAAACTTCATAGAATAGTAAGGACTGGGCCCAAACTTGCAATCAGGAATTTAGAATATTGAAATCTAAGAACAGCTGGAGGCTATTGTGGATCTCATCATTCACATTCAGTAGTGGGCGTATGCACCTGACTGGGCTTAATACCAAGGCCTGAGTGGCAAGTATCCCTGCTTCAGGTTAGGCTGCACCTCAGGCTTTGCTCTAAAAATGACATAGCAGGAGTGTAGGTATTGTTCTCTGTGAAAGCCAGTACCTCCAAATCTACTGGACCTCTGTCTCAGGACCTGTGTTGACACCCGCAACCACAATTAAAAAGCTTAAATTCCACCCAGAGCCTCTTACTTGGCTTCATGCTTTCAGAAATACCTAGCAAGTTGGAAACAGACTTGAAGGTTTGCATGAGATGCAGCCCCAGTTGTCTGTAGCGTGGAGCAGAACATAGAATATGCATTAACTTCTGGATATCTAAGCTGGCTGTACCCAAACACAAGGAAGATGTGCTTACTGGTGGTCCCAACGGATGGGGGGCATGACTAGAAAGCCCTTTGAGAGCACGCATCATGGATTCATTTTCTCTCTAGGGCTGATAAAGCAACACTAGGTTAGATGTAGACTCCTAGTTTGGCAGTGATGTCCCTAAGATCACCCAGGATATCAATGCTTTGCCAGGTACCAAAGCGGGTTTCTTGGTGTCTCCAGAGCATCTTCAAACCCACCTGGAAGCCTTTATGGTGAGCACGCACAGAGAATGAACCCACTGTAAAACTCAGCAGCTCCATGGGGTTTATTCCTCTTTGGAAACAGAAGTGTTAAATTAATCCATGTTGTTTTTATATTGTTGGCTGCCTTTTATCCCCTTGGTACCTTATTCTCTTGAACTGCTAGGGTTCAAATTAGGTAGAATCACCAGCTGAAAAACCTCTCCTGGGTTTTCTTGGGAATGCAGTTCACGATGCCCCATCCGAGTTGGCTTTAAACCTTGTAGCTCGAGGACTGCTGTGACAGCACAGCATTCAGTGTGAGCTAACATAAGTACATGCCTAGCTCCCTGAAGGGGATTTACAGTTCACTTGTGTTTCTGCGCTGGGGATGGCTCTACTGCCTTATGTCCAGCATATACAAGTTGACATGAGCTGCAGCTTCCCTGAGCATCATGAGATGCCTAGCATTTGTGGTGGTGGGTTGCATGCTTCCAGGGGAAACCTGGCCCACAGCAGCTCAAGGTCTAGGCATGTCCTTGCTTCAGGTGACAGGTACAACCTCACCCAGAGCTCCAAGTGTCGTAGTGCTGTAATCCCCAGCTCAGCATGTGGTTTGGTGACAACCATTTAAGAAAGACTTAAAATCTACTTTTAAGGGGTGTTGTTAAATATTAAGAATCAATTTTCAGTGTTTGGTCCTGTCCCCTCATGAAGAGAGTTTAACAGGACCTGGACTGTTGCTCAAATCTTAGTAACAGCTGCTGAAAAAAAAAAAAACCAACAACATTTTATAAAATAATCCTTCTGTCTTCCTTCTGTCACTGTTACCAAGCTGAACAAATTCATTAATTTAGGCCTTCATTCAGCAAAGCACTTAAATGTGTGCTCGCATTTTACTGAGCACACTTGCCATAGGCAGTTTCTGTTCCAGTGCATTGCTCTCATGGCCCTTCCAAAGCATTATCAGTTGGTTTTTAGTATACCTTTCAAAAGAAACTCTTCCTCCTTCCATAGTGTGTAGCCATTAATCTGATAACCCTACCTTCTGCAACAGAGTAGGCTGCAGAAATGCATTGTAAGAAGAGAGAAGTGGATTTTGGGAGTGCGTTCACTGAAAATTGAGTGTTTTCTTTAATAGGAGACTGTGTATTTGCTCTATAGACTTACATTTGGCAGGTGGTTTGACTATAATAACCAAGATATTGCAGGAAATTGAAAGCATCTTCACCGAACTGCAGAAATTCCAGCTTGGATAATCTAGAAAAGGATATAAATTTTAATGGGTTAAGTCAGAGTAGGGGAGCAATTTAGAGATTAAATAAAATTAAGACAGACCTCTTTCAGTCCATAAATAAAACAATTTTTTCCTTCTTGTGTAGGTACCAGCCTGAACAACCTACGTTTCCCCAAACTCTTGTTATAAGCGGTGGTTGCTCCACCGATTTAGTGCAGTGTGAGGTCTGAGGAAGCAGCTCATAAGAAATTGCAAAGTAACTTGGAATGAAGCAATGTTATTTGTCATAATAATTACTAATCCCTTAAGAAAGCAGAACAATGTTTGGATTGGATGTACGGAAAGATTAAAATTTCAGCCTGCACTTGAGTGTAATTCTCTTGATTACAAGGTGTTCATTAGCAGACTGTAAGAAGTCCTTTGTAGTACTTTTCCATCTGCAGTGTTTAGAAGTCCAGGGCATACTCAAAAAAATAGCTTTTCTTTTAGCAGACCCTTCCCTAACTGAAGACCCACCCAACTGCTGGAAGGCATGCCCTCATCGGAAGCAGATAATCCCCAAACAAAACCTTCCTTTCCTTCTTTCTTTCTTCCTCTTTTTCGGCCACTGCTCTGCGGTATCATGTCCTATTGTAGTATGTTATCGTATCTTGTCAAGTCATGGCATGGTATAAAGCAGCTTAATGTGGTGGAAGGAATGCAACGCTATCTGAAACCAGCATCTACAGTAATCCCCTCTGTTGTCTTTCCTTCCCGGAGCCTCTTCAATGCATTTTGCACAAAGTGGAATCGATCAAAGCTTCTCATTTTCATATCTACGTGGTATAATGTTACCTAAACAAGAAGAAAAACCTGTGTGTGAGATATCAAAGGACAGACCTAATTCCCAGAAGTCATGCCCAGTATTTTTGTTGGACCATCAGCGCCTGCCTCTAGCCAGAGAAACAGCTTAAGCCGCAATGCTTAGGTTTTCCCTTTACATAGATTTGAAATGTGTCAAACATTTGTAGTGCCTAAATCCTCACCTTGTTTCCACTGACTTTGACAGTGCAAGTGTGATCCTTTATGAAAATCTGGATGGTTTGCAAAAACTTTAGCCAAACCAGTGTAGGGATTTCAAACCACCGGCAAGCCTTTTGGGAGAGGGGAGCGAAACAAGCACCTTTGAGGTTTTGTTTTGGACCAGTTTCTCCCATAAACATTTCTCAACCGTCCACTTCTTCTTTAATTGCACAGGCATTTCGGTGACATCTTTAATTCTCAGTAAAGCGCATGGGGAGGGATGCCTCATGCAACTTCCCTGCCTAAGTTGCATAAAAATGAGTTCTGCCAAGAAAGTGAGTGCATTTTGCACACATTTGAAGTCCCAGATCAGTGTATATGGTTTTTATTTCACTCGTTGGACCTGTTATCACATTTCGGTCTTAAAAGTGGTTGAACTTGTCCTTATTTCTCCTGTTAGTGGTGGGGGTGGTTACAGGGGGAGAGTACATTCTGTTCTTTTTTAAGTATCAAATCAGAACATTTAAGTCCTAGCCCAAGCGGATTATAAACCTTAGAATAAAGTAGGTCCCGTTCCTACGTTGTGTGTTCGTACAGCATCTAGCACAGTAGGACTCTGGCAGATAACTACAAGCATTACATTAGTGCAGATGATGAGAAAAGGGGCTTGTTCTGGGTTAGACATGATTTACCTTCTGCTCACAAATATCTCAAAGCTTTGCTGAAATCTCTGTTTCAAAGAAAACTGGGATATCGTATTTAGAACTTCTAGAGAGAGGAAGCTGTGGTTGAAGGAGGTGAATTAAGGTCAACCTAGAAAGAAGAAAGCAAGCCACAAGTTTGAGCTCTGTGTGTGCATACAGATCTGAGATTGCTGTCTGCATAACAAACCTATCTTAGGAAGACACTTCAGTAAGAGTTGAACTCTGATTCCTTGAAATAATTCTACAAGATGCTATGAAGTGTTCCCAAGCAATGCATCATCCCAGAGTGTATCTGCGGATGAAGCATTAAACCTGTGCTGTCAGAAGAACAGTATGTACTTTCTAGATGCAGGAAGGCTCTCATCTGTCTTTGTTTTTTAAATTCAGCACCAGTTTTTCAACTGTATGTTATCATTGATTTGACCTACCGCATCAATACCTCAAGCTACTGCTTTAAGACTAGTTCTGCAGAGCCCTTCTAGTGGGACACCTCCAGCCCTAGCAGTAAGCAGAACGCTCTCCCTTTGGCTCTGTTCATCCCAGGACAAATGGGTCCAGTGCCTCCAGCTGTCCTGCTTTTGCAGTGATACCATCAGGCCAGAAAGGCAACGGGGACTGGAAGAGAATCAGGTCTGCAAAGCAGTCAGCTCTGATTCCCACCTGCTGCACCCACCTGATCCCACCTGCTAGATGGGATTTACATGTTGTCTGAAGCCAGGCTAAGAGAATGCCACCTGTGGAAAGCCAGGAGCTTGACTCTGGCCCCGGGCCACAGGTCAATACAGAATGCAAACAGAATTTCTCTAGTAGCACTATGGGCATTTTTTGGCAACTTGGTTGCATAAAATACCCTGAATTTTTTTTTCCTGAAAAATTCTCCCTGGATTAATGTCAGCCCATCTTCCAAGCTTGGAAGATAATTTAGGCTTCAGTTGGCCATACGGCATCAAACACTCAGCAGATCTCCTTCCTGCAGCAACTTTCCTTGCGCAGCAAGTTGTGTGAGCCCAATCCCACGCATGTGGGAGCGTATGTGCAGGATGGAGGTGTGCAACACTTGGATGGTGTGGTCCAACAGCTGAAGTCATACTTTTGGTATCGCAAATATGAGAGTCAAACTGTTTAAAGAGTTTCCAAGTCAAACACTTGAGCACATTTTGTAGCCTTTGAAATACAGCTGGCTGAAAACTCCTGACAGTGTGATCTATTGGCCTGTGGAATAGCTTCCCCAGGGAAGTGTTGGAAGGGCTATCATTTGAGTCATTTAGTGCTGAGGGGAATATACTACAGGGAACAATCCCTCATTAGCTGGACTAATGGATCTTCCTCTTTCAAATTCTAGTGCTCCTACAAAAAAAAAAATCCATTGACATCTTCTTGTTCTTCCATATGCTCAAGTTGGCAGGGCTGTGGGGCCGTTGGCTACATTTTTTAGCTTTTGTTTATAAGGCATATAAATTTATCAAAGGGGGGGTTTTCATGTGTCAAGCAAAGTGTGTAGTGTCAAGAGAAATCTAAAGAAAACAGTCATGGGGATAAATGAAATGCACATATGTTATTTTCTAAAAAGCAGGGAGACGTGTTGATCCTTCTTGAGAAGCCCTAGCCCTGACCGAGCTTCAGGAAATGAAGACAAGAGAGGCAGCTGAGTCAAACTGAACGTTGAGTTCACTGGCCACTGGTGGATAGCAGCTCTCTGGGCTTGGCTGGTGTGCTTCCAGCACATCTCATACTCCCTTCGGACTTGCCCCTGGGGTAACACAGTTAGGTCCTGTGTTGCCTTCAGAGGAAGTACAATGTGTCCTTTCGGTCATGTGTTGTTTCAGATTAGTCATCCTCACGCACTGGATGGGAAAGCATCCCAGGTCTGGTCCTCTGGCACTGGGCATGGGAACATCAGCATGGTGTCTTTGAGGACCAGACGGCTGCTTCTTGCATAACAACTTCTTCCTTCTCTCATGATCTTCCTGTGTAACCTTGGGGATGCCACTTAGATCTTTGAGATCGCTTATTACAAGGTGTAAGATAACAGCTTTAATGGGCAATTCGCTGCCTACTCTCCTAGGAGACCGGATCATCACGGCCTTTGTGTTATCAGCTGAGAACATGCAAGCTGCCTCCCCAAGCCTTATTATTAAGACCTAGGATGAATAGTGGCCTTTCTCCTATGGACTGCGTAAGTTAGCCAAGATCTGATCACTGCAGAGAGAACCAACTCCCTCACTGCTTCCTTGACTACAGCTGCCGTAGGTGCGTCGGTGGCAGTCTGGCCTTTTGGAGGAGAGGAGGTAATACTGATGTAACTCCAGAGTTTGTAGTAGATTTTGCTAAGGGCTATTTTTTTGGGTGAAAGCCTTGGCTTCTGAATGTTTTGAATATTTTCCAGCAATGATGATTTTCCCTTCTATGCTTCTTTTTTTAACATTATATTTTCCAAGTGGACAATCCCAAAGGTGGCCAGTTTAACTGGGGGGGGGGGGGAAGTCAGAAAGATATTTTAAATGCAATGTGAATTTTATGCCAAAAAGGTCTTTTCCATATTTATAAGCCCCTGTCATCCCCTCTCCCTCCGCCTCCTCCTGCTTAAAAGGAAACTCCATTACAAAGGCAGGAAAGAACATCAAACGAACCTCGCTTGGCAGCCATGTCTATATGTGAAATTACTGTCAGAGTACAAAGGAAGACTCAAGATTTAGAAGGTAACATGTGACAAGAGAATGCCGTCCTTCTCAATGTCTTTACCTTTTGTTGGTGAGAACTGGGAAGGGGTTGTTGGTGGTGCTTTTTGTTTTTAGAAAAATCTTGCCAAATATAGAAAACCAAAGAAACAAATCACTGCAAAACCCTGCAGGCTGTGGGCGATTTGGCTTGCTGTAACCTATATAGCTCTGAACACAGCAGCAGTGGCTTCAGCAAGGTTTGTGTGTGGGCACGTGCTCACCCTTAGCTCCATCTTTTGGGGAGGTGGGTACGTGTTTGGGCCACCCGAGTAGCAGCCATTGTGTACAGTCACGTAAGCCTTTGATGGAGCCGCTGGGAGCAGACTCCGAATGCTCTCAGCTCGTGTTGGTTGTAAGGCAAAAACGTGTTTAGCTGAAGCAACCATGTGTGCTTTACATGAGCCTTTGCAATGGTTTTAAGCAAACGTGTTCTATTCCACTAGCAAGGCAAATTAAGAGCTTGTGGTTATTCCTGCTCCATAAATAGAGGTTAATTCATGGATTAATGCAGCATTGGTATCCTGTGTCTTGAAGTAGCTGTATGCCTCATCTTTCTCTTTGTCTTGGCGATTGTCTTTATTAGCGCTATTCTTATTCAAGCTCCGGCAGTGCTGCCTTTTCTGCCAAAACAACACCCATTTTCTACCCTTCCCAAGTGCATGTGCTGTAGGAGAGCAGGGCAGTGAAAGCAGAGAAGCCACACAGGCTGCTGGTACCCCAGCCTTGATCCCTCTCTGCCTGGACACGTGGGACAGGAGAGATTGCAACCTACAGCTCTCGCAGCCTTGGCTGCTTGGTCTCTGCTCACAGATTCAGATATTCAGGTGTTGCGACAGTATAACTAAAAAAATACCAAATCACGAAGCTGGGTGTCTCACCTGGGCTCCCCACTGTGGATGGGAGCATCTGCCCTGCTGCTCCTCTACCCTGCAGTCCCAACTGAAAGTTAAGCTAAGACCAATTCTCAGTCCCAGCCCTAAACTTGTTTTCCACTTAAGTATTTATAAAACGTTTGCATTTTTAACCTGGTTCTTGCCCTGTGTGGTACCATGGTCCATCCCCTCATGGTCCCATGTGCCAGAACGTCTGCAGAAGCAGCTGATTCATAGTTTGTGTGGCTGTTAAGGTGTAAGCCTCTCTCCTTTGTTCTTTGAAAGAGGATTTTCTTTAAAAGCAAGGCTTAATACAAGAGACATTTTTAATCACACTCAGTCTTGGAAGCTATTGACCTCATCTACTGTAATTAAAATGTGAATTTAACTTTTCAAAGAATGGGAGGGATTTTTTGCCTGTTGTTGAAGTGTTTGTGCTACAAGATCTTTCCCCTTTTATTTTAGGGGATGGAGATATTGTTTGCTTGATGTTTTTTTTAATATGGAGTTGATCGCAAGCTACAAGTAACATTTGTTGACCTCAGGCCAGGCCTTCAGAAGCACCACACCAACCATATCTGGTATCATTGGGAAGAATAATGCCTCTTCCTCCTCCTTTGAGAACAATAAAATTGAGCTTTTTACATTTTTCCTTGTAGGAACAGAACCCTTTTGAAAATCTGTCCGGGGAGGCGTGTCTGCAAACCTGGTTTACAGCCCACTTTCCAGTCTCATCAGAAGTTTTCTTGAATGAGGTGCAAAAAGTGGCTGAAAGCAGAGGGGGAAGGGAGAAAAACTCTTCTGTGCATGCACACACACACACACGAGATGGAGACACTGGTTAGCAACATAAACAAAAGGTGGGTGGTAACCCCCGAGCTTTTCTTTTGACAGCCAGTGGTGGCAGTGATGAATTTGTGAAGTTATCTAATTTTCCACTGTTTTAATTAGAGGCCTGGGCTATGAGACCTAACAGCTGGGTTCTTTGTACTGCTTTCTGTTGCCTGACAGAGAAAAATTTCTACTGTATCTTCAGCCAAGCTTTCAGTCTGACCTGAGTAAATGAAACTTCTGGGACTCATAAACTGTGGTTTCTGGGCAGATTGCTTTTTGAACTGCTCCTTAGCTATCCTAACATGCAAAGAACACAAAGGCTTACAAAGTGAACTCCCTCTGTACTTTAAAGCTAATGGTGATGCTCATTAAAGAGGTAGGAGGGGAGCGGGAGGGGAGGGAGGAATTCTCCCTGGCATATTAGAGGACTTAACAAGTGTAAAATTTCTTCTGATCGGACGCAGCGGAGTTGAGGCCAGTTGGGAAGTTATAATGCTCGAGCCCTCGGAAGACAATGGCTTTGGTTGCAAAGCACGACCAGTTGGGCAATTTATCAGCCGGTTCCTGCCAAGTGATTTTTAAAGCTTTATATTAGACCGAATGTGCATCACAGTTCATCACTATGAGGCATGCCCTGTAACCCCTTTCTTTCACTCTAATCCAGAAGGGGAAAATGTCAGAGGAATTTTTAGACCTGAATTCAGCTAAGTCTTTAGTCTTTGCTTAAATCCCATTGGAGTCAAAGGAATTAAGCAAGGCTTTGACTTAAAGCACATACTTAATTGCTTTGCTGAATCAGAGCCCATATTCTGATTTTCTTCCTCGGGAGTACTTCATATTCAGAAATGTGTTTTCATCCTATAAAAGGCCATTGCTCCCTCTTTCCCCACCTGCTCAGCTATGGCAAACTTCCTTGGGGCTGTTTTGCTGTAGGAGCCAAAGGGTCTTGGTGATGACAAGGGTACTCAAGCCAGTGCAGTTTCAATAAACCAGAAAGTCATTTGATTTGCAAGGAACTTAATGAAAATAGCTTTTCTGTAAAGGCAATTGAGTAATGACCTATCACTCAAGCAGTTGAGAAAGAAGAGCCCTTTACAGCACATAGGTGAAGAATGGTGCTTTTAAGAGCCACGATTTCAGCCCTGACTTGGACAAAAATTTAAGGCATGTCCAAATACTGCAGCAGATGAATTGTACAGCACAGTGAGGGATTTCAAGCCTTCCATCATCCACCATGAGACTATCATCTGCTGCAGCCTCCTTCCAGCCCCACTGCCTGTGCTGCAACCCCACGAACTCCAGGAGAAAGGGTAGGGGAGTGAGTGACCGGCTCTTGCTCTGTTCTATGGCTGGAGAGCAGCAAGACACCCACCTATATAGACTTGGGAACTAGGAGACATTTACCACCTCAGATGGAGGAGTGGCTGATCCTGGTCCAACCTGCTTGAGACAGCAGCTCAGCCTTGCTTGCGCTGCTGAGAAATCTTCATCACTACTGTCGTCTTCCGCGGAATCCCATTCTCTGGAAATATCCTGAGGCTGTACTGCAGAACCTTGCCTAGAGAGCAGCAGTGACATACACATATGCATTTAACGCTGTTGAATGCTGGCTATTTTGGTCAAAAATTGCATCAGCTGTAATGATGTCTGTGCTCTGCTGGAGACACAAAGTAGTGCGTAGTGACCAAAAGCGACAGCGAACCTGGTCAAAGACTGATGGAGCATGGGTTTGGCCATAAATGTCAGTTCAGAATATTAGAAGAACAAAACTCTTTGTGAGAATCCTTGCGTGCCCTGACTCTGCTGCTTTCCCTTCTTATGCAATAGGAGAAGATGGAGAAAAGCCCGTGGTGACATTCCCTGTGAATTGGTGGGTGGATTCTTCCCATGAAAAAGAGGAGAGGCACACTTAATCTCAGTCCAGTTCAGAAAGGTCTGACTCACAAGTCCCTCTTTCATGGACCAGTGCTGGCTCTCCTGGGCAAAAATTCTTGTTTTCTGTCCTCGTGTCTCTTTGGGTTTGTCCTGTGCAGACCTATATATGTTAGGTGTGGTCTGGGCACAACAGTGCCCGTGTCGGGGCTTTGGGTAGAAGTAGGGATTCTGCCTATCCTGAGTCTAATTAATGGTACAGCACAGAGTGCATTTTAATGGAGGCTACTCTGTTGCCCCATGTGGAAACATCTGTACTTTTCTCTGGGATGAAGTGATGGCTGACATTAAGCAGTTTCCAAGTCCCAGGTGCCGAAAGTCCAACTTAAGATGGGATTTAAGCCAAATTCAGGTTGCATTCCAGTCTGTGATGAAAGGGAATTTTGAAATGTTTGAATTTCCTGCAGAGCAGAAATTCCATTTCCCAATCAGCTCTAAATAATCATTTAAAGATGGACTCTAAATTGAGATTGTTTTAATGTGTCATCTTGGTTTTAATTGCTTATGGTCCTGAATAAATGTTATCAGACCATCAGAGTCTAAGGATGAAGCAAGAGCTGGGTAGTGATTCAGATGGGATCGCCTGTTGCCAAAGAGGAAGTCCTGGGACAAAGATGACTCTATTGCTAGAGCAAAAGACAAGACAGTGAACTCTCTGTTTACAGAGGGCCACTGAAAGAATGGGATAATTGCAATTATCAGAGTGAAGCAGCATTTTAATGACTGCTTCATTTCAAAAATACATATGTAAATCGGAGGCAGTGGAGAGGTGCCAATTTGCCCTGGCCGAGCAGTGGACCTATTATCTCCTTCAAAGAGCTGGCAGCTTTACCAGTTGCAGAAGAGTCGAACATCAGGGCAAGCTGTGCTCTGTTCAGTTAATGAGTCACAGCGCCAGGCATGCACAGACCACACCAGGAATTGGAAGAGACCCACAGCAAGGAGAAGAATATCTTTTGCTTTGCCATCTCTGTCGACGGCTCTGGAAAGAGGAAGACATGGAAGTTTTTGTACAAATAACTTGCATTCCTCTGTAGGAGCTTGATGTGGGGAGATGCTAAACTGTGGGTGCTTCTCATCCACGGCAGTGGGTGGTGAATACGTCTGTTCCTACTGTTTTCTCTCCTTCTGTGTGCTTGCCACCCCGTTCTCACCAATTTACCTGCTTCCCCATTTCAAGGAGTTTCCCTTCACCAGGATACTTGGGGTCCATCTTCCCTGGGACAGAAGTGATCCCATATTTCTCAAGTGACTCCAAGATACTCAACTCTGTGCTCTAAAATCCTTCTGTATTTGGAAAGCAAAGCTTCACTGAGATGGACTTTGTTATAATTCCTCCCTCCCAAGGATACTGATGCTGAATTTCTGAAGAGGCCAAAGGAATTAGGAGCCAGCACCTGCTGCGTTAGGTGCTTTGGGCCCTCGAAAGACACTTGGGTGGACTATCTCTTGTCCAACATGTAGACAGAGGTATACAAATGATCAGCAACATGTTGAGAAATCAAGATGTTTTAAAGGATAAGACCTTTCCATACATGGGTTCTGGCCAAATTCAGCCCTGTACTATGAGTAACTGAACAGGAGCTGTGCTCTTAATGCTGAATTTATTAGTCGTCTTGTTTCAAGGTCTTCAGTAATTACCATCATGTGACTGGGGTTCATGGAGTTAAGAATGTTACACGTCCTGCTATCTGGTGTGGGAGTTCTCATATACACAACCTAGAAATGCGCAGAAACCACAGATTTATGAGATCATGCTTTTTAAGTATGCCCCTGTCCAAGAAATAGTAGTTTCTAAATCACTCGCACTCTACACTCTTACCGACATATTGGATTTGCTTTTATGAAGTAGGCACCGCTCCATGATATTAATTGCCATATTAGTAAAATACATTTAGAGAGGACTGGAGATTTGCCATGTCACTTTCTAACTCCTTTTCTCTTCTTGACTTGGGGGGGTGGGGGGAGGAGGGGAACTGCCACCTGGATGCTTGCCAGGCCAAGACGATGGCTTGACGCACATTGGATAGCATGAAAGCTCTCATTGAAATATGCTAAAGACACTTAAAATGGCTGGCTGAGCTCTGGTTCACTCATTTCATCTAGCGTCAAAATCTCCCTCCCACATTAAAGGATTTTCCTCTGATTTCTTAGGCCCCAAAGGTGACTATGATGTACTCTGATGGGTCCCAAGGAGCAGCTCTCCATGTAAATTGATCACAGCTCCTCTGAGTTTGATGCTGTGTAGTTTGCAGCAGTAAAGGAAACTTTTTTGCTTTATTTTTTAACTTTATTTTTTAAAGCACACCCACCTATTACTCACCACCCCAATTCACGGCTCTTGAAGAGCCTTCCTAATTAGTCCTGTAGTGCCAGAGACCTACAAAAAGCAATGCGTGAGGTGAAACGCAAATTTTTTGTTCCCCAAATCAATAAAGCCTGTCCATTATTTGCAAAACCTGCTTAACAGGGTTCTTCCTCTCCATTTTCTTTAAAGACAAGTCTTCCAAACAGGTAGTTTGACAGCGAAGATGAGATAAAAGGTACTAAAATAATTTCTGTAATGGGTCCTTATACCTCTATTCAAGGAACAAATTGTCTGTTACAGAACTTCTTGGAAATACTGATTGACCCCTACCTGTGGGTGCAAAGGGGTCTGTTCTGCTGGCAGTGTTGGTCCTAGGGTACTTCTATTTAATACAGCATTTAAATGCTTGAGACCGTTTGTACTCTCTAGAGTGATTAAGCAGCTGACTGAGTGGGACACATGTTTAAAGTTAACCATGACTCTCGGTGCTTTGTTATATTGAGTTTTGTGGGTTATACTCATGTGGATGATGTGTACAGCTACCCTCTGTCCTCCCCTGACTTGTATTATTAATTTGATACCCTTTCCCAGTCCTTGCTGATTCATTCCTTTGCTTCCCTGAGTTTGCTCTGTGGAAAAAAGAAACAACTCTGGCTCATCAGCTTTTACCACCTAGGAGACGTTAACTCCTGTAAAGGCTTTTCCTTCAAGGAAGCACTAAGCACTGAATTTCTGTATAATGCTAGGGTGACCCGGATGACATTGCGGTAAGATCAGAAATTATTTCAGTGATGGCAACCTAATGTCAAAATACAGTGGGTACAGTTCAACGCTGTAAATTGACCTCCATCCCTGCTGCTGCAGTCCTGCCTTTCTCCCCTGTGCCGTGTTACCCACAACCCTTCCCTTCTGCTGGCCCTAGGACTGACCTGGCTGAGCCAGCAGAAACTGCTGTGTGATTTTAGTAGGGCTTAGTTTTTTGTCAGTCATGTGAGCACCTAAGCTGGTCTTAAGGACAAGTGAACGGGGCCTGTAGCCTTATGCCACCCTTTGTCTCTGAGATACCTCCTTGTCTCTCTCAGGTTTTTAGTTTGGACTTTTGATTTCTCAAAACTCCTTTCCGAAACTGCCAAACCTTTGCAAACCTGCCTTGAATTTTCTGTTCGGGTTAATTCATTCTTCTGTAGGCCCTATTTCATCTGCCATGACAAGTTCACTTCCATTTTTATTGTAGCCTTTCAGTTCTGAATAATTTTATCAACCCTGGACTTCTATGCCTGAATGCACCACAGAAAGTTAAACGTAGAAATGAATATTGCTGCCCATGCACTGACCTTTAGCAGAGAAACTCCCATTACTCCCTAGAAGAAACCCAGAACTAATTCCCTCCCCCGTCCCTAGCCAAGACACATTTTCTGCCTATAGGACACCTGTCAAAGAGGAACAGACTTTTTATAAAATAAACAAAAATCATTTGGTGAGCAAACTCAGGGAAGAGAGAAGAACCAGCCAAGTTCCGGATATCCTGGACAGCGGTTTTCATGCTTTCCTCAGCTGTCTTGAAGAAAAATATCATCTCTTTCTAGCCAATTCTAGTTTTATTTTCAGCCTAAGGATCATGCTAGGAATAACTGGATAGCATAGACGAAATTTTCTTCCTTGCTTAATGTAATCAAGGGCTTAGTGGACAAGGTAAATGATGGCATGAACTATAATTAAATGTTCTAGGGCTTCAGCTATCTAACTGATCTGGAAGTCAAGAGCAGGATGAAAAATTAACTGAAACGTGCACCGCGGACCTGTGTGGAGGTGTTCCTTTTCTCTGGGACGGACAAGGATTAAAAGGTCACATTCCAGCAGCCCTAAAATGTGGTGGTGCTCAGATGTGGCTCACAGCTTTGGGCTTGCCCAGTGTCTCAGTAAAGTTTGGGAAGGGCTTTGGGCCCCTCTTCTGGGGTCAATGCAGGAAGATGAACTGCACTCAGCTTTGTGGAGAGGCAAGGTGGAGAACCAACTGATGACTTGCACTGGGATTGTGGCTGAGTAAAGTCCTTGATATCCAAGGCAGAGTTTTTACCTCCTTTCTTTGTGCCTAGTAGGGTACCAATTAATGAGCTTTATGAAAAGATGGCGTGGCTTTGTTGAACTTGCCCTGGATCAAAAACTCAGCTGTGTGGTGCTAGAAATCTTTCAAATTGCTTCTGATGCCAAGCATGGACGTTTAGGCTTCTTCAAAGGCTCTGTTTGGTGTCTGTTATGAGGTCCCTGGCCCTTGTGTCTCAAATCCAAACACAGGATGAGATGGCAGATGGACGCATACAGGCAGGATTAATCTGCTGTCTCTTGGGCATACTGTCTCCCTCTTTAGTTCCTGCTTGGCTTTTTCTTTCTCTCTTGACCTTGGTAGACCTCTTTCCCTGCCCTGTGCTCTCTAAATAATACCCTCCCTTATAACTGTATCTTAAAAAAATAATCCCAGATTCACTGTTCCTAATTCAGAAGCTCAGTTCAAATCAGGCAAAGGAATTGAAACAAAGACCAGAGCAGTTTAACCAAAACAGAATTGCCACATGTTTTAATTTGCCGCAATTTTCCTGCATGCGGCTTGGGAACCTCTGGGCATTTTATTTGGTAAAGTGTGAAATTACACTAATGCTGGGAGGTGGAGGCCTTTCTATCTTAAGCAGATACTGTGTGACTGTTTATCCGCAAGCTAAGAAAATGTTTTTGCAGTTGGCTGATGTTCAGTCCCATGAATAATATTTTGCAGAGGAGTTTGCTCTCTGATTAGCACAAAATGATCTGTGCATGTCTAGGAACAGCTTTATGGTTATTCTGCTTGAAAGCAGGGCAGATTTTTGAAATCCCTCCCGTTCCTTGGAATATCTGTGTTTGCCTTGGCATCCAGGCAACGCGGAAAGTAGGAACCCCACAGAGGAGGTTGGATGAACAGGAAAAGTTGCTTTATCCTGTGCAGATTGTGAGCGGAATGTAATCTCTGAATCAACTATCTCATTTCTTAGAATAACTGAAAAATATTTAATTACTCATGGTAGGGTGGAGCCCCTGCAGCAGCGTGGCTCTTCTTGCGTTTGAAACCCATCAGTGTTCAGCCTTTTTTTTTTTTTCCCCTTCAGAAACACTTGTTGCATTTGAGCTACCTGAGCCTAATCCTGCTTTCATCCTGGGGTAAATCAGCAATCCACCATTCAGTTCAGTGCATTTCCCAGTGATTTATCAGGATATAACTTTGGAGGGAGGTTTTCAGATCCTACTTTTCTCGCCATTGGAGAATGGCTTTAGATAGCAAATTTAAGATCGTTTACTGTTCTTGGACTCTAGACATGGTTCCTCTACATCCAAGAGTCTTCAGGCCATGAATGTCAGTTGGGGTAAATGCAGGTGTAGGACCATCGCAATATGAAGACTTCCTTGAAATTAATTCTCTGGTTCTTACAAAGGGAAACATGAGACTCCCAAATCAACACTGGATTGTTCCCCCCATATAAACCTATGAAAACTTGGAGCAATGCATTGGTCAGGTTTCTATTTCTTTTTTTTTTTTTTTGCATTTTATTCATTGCTTTTGAAGGGTAAAAAACGTGGTGGGTTTTCCCCGCTTTTTTTTGATTTTTTTTTTTTTTTTTTTAAAGGAGATCTTTACTGCAGTTCAGTGAAGCACAAATGCTTCTATGTTATGCAGAAGCGTGGTCTTGTGCTGGGTCTGAGATCATGATATGCTTTGCTAGTGGCTTTGTAGCTGGCTCTAGAGACCGAATGAAAACACGTGCTCAGCTTTGGGAAAGCACTGTATCAGGATAGAAGTCAGTAAGCGCGTATAGCGGGCAATAGCACTAAAGGAATGTAGGTTTTATGATGTTATCCTTCAATTTTCCAACAGAACTTTCCTATCCTTTTCATAAGCAGGGAGCCTGTTCATAAGATTTTTTCAAATTTATATCCTTCTAGGATAACAGTGCAACTTTGCTTTTTTCTGCTCGGACTTAATTACTTCTTGCACTATTTTCCAGCTTTTTTCTTTTATACGCTTTGCATATCTCCCAGTTTACCTTCTAGCTGAGACAGTTATGCGATTGCAACTGGGACTGAAGGTAACAGTACAACCGAGGGAGCTGTACACACAAATTTTGTGATGTTCTCATTGACAGCACTTAAAGAACATTAGGAGATCAAGAGATCTCAGCCCGAGAGCCTATTTCAGGCTTTCTGACAGTCTTCAGCGTTATTTGCAGTGTCAGAGGTGTGTAACTTATATTTTAAGAGGATCGGGTCATTTTTTGGAGGACGGTCAGATGAGAACACTGGCAAATCAGCAGATCCAACGCTTGCCTACGGCAGCTTGAGCCCAAAGCCAATCGAAGCTTTTCAAATACTTGTCGATAAATGAGCTTTTCTGTAGTCTACTTACCTTCCCTATATAAAGTTAAAATAAGTTATATCTGGAAAGATGGAATGACAGAACAACATGGGGAAAAGGTATCAGAAGGCAGCGCCTGTGGGACAAGCTTCAGAGGGCTTGTTCTTCAACCTTTTCTTGAGAGTAAACAACTACCAGATGGAGACAGTGAAGCTTCTACTCACTTTTGAGCAGGTTTCTTTGAACTTTCGTCTGACCAGCCTAGAAAGTGGTACATAGAGGGAGACAGCCTAACAAAGTGAAATAAAATCCTTCTCGCTGTTCTAAGAATTTCCCGGCTGAAATCGTTCATTAGATAGATTTCAGAGATGTTTATGAGCATGAAAGCCATCTTTGCACAGACGGTAGCTTCTGTCTGTAATGACAGGATCGGACTTACCGTATTTTCTCACTCAGGATGACCCTACCAAGACCCCTATATTATGTACATATCATCATTTGGAAAACATACACACTTCAGTGTTGGAAGGTGGGTTGGTTTTTTTTCCCCCTATGCCTATTGACATGTTTACGATGTCCCTTACTCTTTCTGTTTTGCAAGCAGCATACAAAGTGTGCCTTGGGAAAATATTTGCAAAAATTTTGGCAAGGGTAGCCTTAGCTTTGCCCTGTGCTTCCTGCAGGTCCGTGGGGAACCCGGCCTCCTGAACAATGGGCTCCAGCGATCAGCCCTCAATGGCCTGACCTTTCTGCGTTTGGGCTGCAAATCGCTGTGTACACACACATCATCAGCTGTACTTTCTCAGCCCCAATTGTTTGAAACTGCCTGAAAACTTCCTATTGAGCAAATGGATTAAAATGACTGCTCTGGTTTCCCTCCCCCACCTGCTTGGTATCTACAAAACAACTTGATTAGTACAATTTGTAAAAATTCCTACAATGGTGGTACATTGTTATTTCCTGCTCACGCACCTGATGATTTTGCACCTCATGTTGACTGGGAAAAAAAAATTATTTTTGAGCTCATTAAAACCATTAATTTGGCTGAAAGGAGAAAGTCTGGGCGGGGGTGAGAGAGAGACCTGAAATGGTCATTTGAGGGTGACGGATAAACAGCAGGGAGGTGGTGAGAATGAAAGCAAAGGGGATCAGAGCAAGCAGGAAGGGAGCACCAGCAGTGGGAGTGTGTTGCCTACATTTGGCCACCTGAAGTCTCAGGATCTCTTTGGGCTGGGGTGACCCTCTGGATATGCGCTTCTTCCCTGACAGTGAAAGGATCTAGTTAGCTTTACTCAAACCAGAAAGCCCAAGCTGTTGCATCCACGTGCTGCTATTTGCCTTGTCCCTATTTCAGCATCCCTCCTCACCAGGGCTCTTCAGAGGAAACCAGTTCTCTCCATCTTGCAGAGGTGCAGAGGCTAACTTGTGCATTGCTGAGGAACAGGAGGATGTTACAGCTCAGTACCCCAAGACCCACCTCCAGCCACTGAGAAATACCCATCTCCCTCCCCAGGAGAGAGGCAGATCTACTAGCTGTAGCTCCTCTAGGTTAACTGGTGGCTGATCTTGCTTCATGGAGACCCATAGGATTGTAGGAAAATGTAAAAGAGGAGAGAAATGGCCCTGTTCTGTACAAACCTTCCTTTTCTGAGGCCAGTCCTTTCCTAAGAGCATCTTCAGCGTGTCCTCTGGAAGGTGGCAAGTGAGCAGTTGCCACCCTGGGGTACCTGAGCAGCCGGTGCTGAACCCGGGGAGTCATTTTCATTCTTTTTTCTTTTGTCCTGTTGTGGAGCAGTTGTGCAGGTCCTGATCGCTGCAATTCTCCTGGCTCACCTGTGCACTTGACCAAGCTTGAAAATTAAGATGTCTTTTAGGCAACTGGGTGAAAGCGTCTTTAAGCAGAGGCTGGTAAAGGTCTTACCGTGCTCGTACTTTGCAAAGTCTGAGGAACGTTTTTTGTTCAAGACTGGACCTCTTTGGCAGCCTCTTGTGGTTTGGTCCATATTCTGATTACAATAAGAAATAAGAAAAAAAAAAAAGAAAAAAAAAAAACCTCCTCCAGTCCTCTGAAAAATTGAAAGCAGAAGGCTGGAACTGTGTATGAAAAACTAGAAGAAAACTTCCTCTGGAAATCACAGGCTGGAGTCCTGTGTGAAGTGATGCCATCTGCCAGATTAAACTAGTCTAGAAGCGGCCAACCTGCAGCTCCTGGTTCTCGTGCCCGTTCCCAAGCTGCTGCGGCAGTGAGCGATCAGGAGCTGCTGGATCAGGCATCTCTGGGTCACTCTGGAACCAATCTGCATGATCAGCCTGGTCTAATCCTGCCAGAGAGCGCCAGAGCCCCTGGGGAGCTGCTGGAATCCTCCCTGGGCTACCATCTTGCCGGGCTTTCCAAAATGGGAGCTGAATCTGGGTCAAATGAAGTCATACATGTGGTCAGCAGCACTGGGCAGGTTCAGTAATCTCTATTCCTGCATCCCCAGTTTGCTCTTCAGCTTCCTCTTTAATGCAGGGATCCCCCTGCTGTGACACCCGGTGGATTCCATCCTACCTTGATAAAACAGCTCTCCAGCCGTATGCTTCGAGCAGTGATTTTATATTTTTTTTTTTGAAGAATACTGGGATTATCAAGGTTTGGATTAGCGAGCAATTTCCTGAGTTTCCTAACATCATAAATGAGGTCAAAGAGGTCTTTTTGAATGGAACCCATTAATCTCCTTGTTTTTAGCAAGGAAATGTTGAAAAGTGCAGGTGTTAACAGTCGCTGTGTTATTTTTGGGAGAATGTGAACTGAAACACTCACAGGAAGCGTAGTATTCCCCTGCCAGCATCCTGGAGTATTATTTTAGGCAGCAGAACTAAGGGTTATGTGCAGGATTGTGCTTTCATCACACCTTTAGGGCTAGAGCACTTCGTGTGCAAGAATTTTGCCTGGAGCATTTCTTTGTCTCTCTTCTCTTCTTGAAAAATAAAATAATCACAGTGGTCCCCGTCAACCAGCAGCATTACGATGCAGGTCCTGGGTAAAAGCAGGACAGAAGTGTCACTCGATCACAGAAGGGATGCTGCTCTGTGCAAGGGATCTTCTTGGCTTGCTCTGAAATATACCAAGGCAGGGGTATTTGTTCCCCCAGCTGTTCTTTGAAAGGCTTCTTCAGCCTTTTTGCAAATATAGTGCTGGAAATGAGCCCAGGTAGGAGCTTTAGGATCTGGATCCAATATCCAGCCTGTTTGCTGGCTTTAGGACAAGACTCTGAAATAGGTGAAATAAATAAATGGGAAGGGATCAGACATGTGTGGAGGTGAAGTGATAGGGTGAGGGTTGCAGAGCGTATCTGAATTAGGAAGAGTTTTAGCCATCAGTCTGCTGCTGCCTCCTGCTACAGACACTTCTCCCAACTGAAGTCCCAAGCCCTCTAGTTAAAGCAGGATCCATACCCTTGGAACAACAATGCAGGCTTGTGTCTCAGGCACACATCTAAATATGTTCACCAGTTGAAAGGCTTCCAAAACATGTGAACTTCTCTGTGTGCAGCAGACAGAACTGTAATATGTTTTGATGTCAAAGAAAATGGAGAGAGTGAATAAAACAGGAGACAAATATGCAAATTACTGCTAAGGGTAATGAGTGGTAAATAAGCAGCTTGGTTGAAGCACAGTTTTCCAAGCATTGACGCCTTAATATAAGAAAGCTGTGGAATTGCTTGTTCTTGCAAAGGATGACCTTATGTGGATGCCTCTGCATAACCAGACAAAGTCAACAAAGCCACATCACAGGGTAAATGTCAGGCAGCATTGGTGGCTGAGTGGATGTGCTGGCTGGAGAAACTTTCCCCAGTGACATGAGATAGTTATAAAAAGAATCATCCCCACAGAGATTCATAGGGAAGCCATCCAGGATCCCTCAAGAAATTAATGACCCTCAAAGATGAAGGGCTTGATGTTCCTTTCAGATACAAAAATGTTGAGTAGAGGAACAAAGCCACCCCAAACCTTCCCAGTTATTTGTTTTGGTTTGTCCTTCTTTTTAAAGAGGGATTACTGGAGTACAGCAGCTCTCTGGCCAATAGAACTGGTAAGGAAAGACCACCAGTAACCTGAGTTCTTCCCATCAACTGATTTAAAATCTAGAATATAATCAACTAAGAATCTCATTGAATATATAAGAAACTCACTTCCCATCTCCACCAACCTGTCTTGCACTACCGCTCTGGCAAGCCAGGCAATTTTCTTCTGAATATCTAGAAACTGAGATGGGTTAGTCATCTCCAGGCACTCTTCCAAGGAGCTCTTTATCGGCTACAAGTTGTTTTTTAGGGTTTGTGGAGTTTTGACTAACAAAGGAGGCACAACTTCTAAATGCTGCAGAAACAGCCTTGGCCAAGCAAAGTGTGGATGCTCGAGGGCTGCTCCAGTCCTGCCTATGGACTTTAAATTGGGTGGTGGGATCTCTCTGTGGTTACTAAGTCTGCAAATATACAGCTAAATGAGTGTATAGCTTCATGTTCCCTCAATAATTACCAGATTTGCATCCAGTTACTATAATTATGTGACTAATCAGGTGCATAATAGGACTCCCTCGGTTTTAGGACTGACATTTAGGCTGAAATGCTGGAAAAAGCTAGGTTTTCGCTAGCAAGTTTACCAAAGAGCAAACAAGGGACCTAGGAATCTCCCAAGAATATAACGACAGCAGCTATACAACACAATCCAAATGGGACGTTTTCCCCAAGTAGCAGGCTAGCAATGACTCAAAATTTTCAACCCTCTATTTACTTAGTGTGCTAAATGTTGCTTCCTGAGGTGAAGGAGGTTTAAGCAGAGCAGGCTGAGAGGCAGGCATCCTTGCCCACCAGCGCTGTCGTGTTTCTGATAGGGGAACTACTGATTACTGGCCACTACAAGGCGAAGGGAGGATAACTTCCCAGTAACCAAAGTCATAAATACTCGCTCTCACCTTAAATGGTATTAATAAAGATACTCCCTTCTCTTAAATGCACTAATTTAAAACGATGCACCAACTCCCCAGCACATTTTTTTTTTTTTACCTGACATCTGTTCAAACATCTGCTCAGCAGGACAAGAATGAATCATATTACACTGATTATATTTGCTTAATTCTACCATGTAGTCTTTGATCCACATCAGGTCGACATGCCTAGCCAGATACCACGAAAACCAAACTCCAAGCTATGTGTTATTGCACCGAACTATTACGGTAAAAGGCCCAGATCTTTATTGTCAGCTGTATCGACACGGCGAGGAGAAAAGCCATTTCTTGTTCGCAGGCTGTTTCCGAACAGCCCGTGTCTGTCGAGGGGAAAGCTTTTGCATCTTGCTGCTCAACTTTCCCCACGTGAAGGGTAGTCTGTAGCAGACCAGAGATTTCCTCTGCACGAGGAAAGCTCTTCCCTGCTCCCCTGACACGGGAGGCTTTGCTGGACCCATGCACAGAGCCAGGGCCCCAAAGGGCACTGTGTCCCTGGTGCTCCTCGAGCACGTTTGACGTCTGCACTGGGCTCCCCCAGGGCTGCTCCTTCATGAGTTGTTCCAAAAATCCTCATTAAGGCTTTGGAAGGGGAAATCTTCTTTTCCTCATTACATCATTCCAAAAGGGATGCTGCAGCAAGAGGAGGATCACAAGTAACTTGATTTTTTTTCCTGTGTGTACCGTAACCTTTGGCATTCGGTCTAAATGAGCTCTACACACATGCGTGACAGCTCTCCTCCGCTGCTATATAGGATTTCCAGCGTGTGCCCTTTCCAAAGTGCTGTTTAGAATAATCCCCTAGATATGTGACTCAGAAGATTTCTTTTGATTAAGAAATAAAAGGAGGAGGAAAGAAGAATTAAAAATCACCTAAGCCGAATGATTTTATTCCATGGTTTTAATTAGGCAGTTGGGAGCATACCAAAATTGAGTTACCGCACATTTGGAAGCATCTCAGGCAGCCGTACAAATTACTTAGTTAAAACTAAAAGCTTCAGAAATCCCATGGATTATGTGGAGGCCCAACCAAAGCTTCACGGGACAAGACAGAGGAGGAAAAGCTGTTTTTATTTACATTTGTTAAAGTGCTCATCGGGATACAATACACAGTGCAGCAAGATGATAGTCTTTTCATATTTTTTAGATGTGTGTATATAGATTTTATTTTTTTTTTTGCCTAAGATGGCATCAAAACTCAGAGTCCAGGACAGTACAATGGAGAACTTCAGAACTGGAAAAGAAAGCTGGGAGGACCAAAAGGAGCTCTCTCTATCCAGTACCTCTCGGTTGTTTCCTCCCAAAGTTTCCTGTGATGTGTTGTGACAGACTGGAGATCTTCCTCCGCCGACATTGTTCATGAAAAAGTTGCCTGCACCTTAATTAAAAGACAATTAATCAAAGGGCTGCGTTGTCTGTAGATATGCAGGATTTTTGTAGCTGGCAACAAGGGTTGTTTCTGGCTCCAAAGGCGAAGCAGGGCAGACAGGTGGGAGGACGTGCAAACACTTGGGGTTAGGGCATCTTCTGTGTGCCAAGGGCGCAGACGAGCCCGTAGGCTGGACCTCAAAGCATCTTTTGATGACAGCCGAGCTTTCTAGGTTTGCTCATAACCACAGGCTTTTTCTTTTATTCCATTTTTGTTGCTCATATTTTGTGGGTTGCGTTTGCTCTTTCAAAAACAGATCAGCCCCAAAGGGATTAAAAATGAAAATAAAGGCCAGAGAAAGCCAAGAGAAAGAGAAGTTGTGCTGCAGAAATTATCTGGGCATCCCATTTTCCTCCACCAATAAAAAGAAGAAAAAATACCTCAATAAAAATCCATGCCCGGGGAAAGCAAATTACTTCTCCCAAATGTCTTTGGTTAGTAAAAGCCTTGTTGTCTTGGAAAGGGGAAAATGTGTGTTGAATAGTTTCCAGTCAGTTTTAACAGAGATATCACTCACTTATGTTCCTTAGAGGTTTATGTCAGGGTCACCTAGAGTGGGTGGATGAGTAGCCTTTTGCAGCATCAGCACAAGGCCAAGGTAAATAACAATGAATGTTAATGACACTTTTTGCTTCCAGCCGTGACGTGCTTGGGAGCCCAGTGCTCCCCAAGGAAGGGACGGGGAGCCCAGGACAGGCTGACGCCTGCCCCAGGCCTTGTACAGTTTCTTCATCTTGATGCGTTTGGAGGTTTTCTGAGGCCAAGTTTCCTTGCTTTTGTCCTTCTCCCCCGCTCTTTTCTTGGTACAATTAACCAAATGCGCCCCGTTTATAGTGCCTAAGATGCCTCATAAATAAGCCAGGAGGTGCTTAAGGATTTACTGGAGCCCTGTCGGTACCTACCAGCCTCTTGTGTTTAGACATGCATGTCCTTTGAAGGGATTTTCAGTTCCTTTCAGGTGTGAGGGGTGTTTGCGAGGACCCTAGAAAAAGTTTTGGTGCTGGAAGTTTGGAGCTTGGTTGCCTCCATCTTTCCAGAGTCCAGCTGGCTGGTACCCCTCAGCCTCCCTCTCCCCACTTTTCTGATCCAAGGTTGACTCAAGTCATTTTTCACAATATATCAACTCCCTTTTGGGCTGGAGTATTGCAAATCAGAGCCTTCCTCTGGGATTTATCGTCTTATGAACATTGAGTCTCCTACAGTAAAGGAGTTGTGATAGCCACAGAATAATTTAGGGACTTCTGAAGGTCCCCTGGTCTCAGTCAAAGCAGGACCAGCTTTGAAGTTGCACAAGGTTGCTCAGGTCCCTCTAATTTTTTTGTAGGCAAGCATAACACTGGGAAGCCTTCTGCCAGAGCTGGCAGTGGTCGGCTTCTTTCTGGCAGAAAGGCTGAGCACTTCAAGCATCCCAGAAAGCCAGGTGGTTCCCTTAGGCCCCCTGGTGCAGTCTCTCCAGACGGGGTTGGAGGTAGCTCAGCGGAGCAGCATGGTAGATTGACGTTTCATTCCTCGTTCCAAAGAGTAACACTCATAACACCTTGCCCTGCTCAGGAGAAGGGGGAAAAAAAATTAAATATTAATGAAAAGCAAAGATCAGTTGGCCAGCTAAATCATCCAAAATCAAAGCAGATGCAAAAGGATGACAGTTTCTTGTTTGTCTGCTGGCCAATTCTGTTCCTCAGGATTTCAATTACAAACCTCAATGCCTGGAGGTGGCAGGAAAGGCTTAAATTGTTCCACGCAGAATTGCAGCTTGGATGGAAGAAAATGTATTTATTTTTCCTGACGAGGATGGGGTCACGGTGATTTCTCCTCGCTGGGTTCCTGGCCATGAACGCGCTACAGAGGGAAGTGTGGGCTCTTGTTGGGCTTCCAGAGAATTTACTTTGAAACCTTTCGCAATGCCTCTGAAAGTAAGAAAAATGTTCCCATTCATTAATGCTCTGGTGCAAGAGGGAGGGAGAGAAGAAGGAAAGTACATGGTCAACTGGAATAAATGCAGCATTGCTGGGATTAAAGGTAGAGAACAGGCAGAGGGACCCGTCATTTTTCATGGGGAAAGAAAAGAATTAAACTTTAAAAGGAATAGTTTCACCAGAGCTTAGTGCAGCCTTTTTATTTTTATTATTCTGGCTGTTGTGAGTTAAAAGAGATCTTCTGAGATTTATTCTAGTCTGTGATTTTGGATTCCTAGCTGATAGCTGACCACTTCTGAAGCATTAGGAAACCAGACCGGATCAAGCCTTCGCTCACGTGCGGACCAGTCTGTGCTGTTGCCAAAACGGTTGTAACTTTGGCAAGATGGGGGAAATGACATTCCCATCTGCCTCATGTCTTCTCTTCCCCCTCGAAAGCTCTCTATCCAGGCTTGAGGAGTAAGTTTCTGTCCTAATCCTAATTTTTTAAAAAATTCAGCCAGATAACCCAGTTTTCTCCTACAGCACTGGGTTCTCTGCTGGACACGTGTAATGACTCCGGTTTTTGTCATGGTGGAAAGAAGTCAGTGGCTTTTTTTTTTTTTGTGTGTGTGTGTGTGAATAGGAGTGAAGAAACAACCAGAAAAAGAGTGGTAGGTTCAGAGATGGGATTTTGTCCGGCACAACCAGGGTTATGCTGCAGTGTCCCCTCTGCAGCCTCCTCTGTCCATCCTCACCTCCTCGGTGAGGAAGTCAGGAGATCAGCCAACCTCAGACCATGCTTGGCACCAGGTTCAGCCCATCTGCCTAGAAAATTGCCTGGCAAAACCAGCAGCAAAATGAGTTTTCTCAGCTTGCCAGCAAAAGAAAAACCATTATCGTGTTCTTCATAACCGTAATGAAGGCAAGATTAAAAGGGCCCATGTGAAGCTGTTGGTGTTGAAGTTACATGTGGTCTGATTAAATGCCTTTATTAAAATCCTATTTAACCTGCACATGCAGGAAAAGGAAAGTTTCTGTGTGCAGAAATCTGATTTACCCCTCATAAGCTGAGCTTGGCATTCATTTTACCATCTGCAAAGACCTAACTTTATATACGTGTATATGCATTTCTTTAAAACATGCAAAGAAACTTTCCTGTTTTTCTGGGCATTGGAACTTGCAGGAAACGTATCACCACATGAAATTTTAAATTTTTTTTTTTTTTTAAACTTTTCCAGGTCTGCAATCACTTAGGCTCTGATGCCGAGCCCTCTCTTTACAAACATATTCCCATCCAATTTTGCTCATGTTGTTCAGTGTATATTATATCACTAGAAAGAAATTGTGGATGAAAGTGACGGAACCTGGCAGTAAAATCTCATCCACTGAGCAGCTTCTTGCCCTCATTTTGCTTTCAGCAAGCTTATTAATCGTTAAATGAATCAAAGCAGAAGTTTCCAAGAAAAAAGGAATCTCTCATAATAAACATACCATTATTCTGAGCTCTTGTTAGGACCAAGGCAACAAATAGGCTTTTTTTTTTTTTAACTTTAAAAGAAAATCACAGGGAGACGATCATCCTGAAATCGCCTCGGCTGTACAAACCCCCGTCCAACTGATATTTTGTCACCAGCAGTTTTTCCACTGGGTTGTGTCCTGCAGGGAAAGTTTTACTGAAAATAATAGCAATCTGTACAATCATATCTTGTGTTTGCAAGAATCGCCACGCTGGCTCATAGCCCTGTTCCCATGCCGTCACCTGGAGTGACTGACATCTGTCACTCCAAAAAGCAGTGGCATTTTGTTTGGTCTGGAGAGGTTTAGCTAAGGATATAAGATGTGAGGACAGCTTGCTGGAGAGAGGAGTCAAACAATCCTCTTAAAAGCAGCTGGCAGAGCTAAACCAGACTTATTCCAGTGCAAGTTCACAGGCACATGGGCTGGGGCTGGAGAGGCAACGGTGAGGAGACGAGGCTCCTCGCCAAGAGGCAGAGCTGGATTTTGCACTTGCAGTTGCATACATACACGTTGTGCAATATGGAAAAACGGGTGAGTGCCATCCACGTGCTTCTCACGGCCCTAATTGCAGCCTCTGAAGTCAGTGGGAAAATTTCCACCAACCTCAGGAAGACCCGGGAGGACCCTACAGCCATGCTGTTGTCAGGGAGATGCTCAGTCCCTGCCTTGACCCAGCGCACAAACCTCATGCTGGCTGTGCTAATGGGAAGGCAAATACCCAGGGGGGTCCTTAATGCGTCTGTCACCGCTGCCTCCCAGCTGTTCCTGTAAGGCGCAGGAAGGGATGCTGCTCTCCAATGGGTTTGCGTGCTCCTGAGGTTGCATTGCTTAAGGCTGGGATTACCAAAACCCTTTACGTGGGCCTAATTCTGCTCCAGCTCACGCTAACAGGGGGTAGCAGGGGTAGCTCCGGTGAGTGGGAGAATTAGCCCTGGGTGCATGCTTCAATTTGGTTTTTTGCTTAAAAATCAACGCACTTTGGGGTTGTTTTTTTTTTAAGTTGGAACATTGCAAAAACACAAAAGCTCAGAAATCAAAGGTTTCCTGTTATAAATAATCTTGTATCCCTTAGGCATTGAAGGGGAAAATATAGCCAAGATTAGATTAAAAGATTTTTGGGGGCTTTTTTTTGTTTTTCTTTTTAATTAAAAAAAAAAATCTAAAAATAACTTGTTGGTGGGAGGTGGAAATAAATGTTTCTTTGCAGTTGTTTCAAAATATGTTTATTCGTATAGAGTGTCAGTTTGTCTTTCTGGCATAAATGTTAGAAACACGTATGTCTCCACCTCCAGGGATCCCGAAGCTCATGCTAATGGGGGTCCCGCTTCCACAGTGAAAATTTCACACTGGTAAACGCATGGTGAAAAGCTGCAGTATCTGATCCCTTTAAAAATCTGTTGCAAAACATGATGCGCTTCAAATCAGTGGAAACAGAGCCGAGAACCAACAACGTTACAAGTTTTTCAGATATAAATATGCTGATTTTATTCAAAGTTACATTTCTGTACTTCTTTTCCCAGTGGTAGCAGAGAGGACAGCCTATTTTTGGACCCGTTTATGCACTTGGTGCACAAAACACCCTTAGGGCAATGTTTTTTACAGCTTTTGATGGTGAGGTATATAAAAATATATTCATTTCAAAACTGCTGCCTGATCAGTTAAATTAAAGTTTCCAGCTTCTAAGGAACAGTGAGCAATTGTTCCTTGTGCCCTTTGTCTGCCACTCATGGTTAAATGTCTGTCAAATCTTCTTCCTCTCCTTTTAGCTTTCTCTTTTCCTAAGCTATAATTCAGGTTTTATTCCAAGTGTAAAATTTTAAGTGGAGCAACAGTGAATTTTTTTCTGCCTTTATTTCTCATGTAGTCATACTGTGAGATCGTTCCTTAATCCTCTGTAGAGGATAATTAGTTCTGGGAATATATTTGGTATCAGGAAAATCTGGCACTTTGCTAATCTGTTTTCTTTAATAAATATGTATGAAAATATCTGCTGGTTTACACAGCACCTCTCTCCTGTCCCTTTATGGATACTGCACAGATGAAGGCACGTGTAACCTGAGTTGGGAAAAATGAAGTTGCATCTCGGGAAGGATGACAGAGCGGTGCTGGTTTTATCCCTTCTGCTCTGGTCTGTGGGTGATACTCCTGCCTGATGGCACAGAATGAAGCGTTTTGAAAATTAATGAGATTAACATGTCCACTGCCCCAAGGCTGTGTTATACCAGCAGCTGTGATGGCATGAGAAGGTTGGGTTAATCTGTAATTAATACTAGGAGAGCAAATAAAATACTTGGAACCTATCTAAAAATATGTTTTGGCGTGAAAACTTGTAATCTGTGCAAGAAGAGGTAATATTTCCATTTATGAAAGACATTTTAAAGGGCAGCAGTAAAAACCTGCACAAGTCCTGTTAAACCTGAGCTTGTTGGAGCACCGTGGCTTTATTACCTGCAAAGGTCGTGGCATGTGCTGACACCGCACAGGTGGCTCACGTCAAAGCAGAGTCCGTGACCTCTTGCCTTTGGGGAGAGAGGTCTCCTCCTGGCCACGGACTGGTCATTCTGGTGTGCCTTGTAGGGTTTGCTGAGAGGCGATGAGTTCCCACCAAGGGGTGGGCAGATGGAGCTAAGGTCAGAGGTCTTGAGACTATTGGCCTTCTACAAAGACTAGGCGAGGAAACAACCACTGAAGCTTATTAGACTAATGAGAAACTCAGTGATCCCATGGGAGGGTGCAAAAGATGCGGGTCCTTGGCTCTACCACTGACCTGCTGCGTGGTCTTGGGCAATTCACCCTGGTTTCCACAGGTACCTATTCTCTGTCCTAGAAGGAAGTTCTCTTGGGCAAGACCCTGAGTCCTGCAGTCCTGCAACGGACTCACCCATGGCCTCCTCTAAAGCTTCCAGTTTGTGTGGCCATACAAATAAAACTGTACTGCAAGGCATAATGATGCTCTTCAGAGAGTCATGATGGTTCACAGGAACATAGCTAGATGGTGTTAATAATTTAAAGGGATGTTTAAGCTTATTCCTGCCACAAATAGTGTTGAAGAGCTTTCTCTTTTCCATCTTGACCACTTGTAGAGGTTCTTGATTCACAGTACAAATACCCGACCGCCTGACGCCTATGGCAGACCTCATGCCAAATACTCATTGCCCTCTGACACCCAAGAGTTACATACAGGCAGGAGCAAGGCTTAGACTCAGGAGGAAGAAGAAAAGGAAGAATTGGACTCAGACCAATATTTTCTAAACTGTCAGGGTTTTTGCATGGTGACCCTATCCTCAGTTCTCTTATCCTTTGCCTCAGCATCTACAGAAGTTTGCGGTTTGAAGGCACGAGGAGCTGAGACTTTGTCGCTGTAGAGTGATTATGATCACCTGTGATTCCCACTGGCAGGGATCTCCATTCACTTGTGTTAATGGAACTGAGTCCAATGATGTAGGTATCAGTAGAAACAAGTGTCCTTAGATATCTGTTTTTTTCCTGGACAACCTCCAAAATGTTTTGGTAGGATTATGTTTCTGTTTTATTTCCAGGTTTTATAGTATTGTAGATAATATAAAGTAAAATAAACTAGTCTCTCTCCTTTGGCCTGCACTTATTTATACCTACCATTTCCATGAAAACCAAGAAAAAACACACACGTAGGATCAGAGTCTTGTTCCATATCAAATTTGCCTGAACTTAATTGAATTGCGGGGAATATCTAAGAATGCTGCAAAAGTAACTTCTGGAGAGAGTAACCTGAACATGTATTGAGATAAATTTTCAGTGGGTAGAAAAAACAGTATGTGTTCATCAGGAGACTATTTACCCTTTCACGTTTTCTTTTCTTTTTTGTTTTTTTTTTTACTTTAAGTCTTTAAGTTCATATACACACAAGGTATGCAGCTTGAAGTAATTTTAGCAAGTTCTTCTCTGGTGAAAACTAAAAAATATTAAAGGCATGTGCTAGTTTGTTGGAATGAATTAGCTTTTGATACTAAATCCAAAGAAAGAAGTTCTGCTTGGTAAAATGACCTGGTGCAAATTTTTTTAGATCTTGCACGTTAGCCTCATAGGCAGCCACATTACGATGTGATTCTTTATGACACAGCTGCAATAGCAAGTCATTAATAAAAGGATTAATGGTTAGAATAATAGTATTTCTCAGCAAACCATGTGATAGGGGAATACTGGAATACGCCATGTGAAAACGCAGTCATATTTCTGTAAAATATCTTGCACGCCATGTACGCATCCATACGCACACATATGGTTTCATAATATATCCTAGATTGCAAAGAACAAATGGAATTTAGGAATGATTTGGTTTACAGTTCCCTTAAGTAACATTATCTTGTTAAAGACATTAACCTCAGGCCTTTACTGTTATATATTTGCTTTTATTGTTTTCATCCTGGGGAGCAACCTGTAGGAGAGACACTCAACAGGAAAAGAAGGTTCAAAGGGCATCAAAACATTGATTTTCAAGATGGCTGAACAGCTGTCTTGGGAGCACTGTGCAATTATGAAAAACAGACATCTCTGTTTAGCTTTCCTTATTAATAAAAATCTTCACATGCCTTTCAAGCACTGATAACTGGGATAAGATTTAGCCTTGGCATCATCGATTTTGCTCAACAGGCTTCGGTACCCCCATTATGCAGGATTTAACAAGATTAAATATATTCTCCCGTGCGCTATATACAACCCGGTGCTGGCAGAAAGACTGAAAATGAGTCAGCCAGCCCCTTCTAAAAAGATTTTCCCCAACACAACTGTAGCGATCTACGTGGGATTTGTTATTTCTATTTACCCTTGGGGCTTTTATACAGTGTTTGTTTGCTGTGGGTTTATGGGTTAAGTATGCACAAATCTTAGAATAAACTTTAGGAATAACGTTCCCATTTAAGTTGCTTGACAAGTCCATTTTAGAACCCCTCTGGAAGCCTCTGTATATGCTCTCCAGAATTGCTCCTATTCCTCAAAACAGGTGTTCTTCCTTGGTTTCCCTTTTCCTCGCTGAAGGCCAAAGAAGCTTTTTAAAAGCCTTTGGCAAACCCTACACTGGCTAACACACTATCTAGGGACAAATTATACAGCATGATGAGTTGTGTTGTTTCCAGAGCATTTGCTGCAGCTTCTCACCTGTGTTTTAAATGAGCTGGGGAAGGGGTAATGCTGGGCGGTCCCAGTTGCATCATCCCCTCATAGGCTCAGCTGTGCAAATGCTGTGAGCGGAGAGGTCCATAGCTGCTGCTGGTTTGACTCGATGTGCCTACATGTGCAAATACCTGCTGGCTCCTCAGTTGCCTTCCCTGAGCACACTGCCTGAAGCACAGCACCCTGCTCCCAGGTGGAGGCGGTTTGCATCTCTTAGACTGTGGATGAAAGGGGCTGGGCTGGCTGTAGAGCTCTCCTCCCCAAGGCAAAGCAAGTAAAATAGAGGTGATGACAAAATAGTCAAGACCATGAGAATGGGATGTTCTGGGGAAAACCCAGCTGCTCCCAAGGGAAGGGAAAAAAAGCCCCAATGTAAAATAGATATGATCTTTGATTTCCATTACTCACTAAGAACTCAAATTTCCATTATTTTCTTTCCCAAATAAAATAGCTTTCTCTGGAAAGCACTTGGTACCCAGATGCCCCAGACACAATGGCTTTTGTGCTCTTCCCTCAGGGTTTCTAGTCTGGGGCAGTTTTTTCATGTAGAGACAGTTTCAAAGGTTGTTTTAAGTATGCGATGCTTTTTTCCCATTTGCAGTTGTCCTCTCTTCGTTAAGGCAGAGACTCCATTAAGTGACGTCCATTCGGGAGGTCACGGCACACAGTTCACAGGGACAAGCAGGCTCTTCATTTGAGCTTGAAGCTCTCAATTCAGGCTGCTTGCAAACTCAAGCACCAACCTCTTTAATCAGTTACAGCTGAAGGGTTATTTCTTTCCCACGATCACAAGAGATAAAGACTAATTTGAAAAAAAAAAAACAAGTGTGTGTGCTTGAAACTGTGGGTTCTGGAACAGAAAATAGCAGCTGAGAAGATGTCTTGTCAAATGGTATTGCTGTTACTGCCTCTACGGGTGTGAGTGTTTGGGGCTCTGTCTTCTCTGCTGTTCCCCAAGGACGTAATTAGGATGCAGCGCCTTAGGTCTCCGTTCATGGAGTTTCCTGGAGGCCAGCAGCTGTCCAAGGGCTTTTCCTTTTGTGCTTTCGATAGCCTAAGACTTGGGAGTTTAGAGCTATTCCCTACTGTCATAGCAATTTGCTGCAGAGAGAAAATGAACAAATCCTGTGGTAACCGACTGAAGAAAAATCAATAATTATTCTGCATTGATTATGAATAAAGATGTGTTTCCTAAGGCACAGATGAATAATTGTAAAGTGAGATGCCAGGTCTGTGTTTAGAAGATATATTCACAGTATATAAGAACAGGCTGCCTTTTAAAAATATTGAATTGTGGGTTTGTCAATGAATGGTATTATTTCTGTCTGTAAAAGTAAAAAAAACCAACAACAACAACAAAAAAAACACCTACAAAATAATCTGGACTACAAAGATCCAGGAATGGTATATTTGAATGCGTGAAGTCATCAAAATCCCTTTTTTCCTTACCCAGCATGCTCCTGTGACGTTTTTCCAACGTGCTTAGAATGAAACTGTAGTGTTGTGTTGTTGGATGCTGACTGGTGGAAAACTGGTCATTTAAATTCCAGGAAATATCTGATTTTTCAACTACAACTGGCTTCTAATTAGGGAAGAATCCAGCTGTCAGCCAGAGGAGGAATTATGAAATGTTGAAATCACTGGGGGCAATCGAGAACAATTAACATTCTCGGCCGTAGTGGTGGTGGTGTGCTCGCCAAATGCTGGGCTCCGTACCTTGCAAACGCTCACAGTCTGTTCGACTGAGAGGTCCTCCGGGAGTTGCACATGACAAGAGAACAGTTTATTACTTAAACTCTTCTGAGGTCAGCAAAAAGTCATGGAGGCCTGGAGTTTCTTCTCATTGAAGTCGATAATCAAAGGTTTAGAGCCAAGTGAGTCAGGTGGTGTGTTTCAGCACAGCTCTTTTGGCTTCGGTGGCTTCAGCGGGATGTGAAGCCACCGAGGACCTGACACACTGGCCTTGGTGGGGGTGGGATCGTTGAAAAGCGGATTCAGGATTTCTCATCAGCTTAGGCAAAGCTGCATGTTGTGGTCCAAAGGCTCAGGAACCAGCGCCAAGCTGGGCTCTTGCTGCTGTTGTGCTGGGAGGAGGAATTGGAGGAGGAAGGTGAAGGCAGAGAGACAGAGCCATGAGGTAATGGCCAGGGTCATGGTTGGGCTGGCACGAAGGAACCAGCTGGAGCTTCTCAGCTGGAGCTGGCCCAGACTTGTGATTCTGCAAAGCCTTTGGTAGGACCACCTGAGTAAGGGCAGGTCATCTGCCCTTAATGCTTGAATTTGAGTTACAGTGGCTGGTTCCTTGCTTAGTCCATGGAAACCAGTGAAGGACATCGAACTGTGGAGCTCCCTCCAAAGGCAGCCAACCTACCCAGCAGGAATTTGTATGAGGCAGTTGGGGAGGTGTTATGTTATTCTGGACTGTGACTGTTATTGTTTTCTTAGCCTGTACCTTGAGATTGGATTTCTAATAGCCTAGTAATCAAACTGAATGTATTGATATATTCTGAGCTGCTATTAATTTAAAGCTGTCTTTGTATTAGCCCAATTTTGTGTTATATGTAATACTTTGGCACTATCGTATTATGCCTGTGTGCCTCAAGTGAGAAGCCAGCCTTGTGAGATAGAAGATACATGCATCTCCCGTCAGCTTAAAACGATACTGGCGGGAAGACAAAGTAGCTTGGAAGAAGTTTCAATATTATCTAAAAAGTAAAAAAATCAGGAATGTGTTATAGTTGGAAGCAATCAGCAGAGATAATGCTGGACTCCAGGAGGTGGAAAAGAAGTGGCCAAAAGGTGACCTTGGGGGAGCGTGTATGTGTAAATACAGAAAGCACTGAGTGTTAGAAATGATGGTCCTTGCCTGGGACAACGATGACTCCTTGGACAAGCTGGAAAAGGAGAGAAAGTCATACAAGTTCTGCTGTGCTCCTTTTGTTGCCCAAGTTGGACATTAGTTACAGGAAAGCTCAAGCCAGCAAGTTGGATCTGAGCACTTTTGTCCAGATCTGATTTTCATGTGCTTGATTTTGTTCTTGTTTATATGGGAACAACTTGGCTAATGTTAGTGCTTTTTGCAATGTTGCAAAATCAGTGGAAGTAGGATCAGAATTTGGTCCGACCTGATCTATAGAGAGTCAATCCTACAATGTCGCATCAGAAACTGAAAGCTGAACTTGCGGTCATGTTCCCTCCTGCTGGCAAGCGGGACTTCTGAGATGTTGGACCATAGGGCACCCACCCATCCTTCTGTCCCTTGGGAACCTCCCGCAGGACTGATCCTGCAAAGGGTGTGCTGGATTCCCCTCGTGTCATTGCTCTGTCCAGTTCGTCCAAGTGAAATCCCCAAGACTGGATGGGATTGCTTTTGCACTGCTGTGCAGGAGAGATCAGGAAGACCTCTGAGCCAAGCCAAGAGGCAAGCTTTTGGTGCTTAGATCTGACCCTTCTAGAAAATGCAGGATGACCTGAGAACTTGGGCTTTAAACCTGGATGTGAGCCTTGGCTCCGATCTACTGATACCAGTCTTATCTCTCTTTTGGGGGTGAGATAAATATTTAAGAGCACACAACTGTTTTTGAAAGGAATATGTATAGTCTTGGATAAAACGATGAGCCACTATTATGAGATAGTGCAAGGCTGTTACTGAAACACTGTAAAGCAGCTCTATTAAGACTATATTAAGGAACAAATTGAATAATTATTTAAAGATAAAAAGCCACATTTCTCCACAAAGAGAAAATGTTAAGAGCTCTGTGACTTACTGTCTCCTTTCCAACATGAAGAGTTTCACAGCAAAGGACTGCTAACCCAAAAAACCCCAAGAAACAGGGCAGAAAGCGTGTCCCACGTGTGGTGCTAGGAAACAAAATTACCATTATTTGCTTATTAGATACTGCTGTCTTGGTAAATAAGAGATCCAGGTGCAAATTAAGAAGAGATGTTTGTGGCAAGGCTTGATACCTCAAAGTAATGAGAGTCTTGGTGAAATACTGCGTTTCAGTCCTGTGCGCTGAGCACAGGCTCAGTAGGCAGCGACGAACGGCAGAGCAATCTCATGCAAAGCCTGGGAGGTGCAGCAGGGCCTGGAAAGGCTGGAAAAGGTGGATTTTGGAAGAAGTCACCATTTCCAAGGATCTATCTCCTTGATCTGGTCTACAAAAAGGTACAGAAACCAGGCAGGTGAAGAGGTTTACTGTATGACACATGGAAGATGTGTGAAACCAAGCAGTAGAAAGATCATGCAAAGGACTGCTGTGACTTCAGCACCAGTCCAATATAGATGGTGTGACTGGGAGGAGCTGAGACTTTAAAGACTTAAAGATTTACAGCTAAAGTTGGGTACCAACTCTTAACGCCGTTCTCACTATGTCTCATTATTCCCATTGATTCAGACTTGTGTCAGCCGGAAAACAAGACTGAGGGTGACAGCACCTCAGTTTGCCAGATGTGCTTGGAGGAGCTGATACGACGCAGCAGCCCCTGTGCCGGGGCACGGCTCAGCAGCCAGCGAGGATCCCTCTGGGAGCACCTCTTCTTAACGTGGAGATGACACTTCACAGAGAAACAGTACAACAACCTAGTATATATTTTCTAACCTTTAATTCATCTTATTTTTGGACCCAAATAGGTTGTGAGTATTAATTTGATAATATATATCAATTACGGATATGTATGAAGCATAAGCTTGGACATTATGTGAAGTGAGTGCAGAGATTGCTGTGGTTAGATGGTGAACTGGGCACCAAGTGACCACAGATATTTATTTGCTGGTCTGACGGACTACTTGACCTTAAATCATGTGGATTATTAATCATCTGTGTCAACCTATTTGTGAGGTTAGGACCAAAACCAACCCCCTTAAAAAAATTTATGTAATAACCTTCCTCCCCCTTGCACCGGAGCAGTCCTCCATCCATCCCGCTGGATTTCTGAGCTTGGAACGGGGTTTAGAGCAGGGAGATGACATTACACACAGCCTGTCAGCACGCACTTCCAGAGCCCAGGCAAAGCAAGACAGCCTCTCTCATTACAGGTGGAAAAATGTTTTTTAAGCAAAGCTTTTGGAAGAATTACAACCGTGCGCACACAGCGGAAGACGATGTTTTCCTTTGCGCTTCATCAGCCGTGTTTCCGATGCACGTGGTCCTGCGACATCGGTTCGTCCACTGGGGTGGGGGATGTCAGGTAAACAGGTAGTTTGTGTTTTGCTGGAGCCTTCCTCATCCTCGGCCAGCGAAGCCTGCCAAAATCCGAGATATAAGAAATAGGAGACCAGGTTGCTGAATAGGCGTGCCTCCATGGCATCAGTGGAGTTACGCTGATTTATGCAAGCTGAGAAATCTGCTTTGTGGTGTGCTGGAATAGCTAATATTTCTTTGCCTTGCTCTTGGAGGGGTGGGAAAAGGAAAAAAGTTATAATGAGGATGGAATTGTCATGGTTTTGAACAATAGTTTTGGAAATTCCTGTCCTTGCAGCTCATGGGGAATATCACTTCTCGGCGGAGAGGGGAATTGCTTCTGGAGGATGACACGCCTTCCCCCAGTTCCGTTTTGGAAAATCCTGTGCTCATTTCTTCAAATCAATCAAACGACACAATAAAACGAGTCATCAAGCACACCTACTACTAATGTCTTCTGCATTTCAGGGGAAGATACCAAACCCTAATAAAACACCCAGCTGTTGGCTGCCCTGGGCTATGGGCCTGATCCGGTGGCAGGACTGCAGGAAAGTGGTCTTCTATGGCTCCAGTTCTGGTGCTGCTGTGGTCCCCTGGGGCCTTAGCTTCCAACGAGTCTGGAAGCACCACCAGAGTGGCTGAAACCTGGCATATCTCCTGGTGCGTCCTCCCAGCAGGGCCCCAAGACACAGGGATGTTCAGAGGTGCTGCCAGCACAACAGACCAAACCAAGACTTGGGTATCTTTCATCTCTGCGTTGCTTCAGAGCTCGTTCTAAAGCCATGGCTGGCTCACGGGTGTAGGACTTCCCTGGCATGGATCTGCTCAAGGAGCTGGGCAGTTTTGACAAACCTTTGTGAAAAAAATGCGAAATAAAAGTTTATACCATGACTCATTTAGTTACCTTAGGTTGGTAATTAGTAAAGATATGATGAACCTCATAATGTAGTAAGAAATGCATAATTAATCCGTGGGACTCACCACCACAAGACACTGCTGAAGCCAAAGGACTTAACGACTTCAAACCCAGCCTGTAGGGTTATGTGAACACGGTTGTGTTCAATTTTTTTAGTTTGTGGAAAAGTCAAAACCACAGCAGTTTGGAAGAAATTAAAGCCAACTTGTTTTGGTGCAGGACTGAAACTTGAGCCAAAGTGTAGAAGGAAGACCGGGAGATTTGTGACAGGTTATTCCGTAACCTCCCAATCTGGGGCTTTTTCTTGGAAGTGAGATACCAGAGAACAGGGAAAACTGGTCCAATCCGGTTGAGAAGTTATCTAGGAACGTGCAGACCTAAACTCCTTGGTTTCAAGAAGTAGAAAGCTCTTCCTTGCTCCTTCACTAACCTCCCAAGCAAAAACCATGGGCATTTGCTAATGCTTTTGCTTATCTCAGCCTTCCCCCAATCAGCAGATCTCTGCCGTGCACTTCAGCTTGAACTTGACCAGAAGTCAACGGGAGGCCTTGATAGATAGACAGATAGGTTTTGCGTGTCTTTTCAAGCCGGTTCCCTTCAACAGGTGTTTGCTGTGTCTGAGGTTACTTTGTTTATATAACCCTTGTTCCATTTGGAAGGATGAAAAATATCACTCTGTTTTATTGTAAACAGACTTAGGTTCTCTTAAACACTAAAAGGAAGGGTTACAAGATTAGTCATAGGCTTCTCCCCACCAACACCAACACCACCTTGCTTTGCTCCCCCTTTTAAAAATGCATAGGAAACAGCAAACCTCCCCTCGTGCTGACGTGGGGGTGCGTGGCGTGGCGTGGCGTGGCGTGGCGTGGCTGCTGGAGGGGGGCGAAGCCTCCCCTGGGCTCCAGCCCTGCATGCCGCACGGTGCTCTGGACGAGGGGTGGTTTGCTACGTGGGGGGTCTTTGCGTGCCGCGTGAGTGCTGGCTATCAGTTTTCAAATACAAGCTTGGATGAGCGTCCAGGTTTTATCTTCCGTTCGCTGCCAACAATTCTCATTTTTATTTTTTTTTTCCTTTTTTATTTTTTTTTTCCCTTGACAAGCATCCATGAGTGAAAGCTCCATCACGGAAAGACAATCTTTTATAATGACAGAAACAGAGCCAGGGATCTGCGTCAAAGGCCTGAGATACTGCCTTGCTGAGAAAGCAAAGCAAGGGCTGGCCTGAGCAGGATGAGTGTATAAGGTGCATTTGGAGAAGCAATAGGAAGGATGGAGCCTGCTGGGATAGGTGTGGGATGTAGCAAGACCAGGCTGGCAGCCAGAACTGGGTGGCCTTACTGGGCTTCCAGCGACCCCAGCGTAGACAGAGCTCCCCACGCCTTTCTGCAAGAGGTTGGCACGTGGCATGGCCATACCCCAACACCAGGGCGGCCAGTCCCAGGGCTCAGGTTTCCCCTGGGCTCTGCAGAAATCCTCGGTGATGTGTATAAATGAGCTGTGTGCAAAGCCCTTGCTCAAGTCCTCGAACTCAAAAGGGGCATGAGCATCTTGACAGGGCCCCCTAACATAAGGCATGTGTGCATGAGCCACGCTATGAATCATCGGGGCCTGGAACGGAGCTTTATTTAGGATGCAGAGTCAGAGAAAATTCCACCCTTGCCCTGGGAGTAAGGGAAAGCAGGTGTTTTTTTCCATAAACTGTCCTTAGCCCTAAAGTTAACGGCCGTAAATTAAACAGGGGAGGGGGATAGCAGATGTTACTCTAGGAATCCACGTGCTACGTCTGAACGTGAAAGCTAAATATAGGGTTTTTTTTTTCTTTTAAAATCAAAATCCAAAGAAGTGTCCATACCTTTTTCCTTTCCAGCTGACAGTCAGATCACACGGTTTCAAGAAATGCACCTTCCTCCCCAAACGGGCTCAGCCCTCAGCCCCAGCACAGGTCCTGCGGCTGGGCGGGCCGCAGGCATCCCGCTGCCCCTGCTCCCCTCTGGGTCTGGGCTCTGCCGCCGTATCGTGCCCTAGAACATTGCAAGGGATTTGTTGCAGCCTTTTACCTGAAAAAAAAAAGCCTTCTGTATTCTTGATGAGACCTATTTCTTTCCTTTTTTCCTAAAATTGTCCCATTCCCCTTCTCCCAATCCCTCTCTTCCATGAATCCCTGGTGAGGATGCGCTGGTAGCCCAGCACCCAGAAATACCCAGATGCAGCCGTGCTATCGCTGTCCCCGTGTCCCCAGCGCCCGTGCAGGGAAGGGCTGGTGGTGGCGAGGCCCCCCCGGCGCTGCCTGTCCCCACACCCCGCGTGGCTCAGCCCCGATGGGACGCTTCCATCCCAGCCGTCCTTTCCCGCCCTGGAAGCAGGCTGCAACGCTGAGACATCCACCCTGGCCGGACCTCACCGGCACCTCGCATGCCTTCGCCCCCACCTCCCCGTGGCCGGTTTACCTAACGGTCTGTATAAACACAGGAAATGTGGTTATTTTCCAAAAATTCGGTGCGTGGTTGTTTTGCAACAGGCAAGATAGGGCTGATGGGGATGCGGGGGGACGCAGCAGGGGACGCAACCCTGTACTGTATCTTCTTCCCATGCCCATGCTGGGCACGCAAAAGCCCCAGGGAAGCATCTAAAGGCAGGATGAAGAGGGTTTGCTGATGGGACAGGATCTTGGTCCCATCCGGGAGGGGTGGAGGGCTTTTGGGGCAGGTGGGTGGCTTTTGGGGGGAGCTGTTTGCTAGTCAGATTGGCAGTGGGCTGCATGTGCGCCTGGACGAGGTGGGCTGCACATCCACTGCATCATGGGGAAACTGAGGCATGCTGGAGGTGCGTTACAGGAAGGGCAAGATAGCTCCATTCCCCAGAGTCCCCCAACCCCAGTCCTCGCTGGATCAAACCACAGCTCTTTGCTAAGCCAGCCAAGCCCTGCAGCCATGCATGCAAAAACCAGGCACCCAGACGCTGGGGCGACGGGCTCGGTGCGTCCTCCTCGGGGGCTGCCCTCTGCCCGCTCACAGATGTCTCACTGCGAGTGAAGCTGGTTTAGGTTTCTCCAGCCAAGATGATTTTGTGGCCTGTGAGGGGAGAGGGGGGACGCTGACCACAGAGACAGCTCACGCAGCACCATTTGGCCCAAGGTCTGTGCTCCGTGGCCACCTTGCCTTGGAAAAAGCTGTCCAAAGGCCGTTGCTTCACGCTGGGCATTTAGGAGCACCCCAAAACACCCTCAGCTTTGCAGTTCTGTGTAAATTGCTTTAAATTGCTTCTTTGCAAATCAGGCCAGGGGTACAGGATCACTGGCGTCCACCCCTGGAGCTGGGGAGGGAGCAGCTTCAGCTACCCCTTTGGACCTTATTTCTAGGTGTTTTTCTGAGTAGATACTGTAATTCCCAGCTCCTCCAAAGCAGGCAGGAGGAAAGGAAGGGAGCAAAAAAAAAGGAACTAAAAAAAAAGAAAAAAAGCTAAAAGCCCTGGGGCTAAATTGAAGCCATTAGTAGCCTCAAACTGATGACAGCGCAATAAATTACTAATTAACCTTCAGGGCGAGTTCAACACCTTGGGGATAAGTGTGAAAACACGGAGTAATAAGCCCTGACAAAGCCAGGGAGCGGCAGCTCCCGCCAGGCCGGGGCATGCAGCACAGCCTCGGCTTTAGGGGGGATTTCTGCGTGGTGTAGGGCAGACAGAGAGCAGCAAAATGGGGGCACCGGGGCTGGGACCTTGCCTGGCCTCTGTCCTGAGACCTTTCAAAAAACCAAAAATCCAACCCACGCATTTCTGCCTTGTTTTTTTGGCAAAACTGCATTTTACTCCGATGTCTGGTTTAGTGCAGCCATGCTAAAAAAAAAAAACCTATGCCACCCGCCTATGGGAAATGTCTTCAATTACAGAGAACAAGGGCTGGCTCTGGGGGATTTAGTTGCTGTTGTAATTGCACCAACCGATCAATGCCTCGGACTGACTTTTCCAGGGCAGGCGATTGCCTTGAACCCCTTGGCCAGCCCCAGGGGAGGTTTCTCCTGCATCTGAGAGCAGCCCAGGCCTGGAGGGCTCTGCCCGTGGATGCTGGGGATGGGGCACCCAGCGCCAAGCCCCTCTTGGTTGAGCACTGCCCGTGGGGTGATTCGCCCTTGCAGAGGTTTCGGCACAGAAAGGCTTACAGTGATTAACGTTGTGCAATGCTGACCTGATTAGGTCAATCTGCCTCATTAGGAGAGACGATCATATGTTGCAAAGGATTTTTTATACATATATAAATATATATATGTATATGTATATATATCTCACTGTGTTGCAAGAAGCGGAAGAAGATCATAATTACCCCAACCTGAACCCAGTCCCTGCAGGTTTTCTGTGGTTGTTGTTTGGATTTTATTCTCCGGCAAGGGGGGAAACGTTATCCCGACCACCCATGAAGTGCGCGCTTTTGGAAACGTGAACACGTTGGGGATGGGGAGCTGCGATTGCTGGGGACTGGGATGGGGCTGTGGCAGGGGACGATCCCCACCTCTGTCCCGGGTGATGATAAAGAGGCAACATGCACTCAAGGCAGCAAAGGGTAGCGGGGCTCTTTCCACATCAGAAAAAAAAACCACGCAAGATTTCAGCTTTTGCCTGCCATAAGGAAGAGCCCAAAGCCACCCCAATCTGTACAGCCAAGAGCTCCAACACCCCTTTCTCTTTTTAATTTCCCTCCCGGAGCTGGGGCAAGTATTTGCAAGGTTCATTCTTTGGCATCTTGCTGCTGATCAAGCAGCGGACTTTGCCAATAGTATTGCATCAAGGTCTTTTCAGTTGTAATGGTGTATGACATTTCTGAGACCAGATATGGCTCAACTAATCATATTTTAATAGCCCTACCTTTTAGGAATGGACTGGCTCAGAGTGTACACAGTAATATTTTAATTTCTGAGCTCTGATGAGCATAATTTTGAGCAGGTATTCAGTTTCTGTATGCTATAAATCGTGCTCCCAGATGTTCAATGCCAACGGGCTATAAAGAGCAACTGCACAAATATAATATTTAATACCGAATGTCAGTTTGGGTGTTCCACTCAATTTCCTGGAAAGATCTTTAAACTCGTCTTATTTAGCTTGAATACCCAATCAATTCCATACTGCAGCCCAAGCTATGTAATTCCGCATAACTAAGTTCTCTAATTTCTGAGATGCAAATGTAGAGCAGATGTAAAAGGGGAGTGGAGGGAAGGGGGGATGTTCCTGCACTTTCAGCAGCGGTGGTTATCAGTGCCGGTTGGATCAGAGAAGGAAAGGGCTGCCAGGCTTTGCAAAAAATGCAGCCCCCAGATGCTTTGGACCCTAACTGAGGGCTGCTGGAGAGGAGCTGGGTCAACTAGATGGCCCTAGCCCTGAGAAACCATCCAGGGGTGGCCAGTTCAGTGGGAATAAATGGTAGACCTGCTAGCAAAGCCCTGTCACATGAGATGAGCCTGAGCTAAAAGGCAGGCTGAAAGGAGCACTGAGATTTCAGGGGGCTGAGGATAAAGGTGAGCTTATGACTTTCTTGGCAGTGGGACGGGACAAGGAAGGAGCTGTGATCCCCTGGGACTTCTCCAAGGTAGACAGAGACTCACTTCTTGCTGGTTGCCCCGTTGTCCCACACGTTCCTTCTCTGTCGGTCCATGGCCATCAGTTGTCTCATCACCTATGAGTAACCTCTTTGGTAGACCCTTTCCTTCCTCAGAGCCCTGGCTCCTGCCAGCCCAGGGCTGTCCCCCCCCGCAGACACCACAGCTTTGGTCCAGAGGGTTCATATGTCAAACCCAACACAGTTCCCCACTGAGCCTGTCCATACGGGTCAAAATCGGGGCGGAGGAGAGTCCCAAGGGAGTAGGAGCAGACAGCCAACCCAGCCTAAGGGCTCACTGGTCTGGCAGAGGGCGGGGGGAGCGTAGCCCCTGTAGCAGCCCCCATGAGTGCTCCCAGGGCTCGAAACTTAGCATCTGCCACTCGGAGCACTATCCATCACCACAGGCTCTTTAAGCGCAGTGAAGTTATTTGACCTTTTTTCTGCTTCAGAAAGAAATACAGTAAAAATGCAATTCTGGCTGCATCTTCTAAAGCAGAACTGACCAAATACCATATATAGTATCAAGTAAGGACAGCCACAGACTTCCTTCCATCTTTTTAAGCCATCCCCCTTCCTACAGCACCATCCAAGTTGCATTAATCATGGGCTTCTCCAGAGTAAACGGGATTAATCTGCCCTCTCACCATTTCCCTGATGTTTTGCAGCAAATCTTGGATGCAGGCGGGATCGTGTGCACCTCACAGGCAAGGTGGTGATATGATGCAAAGGAAACGGTAGCTATTTCTATCAGGTCGAGCCTCACAGTGTTTCCTGCTCCTCCAAGCAGATCGGTCCCAGGTGGTCAGAGCCCCCGGCACACTTAGGTCAAAAATGTTCACTTTCTCTGCGCTTTCTTGCTAAAAATAAAAATTCTTTGATGAGTGACCCATCCTATTTCTTTGGTTTAAAGATCTCAATAGCTTCAAAGGCTGCTTCTGTGTCCTAGCCTTTGGGCATCTGTTCTGAAAAAGCTCAGAGAGAGCTTCAGCAATTGAGTTGGGTGAATGTTTCTAGCTACCTGTCCGCATCTTTGACTCTCTGGGAGTGTCTTCCTTTTCTTGTTCCCAAATGCATTTGCCAAAGGACTCCTGGGAGATGTGCTCAGTGCTAAGCAGACATGTGTAATGTAATGCACACATTCATAAGCCATTAAAAAACCCCCGGAACCCTCTGTGCTTTATCTAAGCTGATCACAGTCTTTCTCTCACATGGGGGATAGAGGTCCTTCATGTTGTGTCCTAGTATTGTTATAAACAAAACTCTTTAAAATGTCTTTTTCTCTTCTTTCTTTTTGTTTTAATGGGAAAACTACTGATGTATTCTGCCACATGAAAGTAGACTTGCCTTCATTTGTGGCCATGCTGATTACAAAGCCTTGAAGATCTTTAATTAAATCGCTTGGGTTTTGTGTATTTCTTTCAAAGAAAACCATCAAAATAGCATTTGTGACTCATTACAATTATAACAGCAGTGCTATCGTCTTTGCCTTCTTATATTACTTATTTTGATCAAAAACGCTGTGTGCTGCGCATACCTTTAACAGCTCGTGAGCCTGCATCCCTCCTGCACGGGGAAGAGGATGCTACCCGGCAGCGCTGAGGCATGGCTGGCCTTGGCAGCTGTCAAAGGGAGCTGAGCAAGTCTTTATTGCTCAGCTGAAAGCCACAAAATCAAGACATTTCCAAAGCCAAAGCCCATGAGTGACTAGAATGTGCACAGAATTTATTCCGGATGTATCCGTGTCATCAGGATGTCCTGAAAGCTGTCGCACGTTGCAGTCAGCACTCTTGTACTGTCCTCTCTTGCTCAGAACTGTCCTCCAGAGGGTTTGTCTCTTGCTCTTTCTCCTATTTTTTAAGAGCAACAGAGCCCTGGCAAGGTAATTAGGTGTCTGCATCGCCTGCTCTGGCCCTGCCACCAGGTGAAGTGACCAGCTGCGGTGAGCACAGAGCCCTTGTTCTGCTGGAGACAGTTGTACACAGTCACGTATGTTAACTGTGTTATTTGGTCTCCATTTTTTGAGCCCTTCCATTATGTCAGCACTTGCATCTTTTCCTTTGACAAGGGATGGGGCTCATTTACTCCTGCAGGGACACTGCAGCCCACCAGTAACTGATGCTGCAACAGCTCCCAGCAAAAGGACAACCTCAGAGTTAAAAGCTTTCTGGGGAGATTAATCCCACCCAAACTAGCCATGCTTGATATCATGGGTCTGTGCCACTGTGAGGAGCCATCCAGCCTCCTGGGGAAGAGACGTCTTCTTAAAGACAGAAGTTACCTTGGAGAAAGACCAGAAGTGAGAGAAAGGCTTCTAGGGGCACTACAGTGGGCTTGAGAAAAGGGCCACCTCCCACTCGTGGTAATCTGGGACACTTTGTGGGGGCAGACATGCTCTGAGTTATTCTCCTTAAGATGGGACCACAATATTCCCCTGCCGTTTTTCCTAAGGAAGATGGGATGCAGCTGAGGGCCCTCCACTTTTGCCTGAGTTTCAGCACAGGTCTGCCTGCAAACAGACCATGAGGGCTTTAGGAGAGGACCAGGGACGGAGCAAATGATGCCCCAGCTGATCCCATGGATCCCAGCTGCAGAAGAAGTTGCAGAGGGGCTTCATGACCATGCAGGTTTATTTTATCAAAACTTGAGGATACCCTAAAACCACCTTGCAGGACTCCTCATCAATGGTGGCCTCAAAAGCCTCCCTTCACACGATCATGGCTGAGTGGCGGGGAGGACCGAAATGTCCCTCTTCCTACTGCTCCTTCCACTTATTGAGGCTGGGGGGAAAGCAGTCCCGGCCCCGATGCTGTCGCGCTGATGGTGATTGCCACTGGCACGGGTTTCCTCCTGTTTGGTTTCCGACACTGCGGGACATCCTTGTTGCCTGGCAAGTGGCATGTGGGTATAATCAGTCTCAGGCAATTTCATTGACCACCCTGTGTAAACACTGTGCTGAAATTGTCACTGTGATTTAGGAGGTGCCAAATTTTTCTGTTAGGTTTTTTTTTTGTCTTTCTTTCTGGGTTGGTTTTTTTTTTGTGTTCTTTCTCAACACCTTCCATTCCATCTCTGGAATGACACTTCATGAACAGCTTTGACCACAGATTTCCCCGGTGATGGGACATGCTGTTAAAGTCTGAGCTCTGTCTCTCCAGGCTTCCCTAGATGCTGTCTTGGAGACAGCAAGGAGGAGAGAACAAACTTATCTTTCTCTTTTGCCCGGCAACCATTTTGTGTGCTGAAAATAGAAGTATCATTTTAAATGAGCTGCTCAGAGAGACATAATCACCCAAATACAGATGAAATCACTTAAAAATTTTGAAACTGGCAACCTCATATATTTTAATTATAGACTACAGTGATATTCTGCTGAAAGCAATTATGTTGTAGCTCTTCCCACACACACAGGCAGTCCCAGTTGTGCTCCACAAAGACTAGCGGTTAAGCATATAAGGCATCATGTATGTATTTTTTTAAAAAAAAACTCAATTTTTTTCATCGCTTTGAAATAAGGCAAGAGATTCACTGTTCTGGACATGGCCTTATTGCATATACGTGGGGTGCATTTAGGTAGGCAAAGGTAGGTAGGTCAACTGCAGCCGCAGAAACATGTATCTGCCATGAGAACAACTTTTTGCCCCCCCACTTTTTGAATGGCCTCTTGTTTTTGCTATGAAAATGGCTGTCCCTGCTTCGTCAGTACTTTTTAAACTTGCCACGGCCAGAAAAGATACTTCTGTTTAAAATCAGAGAAACGATCCACTAAAAAGCTTCAAATGAAAGATATCTATTTCACCGGGTTGGACTGGCCAACAAGCGTGGCTTGCTGAAATGTGGTCGAGACACCCAGATACAGTTCATGCTACTGATACCCCTTGCTCTCCCTTCAAAATTAGCCCAGATGAATGGGGCCTTTTGTAGTGAGGAAAGAAACGGGCAGAAATCACAATAATCTCTTTCTAGCCAGGCCTCTGTAGCGTGGGGTGAGTCAACGGCTCTGCCCGGTGCTGGAGAAGAAGGAAAACAGCAATTTCTCAGCGGTTTCCTTGGCATGTTGGAACTGAAGGCGATCTTCTCACACGCAGCTCGTTGCACCTCGGGCCGGTCGCTCCCATTGACTCCGTTCCAGCCATTCAAGCGCTGCAGGGCCGTGGACCGTGAATTGCATCCTTCACAGCCCGGCCCCATGGCCGAGCAGGTTTGTCCCGGCCCGGCGCCCTGGTACCCCGCGGGTGGTGGGAGGTGGCAAGCATCTTCTGGCTTTGGAGCATGGTGGCTTTCTACTTTTCCATGCATGCTCCCCGGGCCAAAGCCTTTGCTCTCGCTGAGAAGTTATACTGCTTTCCTGTTATTCTAAAACTAAGTACTTTGCACATTTGGGAAGTATTATTAAGTAATAGTCTGAGTGATGGTCCGTGGTTGGAGTTAATTTCTTCCAGTTCTCAAAGTGTCTAATTACACTTTCTTCAATGCTAACTGTACAGATTGTTTCAAATGTGCAAAGACCTCTTGTTTAAATTTAAAAAAAAAAAAAAGAAAGAAAAAACCCTCAGTTCATCCCTCCAGAGTGAAGGTCTGGGACTAGAGGCATAACCCAAATGCCTTCTGACTTCAGCATTTTTTGTGGTTCTGTACATTTTCCCCCAAATACCCTTGAAAGAATAAAAACCAATGGGCCAGATGCTACCTGGTGTAAATCCAGATCATCCCTGTTATACACTTCCAGCATACCCTGGCTTAAAGCTAGGTCTGTCTTTAAGTTAGACCCTGTGTCAACAGAAGACATGGTTAGGCAAATGTAGGCAACCCCATTTTAAGAATTTGTGCCCCACTTCACTTGCAAACCCCGTGGTGGAGACGCCGTGACCAGGTACCCGTCCCTGGTCCAGGGCAATGCAAAAGTGAGGTGGGCACTGGAAAGGGCTTCAGGGTGACGTGCGTCGCCCCCGAGCTGGGGCTGGGTAGGAGAACATACATGGGGTCTCTGGCACGTTGGCTGAAAACAGCCGTTCAGCAAGACACCGTAATTTGGTTGCATTTAGGGATTGTTTGAGCCTTCCTTTAAGGGTTGGTGGAAAAGTAACACAGGTTTCACATGTAGATGCGGCTCAGAAGAAAGAGAAACTCTCTTTGGAGGCACGTTTCTACCTCTTTGCTAGAGCCAGTTTAGAAAAACAAACATATCCTGCAGCTGATTTTTCTGATTACAGGTTAAAACACATTAGGTGGGTGGCAGGGGAGAGATGAGAGAGGCAGAGCCACCAGTGGGGCTGTGAGAAAAGCCAGCAATGCACATCGCCCTTCGGTGCTCAAGGGACAAGCTCCAGGAAGGCACCAACAGCTTGGTTGTGCTCACAGCTGCTGCTGACCATCACATCAGCCTCAGTTCAGGCTGATGGCAAAGTTTTTGTCTGTTCTTGACTCTGGCCATGCTCAAAATAAGGGTTTCATACTTATCAGATCTTTTTCCCATTGTCAGACCATGGAGGGGAAAAATGACATGGAGAATTGGGAAGAGTGGGTAAGATGGGCATCTGGCTCCCGGCAACGCACGGGGCTTTGTTTTGCGCGGGTGGTTTCACCCGACAGCCTGGGCTGATGCTGCTGATTTGGTCGCTGTGTTCACTGCCTTCTCTGAGGGACGGACACGTCCAGTTTGAATGGTGGCCTACAGGACTAGACATGGTATCCTTCGAGACTGGGTGAGCTCACATTGTGATTTATTTTTCTTTCCTGGGGTTTGTGACTGAATCAGACGGGAGAGAGGAAGTGAAGGTTTGTTCTTTCTAAAGATTTATTTCGTTACATCTGCAACAAGTCAAGAAGAGAACAGGGTAGAAAGGCTTTTGGTTTTGGGCCTGGAACAAAGCTCAGCGCTTGAGATAAACAAATGGGGGGAAAGGAATTATCAAAGAAAGAGCTGGCCACAGACTTTGTTATGAGCTTTACTGTAACAAGCTGAGAAACTTTGGTAACTTAAACCAAACTGAAAGCGGACAAGACTTGCAGGGTAAAAGGAAAAGCAGATGACTGAGGTACCTCTAGGAAGAAAATGTTCTGCCTGCCTTCCTGCCTATCCGCCTCTCCTACGTTGCTTTTATATGTGGACATACCTGACATAGAAAATATCCCAAACATTGGATTAGAGGACCTAGCGGATCTCTCAGGTGTGTGATTTGCCCTCCCATTGACTTTGATAGCCATGAACAAGCTCTGTTGACTCATCCATCAAATGAAGTAGTGGCGCCCTCTTAGTTTTTACAACAAGCATCGAGATACCCAAGTGCAAGGCAGCGAGTAGGTACTGACGCGGCCAGGCGTTGTGTGTTTTACCTGCCAGGTGTGATGTGTGATTGTACACACAGCCAGAGCTGCATCTACGCACAAGACTTTTCTCTGAGCAGGCTGCAAAATTTTCAAGTATTCTATTGAAATTAATTTTCAAAAAATGTTGCAGAACAGCAATGACACCTTGTCCGAGTTTCTTCTTTGGTAAGCAGGTGTTAATAATTCCTACCTAGTGCTCAGGCCAGCGTAGAAGCTGAATTACTTCATGTAGGTCAGCAGAAATGGTGACAAATAACAAAAGATCAGAGATACATCATTTGTCAAAAGAAGAGTTTATTTCTCTGTAGGAAAAAAAAAAAGGGAGAAATAACGAAACCTTCATTTCCACAGTGTTAAATTAACAACAGCAAAAACCACTCAAACGAATAAACTGCATGTTAAGTAAATTTAAAAGAATTACTATAAAATGAATGGCAGCTTGCTTTTCTAGTGTTTGCAAATCCTGAGTCACCAAAATCCTTTATAGCACTTCCCGAAAGGCTTAGAGGAGCGTGCCGGTCGCAGCTACCCTCCACGTATCCTCAGGACCCCAGTGTCCCTCCTAGGAGGTCGGTGCCTCGGGCTCTCAGCAGGAGATAACCCCTCCAGAAGGCAGCTCACCCACCACAGGTCTGACAGCATTTACCAGTTACCTGCGCTGAGTGCTCCTTATCTGGCTGATACCCCGTCAGCCCTGTTCAGGGCAAGGCTGGGGAGAGCAAAGTGGCGCAATTAGCAGTAATTAGCCTAGTGAGAAACATTTTCTGCGGTGGTTCCCGGGATGGAGCAGGTCCCTCTAGGGAAGATGATGGGGTTAGGTGGCCACTGGCCTGTTGGCCAGGGTGGGGTTTGTGCTGCCAGTTCCCTTTTATTACTGTGCATGATGCGGCTGGGTTTAGGGGCAGAGCCCCCAAGCAGATGGGGGAATTTGGGGGTGCCTCCCCCCCGGGGTGGGAGGGTGCCTGGGAGGCTCACACCTCTGCATGGGCACAAAGGCAGGCCACCCCGCAGCATTGTAGAGCCATTAGGCTTACTAAAACTGGCCGGGCTGATCTTGAACGTGATGGTCCATGACCATAAAGCACCTTCCTAGGACCTGCTGCTCCTCACTGGGCTGCCTGGGATGAGGAAATCTCAGCGTGGTGGGAAATTTAGACAACTGGAAAATATGAGTCCCTCTAGTACAGTGATACTGGAGATTTTCTAAAGCAACAAAGCCCTTGAGATGACCCAGTCATTAGTAATTCCTACAGTAGAAGAGGGGAAAACCCCAGTAAAGGTGAGGTTTGGGTTATTCCATGCACATACACGCTGATTTGCATGGCAGCCTATCTCGGTTGCCTGGCACTGGGGATGGTTGCCCCAATTACTTGCTCCAGAAGTTGGCTTTGCCTACACTTTCTAAGCACTCACCCTTGAGATGCGGGATGTCCTGTCTCCAACCCACAACTCAGTCCTGCAGCACGGTCAGGGATGTCCTCCCTCCTCCTGCATGCACATGGCTCATGCATAGTTAAAGCCCCTATGCATGACATCGAATTAACGGGTTGGCCGTGACCGCCATTGGTGTTGCTGGCCAGAAACCTGTAAAGCAGAAGGGAAATGGTTTTGGTGGCAGAACTACAAATACTCAATAAAGCACAGCTTGTTTCGATGCTTTTTTATGTGGTTCTGTGCTGACTTTTCGTCCCCTAATTCACAGCAGAAGTGAAGCAGAGTGCAGCAGAGATTGAGCATGAATCCTTTGCGCTTGGTTAATGGGAACAATTACAGAAGTTTCTTTTTCTTTTGCCAAGCTGTGATATGAAATCATTTGCTGGGTTCCTGTTTCCAGGGAAACAATTAGTTTCATACCATTTTTTGTATTACACATCAATGAAATGATTAACCAAATGAAGGCAAACACTTCATAAACGTATTCTCTCACGCAATAATCAAGTAGCTACCAAGTACCACAGCTAAATGCACTGAAAATGCAATGAAACCAGCCCCATAAAGCACTTACGAGTGTGTGAGTATTTATTGATCTGATATGGCACATCATTTACCAGCCAAGAATACCAAAAATACCAAATGTGGGCGTTTAGGTGTTGTAGCACTTGCTGGCTTTTAAGTAAAACCCCGTTTTCAAAAAGGGTCTGGTCGCCTTGAGCCATCTCCAGGAAAGGGTATAGGGACCTGTTGTGTGATGCAGATGGGCTTCAGCTGCTGACGATGCAGAGAGCTGCCCGTCAGCCGCCGGTTCATCTCGCAAGCAAAGGCAAGCCAAGGGCAGATGACTTGCAGGACCTCCTAGCCCTGTGGTTAGTGTGCTCACAGGGTCATGCCTCGTCCCCGGCCTTTCTCCAAGGGCTCTCTACATATTTTCTTCTTAAAACAAAATATACAAAGAGTCCACCCAGCACGGAGTGGAATTCAGGACTCTGCCCGCTCCCTCCCGAGCACATCTGGGAGCCTTTCCCTCGCAGAGCTGAGCAGCTGCATGGTGAGAGAGGGAAGGAGGGAGGGAGAATCCCATTCTCTGCCATGGAGGAAAGTGTGGCCTGAAACTGGAATTGAATTCAGGGACGCTGTAGTGGGTGGCTCAGCCCCGAGGCTCTTCAGTGGGACAGGGACAAAATCGCAGGGACGAGCATCCTGGGCTGGGTGACAGGAAGGGATGACTTCCCGGACTTCAGGCTTAGGCTCTGAAAATGAGCCACTCACTTAGAAGGCTCTGTAGGAGTTGGGGTAGATCATTTTAATGAGTAGTTAGGGAAGAATTCACCAGGCAACCCTCTGTATTGGACAGCAAATCCTGATTTCACTGGGAACAGATTGGAGTCTTCATCTCCCTTGTTGAGACCAGCCCTTAGAGAAAAGGAAATGATGTTTTCCCCGTCATTGAGGAAGGATTTATACAGAAGTGGTTGTGCAAAAAGTAATAACCCATTTTCAGTTTAGCAACTTAAGAAAATCAGAATTTTGCTTGGACCATTCTCTTTTTCCCCTCTCTCTCTCTCTGTCTGTATGGAAATATCTTCTGGGAAAGTGGTGTGATGCACGTAGAAAGTGTCTCCCCCTGTTCCTGATGGGCAGTCAGACCATGTTCCGTGACCCCTTTCACAGCTAATTCTCAGATGAAGACAGTTAATTGGCCCTTCCAGACAAATGCAAACAGAAATTTCACTGAAAAACTTTACATGAAATAATCTTCTTTACCTGAGCCCAAAGGACACCGTTTCCACAGAGGGGAAGTTTGCTAGCTGTCCAGTGCAATGCTATTTTCTGTAATCCTTTCTGCTGACAAGCTAGCGGGTGGTGAGTCACCACAACATGTCATGAAAAGAAATGTTCCGTGGTGGATGAAGGCAATACACAGAGCTGTATCTCCATCCAATTGAGTTGGACACCCATCTACTTCCACCCGACACAGCTATTTCTCCCTTTCTCCTATGTGCCCCCCTGCCATATGGCTTTTCTGCTTATTTATCCTTCCTTTTGGCTGTACCACAGCATCTCAGTCACAGCTCATGCTGAAAGCATCTTCGTTGCCCTACAAAGGACCCAGGGATCAGATGATGCCTACCGGGGCTAGCTGCCTTACACGGTCATGCCTTGGTCCTCTTGGCCCAAGTTGCATGACCAAGGGTGCAGAGCATGCATGGGCCACCCTCATGCAGAAAGACCTTGAAACTAGAACTGCATCTGTGCCTGATGTGCGTATGTATGCAAACAACGCAGATGGGCGGCAAATCTGGAGAGAACAGGCTCAAGTCTGCGCTTAATGGCCAGTGTAAACATCCCCCTGAAATCTCTTTGCAGAGTCAGCCTCAACTGTCTCTCTGCTATTCCCCACTCCCCTTTTACCACCCAACCTCCTGACCTTGCAAAAATACGTCTCTGAAGAGTCAGAGCTTGGACCTGGAGCAGATGCTGATGCCTGGGATCAGGGGTGGGTGGCCCGAGGGCTGGACAGTGCAACATTCCTGTACAGGGTCTCTGGTTGAGATAAGGCAGCCCCATGCTGTGATTTACTCCAAGGAAGCAGAGTTCGAGTGAATCCTGCATGTTCCCTGTCAGACGAGGCAGGAAAATCCTGTAGAATAAAAACTTTTCAATCTGCCAGTAATGGTTTGCTTTAGAAAAACATCTAATTATATATAGCTAAAAGCACCATGCTGGTCTGGACCACAAGCCATCACTCACAGTCTCCAAGTCCGAAGGCACTGGAGCGTACCAGGGACTGAGCTCGTTTATCTGCTTCGGCTAAACCTGGGCCAAATCCTACTGGTTTTGCAACCTTCTCCTGGTTGGGCTTCCATAGCAAAGGTGGGACAAAGAACAGCAATGTTTCCAAGTGAGAAGAGCCTGTGTGAGGTGCTTAAAGTCCCTGTTTGGGGTCTGGGGAGGGTCAGAACTTCAAAAATGAATTGATCTCCCCCACCAACCTAAAGCCAGCAACTCCAAGTGCCGCTGCTTTGGGCCAGCTGGGAAGAGAGCCGTGAATGTTAAAACAGAAGAATGTCCTCCATCCCTCAACACCCTCTCTGGAAGCTGGTATCGGTGGCCTTTCTCTCCTAAAACAGCTCTGCCACAGAGTCTAGAGAATAGACCTGCAATGGGGCAGCAGCAGGTTCTCTCTTCTGCCAGAGAGGTGCAAGCCTGCCATTGCCCCCATGCAATGTGGGTGCTCCTACGTTCAGACAACAGGCAAACCGAGGCTTTAGGATTGCAGTTCTGGGCTGGAATGGCTTATATCCGATCTTTTTACCTTTTTTTTTTAAATCTCAATATTACTCTATCTACAGTATCTGAACAGTCGTAATCCTTCCACAAAAAACTGGCTGGAAAAGAGGGTATGAGCTCCCAAACCAGAGGCCCAGAAGTATAGAAAGATAACACAGCCAGAGTCTGAATTCTCTCTCCAGGGGGATTTTCTTCAGGCAGCTGGGTGGGAGGGTGGTCTATATGTCCCCACCAGCCCTGCCTGCCATTTCCTTCAGCTAATCCCTCGCATTCCCACCACGCTGCACCCACTGAGCCAGCCCTGAGTCTGGGGAAAGGGGAGACCCAGCAACACCAGCACGTGATCCCCCCCGGCCAGTCTCCGTGGAGGGAGATCTGCAGGAAGACTCTTCCAGCCCCATAGCACATCCCCCCTGGGTGCAAATATAATCCCAAGGCTCACCGCTGAAGAAAACCTGGAGGTATTAATGCAAGAGCATGGTTGGCACCGCTGTCAAGAAAGCTTTGGGCTGCACGCAGTGTGACCACAAGCAGCACATTCATTTGCAGAAACAGTCACTCTTGCAGGAAAAGCAAAGCCGCAGTTGACATTCTGCCTCTGATCGCTCTACACCTGCAATGCTGGTCCCCGGGACACCTGGTCCAGATGCCACCAGCCCCAGTGAGAACTTGCAGCTACCAACCAGCCACTTTACCAGATGCGACTGGTCCTTCCTTGCATCCCTCTGGCTTGGAGCCAGCAGATGGCTCAAGAGCCTTGCCTAGGAAACACGTTTCCAGCACTGGTGGGTGATTGTTGAGAAATACGCTCGAGGAGAGAGGAGTCCAGATTAGTCTGAGTTATGACTCCGTATCTAAGGTCACACCGAGAATGTGACATCGAACCCAGGACTGAATTCTTTTAATATATAAAAAACCTTCATTGAGCACAACAGATGACTTTGGAATTTGAGCACGCACTTCTTTTTTTCCCATATATTTTATTACGCAATTTCTTCTCCCTAGAAGAACACCAAGTTCTCTTCTTAGTTTTTTAAACAAACCAAAAGAGGTAACACTAATAATCTGGTCCACAGCCTGTGGCAGTTTCTTTCGTTGCTTCAGGGTGGGACGACAAATGGTCTTAACTCTATCTAAGAAAGCTCGCTGAAATGAATCAGGTAACAAATAGAAAACATACAGTTTACGCAACAGCATGCAACTAAGAAATCTTCCCTTGGCGAAACAATAGGGCCATTGTATTCCCCATCTGAGCAGTCGGTAAGCTCTACTAGTCTGGGGCTGTAATGAATCAAAGGTTTTTCTGCAGCAGATACAATTGCTGTTGGTTACTAAGAAAAGCACGTTGTCTGGGTGTCTGCGGCACGCTAAATGTATGCGTTCATGTTCCCAGCAGAGTCAAAACTTGCAAAATAGTGGAGTGGAAGTGATTACCGGACCTGTGTGACTCAATTCTACGCTGATTTCTCCCGTTTCGTAGGGTATTGTTTCTCAATAACATGGTAGCAGGAAAGTTTACAGCCAAAACGTCTCAAGCTCTGATAGCAGAGCTTGAGAGCCTGGTTGGATGGCACCGACGGCTCCTCTGCTACCTGGACTGTCAATATTCGTGGTTGTTGGACTCTGTTGTTGGAGGCTCTCAAAGCTCTGCTAAACAAAGCCATGGATGACCCGATCTACCGCTGGTGATGGCCCAGCTTTGAGCGGGTGGTGGGGCTGGCGGTAGCATCGGGACAGCAGGTTACAGGATGGGGTATCAAGGCACCAGAGTTGACCTTTCTGCCGTTGAATCATTGAACGATCTGAGGCAAGGTACTAAATCTTTCCTTGGCTGTGTTTCCAGCTCTAGTCAGTCAGCCTGGTCTATATCGGATGTGCGCTCCCCTTTTGGCTGGAAGGGCAGAAGCAGAGGTTACCTGGCAATAGGTCTGGGGCATTTCCAGCACGGTCTGCACCACCACTGGAAAGCTGTAGCTATTTGAACACCAGAAATGGTTAAAACTGATCTGTTAGCACTTCTGATATGCCTGTAGCAGCAATTAGGGCTTACTGTGAGACAGAAGGGATCAAAACCCAGTGGTGGAAATTTGGAAGTGAAATGCCAAGAACAATAACGAGAACACTGTCATGAATTTCCCCCACCACAGCACTGAGGGAGTGTGACAAGGAATATTTTGACGGGCCTAAAGTATTCAGAGCATTGGTTTCACTTAGGAAATTCCAACTAAACATGCTCGATGCCTGTCTTTTGTTTTTAAATATTACTAATAGTTTGAATTGCTATTAGGGGTATGCATCATTGGAGTGGAGCCTGGACTCCCATATTGCTGCTCCATGGGCTCCAAACCTGTAAGCAGCTTAACAGAGCTGGGAAAAGGGAGCTGAGACCTATGAAACAGGCTTTCTCCTGCATCCCCTTTCCCAGAGCACACATATACCATGTGTCATGTTGAAACTGGATGCACCTGCTAGAGGAGCTGTGTGGGGGCAGACACTATCCACCAGTTATAAATCCTTAGGCTATCAACAGCCTTTAGTAAACATTTGGACAATCCTTCCTACCTCTCGGTCATCCAAATATTTGCATCATGCGGGGCTGATAGCTGTTTCCTGACATGCTGCGTATCTAAGAATATCCTCGGATCGCAGGTCGGTTCCAGCGCACTGTGATGGATAGTTGTATTGGATGAAATAAATGGCTTGGGGAGAAAGAAAAAGAAAAAAAAGATCTATCTGTCTCCTGATAATAAATCCAGGTCAGGATGGAGTGAAACAGCTTGCAGTCATGAGCTTTTTAGAGAGCTTTTAGGATCTTATCCGAAGCACCCAAGGGTTAATGATGAACAGCCCTGAGCTCAGTTAGTGGAAATACTTCCCTTGGTGACTCGGACCACTTTGGACCAGGTTCTCAGTGAAATGGCTGAAGGTGCTCCTGAAAGCTCTTCCTTCCTGCTGTTGGAAATAGCCCCAGCCAACTCTGGATATAAAATAGGAGCCTGCTGTGCCAAAGCCGGGTTTGGCAGCTCTTCCTCCGGCCCGAAGCATCTCCCAGGTGAACCGCGAGAGGAGACCACTGCAAGGCATGGGGCTCGTAGCCTGTGTGCAAACCTTTTCATGTTGCCAAACAGAAATAAAACATTTTTTTTTTTCTCAATGCAGAGAGAGAAAAGCAGCCTGGACTCGGCTTTACCAGCTAATAGGGTTTAGCAGTTAATTGGGTTTAGCAGTTAATAGCCTTAAATACAAAATCTGTGGTTTGTGATTAAAACTACTGCGCTAAATAACAACGTTAAGAAGATTAAGCCTTGCAACACAATAATTTTAGTCTTTCTACTCAATGCACGGCAGGTACTTTACGGCTAAATATACACTATAATAAGCCAGTGGATTTTCTGGTAGTGGAGTAAAGAAAATAATCGACCCTCAGCTTAATTGCAGGATAAAATTGCTTAGGGTGCAATGTGGCTTTTCCACTACCACTCCAGTTCGGACCTTTTGTTTTTATCTTCTCTCCCCTCTCAATAAAACCACCAAACCCATGACAAATAAAAGCGACGCGGCTCGCTATTGTGCAATAGTCGAGGCAGAGGGTGCCGTAAACGCGTTTTGTAACTGCGATGTGGGGCTAACCCCGGGCGGAGGGTTTTCTCACTCCCCGTTACCACCAGGTAATTCCCCTCTGCCAACCCCCCAGTTTTTCCAGCATCTCCTGATTTCTGCCCCCCCCTTCCCAACCCAGTCATCACTTCCTTTTGGGAAGTCCAAAGCTCCGACCCATCTTTGGACAGACTAAACAACATCTGCAAAGTCGCCTCTCTCCCTTCCAGCCCTCCCAGGGGGAAAAGAGACGGTCCCGGATGGACAGGAGAAAGCCGGTGTCACCGGGGAGGGCAAGCAGGGCTCCCGGGGGGTGCTGGGGAGCAGGGATGTGGTGGAAGCATAAAGCACCTGTTGGGAGGCTATTTAGGGATTAGCCAAGTGCTGACAGACAAATTGGCAAGATTAATAAGAGCAATCAAGGCTGTGTGGGCTCGAGTTGTGAGCTGACATTAATGTGACATCACTTTCATCTGCTTTTGCCTCACGCCGCATAGCTGGTCTGTGGCATCATTAGTGCTTCTAGAGAGCAGCGTGGTCGGATGTGGGGGTTAGAGGAGCGGGGGGGGGGGTGTCTGCGAGCGTGGGGACGTGTACGTGTGTGCGTGTCGGGGCAGGGGCAGACCTTTGTACCCGTCCTTTAGCTGCTCCCCCCACAGGGGCTGCCCACAGCGACCAGCACAAGGGCTGTCCCTGCTTCAGGGTGAGTGCCAGCGAGGGGCTGCGTGTCTGGGGGACCCCCGGACCTCCTGCCCTGCTGCCCCCCACCCCAGGCAGCTCTGCAGGGCCTACCTGGCTCTAACAGCACAGGCTGAAATTTGGTGGCATTTCCTCCAAAGCCAGCTACTCTACTGGGTTTGGGATTTTTTTTTTTGCCCCCACAATCCCTCCTACAGAATCATTTCATGTCACTGGGAAAAAGCAATGTTTTCACCCCAAATAAAAGAGAAAGAAGGGGGAAAAAAGCATCATGTAAAGGCTAATTCCAGGTGCGAGGAGAGAACAAAGAAACCCCCTCTACGGTCCGCGCTGAGCCCTGCACTGGGAATCTCCCCTTTCCCTGGGGTGACGGCTTGACACCTAGAGATGTTTTAAGGGAGAAAAAGCTATTTTCAGAGCGCTTCTCTGCCCCCCAAACTCCAAATTCCCCCCTGCAGCTCTGGTGCAGCTCAGCCACGGCATGGGGCAAACGTTGGGTAGGGTTTTCTCATTTTTCTTTTTTTCCCCTTGTTTTCCTTGTTTCCCTTCCCTTCTAAAGCTTCACTCGCCCCAAATTTTGTTCGCATCCCCTTCCAACAGCAACTTGTTTACGCTCTGATTTTCTCGGTGCTTTAGTCAATGAGGAATCGTAACAGTAGTAAAACATCTGAGTGCACAAACGCTGCAGGTCTGCTTGGCTCTGCCGGGGAGGCTCCTCCGCCGAGAGCTTTTGCCCACAAAAGGAAAGTGTTGAAAAGGAGCGAGATGCCAAAGGCTGCGCTCATAGAGCTCCTGGGGGGAGAAACCCGCTCGCTGGGACCCGGCGTGGGTCCCTCCACGCTGAGAAATTATCGAGTGGGGGAAAAAAGTCTGCAAAAATCTGATTTTTTATTTTTTAAACGAGCGCTATCAATTTTTCTGGCACACAAATGCAGATGGGGTGGAAACAGTTAGGGGGGCAGGAATAATTTTCTTTCTTAAGACAGAAACGGAATGAGACTGACCCTAAAGTCAGACTCTGAAATCAAAGTAACAGGATGATAATTGTTGCTCTCCCCAAAAAAAAGTTTGTCTTTTTATTTTTATGTAAATTGTTTAATTGATTCCTGCTTAATTAGCATTTTAAAGGACTGGAATTATATATATATTTTTAAACCATCCTAAAAGGGTAAATTACCGGGGTTTTGGGGGCGGATTTCAGGTTCAGCCTAGCTCTACCGGGCAAGGACAAACCCCTGAGCACGACCCGTCCCCACCGCGCCTGCGGATCCCCCCGCGCCGCCGAGGTTTTGGGGGACACCCACCCGTTTGCCACCGGGACACTGAAACCCCTCTGCGGGGTCAAGGGGGACTCGGGGAGGGGGAGCTGAACCCCCTCTTCCCCCGCCCGCCTCCAGGAGCCCGGGGCTCGTTTTCGTTGGGTTTTTATGGTGAATATTTGGAGGTGCTTTTCTCTGCAGCCCTCCTCCATCCCTGCCCGTCACGCCGGGAAATGCAGCCCTAAAACCGGGAGGGGTGGGGAAGGGGCGGCACAGCGCTCCCCCAAACATCCCAAATGTCTCTTTGCTAACAATAATAAATTTAAAAAAAAAATAGTAAATTCATATTTGCTCCCAAAAACTGATTATGCTTAAAGTACACAGCTTAGACCGATCCGGCAGCAACACCCCGGGCATTCAGTGGTCTGTTTGTAATCTCAGCCTTTTTCATTAACATAAACACTACTTCAACAAAAATATACACGGCCACCTACTAAGCCGGCGAAGCCGACGAGGAGCCGGTCGCGCCGCTTTCGGCGCGGGTATTAAGCCGGGTTTAACGGGCGCGGAGCGGCCGCGCAACCCCTGCGAGCGGCGGGGCAGGAGCTGCGTGGAAAAAACCCACGCAGAAATCGGTGTTAAATCTGTGTTCTCGTTCGTGTCCCTGCCCCGGGGGGGTCGGGGGGGGGGACTGGGAGAGCCGTTCCCGCCCCGCCAATTCCCTTCCCCGGGAAACAATAAAACATGGAACCAAAGCCCCCTGCCCAACCCCAGCCCCGGGGGGTTATTCTCCCCTCACCCCCACCCCGTTTCGCGGTCTCCCGTGGGGGTTTAGGGGCTCGGGGGCGGGCGGCAGGTACCGGGGTCCCGCGGCGGGCCGGGCTGCTCTGCCTGCGGGGTGATTGCAGCTCACCTCACCCCTGTTTTCCAGGGAAAAATAATATTGTCTATGTCTTATTACAGGTTTTGCAGGAAAATCATTTCCCTTTTTGCTTTCATGCTTTCTCTCTCTCGCTGTTCCCTTTCCTGCCTTTTTCTTTATCTTTTTCCTTTCTTTTTTCCTGTTGCTGTTTTAATCTTTTTCCTTTTTCACTTTTCTTTTTCTCTTTTTCTTCCTTCCTTTCTTTCTTTTTCCTTCCTTCCATTTTCTTCCTTTCTTCTTTCTTTCTTCCTTTCTTTTCTTTTTTCTTTTACTTTCTTTCTCCTCTTTCTTTCTCTCTTTCTCTTTCCCTCTTTCTTTCTCCCTTTCTCCCTTTTTGTCTTTTTCTTTCATTTTTTGTCTTTCCTTTTTTCCAGCTTTTCATTTCTCTCTATTTTTCTCTTTCTCTTTGTTTCTTTCTTAATTTTTGTTTCCCTCTCTTTTGTCTCTCTATTTTCCCGTTTCTCCGTTTATTTCCTTCACCCTTTCTTTCTCACTCTCTCGTCATTCCTCTGTCATAATTTCTTCCTTTTTCTCTCTCCCGTCTCTTTCTTTCTCTCTTTTTCATATTCTCTTTCTTCCTAGTTCTCGTTCTTTCTCTCTTTTTCTTTCTCTCTCTCTCTTTTTTTTTTTCTCATTCTGTCTTTCTGCCTTACTGTGTAGTTCTGTAGGTCGTTCTGTCTGTTCTGTCTTTCCACTTCTTCACTGTCCTGTTCTCCCTCCTCCTCGCCCCTCCAGGTCGGTCTCTCTCTGTACCCATTTCTCTGTTCCGGTATGTGGAGGCACTTCTGGTTCCCTGTCTGGGGCTGGGGGGGGCAAACCAGACCCGCGCTCCGGCTCCAGCTCTGCTCCAAAACCTCTTTCCCGATGGAAAGAAAAAAGACCTTCCTGAGGTGCCCGCGCTAATTTCACGACACGCCTGGCTTTGGCTTCATCGCGGCCGTTTAGCCTTCATCGGGAGGCTCTGAGCCCCCCTCTGTGGGTGGGACCCCCTCCCTCCCCAGCGCCGGGGCTCTGCGGGCAGGTTTCGGTAGGCTGTGAGGGCTCAGCGCCGTGCCCCGACGGCGCGGTCCGTGGCTCGCCCCATCCCACGCGTGAACGGGGACACGGGAGACCCGGGGCTGCCTCTGCCCCGGGCGCCGGCAGCTCCCCTCGACCCCGACCCCGCGGGAGCTGCGGGGCTGCGGCTTCACCCCGCGCTTCGGGGAGGGGGGGAACGCACGGAGGGGGAGGACAGCCCCCGAGCCCGCCGTGCTGGGCGTGAAACCCTCAAATTCGATCGTTTCCAAGAGAAAAACGAATGATCCTGTAAGAAAAATGATTACGCTGCAGCCGAAGCCCTCGGGCAGCACCTTCCCTCGCAGGTAGCCCGCAAAAATCTGCTGGAGAAAGGGGTTTGTTTCCAGCGCCTTGGGGGCCGGGCAGGAGCTCCCCCCTTCACCGGTTTTAAGGGAGTTAGACGCAAAAAGGAAAAAAAAATTATTTTGCATGTTTTAAGAAGTGGAATTTAAGGGAGTTTAAGAGCGCGGAGGTGGGGGTGCGCTGCAAAAAGCGCTGAGCGGTTTTATGATTCAGCGATCGATTCTGAAAACAGGAAAAGCACAACCAATTTTGGGTTCGTTATCCGAATTTTTAGGGCGTTCTGCACAAGTTTTGATGGTTTGGTTTTTTTTTTACAGATTTCCTCTCCTTTCCTCTCCGCCTTTCACACACGCGCATCCCCTTCCCCCAAAAAAATAAATCCCTAGATGCTCAGCGGGAAGATGGCTGTACCCCTTCCCAATATCAGCCTGATTCTCACAAAAAGCAACTGCTTTGCTGCAGAAAACGGTTGATTTCAGGGCATAATAACCAGTGCTGCGGAAAGCCGTCCCACCTTGGCTCGGGTGTTTCATGCATCCACCGAGCATCTTTCCCGGGAACGGCAACTGAGCATGCTGCTCCCTGCAGAATATTTTTAAAGCCCCCCTAAAAAATCGCTTATAATATTTAGCTAGAGAGCGATCGTGCGAAAGGGATCGTTTTACGAGGCGCTCTTTTGTGTTTTTTTTTCTAAGGAGGTGGGAAAGAAGGTTAACCAAATTTTGATGTCTTTTAACTCTCTGCGCTGGTAACTGCAAAGCGAACGGGGTCCCCAATCTGCAACACCCCGAAATGTGGCTCCAGAGCCCGCTGGTGCACAACAGAGTGGCCAGGGTCCACCAGTTAAGCGATACATCATTAGTTGGGAGTCTACTCATTTAAAAAAAAAAGAATAATAGTAACGATGGAGAACAGTTCTTGCTGGGAGAGCTTCCAAGGAAAGCCATCCCCGGGTCTCTGCAAAGAGGGGAGCAGGGAGTGGGGAACTGTAGCTGTTCACAGAGGGGATTTTTCACGTTGTTTGTGAACATGAGCCCCGACCCCCAGCCCCAGTTTGGGTTGGGGGGGGGGGACACGGAGTTTAGATGCGGGATTTATTATGGAAACAAGGTTAAGAAAATCAGGAGGCTGCCCTGGGACGCTGGCGGGGCTGTGCGGGCTGACTTCGCTCCGAGCAGGGGGGGTCTCCCCGGGGCGGGCCGGCAAAGCCGGCTGCAGCCCCTCCAAGCCGGGCCGGGGGCCTTTGCAGCCCCCCCTCCTTGTGCTGCCCTTCGCCCGGGGACTGGAAGGCCGCTCTGCAGCCCAGCCCTTCTCCCTGCAGCGAAGGGCCCGGGGAAACGACCCACGCGTGTTTATCCCACCAGAGGGATGATGCTCCGGGGCTCCCGCCAGCAAAAGCCGCTTTTGTAAGTGGGGCGGACCTGGCCGGTCCAGGGACAGCGTGGGAGCTCCGTGGGCAGAGATCGGAGGGACAAAGCCCCTCTGCTGCACCAGGGACCTCCTCGCACGCGGAGACCCGCCGGGGGCTTTTCACCCGCGGCCAGGTACCTGCGTGGGTCGGTTCCTGCCGGCAGGTCGCTGTCACGGCCCGGAGAGGGTGGCAGCCTTTCCCCGCTCTCCCGAGGGAGCCTTGCCCTCAGCATCCTTCCCTGGAACATCCATCTCCACGGGGGACCGCCGCGTCCTGCGTGGATTGCTCTGCCGCCACAGCCCCCCTCTCCCCGCTCGGCAGATGGCAAGGCATGAGCCGCGGTGGCTGTTGGGGACCCCGATGCTGGGAACGCTGGGGGACACTTGCCCTGGGGAGCGCCCGGCTGCCGGCACCCCCTCTTCCCCCGGGGGCCGGGTGATGCTCCTGCCTCGGGGGTCCCGAGGAGCCCATCCGCAGCACTGGGGACAGACCCGGGGCTCCGCACGGTCGCGGGAACCGTGCGGGTTTCCCCCCCAAGAAAAACAACCTCACCGGCGTTTTCCTCTTCGGGAGCCCCCCGCCCGCACCCCCAGCCCGGGGGCCACGCCCAGGCACTGATGTCCCCCGGGTCTGAGCACTGAGGGGCAACACAGGGAGGCCGGATCCTTCCCAAAACCCCTCGGGTTTATTTTCAGCATCTCTCTATATTTAAGCGAAAACGAAGCCCCCAGATCGGTTATTTTTTAGCCCGACAATTTCCCGTCCCCGCGGCTTTTAGTACCCGTGCAAGAAAATAACGGTTTCCTCCTTGATTTGGGCAATTCCGTTTTAATTTATCTCACCTCTCCGTGCAGACGGATTTTGGGTGATACCCCGAAACGGGGTCGCCGAGGGGGGCCGGTGGCCCTCGCCTGCCCGACGCTAAAAATGCCCCCCACCACTGCGCTGGCACCGGTGCTATTTCGAGGGGGTTTTGGTTAAAAGTTGGGAAAAAAAAGAAGGCGGTAGGGGAAAAAAAGAAAAAAAAAGAGTTCAATAAGGCTGGCAATCAGGCTGAGCCCCGGGGAAGCCCCTCGCCTTCCCCGTCCGGCGGGGATTCTCCGGCCTGACCGAGCTTTTCCCTCCGGCGGACGTTGGGTGTTGGAAGCTATTCCTCATCCCAAAAATTCCGGCGGATTGAAATGTTTCTCCGTTACTGCCGTCCCCATTTAACGGCTAAGCCGCCGCAGTTTTGGGGGTAGAAAAGTTGGGAATGGATTTTCTGTGTGCCACACCGCTCTGCCAAGGAGCTGGGCGAGGGGGGCATCCCTCCCCGAGGGTCTCCGTTGGTTTGGGGGCACCGGCCCCCATCCCTGGGACCCCCCACCAACCCCCCATCCCCGCCCCAAGGAAGAAAACTTGTCCGAGAAAGCAGGGATGTCTCAGCAATGCCAGCTTGGATTTACATCTGGATTTACACCTGGATTTTCACTTCGGGGCGCCTTTTTAAAGTGTTTGGTGAGGGATGGCCGGGAGCATCACCCGCCGGGTCCCAGCTGGGCTCCGGCTTAGCCCCGCCGTTCCTCTCGGTACCCAGGTCCTAGGGTCTGAATCCCAGCCAGCCAAAAAAGCATCCCTCGGGGAAAGTATTCTAGCTATCTGTCCCTGAGCAGGGATATAAATACCCAGAGATATTTGGAAGATCTCTGTGGGAAGCGATTGTGTCTCAGTGGCAGCGCTCGGAGCTTACTATCGCTGGAACCGATTTGTATTGCAGGGACAGGGTCCTGCCAGAAAAGTCCTAAAAAATCCTGCGCTGAAGAGGGCTGTAAATTCCTGTGCTGCAATATTTCATCGAAGGACGTAATGGAAAATGTGGGCTTTTAGGGGAGGGGAGGGGGGCAGTGTCGTGACGGGGAGAGGGGGGGAAATGAGAGCCAAAAGGGGGGGGGGAAAGTGCAATATTTCTCTTTTTTTTTTCCCCCCTTTATGACCAAAGCCTGAACTTCTGCCCGAGGCACTGCGGCTGACAGCCGCCTTAGGCTCCGCTTCGCACCCGCTCCTCATTTCGCTTCGTTCTTTCCCAAAATCTCCCCCAGGTCCCGTCCGGTCCCAGGGGCCGGGCTCTGCCCGCACTGAACCCGGGGGTGCGGGGGCCGGGCTGCGGGTGCCACCGGGAAAAGGGCCCGCCCAGGGCCGGGCACACACACACGCGTGGGAAGAAGCGTCGCGTGTAAATAGTCGGGAGGGGTGCGTGTGTCTCCCCAAACACCACCTCTTCCTTGGCCCGTTCTCCCCCCCCAGCTCCCCTCTCCCTTTCCCCAGACTTGAGCCCCTCGCTTGAACGCATCCCCTCGGCCTTAAATAAACATTTAGGGATCGATTTGCCACGGATTTGGGGCCAGCGGCCACGGGGATGGCCGCGACTGGGAAAATTAAAAGAAAAAAAGAAAAACCACCAAAAACCCAGCCGAGGGAAAAGGGCTGGTGCTGGGGAAAGGGGGAGTGGGGGTGCTGCGGGTGGTGTTAATGCAAAGCAGGGGCAGCGGGGAGGGGGACGTGAGGCGGTCACTCCCCTCGCCCTGGGTGGTCCGGGCTCGCAGAAACACCCCGGCCCCTCTCCGGGCAGCACCCAGCCCGCCTATAACAATACCACCTATATACATTTCCATACTCGGATTACACCCGGCCTGGTTGCAGAGTTGACTTCACTTAAGCAATTAGCTAGTAAAAATACCTTCGACGCAGGAAAAGGAAGAAAGCTCAGATTTGTCTATTTTTACACAAAACACTGCCGAGTTTCGGGGCGGGGGGGGGGGGGTGGGGGAAGAAGAGGAGGGGGTTTGGGAAGAAGCCGCTGGGGAAGCGGAGCGGGGCAGGGGGTGGTGGCGGGGAATATGCGGGGCCGGGGGGGTAAAACGGGCCCCGAAAGGTGCGGACATTAGCGGGGTTAATTGCTCTAGGTGATCTTTTATTATTTGTTTTCTTCTTTTTTTTTTTTCCCTTTCCCTGCATCTCTCCCCCCGCCCTCCTCCCCGCCGGGGGCTGGGGGCGGATTTGACTAAACCAGCAAACAACATCAAAAGCGAGTCCCCTTCATCTGCGGGGCCAACCCGCATCTTCAGCCCGGAAACATTCCCGTCTTCTCCCCTCCAAAAACCCATCCGAGGCCCATCTTGAATCTCAGAGTGATTCTGGGACCTGCGGACTGGGGGGTTGGGTTTATAAGCAATAACGTGTCGGCCCCGCACACCATCATCCTCCTCGTACACCACACATGACACCGCCCGGCTTTTCCTCCCCAAAACTCCCCTGTCCCCAAGCCACGGGCTCGGTTTAAAACCCTCCAAGGTTTTTGCTATTCCCACATCGAGGCCTCTAAACCCCGGGGCGATATATTTCCATTTTTAACGATTGCTGGCTAAAATAAATACATCGGAAACCAAATCTTCGCACTCCGAAAAGATACTGCCGGAGGGAAAAAAGGCACTCGTGACGGGACTGATTCCCTTTGCAGGGGAATAGCTTGATTTTCACCGAGATTTTTTTTTTTTCTCGGAGATATTTTATTTCCGAGTGGAAACGCTGCCGGTGGCGACGGTTTTGAACGTGGGTTTTACACGAGCTCTTTGTGTTGTGTTTCCATCTCTATCCCCGGGGTATTTTTTGGGAGCAGGTCGGGGGAATTTAGTCGCAGAGCAAAGAAAACCACTCTTTTCGCGGCCCGGGGCATTCGATGAGGAGCAAAGCTCAGGGTTAGCGATGCGCTCCCCCGCGAAAAAACAGAAAGAAATGCAGCAAGAAGCGGGGGGGTTTATTCGGCCCCAGCCGCCCCAGGGATGTAAGCACCCCGGGAAGGCGATGGCTTCCCGAAAAAAAGCGATTTTGGGGGTGGTATTTCCCCCCGTCCCGAGCAGCCGCCGTGTTCCGCGCCCGGCGGCCCCGGGCGGGAGGGAGGCGGCCGCCGCCTCCCCGGGCCCCCGGAGCAGCCCCTTCCCCTCCTCCTCAAGGGAAAAGCTCCAGAAATAATCGTTCCCCCCCCACCTTCTCCCACCCCCTCCCCGGCCTGGGGCTTGCCCAGGGCTCCCCGCTGCCTGTCCCCGTTCCCAAAGCTCCCCGCTTGCCCTGGGAACAGGAGGGCCGGTGGTTTCTGCAAGGGGAGTTATTTTGCGGAGAGGGGGCAGACGATGGGAAGGGGAAGGGGAAGAGGAAGGGGGGGGGGGGAAGAAGCCCCTGATGTGAAATCCCTCTTGGTTGTATCACAGATGTGACAGGCGCCCCGGAGGCTGCTCGCAACTGCTTGCGAACAACGCGGAGGGAGTTTGGAAACCCGACCGCTATCTATCTTTCTTTTAAAAGGTATTAAATTATCATTAAAAACTTTAAAAGCGAATCTGGAAGACTGTTGGGGAGGGGGTTCCCCCTGTGTCTCTGCAGAGGGTGCAGCGGGACAGACCCGCAGCACTGTGGTGCGGCCTGCAACGGGGAAGGGGGGGTGTTTCTTCTTTTTTTTTTTTTTAAATAACCTTTTTCCCCCCATTCCTTTCTCTCTTCCCTTCCCTAATCTTGAAAGTGAGCAGGCTGCAGCAGCCAGCACTTCTGCTCCGCTCCCAGCCAGCAGCCCTGAAAGCCCAGACTCCTACAGCCGTGCCACCCACCCTCCCACCACCCCCCCGGCACCCACCCACCCCCACCCGGAGCGCAGGTTTCCACGCGACAAGGTGACAAAGGTTTAAAAGCGACTTACCTTGAGCGACAGATCTCCTCATTGGGCGATGCTCAAAAGGGTTTGTTTGGGTTTTTTTTTGGGGGGGGGGGGGAAGGAAGGGGTCTCTGACCCCCTTCCTTTCTAGTGGGAAGGAGACACGGGCACCCCTCGTGTGTGCCCGTGGCACCCACCGGAGCTGAGGATCGGGCTCTTGGCATTCAACCGCCAACCTTCGGCACGGATTTATATACTCACCCCCACCCCCACCCCCCAAAAAAAAAACAACAACACCCAAAACCCTAAATCCAACCCACCCTCATCCCAAAAGCAGCCTCGGAGCAGGCGAGGGGTCCGAAGCCCGTTCCCATCCCCGGACCGGCAGCGGAGGCAGAAAAGGGAATTTCGAGAAGAAGCAGCGGGAGTTTTTCGCCGATTTCTTTTTATTAAAGCACCCCCGAGCCCGTGTTTACATTGCGCAGTATAAACATCCTGCCCGGGCCCGCCGAGCTTAAAAGAGCGCACGAAGAGGGGGTTTAAAGTGGGTGAAAGTCGGCGCTGCGCGGAGGCGGCGGTGGGGCAGCGCCTCCGCTCCCCTGCGCCTCCCGCGGAAGTTCCGCGGGGCCCGAGCTGCCGCGCCCCGGCCCGCGTGGGGCCCTTCCAACCCTCCCCCCGTGATTTTCAGCAGAGGGGAAAAAGGAGGGGTGGGGGTGGCGGCGCCCCACGCAGCGCCGTGGTCACGCGTGGCACAACCCGCCCCTTCCTCCGTCCCCGTCCCCCCCCCTCCCCGGGGCGGGCAGGGATGCGTCGCGCAGCCCCCGCGTCGGGCAGGGCGGCGTGGAAAGGGCTCTTTAAAAGCTGCCCACCAGCTGGGAGCGGGGAGCGGAGGGGGGCCGGGCCGGGACGGCGGAGGGGGCCGCCCGGGAGGGCGTGGGGGAGCGGCTCGGGGCGGGGATCTCCGCTCCGCTCCTACGTCTGTCAAGGAGAGGGAGACGCCGCTGCGAGAGATAAAGTAAAAGGCGAGCGGCGGGACCGGGGACAGACTCGACAGCTACCGCGATGGGAAGCAGCTCCCCGCAGCACCGGCAACGCCGACCCAGCTAGAGCCGGGGCCCGGGGGCGGGGGGGGGCACGGCGGCGGCCCCGGGAGCCCGGCCCGCCGAGGGGCAGCGGGGCAGGCGGCGGCCGCCGGCTTCTCTTTCTCGCAGCAACCGAGCTTAGATCGCTTCCACCCGCCCCCCCTCCCACCCCATCCCGCCTCCCTGCGGGTCCCCCCCCCCCGCCCGACCCTCCGCCTCTCGCTCGCCTTCTGCAGCCGAGCTCGGATTTAGGGATAAAGTGGGAGGAGGAGGAGGGAAAGGCGGCGGAGGCGGCGGCGGCGGCGGGGGGGGGGGGGGTCGCTTCCATTTGTTTATCCACGGAGCGTTGAAGTCTCCCGGTGGAAAGAAACCCCGCCGGGGGGCCGGGAGGAGGCCGGCGGTGTGTGCGGGGGGGGGGGGGTGGGGGTGGGGGTGTGTGAGTGGCGGCGAGCCCCCAGCAGCGTGGCCTTTTGGGGGGGCGCGGGGGGGAGGGTGGCGGAGGAGGGCCGGGGCTGGCCGCCGCGGACCTGGCCGTAGATGACTGCAGAAGCGCAGCAGGCTCTGTCCTCTCAGCCCCCTCCTCCTCCGGTGCAGAGCAGCTACGGCCCCATGTCCTCCGTGGCCGAGAAGCAGCCGCAGAGCTCGGCCATGGACGCCGCCTCCGCCGCGCCCGGCGGGACGGGCGGCAGCGCCCCGGGCAGCGGCGGGGCCCCGGGCAGCGGCGCTCCCAAGGCGAAGAAAACCAACGCTGGGATCCGGCGGCCGGAAAAACCGCCTTATTCCTACATCGCCCTCATCGTCATGGCCATCCAGAGCTCGCCCTCCAAACGCCTGACCCTCAGCGAGATCTACCAGTTCTTGCAGAGCCGTTTTCCCTTTTTCCGAGGTTCCTACCAGGGCTGGAAAAACTCGGTGCGCCACAACCTCTCGCTCAACGAGTGTTTCATCAAGCTGCCCAAGGGGCTGGGACGGCCGGGCAAGGGCCACTACTGGACCATCGACCCGGCCAGCGAGTTCATGTTCGAGGAGGGCTCCTTTCGCCGCCGACCCCGCGGTTTCAGGAGGAAATGCCAGGCGCTGAAGCCCATGTATAGCATGATGAACGGGCTCAGCTTCAACCACCTCCCCGAGAGCTACGGCTTCCAGGGCTCGGCCGGCGGGCTCTCCTGCCCCCCCAACAGCCTCTCCCTCGAAGGGGGCTTGGGGATGATGAACGGCCATTTGTCCGGTAACGTGGAGGGGATGGGCTTGGCGGGACACTCCGTGCCCCACCTGCCCGCCAACGGTGGGCACTCCTACATGGGCAGCTGTACCGGCTCCTCGGCGGGGGATTACCCGCACCACGAGAGCTCCGTGCCCGCCTCCCCGCTGCTCGCCGGCGGCGGCGTGATGGAGCCCCACTCGGTTTACTCCAGCTCGGCCTCGGCGTGGGCTCCCTCCGCCTCGGCGGCCTTGAACACCGGCGCGTCCTACATCAAGCAGCAGCCCCTCTCGCCCTGCAACCCCACGGCCAACCCGCTCTCCTCCAGCCTTTCCACGCATTCCCTCGACCAGTCCTACCTGCACCAGAACAGCCACAACACCGCCGAGCTGCAAGGTAAGGCGCGGACACGCGTGGGAGATACCCGGGACCGCCGCCGCGGGGGTCGGCCCGGGGGCTGCCGGCGGGGCGGGCGCGCTCCGCGGCCACGCGTGGATCCGAGCCGAGCCGAGCCGTCCCCGCTTCGTGGACGGTTTTAATGCGCGCACACACACACACACAGACCCCGGGGAAGAGGTCGCCGCCACCCCCCCAGCTCCTCGCCTCCCTTCCCGGGGGCCACCGGGCAGCCGTCGGGGCTCGCCCCACTGCGGGAGCCGCTCTCCGCCGCTGCGGGGCCGCGAACGGCCGGACCGGGGCTCCGCTCCCCCGGGGCGGCTGCTCTGCCTCCGGGGCCGCCCCGGGCCTGGGACCGGTGGGCTCAGGCAGGCAGGGGGCTGCGGGAAGGCGAGGCCGGGGGTGGGCCCGAGGGGTCTTCTACCTCCATGGGGGTCTGGAGGGAGAAAAAGGGGGGATTTCCCCACCGGTGGCCCCCGCCATCAGCTCCTCTCGGGGTTGTGTTTTCCAGGCCCATCGCCTCCCTCCACCCTCCCGCTCCTCTGCCTGTGCGGGGGTCGGTGCCCCGCGCCCCCCGCGTCCCGCAGCCCCGGGACTGAGCTGCTGGGGTGGCTCTGTTGGGGCTCCTGGAGGGGGGGACACACATGGTGTTTTGGCCGGGAGGAGGCCTCGGGAGGGCCGAGGCCGGCGCTGGGCTTCGTCCTGAGGCCCAGATTCACCTCGGGAAGGCGGGGGTGGGGGGGTGGCTGTCGGGGTACAGGGGAAGCCCCGGCAGCCGTGGCCGGGTGAAGGGGCAGGTTTGGGGGTCTCCCAACATCTCCCCCTCTCCCCGGGCCTCCGGGGGAGCGGGAAGCGCCTGGCAAAACCGGGTGTGAAACGGCCCGTTAGCGGGTCAGAAACACGAAGCGATTTGGGGGGGGGGGGGCGGAAAAGGGTCAGCCGGGGCGGTCCGGGGGGACGGAGCCCGGGCACGGCACCGAGCCTGCGGGCCCCCTCCTGCTCCCGGGTCGGTCCCGCTCCGCACCCAGATCCGCTGCAAAACGGAGCGAAAAAAAACCATCCCGAGGAGCCACCGGGCCCGCCCGCGGCCTGAAGCGAAATACTCCGGATTAACACCGAAATGAAGGGCGGCGGGGCGAGCGGGCCCCGGCCGGCAGCTCCCCCCCAGAGCACCCCCGAATTTTTCGAGGCGTTTTAATGTTCCGAGGTGGCGGCAGAAAACGCAGGAACAGCCCCGCTCTCGGCGGGGTTTTGCCTTTGGCCTCTCCACGGCTGATCCCGGTGGACGAATGTGCTCCCAGCTCCGCACCCCGCGGACATTCCGCACGGGCGGAGGCGATGGGAAAGACAACCGGTACTTTCAAAGGGGGGCAAAATAGGAGGGGGGAAAAAACAAAACAAAACAAGAAGAACAAACCAAACTAAGCCAAAGCAAGTCCCGTCTCCTCGAAGCCGCGCCGTCCCGGGGCCGCGGGTTTTCCTCCGCCGCACCTGTCCGCGCCCGCGGAGCGCCCGCGGGTTTGTGTGCATGCGAATATAACCCTAATTTCGCGCTGAAAGCTCGGGGGCTGCGGAGGGCTTGTTTTTTTTTTTTTAATTATTATTATTTTTTATTTTACCCCAGACGGCATCTTTCTCCCTCGCACGCTCAACCTCCTTTACTAAATATAATCGCTATGGCTGACAATCTTTCTCCCCCCCGTCCCGCAGGCATCCCGCGGTATCACTCCCAGTCTCCGAGCATGTGCGACAGAAAGGAATTCGTCTTCTCTTTCAACGCCATGGCCTCCTCCTCCATGCATTCGGCGGGCAGCGGCTCCTATTACCACCAACAAGTGACATACCAGGACATCAAGCCGTGCGTTATGTGATACGGGGCGGAAAAAACACCTCCTGGGGCCGGCAAAGGCCTGACCCGGGCACCGAGCCCCCCTCCCCAGGACCCTCTCGGTGGAAGGGGGGGGGGGATCTCTGCAGACTGGCTTTGTTCAGGAGGTATAGACGGGAGCCCCCGGGAGCGGCAGGGGATGGGGCGTGCGGCCCCGGGGCTGAGCCTGCCCCGCAGCTGAGCATCGGCCGGACCCGGCCTCCAACACGGGTCTTCAATCACGGACGGTCTCTGCCTTCTTCTGCTTCTTCGCTTGGGGATGGGTTGAGGGAAAAGCAAAAGCAGCCCCCCCCACCAAAAAAACCCACAAAAACCAAAAAAGGAAAAAGAAAACCAACACCCCCCCACCCCAAACAACCAAAAAACCCCATCAAAAACCCACCCCGGCTGCGAGTTTGGGTCAAGGGTTTGAAAAATGAGGTTTTGATGCTTCTTTTAAAAAAAATAATAAATAAATAAATCGCTAATTCAGGTGTGTAACTGGCGGTGGCACCATCCCCGTTGGTAAGCGCAGAGCCGGAGCGGGCTGTGGGGGGGCTGGAAGGGACAACCCCCACCACTCCCCCCCCCCCCAAAGGCGGCGCATTCCTGCGCGCTGCACCGCGGGGTCCCCCTGCCCCGAGACCCTCGGTCCGTCTCACTCCGAGCCCCTTCTTCGGAAAAACACCTTTTTTTTTTTCTTTTTAATCTTTTCTTTCTTTTGCTTTTTTTTTTTTTTTTTGCCGGCAAACACCCAGCGGGCAAAAAAATCTCTCAGAGGGATTTTTTTTAAAACTATAAATATTTTTTTCTTTTTGCCTGCATAAAGACTGCAGGATCAGACCCTATGCAGAGAGAATAAGGCACTTTGAAAAGAGACAGCCATGCTCATTCTGTTATTTATTCTACATTTTTTTTTGTTGTTGTTGTTGCTAATAATCGAGACACGAGTAGTCTCAGCTGATCAGTATTAAATCGGTGAATCTCTGTTGGCAATATTTGCCATATAGATTTTTTTTTTTTTTTTAGTTAACCTTTGTAAATTTTAAACCGATCATGGTCTCTGTGTAAAGACAATCCTCCATATGTTTTTATAGAAATATATATATAATGAAGGATTATTCCCCTCCCTCCCCCCTCTATTTTTTTTTTCGCCCTGACTTTGTACAGTTCGGTGACACCCATTTTAATTCTTTCTGCACTGTATAAAATTGTAATTATGTGGGTTTTTTTTTTTTCGCCCTGCCCTTTTGTGTACGTTTTGTCCCTAAAGAAAAAAAAAACACCAACCCGAACGGAAATAAAACATGTATGTTATTTGTACATGGGCTTCACGATTGTATGAGCAGCAAATAAACGAGCATGCGGTGTAACACGCGTAATTATATCTGAGGAGTCTGTGGCCTCCGCCGGGCTCCGCAGTGCGCGGAGGGGCCGCGGAGCGCCCGGCCCGGCCCCTCCAAACCTTCCTCCGTTCGATGCGCTAATTTCCCATCTCGGTACAGACCCGAAAGAACCTATTTTGGGGGTTTGGTTGCGGCTTCCGAGGGGTCCCGTGGGCCGGGTTCCCCCCCCCACTTCGCTGCGCGGATATATTTAAAATACGGAGAATGAAAGGAGGAGGGAGGGAAAGCGGAGGGGATTTTTGGTTTTATCTTTTTTATTACTATTCTTTTTATTTTCACACACACACACCCCCACCAAAGAGAAAGCAAAAGGCGAGGTTTGACAGCTCTTGGCCTCTTGCTCTGAGACAAGGCGTGTGGCTCCAGCGATGCTCCCCCGGCTCCTTTTCTCTCCCTCTCCACCCCCGGAGGGATGGAGGATGCGTTTTTCCGAGCAGCCCCAGCCGCGTATCCCCGCGGAGCGTCGCCGGGCTCAGCCCTGGCCTCCGCGGAACCTCCGCTGGAAAGAGGCACGGCCGCGCCGAGGGGTGCGCTAAAAGTTCTCACGGTTTTTTTTTTTTCCTGCGTGAAAAATAAAATAAAATAAAATAATAAAAATCAAGCAGAGAAACTCCTGCACCACCACCGTCCTGCTCTGGGCAGCAATAAATCCGCAGGGTGGAGTGACACAAGCTCAGCTCAAGTGAAAAAACAGGTCTTTTCCTGCAATGTTTGGGTTTATTTGGTCTAATTAAGGATACTACCATATCCTGGAAATTTTGCCTTAATCCGTGGGCCGATATGTCACTATCAACGCTCATACTATGAATATACATGCACGCAAAATGCACGCGAATGAATGTGAATATTGGCTGCGTATTTCTGTCTTTATAGAGGGAAATTAGGTTACTGCACATGAATTAGCCCGGCTGTGTGTAATCAGCTTAATGAAAAGCAAAGTTAGCTGGTAAGGACCAAAAATAATTAATTAAGTTAGGTGGGAAAGGCTTTATCAGAGCGGGTGGAGGCCTTTCGCAGAGTGGGGGTTTGTTGTTGGTTTGGGTTTACTGGGGGGGCATTGGGAGGGTTTTTGGTGGTTTTTTTTTTGTTTTTTTAGAGAGTAGGTCAGTTTAAGCCAGCAGCAATTATTTGGGGTTTCCCTGGTTTTACGCCTTTGTGGGTTGATCCTTCCCTCCACCACCTGCGCCGCTGCCCATCCCTGCGTGAGGTGGGCCGTGGTGTCACCATCCTTCTTTTATCAAGCTGAAGATGGGGGGGGGGGCGGTTTTTTGCTCCTGAAGCATGTATCTGCGCTAGGTGTGGCTGAGATAAAGGGCCAGGGTTAGGAGTTCGGTCGCTGCCAAAGCAGTTCTTCCTTCCTTCAAGTCTCACTGTCACTCCTAAGGTTCATTTTCAGCCTTCAGAATAATTTTGGACTTGCTTGTTTGGGTGCAGTCCCAACGCCTTCACAGCTTGGCCTCCCCTGGGCTGCAAAGGACAGACAGGCACCTTGCGAGCCTCTGCTCCAGCTTGAAGGGGTTTGATATCTGGTCCCCAACAAAGGTTTACGTGATTTTATTTTTTTTTTTTTTTTTCACCCTCCCATCAGTTTCCAAACCTGGAAAAACAGAACCGCCGCATACCATGGACGCCACATATTCCTCAAGCCAGTGAGCGCAGTCTAAACAGCCAGCTCTCCATCTCAGACACCTACATCGGGGAGGAGAGGATGAAACTGCACAGGGTCCTGCTCCCAGCCCTTATTCTGCACAAGACAAACTTGATTTTTCCCCCCCCCACCGCCGCATATATTGTCCCAAAGGACAGCAAAAAACCTAGCTGCTGTCACGAGCCCTCCCTTTGTGCAAGCTCCGCTCGTAGGTTTGCACATTAAGGTTGGTACGAGGCGAAGAGAAAGACGTTTGCTCCAAAGTGGTGGTGGAGCCCTGTAAGAGCTGATGAGACACAGGCTTGCTCAGAAGCGCGGTATTTCCTCACGTAACAGCCCAGATCTGCCCCGTGCTCAGCTGCTGTGGCTCAGTTCGCCGTCGGCGACCCGCTCTCCGCACCTCGTCCCCCGCTTCCCAATCTGTAGGTGCCACAACAACCCAGTTTTCTTTGGTTTTTTGGCATTTCTACTGGAGGAAAGCGCTCCTCCTTGCAGACGCCCTGTGCAGGCCCACAAGTTTTCTCCAGAGCTGAAATTTTGGAGCACGATGAGAAACAGGGCCTGGTGTCTCCACCTGGATTTGGCAGGGGATGTACCCCTGGTTCGGGGGGGACAACACACACACCTGGGGGTCCCCAGGCGTGCTGCTCCCCGGGTCCGTGCCCCACCGTAGCGAGGCTCCGGATGGTGAGGCGTGTTGGCGGCTTCCCTCTGCTCCTGCCTGGGTGCTCCCTCCCACCCTCGCAGGGCCGGAGCTTCGCATCTACCGCTGTCACCTGCCTCGTGTCCCCAGGGGTGCTTATGGGGGGGGGCCCAGGGTCCCGCGTGGGGCACGGCTTGAGGGAGCATGGGGTGGTGTGGGGGGTCGCAAAGCCACGGAGCCTCTGCAGAAGGAGGTGTGGGGTAGCTGGGGGGGGGGGGGGGCGTGTGTGGACACGCAACATGGGGAACCTCATCGGGGCGACCTAGTGTCCCTTTTGGGGGGTCAGGGGGGCCTTCGGGGGGTCTCTGGGGAAAGGGGGGGTTGGGGATCCCCGCGGGGGGGCGCGCGGCGCCGTTCCCTTGGCGGCAGCGCCACCTGGCGGCGGCGGACCGGCACCGCCCGCGCCTCGCCCCCGCTCCCCGCCCGGCCCCCATTTCCCCCAAATTTGGCTTCAAACCGGCCCGGTTCTGGCGGTTTCTGACCTTTTCTCCACGGAATGGGTGTTAAAAGCTTGTTTTCTTTTATTTCTTCCCCCCGAAGGCGAACGTCCCTTTACCACATCTACAGGTTCAGCATCGCGGTACCAGGGATTGAATGTGCCGGGCGAAAGTCATTTACGGGACGCTTCTGGATCAGGCTTGTTCCGTGCCCAGGCGGGACAGATGGGGATACTCGGCATGGGCTGGCAGACAGTAGCCTGTGAATACAGACACTCAGCATGTGATGCTCTCAGGTGGGGGTTGGTTCCCCAGACTAGCAGAAAACTGGGTACCTTGGGGACTTCACGGGTGGGAACAGACACCTTGAACCTTAAATGGGTATTTGGAAGGCCAGGTTCTGAGTTCAGTACCAACTTCTTAGCAGGTCAAGGCTCAGATCCATGGGGATAATTGGATGCTTGATTTCTCCCTCAAAACCAAGAAATTTGGGACCTCGCAGGGTCGGAGCCACAGTTCTTGTCACTTTTGAAAGGGGGAACGTTGATTTCTACATTCCTGAAATGCTTTCGGAAGATCACACCTCAAGATTTGTTCCCTTTCCATGCATATTTACAAGCATAACTTGCTGCCTGACCCCAATCTCTGCAGGAAAAGACAGTGCTGGGGTGCTCCTGTCGGCTTCGCATCGGCCAAGAAACCTTTGCCGCTGGGGATCATCCTCGGGGACAAAATAGCTGCCGCAGGTGAGCGAGCGCCTGGCTGAAGGAGCCCCCCCGCGATGAGCGGGAGATGCCCCGAGTGCTAGCAGCAGCTCTGCCATCGTGAGCTGAGGTTATTCAGAGAAACAATTATCAGATTGGCTCAGTAAGTGAGGAAAGGCATGCGGCTCAGTTGGGTTTTTAAGTAACTTTCACCGCAAGTATTCCACTTGCCCAGTAAGAAACTGAAATCAGAATATTATTAAGGAAAGACAAGAGAAGGAATAAACCTTGTTATTGAGCTTCTGGGTCGGAGATCTATTTGCACAGACTTATAAAAAGCTCTTCGAGGCCAATTCCCATTATCACAGGTTGCTCTGAGCCATCAAACTCCTGATAAATGTTTTAAACCCAACCTTAAAATGAACTGATCATTTGCAAGGGCGATGCAGAGCCTTCAGAAGAATTCCCCGAGGCAGATTGCTGGGTAGTAAACGTGAATCTTCTCTTCTCGGGCACTTCTCGTAGATCTTTTGAGAGATGCCAAGAACCCCGCAGGCCAGAGGTACAAGCATCGGAAAGCATATGACAATCCTAGAGATCAAACCGTCTCTGCTTATTTATGGAAAGATGCAAGGACACTGGCAGCACCACTTTACTTCAGTACTTTCTTACACTGGTGTAAATACGTGAGCCTGAGCACAGGCGTTTCTTTCTTTAAAGCAGCAAGAGTTGAAAGACCCAGAATGGTACGGAAAGTGCAGTTCTGCGGCTCAGCTCAGCTTCAGGCTAATTACTGAAAAAATAAGCAAACACACCTGGGAAAGCAAGATGACAGGGCCTGGAAAGTTTTGCAGGGACTTAGCATACCGAGAGTTCACTCGGAGCAGAACTTGCTGCGGCAATTGTGTTCCTCTGTGGCGGGGAAGAAAAGCCGCTGCAGACCAGCTACCCGCGTAATCGCCTCCTGCAGGGAGATGGAAACGCCACACTCCGGAGTCTGAGCAGCGCAGGTGCCTGGAAACACTCGGAAAACACGATATCCCTCTGGAAATATGTAAGTATTACTCTTGTCTGAACAATTATTCACTCAAAAATACCAAGGAGTGGTAGCGATGGATACACTAATGCCTAGAAATTAGCAGATTTTGCAGCATCTCATGAATGATTCCCTTCTTTCCCTGCTCTTTTTTCTCTCCCATCTAACAGTCCTGTACATTTGCCTTATCTCTTGAAAGAAAGAAAACCACCCTGGTTTAGCTCCATGTGTTCCTGCATGGGACGGGTGGACTGTAACACACTTATGTGACCTGCCAGACCTCTGGAGGAAGCACATTTTGGGGAAAAACATCTCAGTTTCTCCCTCCTGTCTTGTCTCACAGGGCAAGAGGGCTGTGGTTTGTCTGTGGACTGGAGAGGGGCTTGCATGGGGTGCCCTGTCTGGAAGGCTGTGCCGGAGCGGGAACGAGCCACAGGATCGTACGCTTCTCTGGGCTCGCAGGCAGAGCGACCGCGCTGCTGCAGCTCTCCGCTGGGAAGCAGCAAGATGCCCGTCTGGGGACATCAGGTACCCGTCACATGGAAGAGTCCAACGGTTACCACGCTATGGGGTTTGTTTTTTGAGAGCTTTGGGTGAGTTTCTAGCCTGTTCTCTCCAGTTGTTTCCCAAAGCGGTAGGAATTACCATTTGGATCTAGTCTATCAGGAGCCATCTCTGCCTTCCTCTTTTTCCCCATCTGTAAAAGGTGGATGTTACTGGGGCCACTGTAAAGATTGACTAGATAGGTCTGTATCCTGAACTCATTTCTCCCAGTGACTTCAGTGGGATGCCCAGCCCAGAACAATGGCAGGATACATGACCCTAAACATTTCTGCAGTGCTTTGAAAGATGAAAAGCACTGACTTTTATACCTATGTCGGCACAGGGGCACAGAAACGTTTCATGATGTTTATAGCAGACATCACGGCCATTACACATGAAAACATGGGAAATGGTGAGCTTTTCTTGTAGGGAGATAATCTTTAATAGATGGCAACGAGGAAATAAAAGCATTCGTACACAACAGCCTACCTCACGCAGGGATACGTTTGCCTGAGTAGCATGGCCACAGCCACAGATGTTTCCTCCAGAGCCCGAACGGCTGCACGGGGCTGTTCCTTCTGAGGAACCGGAATGAGAGAAATCCCAGTACATGCTTTTCCTCTCCCCTCCTCACCCCTTGCTGCAGTTGCAATAAAAAACCCGCAGCCCCAGTGCTAGATTTTTTCAATGGAAACATTCCCCTAAAAAACATTTGTTTCCCCCTTTGGAGCAGTAGAAGACGATGAAATAAAAATAATAATAATAAAAAAAGAAATGTCTTCATGACTTAAAAGACAGTATTGAACCATCCCTTTTCCAAGATATTTTATTGGCCTCCAAAGATAATGGGCTAAGGCCTCTGTCCTTAAGACTGCTTTCTGGGAGGGGAAGCAGGGTGCATGGAGCCGCTGGAGGGCTGCATGAGGACCTGGCTGTGGGACCCAGGATAGGGCTTTACTCTCTTCCTGCCCTGACCGTGAGGATTTATTTTTCCTTTTTCTCTCCATGGAAACACACAGTCCCTGACTCTTGTCACTCACAGAAGACTACACAGCAACACGGCTTGTTTACTCGCTGTTGTCTTCAGTGGATTGTAGCTGTGTGGCCTTGTCCTTGTTCCAGGAAATGCATGGACATAGCTGTCTGAAGGAAAACCCTAATGATTGTATAGTTTTCAGCGCTGAGTGGCAGTCGGCCACCTCGCTTTTATTGTTAGCAGATTACAATGTTGCCTCACTGCTCTGTGCCACACACCACGCTGTGACTAACATCATGCAACAAAAGAAAATCCCCTCCAAAGTGACCATGTTCTCGAGCCTAATGGATCTGGTAGAGGCTCCATTCACCCAATACTGTTTTTCTCTTCGCATCTCTCCCACAAGCGAGGATGGGAAGAGGGGTAGAAGCACTCTGGGAAGCTCACGTCCATGATGTAACACCTAGGGTGGTCGCTGCTGGATCCCACACCCTCCCAGCTGCCATGAGAGCAGAGCTGGGTTTGCTCACACCAACCAGCCTCCAGAGCTGTTCAGCATCTTTCCCACTTGAACCCTCAAAAAGAGGGGCGTGCAATAACATCCTAACTTGTTTGTGCCATGAAAGGAGCTGGAAAGAATGCACCGAACCACATGACAAGCGAGGACATCAGGGCTGCGCAGAGAATAGAAAGACCTCATTTTTAATTACTTCTGAACAAAGTTGGCTCAGTAAAGTATTTCCCATTGTACTGCTGAACTTTTCTTCTCATCACACAGCAGTGAAACACAATCCTCTCTGCTGCTGCAAGTGAACTAAAATCAAGGCTGTGTTAGGGATCACTTCATTTCCTAGTAAAAGCAGACTACCCACCTATCACCAGTGTTTCAGGCTTTTCTCCAGCATCCAGGCACTTCTTTGTCATTGTGGATGTTTTTAACATGAGAGCCTTAAGAAGCAAGGGCGTCCCACTGCCCTTGCAGAACAAGACTGGGGTTTAAGTGCTTAGAGACACCTTCTCTCCATCGGCCCAGGCGTGAGCGGTCACAGGAAGGCCATTACAGAGAACTGGCTCGAAGCATTGAGGCCTCTGAAGTCCTAGACTCTTGCTTCAGCCACAGCGAGAGCGGACGCTGAGGGCTGGTATCCACGTGAGATGAGGCATATCTACACAGACGTAACCTAGTTTAACCGACGCGTTAACAGCAGGGCCACAACTACGAGAGGTACAAAATGAAGAATTATTGCTCGAGTAAAGGTTCTCATCTTTAAAACCTGTCAATTCAGACAGTAAGTTCTTCAGGGCATGGACTGTATGGTTTGATTGTCGGTAAAATATCTTGCATAGTCTTGGTCTGGGCGAAACTAAATCATAAGCAGGCTTCAGTTCCTCAAGTTTCATCATGAGATCAGAGCCTAAGGGTTCACTAAAATGTATTTCATTTCAGAGTTTCGTGGATTTAGAGAAAACTCAGAAGTGACTCATGTGCAACTGATGTCTTCCTGAGCATGGAGAGAGCCTGGAACAATAGATCTAAGAGATGCAGGCTGCCCCATTCACTTTTTCTTCAAAATCCGCTGTTTCCTGGAGTAGGAACTTGGTCAGCCCACAAGAAAAAATCCACATCATACAGCTAAAGGCACCAGAAAGCCGTGCAAGCGTGTGCCTTGGGCAGTCTTGCATTATTTAATTAAATAGCAATTTAGCATCTTGCAGTGAAATGTCTTTTAGCTGAAGATGAGCAGCTTCCCAAGCAGCAGCAAGGGCCCATCCTCCTCACTGACTCCCTTGCTGTCCAAGACAGAAGCTGCATCAGCTTCAGAGTGCACAGGCTCAAACTCCTGCTGTGCTGGTACCTGACGCACTTCAGAAAGCACAAGCTACACTCTCCTCCTTACAGGTAAGCCTAGAGAACAGCTTTGCTGCAGGTCATGCTGCTTTTTTTCAGAATGTAAACACTCAAGTCCTTGTTTCTCCTGTGGGAATCCTACAGCAACCCAAAGGTGATTTCTGAGGACTAGTTTTGCCTCCACATAACCCCTCACTACTAAACCTCTGAACCCTGGCGAGCCTTCTGCAGCTCCAGACTCTATTTTCAGCAGCTGCCTGTACCAACTCCTTCTCTGCAGGTTGTTGCTCTTGAAGCAGAGATGACAGAAATGAACTTGTACCTGCAGTTCCATTGCTACTGAGTTCGCTGAAGCTGCTGGTGCAGATGGGTTTGCAACAGGCTGCCAAACTCCGACCTGGAGCAGCTGCTACCTTGAATTAAAAACACACTTGAATAACTTTAAGATGGCAAGGCCCGGAAGACCTTGCCATTTATTAATAACCTGGATCAAAAAATGACTGATTAAGTTGGAAAAACAATTCTCAAAATATCAACATGATTATTTCAGTCCACCCAAAACGCTAACGAATGGTCCATTAGCTTGAACTTGTAGTAATTATTTTTCTTCTCTGAGCCTAACTACAGTTACATACCTCTGTCTAGTTAGTATCTTTGTAGTGGAGTTTGGATTGTTTATCGCCTGTCTGGAAAGTAACAAGATGTGAAATGTAGCCTCCCAATACAGGACAGAAAAAAGTGACAGGCTGGAAGAGAACTGCACAGATCTGCTCACCTGGATATAGACCTAGCACAGCTCACCTCGTGGGTTACAGGCAGCTGCAAACAGAAAACCATCCAGACATGTTTGTCTGACCGCATGCAGCCTTGAGCGCAAAGCAAAGGGAACACATTTACGTATCATGTGTAAATGTAACTGCACCGAATCTTCAGATGTTAAGAAAGGAAATAAGGTAGAGGATGAAATTCCCACAACTTTGACCAGAGAAGGCTGGTTCAATCTGCAATGCAACAGGGGATGTTGGAGATGCTGGAAGTTTTCACTGGCAGAATAACTGCTCTTTAACTGCTAAGGTCACCTGGGCATCTTCACCAGAGTAAGCAGTATTGCAAGAGTCAAGAAGAACGTCAGATGATTATGTTACTTAATTTGCCATCATTTGGAAGGGGAAGGCGGTGATGTATAATTATTTTTTTGCTTTTCTTTCCTCTGCTTTCTAAGCTTATGATGTAATGAGTATGTTTAAGTAGTAACATAACCCCTGACTCTTACCCTTGAAGTGCACGACTACTGAAACAAGACACAGAGGACTCCGCAGTGCTTATGCTTTCATTCAGACTAAGTGATATTGGAGACAATTTTGAGCTGGAGAAAGAGAGAGCATTATAGAGCATGGCACTATTTTTTTTTTCCAGAAACCTCTCCTTTGTAGACCTTACAAGAAGTTGAAGCAATACTTTCCTCTGTATTTCCTCTGTACCGAGTACATGATAACGATGAGAACTTTTTATTTAACACTGTATGAAATGTCTGACCCTTGAGGGATCATAACATGCTTAAAATATACTTAACAGTACCCTCTGGCTAAAAAAAGTTTCCAACTCGTACTTAAAAAAATATCCATTTAGATGCTTACTTTGACTATGTGCCCAGCATCAATGGCAAAAGTGCTTCTGTTTAGAAAGGATGGCTCAGCCAAAATTCAACTTGTTTTTCAGGAATAGGAAACCAAAGGAGAAAAAAAAAAAGTAATAAAAGCCATACCAAATAAATCATCATTTTCCTCTACACATAAGTGAATGTTCACATGTGCGCAAATCTTACTGTTCAAGCTAGTACTTGATAGCGCTTTCACAACGCAAGGTTGCCAGCGCTGCTGTCCAACCCTCATCGCTCTCTCATGCGGTGGGTGCAGGAAGGCCTCGCTGGCAGTGACAGAGGCACAGCAGGACAGGCTTTGTTACTACCTCCAGTAACGTCTCAAACAACTCCAAGCCAGACCAGGCACCCACACGTTCTGACCACGGTCTGCCTGCTTTCCATTTCCACTGCAATGATTAATATTAATCGCATTAACGTCACAGAGGCGATGGAATCACACCAAATTATAAGTGGCAAGACAATCAGGAAAAGCATCGATTTTATAAGCATCTGCATCCATAAAAAGGCACCTGAAGTGTTTCGGGGAAAAGCAGAGGAGAAAACTGGACTTCGCTTTCCTCTGCCAGACTGAAATAAGAAATATAAGGTTTACAAAGGGCTGGATTAATAAAATAAAGCTGAGAGAGGGGCTACCATCCCTTCCACCTATGTTAATAGCTATTACTAGAACGCAGAGGCTGAGTCAGCGTTTCCACACCTGTTCTTCAAGAGCACGGAAAGGGCAACCTCTCTCCCCGGTCATTTTTAGGAAAAATACTGTGAAAACTCCCAACAGGCAAACCCCATTTTTTAGTAAACTTGTAACCCAAGTATAACCCGTAAGACGGATTCTCTGCAGCTGGCTTTTAAGCTCAGGAGTACAAATCAGCAGGTAGAACCTCTAGATGACAGAACGTAACCACCTTGCTCCACGTGGCTGCACAGAGCTACCAACGGGCAGGTTTTTGATCCAGGCCTAACAACCATAACACACCGAACAGCAAATCAAGCCCTGGCCAATGAAAAACAAATACACAAGTGTGGATAGCTATTCAGAGAAACGGCCCCTCCATCATCTGTCTTGACAAATACACTTTGCATGTACAACTGCAGGGATGACGCAGGCAAGTCAGCTGTGAGACGTACGCCTCAGTTTGCAAAGTTGGCTTTGCACTTTGTTGTTTAGCCTGCAGAAATCAGAAGGTATACTAATATCCTTGAAAACTTAGGTTGGCTCCTCAAAAAACAATAAAAACACTTATTTTTCTCCTCTATTCATTTTCATTTCTGACTATTGATTTCTACTTGCCCTTTGTTTCTCTGATTCTTGGCCAGTTCAACTCGCAAAGTACTACCCCTGAGGCTCAAGCCTTTCAAAGAGGATACAGCACTCTCTGCGGTTGCTTTATCCTTGTAATCGAGAAAAGCCCTGTGCTGCGCTCCTTGCCAATTCAGTCGTAAAGGAGTTGCACGGAATTCCCTTAAAGCACATTTCAGCTCGCTCACTCTTACGCTGGGAGGTATGTTCCCCACATACACAGTAGTAATCAGGCCAGATCTCTCTAATCCGGGACTTAAAGAATCACTTTCAACATAATGCTGTCCTACTTGAGCCGAGCCTGTTGCAGCCGGCTGACTTGTATTTTCAGCCATCGCCTTCTCATTTAACGCTGCTGGCGCGTTGGCGTTTGCCAAGTCTGAAAGTTCATCTTGGAGGGTAACGTCCTTGCCAGCCTGCTTCTCTCTGTATCGAAGACTCTTTAGGATGGGGATTTTTTCCAGCATCTCATAGCTGACCTAAAAAGGAGGAAGACAGATATAATTATGAGATTTCTGTCCTTCCAGAAAAAGGAGAAAGTCATCAGGACGCATCTGTGCCATAAAAAGAGAGGAACCTTATTATATTGCTACCATTCAGAGTGCCAGAGCATTCAAAACGTTACTAATTGCTGGCCCGATTCTGAAGTTGCTCCCTAAATACACGCTGCAGGACAAAAATAAACATTAGTTATGCTTTAAGCAAGTGGCACAATGTAGATCCAGCAGGAAAATCAAAACCAAACTCAAAACTATTCAATTTTGACATTTATTTATCAGGGTGCTTTCAGATTTGCATTCTCATTGTTATCCCTTAATATTTGCTTTGACCGAGGGCCTGTGCTCCTGCTCTGGCAGAATCTTACACGCCTACAATTCATCAGACCATCAGGCGCTTTCATTCTGCAGGCCTCCTTGTGCTCTTTCCCCCCAAAACAGGATATCCCGTAGGCCGGGTCACACAATGGGGAGGGACGATGGTGTTAAGTTTGCAGCTGGGGAGCGTGCCTTGTAGCAGGGCTCCGATGAGTGTGGGCCCAGCTGGAGGCACGTTCTCTGGTCGTGGCGCATCAGCACGGCCTCCCTCCTGTCATCTGACCTTGCACGCCACCCGCAGCTACTCATCAGATCCCACACCAGTCCGCCGGGTTGGATCACAGAACGGAAGAGTGCCCGGACACTGTGCTTCAGAACTGTGAACCCCCTATCCCTCCACCCGTCCCCAGTTCATAAGCAGCTTTTCTGGACGGGCTTTTCCTCTCAACAGCTGAACCCTATCCATCTCAGGCATGAGATGCCCCAGGCTGCACTCAGTGACTGGCAGGAAACACAGTGGTTCCCTAGCTAATGTGGTCTAGCTCTTGGCTTGCACACTGCAGTTGGAAGGAGAAATAATTCGTACTTGGCTGCTGGACAAGCAGAACATCCATCAACACAAGATCCAATTCTTAAATTTAGGGAGCAAAACAGAGCCTAGGGAAGCAACGCCTGAGCTAGCAGAGACTCAAGCTAGTAGCCCACACAGTGTGAGCAAGGCACGCTAGCGGGGTACTGCACCCAACCTTACGAGCCACTACTTCTCAGCAGGCTGTACTGGACTAGCACCAGCATATCTTGGCTAGAATACGCCTGCGCATCTCCCAGCTCAGATCTCTCACCTCAGAGCCCCTGAATTCCTGGTTCTACAATTACAGTCAGAGTGAGTTCGGATCTGGCTGCACCACATAAAGTCTAAGATTTACAGACCTCTAAGGAAAGTAGCCCAGCTCTGAAGTGACTCATGTAAAATCAGACAGAATGGGAGCAACATTAGGTTAAGGTAACGGGAAAGCCAGTCAACACAACTCTCTCAAACGTTCCCAGGGCTCCTGTTCCAAGGAGCAAACAAGCAAGTTTTATTTCAGGCTGAAACTAAATAAAAATACAATTTACATAAAGCCTGTCCTTGCTCTATTTTGTTAATATGATATCAAACAGCAGAACAGCACGAACCAGTATGGGCGGAGGCCACCTCCGTTCTGTCACGCTGCAGACCCAGACTCAAGGTGTCTGGGATCAGGCCCTTTAAACAAGCAAACTTTATGACCGAGAACAATTTCTGAGCAAATCTGGCCCAATCTGGCAGCCAGTACAGAGAGGCAAGGACTTCCTCTGGGGCTCCAGGAGCTGCAGCACTCTGGAAGGTACACGCCATTTTCAGATTTTGAAGAGTTATTACTCTGTGGATAGTTGGACTGATTTGTTTTTCTCAGCCAAGAATTCAGACTGCTGTGTTTGACAGCAAATTCCCCTTCCCTGGGCGATACAACATCAAACCAATGGCTGAAGCCATCTTACTTTGTTTTTACTGGCCAACAATTAGGAACATTTGTTGTCTTCTGTCAAATTTCTATGTGAAAAGTAAGCTCTATGCTAATTAAACCAAACAGGAAAAACATTTTTCTATTCTCATGCAACTAATCACACTCCTGAACCCAAAGCACAACCTCAACCTATTACCGAGTGTACGTGCAGCTCCCTTCACCCTGAAATTAAAATTAAACTTGGTTCCTAAGGCATGGACTGGGTGTTTAGTTAGAAAGATCAACGCTAGCAAGGGCAAACCCTCGCCACTTTGTATGCTAAGAAAATCAAAGAGATGGGCACTGAGAGGATGATCTCTGGAAACCGCAGTCTTCAAGGAGAGATTGAGGAGAGGAGTCAGATAATCCAAGGGCCAGCATACTCTCTAGGAGACTTCAAGTGGCTAGACTTCAACACAGCCTCTCCTCTCACCAGAGTGACCAGCAGTTTTTGGCATCTGACTGGAGTTCTTTGAGCTATCGTTTCAGGCTCCCTGCAAACTCAGGAAGATGCAGTTACAACAGCATATATGTCTTCATAAGGGCTATGAGCTAGTTTTCTATAAAAGCTGAGGCTCTGCTCATGAAACAGCACCCCACGAGGTGAACCAATCGTTACCTTAAATTCCGCCCTCTGGAGAGATAACAGTACCGAAGCAACAAAGGCAGCTGATTTGGCACTCATCTGAGTGCCATTGTTTGTAATAGAAATTGTTTGTAATCATTGTTTGTAATAGAAAACATTCTGTAAAAAACCTACATTAAAGAAGTTCTGACATTGTCAACTGACATCCTTCTGCTGCAGAAGAGAGACGGAGGATTTACCTTAAGGGCTGTTTTCCCCAGGGTCTAAGAGAATCTTTCAGCTGGGCCAAAGCTTTCAAACCCTTCCGTATTTTTCCCCACTTTTATGCCAAGGAAAGGCAGAAACTCAGTTTGGGATTTCAGAGTTTCAGTTCAACAGACCAATTCACTACCTTTTTTGGGGTGCAGGGGGTGAGAGCCAAAAGGGCAAAGGGGGCAGTGGGTGGCAGAGGAGAGGAAAAAGCTTGCTCTGCTCTGTTGCAAAATAGCAAACAAAAGAACTCTGTGGTAGTACAATGTGTTGCCAATTACAATCATGCAAAAAGTTTCTTTTGTCTTGTGAGCTGTGGAGGATTGCAATGATTTATTTCCATGTGGAGAAAGGCCAAAGATATTCCTCCTCTCTTTCAAACAAGCTGCACGTTTCTTGGTCCTGCGCCGGCTGGTCACCCCTCCCTAGCCTTGCCTACCACCTTAGGCTAAGCCAGGATGCAGGGGACTTGGGTTCTACCCCAAGTCTGCTTGATCCAATTATGCAGACCTGGGCAAACACAGTGGCAGAAGCTTCTTTCCTTGCTTCCCCCATCCCTATAAAGTCAAGGCCAAACCATTTATTGATGTTTGTAAACTTTGTATTGAGTGTTGGGATTTAGCTAAATGATTGGCTTTAGCACTGAAGCCAGCTGAAGAAGTTTCCTATTATCCCTTGACCACCAATTCCCAGGCCAGTTCCATCCTTCAGCCCTCTGGGGTTGGCCAACAGAAGTGCTTGTGGGTCTGTGCTATAAACTCAGTGACTGAAGTGATTCAGGTTAAAAATAACTCCTCCAAATGCAATTAATCACTTAACAATCCTGCCCACTCCCTGCCATAGCTGGGAGAGCCTTGGGGAAAGAGGACAGCAGGGTAGATGAATTCTTCTGGCACACAATTACCGGGCTATGGGAAAGGAGCTGAGAAGGGAAATGTGGCCCCTTTTCTGACAGAAACCTGAAGAAAACAGAGTCTTGGATGCCGACTGCCAATACAAATCTCCCAGCACTTAACCCTGAGCATCCACGCTTACGACACCTGGTTTGGTCCCAAAACAACGTAGTGGCAGATGGACTTCTGCAACGTCTCTGCTGGAACATCGAGGCTCTCTTCAACCTCTGTTATTCCGGAACAGTAAGTGTAGCCACTTTCAATATTTTGCTGGGGAAAATGAAAGATGTGTTTGTCCTCTGACAGAATGAGTAATGCTGACCCCTGATACAGCACAGGCCAAGCCAAACACCACTTTGATTTCCCTGGCAGCAGAGGCGGTGCATTTCTGATGTACGGCAGAGGAGGGAAGGACAGCTATCGATTGGAGAGCACGCTAGGTCCGCTATTTCATTCTGCTTCACACAGCTACCCATCTGCACGAAACAACTTATGTAAGAACACCTGGCTCAAGACAGAGACGGATGCTGCTGCTGCCCCTGTCCTGAAAGGCTGCGAACAAGACCAATCAATCTTTAGTAGAGCAGATCCACCAGCCCTTCCAAGTACTGAGGCTGGTAGGCAGAAGGTGCTTGAAAGACTCATCTTTGCCCACCCTGAGGGGTGTCTGACCCCAGATGCCTCATAAAGGCCTCCAGGACGGTGCCCACTTCTCGTGTTGTCTCCTTAATGAGTTGCTCATTTCAAGGAGCGCTGTGCTCACAGGGGTTTAAAGCACAGACAAAGCCAAGACAGCTAGGACAGGCCAGCACAGTCAAACATTTTATCATTCATTTGCACAAAATGTCCAAATATGTGCACGCAATCCAAGGGCATATTTCTGGGAGCTGGCAGCCCACGAAGTCTGCTAGTGTCCCTCAGGAGAAACTTATGCAACCCACATTTGGAATCCATCAGCAAAAATTGATTCCATGGACTCAGCGGCAAGGGTCAGATTTGCAAAGGTGTTGAGATGTTTAACCATGCGTGGAAGCATGCCCTGCTCACGCTATCCCTCCGAAAAAAACAAAATGAACCTTTGCTAAACTGACAGCAAATTTCTTCTGATGGCAACACTGTGACCCTGCTGAAGGTTTTGCCAACTTCAATATGTGAATTTTTTGAGCTTTAGAACATCATTTTACTTTCCAAATATTCTATCACAGACACGAATCAAAAGCTGTTTGTTGTCAGATAGTTTCCATCTCTGCCACTGCATACTAAACTCTTTCAACATTAGATCCAGGGATTCCCCCCAGTTCATTTCATTTTGGGAAAAAATCTTTTCCTACTTCTATAAAATTCTCAGCAAAGGAATGATTAAAGAAACAGAAGGAAATGCTTGCTAGAATCTAGTGATTTTTCCACCAACTACTCTCATTTCCCTCTTCATGACCCCAAGTATTTTAATTAGTCTGTATAGTTTCAACTTAAAATAAGCATGGCACACAAATAACTTCATAATTGCGACAAATATAATAGAGAGTGTCACAGATAAAGATCACAGCTACCCATACAAAATACTAAATGGCAAAGTAAGTCATTTCATGAATTCAGAGTTCCCAGAAACAATGGGTTAGATTTTCAAGAGAGATGAAGCCAAGTAATTCTCCCCTGGCATCCAAATAAAGTTTTCCAGAGTGCTCAGCTCTTAGCAGCTCTTGCTGTCCTCCGAGAGCACATACTGGTTTCTCAAAACCCTGAGCTCACATGCAGAAAACTTACCCATATGCACACTCCAGTACTGCCTTTGTATTCAGAAGTGTTTCTAGAGTGCCTAGCACTGATATTGATAATGCTGCCTTGTATTAATAATATTGTAGCTCTTAATCTGCCTTGGAAGTCTTTATATCGGTGTTTCTGTGACAAAAATCACAGCAAGTAATTCACATCTTCCTGTTTGGAAAAACATACTACCTCAACAGCAAGAATAGCTCAGCTGGAAATTCTGTACTGAGCAGAACTGAAAGGAGGCAGCTGAGGGCAAGCCACGCCAGTTACCCCAAGAAGAGAATCACTTGCTCACAGAGGAACACCTACTTACCCTGTCCCTGTATCTGACACACTACTTCCTTCCTACACAGCACACAACAAACAGAAACACTCCAGAAAAATCCAGCACCCCTTTGAGCACAGAGATCTAGCCTGGAGACATGCATTTTGTTTGCTGCATAAATACCTTCTTACCTATTTGGGGGTGAAAACGGAGCGATGTATTAAATGGCTATTTATCCTAACGCCTTCAGGAAATCACATCCTTTACAACAACACTTAGCTGTAATCCCATGTTTGCAAACACCTTTAGTTTAAGCTCTTAAATCATTGTCTTGTCTTGACCCAGCCATGTTCCTGAAGGATGAACTTCTTTGCAATGTATTTTACACATCACACATCTAAACAATGAAGTTAAGCTACTTTCTGTTGACAAAACACCATATTTGAAGTGGATTATTTATTTACCCACTACCTCTTGGCTCATTTAGTTTTGCTCTGAGGAACAGGAATGCACCAGTAAAGCCAGGATTTGAAGGAGAAAAGGATGTAGAGAAAAGGATGAGAGAAGGATGTAGAAACAGCCGGGAAAAGTCAAAGGACAAACACTTAAATAACCCATATCAAATCCTGCATTTTTAACACCCCACTGATTAACTAGACCTCCCACCTCCAAGACCCTCTGCGCAAGAGCTGATCATACAGTTACCACCACAACGACAAACATACTCAAGTCACTCAGCTCCCTGTGAAAGAACAACACTAATTTCTTTCTTCTTCACATAGACACGACACTTTTTCTTGCCCCAGAGCAACAGAAATGTAACGATTATCCCTGCCCCGGCTAGTGTTGTCCAATATTCTTATCTAATCGACATATGCACCAAAGAACAGCCAAAAGCAATTTCAGGTGTTAAATCAACATTCAAATATTCAAATATTCAAATAAATGCTCAACCGTGTAAAGTGCTCTGTTCTCAAGGAAAGCTGTAGAAAATTCAGCAAAAGCTGCATTTTTCAGACACCACCGTTAATGTAGAGGTTACTACAGAAAAAAGGTTTCACTGTCTCATGCAAACTGACTACAATCAGTGCAGCACAAGCTTTAGATACGACTCTGCTAAGCACCTCCTCAAGCTTTACACACAAGCACAAAGGAGGTGCAGCAAATACTTCATTAGTTTATGAGGTGTATATTGTAACACTGAGCTTGATTTTTTTCCTCTAAAAAGTAAACAAAGGCAAAGGGAACATGGCTGGGGACTGACCGACTTTTCATGAGTTGTAAAAGTTGCACACAAGTTTAACGACCCCTGCAAGAGACTGCGTTCCCCAGACCTTTGAAAAAATGTTGCTGCTAAAGGGAACTGGACAGAAAAACAAAAGAAAAAAAGCATTAGCAAGGCCACTTACTGAGACTGAAGTCTGACACTAAGACAGACAGAGTGTGATCAAAAGTATGTTGGCAGGATGGATGGAGCACAAGTGGTAGGCCTTCAAAACAATTACATTCAATAATATCCTAAAAAAATTATGCTTCAAAAATAATTCAATGGAAAAAATGCACTAGTACAGACAGAGCTTTTATTTATTTATTTATAACCTCAACTCCTCAACCACAGGCAGGGTAAAATACTCTCCCACCATAGGAATAAAAATAGTACTAGCTAGAATTGTTTGTTGTAGATACATTACCTTAACAAATTTAACTCTTTTTGCTAGTTGGCAAGTGCTTTACAAACAACTCTTGATTTCCCTAGAAGTATTCATGAATAATTCCGCAGTGGTCTCTGCAAGGCATGGGTATACCATTCCTCATTTCAGCATTCCTACTGTTACTCAGTCATGAGGGATTGCGTCTGCTCCCTAACTGGATGATTTTAGGAATGAAAATCTAATGACAAAGAAAAAGTTTTCCCAGCATGAGCTTCCAGTAAAACAATTCACTAAATGCTTTTCTGAAACCGTATGTGAAGCCACTAAAGTTTCTAACAATTGGGGGAGGGGAGGACAAACCCATAGAACAATATTTATCAATAAAGATTCATGAGTTAAGCAGTATAAAGTCACTATTCCTCCATCTGAAAATGAGCTCCAGCCACAGATTCATCTATCCTTTGAAAGTTAATCCCATACATCCACTACGTAAACACCAACGTACCAGCCGCTCGGTCACACTTTCCTTTCACAGCTGGAGCAGCACATATTCCACCCATTCCACACAGTCTAATGCCATAAAGTTCTCTGGTACTGTCTCCAGAAAACGAACAGACCCAATTTCAGTGAGCACTGAGGAATAAAATACGTATGGTGGGGAAGCCCCTCAGCTTACACCTATACTATTATACCACAAATGAGTACAAGAGATGATGTTTACCTTAAAAACCCATGAATGATGTTTCCAGTGACTCTCACCCTACAATCTGTTTGATAGAGCAACCTCAGCTTCAGTAATGTATTTCTCCTCCTCACCATTACCACTTTAAAAACACTGAACGTATATGCTCTGTTTTGTTTCATCTGACAAATACATTTGCTCCTTTTCCAAGTATTTCTAATATAACAAACATATTTGGATGTAAAAATGGGGGGCTTATCAAGAGGATGGTAGTAGCAGTAAGCCACCATTAGCAGAGGTAACTTGCCTTTTGCCATATTATTCCCTGAGGTTTCGGTCGTTTGCAATTAGTCTTGATAGTTCTTGTTGGAGTGAGTATGTAATCCACGGTTAAATCATGATCACCTAGAAGCTCTTCTGCTATGTCAACCACCTATAAGTAACACGGGATTTGGTAAACAGTTAAACTCACTAAAATTGCGCGTCATTCCCGATGTCTCGCAACGTATGCAAATCGGTCAGTGACTGTGGAGACAAAGCAAAGCTGATACGCCAACACCATTCCAAGTATCTTCTTCAGACATACCATTTGGTATCACATGGTTCTGAACTGTCACTTGTAGCAGACATTTGAACTCACCTGGCAGTCATGCACAGTAGTAATTACAGGTGTATCCGCCTGCACTGCACCCATTGACACCATCATTGCGTATTCCATATCTGCATAACCTTCCCCTTTTCCAATTCTCCAGCCTAAAACACACAGAAGCAAACAGTCATAGTAAACATGGAAACAGCAGAGTGGAAAGGCTGGCAACTGTCAAAAGCACGCAATTAAACTAAGCAGTCTGCAACAGATAAACCAAACACAGAGTTGTAACTCGGGAAAAATTCAGGTCAGTGTCTCTCACAGAAGGCAACTCTCCTCGTAATCAGCACTGAAATAAAAAAACCATTAGTTTCAATGAACTCCTTGAGGATCCCAGGAGCCTCCCATTCAGAATAAACCAAATTTAGTCCAATTCAGTTAACAGAGAAGCCTACTTACCCCGTTGTAATTAGAACCCTCTATTCATGTCAACCATAGGTTAACTTCATGTGGGTAAAGAGGAGCCTGGGTCACATACAAAGAGCAATGGATATTATTTTTAGTCAATGGATAAAGTCAGTGGAAAAGTTTTCACCGCTGGCAGGTCTTCAAAATACTAGAAAATGCAAAATCTGATTCCCCAAATAGGTACTGAATCAGCAGCTGTAACGCAGGTCCTTTCATACGCCCTGTGAGAGCAGAACAGATCCTCTGAACAGGGAGCCCTCTGATTCTTTCAAAAGGAAAAAAAAAAATTAAAAATTGCTTTGCTGAATAGTTCTACCGCAGGCCAAAACACTGGCCTGCGTGCTCTAAACCACACTGCTGTCTGCCCACTAAGTCCTGGTGGCATTGTTGGAAAGCAGGCATTGATTTTTCCTGGTTGCACTGGGATCAGTGACTCATCACGCAGAGGAGACAGAACTCAAGACCCTAATTCAGTTCCGAAGATACATTTGGGTTTGCCAAAAGGAACACATAGCGTAGCCTACTGACATTGTGAATTGTGACTTAAGATCCTCCTCCTGAAAAGCTTACAAGGCTTTACCTTACCTTTCTCAGAGACAGCCACTGATCCTACAACAACCAAGTCCACTCGTGCTTTCCCATCAAGGCCTACGGGCACACTGTATTCTTTTATACCCTACAAGAAAAACATAATTTTCAGTTCGCAGAGTGCAGAGCCTTCCAACCAGCGAGGCAGAAATCCAGAATGTTTTGGTAAATCCAAGTAACTCCCCACGTTTCAAAGTGTTTCTTCCATGTATAGCCAAGCTGTACATGTCTGGAAAGTTATCCTCTAGGGAATCCTAGAGTACATTCCCTGCTACGGTGACAAGAATTTTGGCATGCTTCAAGGAGAGCTAAGGGAGGTGGGCACTCTTCTAAGCAAGGTTACTTATTTAGGATCAAAACCTTGTATTTTGAAACCCTTCATTGGGCATCCATGCCTAAAAATGAGGGCAAATGACACTGTCTACCCTACTACTGCTACTATTGCTAACTTAAAGTTATAATATATAAATTCATGCCCACGAAGAATACCAGAGCACTACAAACTCTTAAATTAATTCTCACAAAGTTAATTCAGACACAGACAGCTACAGCATAAAGACGTTAAGCTGCTTGTCTGAAGTCACACAAATTGCTTTACTGAAGCACAACCAGGTACATAAGTTGGATCACTCTCCATTTCACACTGCGCCTACTGCACTGCCTGTTTCTCCACACACGTATCTTTAAAAGCACCTTCCAAAGCTGCCTACGAGTTCTCTGAGACTACATTCCTCAACATTTTGCTGCATGACCTTCATTCAGGATGTGCCACTGCAAAGCTAAGCTATCTTTATCATAACCTTCTCAGACACAAATGAACAGAAAAGCGCACTGTTCCTGACAAGTGGAAAGAAAAACCTGACATAGCCTCATCACCCTTTTTTTCTTCCCCACTTCTCCCCCCTCATTCCCACCTCTTCAGGCTCCCCTAAAGAACATACCCTAACAAAATTCTGTACAGGGCTGTTGAAATTAAAAGTGATGTTTCCTTGGGCTTTCAGACATCAGAGGTTTAAAACTTTTAGAAAGATATTTTATGATTCATTCACTCTTAATACACATCTACAATGTAATGTAAACCCTCTTCATACCAGTTCAGCTTTGTGCTAAGTCAATCCTCACAATAAAAAGCTAAAAATTTTCTGTGCAGGGCACAAAACCCCAAAACATCAGTAATTTGTGGCTATCAGTAATAATGCTCATTATCCACTTCACAGCAGCATGGTAAGAACTGTTTGCACAGTGCTTTGTAAATATAAACTGCTAATAGCTTTTATTCATTATTGCGCCTGGTTGGGGGAAAAACCAGACACATGGTGGTAAGATCAGAGAGCAGATATGAGGCCTGAAGCAGGTCGAGAGAAAGGTCTCTTTCAGAAGTGCTCCTCAACCCTGAAAAGCTTAATTAGTTAATGACTTTAATAGAAGTTCCAACAAAGAATGTCGCTACTAATTACCACCCATTTACAACCCTCAGTTGTGCACAGGATTGCTGTGGAACTTCATTGCCTTTAGCTGGAGATAAAAAACGAAATAAAACCTCTATCGCTGGCCTGTTCATTTTGTACAAGTTACGTTTTCCTACCGAATAAAGATGCATATAAAGTAAGGCAGATTTCCCTGCCAAGGACTTCAGCTGTACAGTATGATGTTTTAACGCCAGAGGGCAGCAACATACCACATTTCAAAAGAAAACTGTTAACACATTTTTGTACCTCAGTTGATATAATGACAGAATTAATGTTTCTTTAGACATAGAATTCTGAAAGGATCGATCCTTCCTATTTAGTAAAACCTAAAATTTTATTGACCAGACTATGCAAAAACTGTACACACTATAATATTCCTTATAGGGTTCACTAGCTTAAAACTGCAGAAGTATATAGGAGTACTATTTATTACAAACCTAAAGATCTAAGTCACCTATGAAAGTTGATCATAATGTTCCAGAAAGCATTCACAAAATATTGATACCATTCTACTAATAAAATACAATGAAAAGACTAAATTTCCTCGTGATTTTAGTACTAACAACAAAAAAGTATTAATGGTGGATGCGTACACAAAACCAGGAATAACATACTGGCAGAACAGTATTTCAGGCAGCATCTGGTTTTCTAACTCCTAGCTGGACTATCATAACACAACGCTCTTCTAGGAGTTAATTCAGACCTTCCCCACTCTTCATTCCTACCTGAGACGTAGCACATATTCGCAGGATCTCCTTGGTTGCACCTGAAGGTGGAACAATCTTATTGAACAGCCCAGTTCTCAGACGTGGTGTGGGAACCAACAGTGTCTTCCTTGCCTGTGTAACAAAAGAATTTGTCACTTAAAAGGAGGTGGGCTGCTAAGGAAATATTTTTGGGTCCTATGGGTCTCCATGTGGTCAGTCATCTTATTTGCTACAGAGTAGTTAGCATTGTCGATTGTATTGTGCTTTTAGATGAATCCTCTCCAGTAAGGCAAAATTCCAGACAAGATTTTATTTAAGAAATAGATGGCAAGACACACCTATTGATCTAAAAGTGCATGTCCACAAATGACCTACACATATAAGATAGTGACCACACACAGTTCTGAGGTCTGTCAGTCACACATTCATCTCATGATAAATGTAAGGCCATCTGAGGCAAGGCTACCTGACATGTTTTGGGGAATAAGAATACAATGATGGTGAAACAGCTACTGCTCCACAGAAGCGTATTATTTCCCCAAACCCTACCTGCGCCTTCGCCATTTGCCAGAAAGGCGAAGACATCCTTACATGAGCGACCCCGTGAGGCTTACGACCCGCAAAGCTCCTGCCAGAGAAATGGCAGGCGCTGACCATGAGATGCCGCCAAGCACCGCACCTCTGGCCCGCTCTCCTCCCCAGGGCTGCAAAGGTGCCGTTACCTGCAGCGCAGCTAGCCGAACACCTTCCAGAGGTTTGTCAGGATCCACTTTAATCTCACGTGCTCTGTTGAACACATCCAGCTCTTTAATAGAGCAGCAAGCCTGGTGAGACCCCTGCATGAAGAAAGGAATCGAGAGATAAGAGAATATGTTCACTTACTTCCAGTGTTAGAAAGCGAGCGTTCTTCTGGGGAGCATCGGGATTTATTTTTACAGTATTGGCAGCTTTAAACTCCTGTAAACCCAGAAGCCTTGTCGCAGCATGGGAGGCACCCTGTTTTCATAAGATATCAGCGTGTCACCAAGGAGCTCGCAGCAGAGGTGGGAAATTTACAGTATTTCATCCTATAGAGAGGCCGATTTCCCCAGATCTTAAATATGAGGAACATACTACTAATTTTGTGGTGTATTCTATGGGAAACTCTCACAACGGATGCTGAGTGCTTGGCGAGTATCTGGCAGGCCTCAGAAAAAGAGGGGCTCCAAGTACAGCCACCTGGCCTGACTTCACCCTCATTCTCACCTAACTCAAAGTTGGAGAGCAATTTCCCTTCTTATGCAACAAATACCAACAGAGTCCTTTAAACACGAGCCATCGGCACAGACTCTTTTAGACAAAGACCTTCTGGATATGGCTTTCTCTTTACAGAGAATATAATGAACTAAGATTGACTGTTTAACTAAAGTGCTCAAGCTTAGGAGAGCACACACTCCCCTTGTAATTTCATTGCTGATATCCCCTTGCTTATGGGCGTGATAAAGCCTCAGGCTTCCTCCACCCACTTCAGAGCCTATTTCACCTTGGTACCAAACTAGGGCGGAACATTTCTGCCAGTCCCTTGAGCAGAAGGCTCTGGGAGCCAATCTCCCAATACTAAACACCCAACACACATCCCCACAGTGGTATTTTGGTCATTATTTCATCAGCGCATGGCAGACATGCAGCTACACACCTCGAGCTTGTTTTAAAACAGGCAGGCAGTGAAGCAGGGACCTGAGTAACTGAACACTTGAAAGTCCTCTTATTTCTTCCTCCTGCTCACCAAACTAGGGACACAACCAATGCAGGAGGAGGGGCTCTCCTACCACTGCCCAGCAATAGCTGGGCCACCCTTTGCATTTCAGCAGCACACCGTTTGTTCCTCGGCTAAGCCCTGCAAGGTGGGCGACCTCTGCTTTCCCTCCCAATGGACCTGCTTAAGACCCTGGGGAGAGTGAAATCCAGTTCCAAATGCTTAGTTTTCCCTCCCGTACAAGTATTTATCCTGTTCACAAAGTGCTTTTGTATCTGCTGATTAAAACACAGTGCACACCTGTCTTGTCAGGTTTCTCAGAGCTCTGCCACCCTCTGCCGTCGCTCACCAAGCGCACGGCCCGCAAGGACGCGGGGTTGACAGCTGCCTGTTTGGGGGCTGCAGGGACAGGCGGGGAGCAGGCGGGGAAGCCTGGGGTGCCCTGCTGGCCTGGCTTCGGGGGTCCGGAGCCCGGCGGGCCCGAGGCTGAGGGGGGAAGCGGCCCCGACCCGCCGTACCTCGAAGTTGGGGATGCGGTGGTGCACGGGCCGCGGGAAGCGGGCCAGGCCGCTGCGCTCCAGGTGGTCCCAGACCCTCTCCCGGATGTCGCCCTTGGAGGCACCTGGAGGAGGGCGGAGCTGAGGGCGCGGGCGGGCGGGCGCCTCACGGGGGAGCGCTGCGACCGCCGCCGGGCCGGCCCCACCGCCATCATCATCACCCCCCCGCCCTCGCCCTTTCCCTCAGCCCAACGGTCGCCCCTAACGGCTGCGCTCGCGCCCCCCGCCCCGTGACGTAGCCCGGCTCCCCGCCCCGCCCCTCGGCGCGCGCCGCTAACCCGCGCGCAGCCGCACCCCCCCCTCCATGGCGACGCAACCGGCGGCAGCGGGCAGAGGAGGAACCTCCGCCTTAGCCCCGCCCCTCCCGCACGCCCCTACGGCGGCGCGGAAGGGCCATAAAGACGCGAAGGCGAAGCAGAAGAGTGCGGATGGTGGGTGGTTATGGTGGCTGTGGGGAAGTTTGGGGTTAATGGAGGGCCCTTTCCTTAGGGGCTGGGCAGGAGCGGTGTGTGTGAGGGAAACACTGCTTTGCACAGAGCATGGCAGCCTGGGGTCCGTTGTCTGGGTGTCCCTGTTGGTGGGCAGGTTTCAGGCTGTGAAACGGCAGCGAGGGGCTGCCAGGCAGCTTCGTGCCTGGGCTCGGGGTGAGCCGTGTGAGGGGTCGCACACCCCAACGTCTGCAACAGTATCGCCAATCCTTTCTGAGTTAAACATGGAAAGAGATGCACTGTACCATTAATGTCATGAGCGTGTCCTCTGAGGATATAGAAATGCTGTCGTCTTCTAATTGTGTGTTAGAGCTGGGGGGAAACCCCCCACTTTTCATAAAACAAACTCCCAAATCAATTATTTTTCCATCTAAAATTGACCAGTTGTGTATAAAGCAACATTCAGCCTTTATGTGGGCTTCCAGCTTTCAGAAAGGATGCTTCTCTCTTGCGTATAATAGGACAGTAAATGGATTGTTTGAATGATTTATTATTTATAGAATTAATGTATTTGATGATTACCCCAAGAAGAGGAAGGTCATTGAAAATCCCCACATTCCTGAGCAGAGTGGGATGGAAGGGTCATGGGAACAATGAAATGGAGGTTTATTTTAAAGTGCATCGGGGAAGGGGGGAAATGGCTTTTGAATTCTGGTTTCTAATCTGCTTGACTTGGATGCTGCCGATACACATCCACCATCAGAGCTGACTGTTGCTCTGCCAACCAAAAAGCGGAACAAATTCGGATGCTCTTCTCTGAATAGTTACAGATGTAGGCGGGCAGATGCAAACACATTTTCTCTCTGTGGCTGCTGTTGATCGCTGAACTGTTTTTTTTACAGTGCGAATCAAAGGCCAGGACTCCGCTGGGTTCAGGACTCTTTTCCCCTCCAACTATACGTGTGTTTTTTCGAACTCAGATTAATATCAACATCTCAGGCTAAACGCTGCGGTGAGCCTGAGGCTTAACCTTTCCACCGAAGCCCCTTGTAAGCATTCAAATAGAGTACTTTGAGCTCTGGTTCTGTGATGGGATGCGTTTAGGAAGAGCCTTTTCACTACCTCAGAGTGCTGCTGGAGCCAGTGGGAATCCATCCATGCATAATAGACCACCCATGTGGAGCTGGGCCTAAATGTTTGAAGCTCATTCCTCCACTTCCTACTCACGGAAAACTCCCAGTGACTTTGATATCTCTGCTGGGAGTTCAGGATCGGGCCTTCGGTGGGCAATTCACAACCTCTCTGTAATTCAGTGTTGCGATTTGCGCTCCCGCGCTGTGAGTGCCAGCGCTGTCCGTCTGTCTGTGGTCACCCAAAATCCCCACGCTGCAGCTCGTGGGACTTGTTTCTGCTCTGACACGCTCTTTTCCTCCTCTCCTTTGAGGAAGGGAAAGCGAGAGAGATAGCAACAGTGCTGTGAATGAATACATTAGCAATCAAGGGGGGCTGAGATCCTACCGGACCACCTACATCTCCCTCCAACCTCCGTGCAAGATGCTCAGTAAAGCTGTTCCTTACGTGGATTTGGCTTCCAAAAAACAGGGCCTGAGCTGGCTTTATAGAAATCAGGGTGCTTTTCCTTAAGAAAATTAGGAGGTTGCTAATAGGTGACATCTATTCCGCTGGTTCAAGTCTCTGATTTGATTCTACAGGCCTGAAATCTGCTCCAAATTACTCTTCCAGGGTCTCTTGTATTTGTGCGTACTGCAGCCTTCACATTAGCTCTTGCAGCCTGATGTGGCTGGTGCGGATGCCACTGGGAAGCCTCTCTTTTCAGTGGGAAGCAGGCGGGGCCACCAACATCCTTGTAAATGGAATTAGTCTACTGGAGGTGCCCGAGTCACTTCTAATACCCTTTTTACCAAACAGATTTAAATACTCTAATGAAAGAGGTTAAAAAAGGATCTGGGTGTTTCATACAGAAGACAAACCACAGCTCTTGCTTGAAACACCCACAATTGTGAAAATACCTAGAAAAAGGGAGTGCCAGATGAATACGGCCCAGGATTACAAATCCTGTGAACAATGCAGAAGGAAACTCCTTGTACTGCGGGAGTCGTTTCTCTGACGGGCAGGCTGAACGCACAAGGGCAGCCGCGGGAAACGGACAAAACGCACCCAAAGAGGAGCGCTGAACCAGCGGTATCACTCGGCTTGGTTTTTGATACTGAAAATTAAATATAGGCTACAAATTTTAACTACAACTCTTTTTAATGAAGGTTTAATTTGTACAGCATATTAGTTGTGTACTAGAAACTGGTCTTTCAGACCACCGTGAAATGGTTTTCCATGTGCAAATAAACAGTGTATGACCAAATATTTGTGCTTATAAAATAACCCGGCAAAGGAGGCATATCCAGGCAGGTGGGGCTGGCCCGGGCTAACCTGTCTGAGCCCAGCAATGTCGCCTGCTGCTGGAAGATAGGTGTGGGGTTTGTGTCAGTCCCCTGTAGCCCACGGTGCGTGCCCTCTCCTGGGCTGGTCACCAGTCCAGGTGCAAAACTGGTGAATGAACAGAAAGGCGTGTGCATCGCTGGGTGTTAGCTGGACCGACGCCACTGCCAAGACATAGCTTTTCTTTTCTTTTCTTTTCTTTTCTTTTCTTTTCTT